>NC_081290.1:54017500-54642500 GCF_030435805.1 Mustela lutreola | reverse complement strand
CCTTAGCAGAAAAGCTTTCAGTTGTTCTCCATTGAGAATGATATTTGCGGTGGGTTTTTCATAAATGGCTTTGATAATATTGAGGTATGTGCCCTCTATCCCTACACTTTGAAGAGTTTTGATCAGGAATGGATGCTGCACTTTGTCAAATGCTTTTTCAGCATCTATTGAGAGTATCATATGGTTCTTGTTCTTTCTTTTATTGATGTGTTGTCTCACATTGATTGATTTGTGGATGTTGAACCAACCTTGCAGCCCTGGAATAAATCCCACTTGGTCGTGATGAATCATCCGTTTAATGTACTGTTGAGTCCTATTGGCTAGTATTTTGGAGAGAATTTTCACACCTGTGTTCATCAAGGATATTGTCTGTAGTTCTCTTTTTTGATGAAATCTTTGTCTGTTTTTGGGATCAATGTGATGTTGACCTCATAAAATGAGTTTGAAAGTTTTCCTTCCATTTCTATTTTTTGGAACAGTTTCAGGAGAATAGGAATTAGTTCTTCTTTAAATATTTGGTAGAATTCCCCCAGAAATCCTTCTGGCCCTGAGCTTTTGTTTGTTTGGAGATTTTTGATGACTGTTTCAATTTCCTTACTGGTTGTAGGTCTGTTCAGGTTTTCTATTTATTTCTGGTTTAGTTGTGGTAGTTTATATGTCCCTAGGAATCCATCCATTTCTTCCAGATTGTCAAATTTGTTGGCATAGAGTTTCTCATAGTATGTTCTTATAATTGTCTGTATTTCTTTGGTGTTAGTTGTGATCACTCCTCTTTCATTCATGATTTTATTTATTTGGGCCCTTTCTGTTTTCTTTTTAGTAAGTCTGGCCAGGGGTTTATCAATCTTATTAATTCTTTCAAAGACCCAGCTCCTAGTTTTGTTGATTTGTTCTATTGTTTTTTTGGTTTCTACTTCATTGATTTCTATTCTGATCTTTATGATCTCTTCTTCTGCTCAGTTTAGGGTTTCCCTCTTGTTCTTTCTTCAGCTCATTTAGGTGTAGGGTTAGGTTGTGTACTTGAGACCTTTTTTGTTTCTTGAGAAAGGCTTGTACCACTATATATTTTCCTCTCAGGACTGCCTTTGTTGTGTCCCACAGATTTTGAACCGTTGTGTTTTCATTATCATTTGTTTCCATGAATTTTTTCAATTCTCCTTTAATTTCCTGGTTGACCCATTCATTCTTTAGAAGGATGCTGTTTAGTCTCCATGTATTTGGTTCTTTTCAAATTTCCTCTTGTGATTGAGCTCTAGCTTCAGAGCATTGTGATCTGTAAATATGCAGGGAATGATCCCAATCTTTTGATACTGCTTGAGACCTGATTTAGGATTGAGGATGTGATCTGTTCTGGAGAATGTTCCATGTGCACTAGAGAAGAATGTATATTCTGTTGCTTTGGGATGAAATGTTCTGAATATATCTGTGATGTCCATCTGTCTAGTGTGTCATTTAAGGCCTTTATTTCCTTGTTGATCTTTTGTTTGGATGATCTGTCCATTTCAATGAGGGAAGTGTTAAAGTCCCCTACTATTATTGTATTATTGTCGATGTATTTCTTTGATTTTGTTGTTAATTGGATTATATAGTTGGATGCTACCACATTTGGGACATAGATATTTAAAATTGTTAGATCTTCTTGTTGGAGACATCCTTTGAGTATGATATAGTGTCCTTCCTCATCTCTTATTATAGTCTTTGGCTTAAAATCTAATTGATCTTATATAAGGATTGCCACTCCTGCTTTCTTCTGATGTCCATTAGCATGGCAACTTATTTTCCACTACCTCACTTTAAATCTGGAGGTGTCTTTGGGTTTAAAATGAGTTTCTTGTAGTCAACATATAGATGGGTTTTGTTTTTTTATCCATTCTGATACTCTGTGTCTTTTGATTGGGGCATTTAGCCCATTAGCATTCAGGGTAACTATTGAGAGATATGAATTTAGTGCCATTGTATTGCCTATAAGGTGACTGTTACTGTATATTGTCTCTGTTCCTTTCTGATCTACCACTTGTAGGCTCTCTCTTTGCTTAGAGGACCCCTTTCAATATTTCCTGTAGAGCTGGTTTGGTGTTTGCAGATTCTTTCAGTTTTTGTTGTCCTGGAAGCTTTTAATCTCTCCTTCTATTTTCAATGATAGCCTAGCCGGATATAGTATTCTTGGCTGCATGTTTTTCTCGTTTAGTGTTCTGAATATATCATGCCAGCTCTTTCTGGCCTGCCAGGTCTCTGTGGATAAGTCTTCTGCCAATCTAATATTTTTACCATTGTATGTTACAGACTTCTTTTCCTGGGCTGCTTTCAGGATTTTCTCTTTGTCACTAAGACTTGTAAATTTTACTAATAGGTGACGGGGTGTGGGCCTATTCTTATTGATTTTGAGGGGCATTCTCTGCACCTCCTGAATTTTGATGCTTGTTCCCTTTGCCATATTGGGGAAATTCTGCCCAATAATTCTCTCCAGTATACCTTCTGCCCCCCCCCCCCCTGTCTTTCTTCTTCTTCTGGAATCCCAATTATTCTAATGTTGTTTCATCTTATGGTGTCACTTATCTCTGGAATTCTCCCCTCGTGGTCCAGTAGCTGTTTGTCCCTCTTTTGCTCAGCTTCTTTATTCTCTGTCATTTGGTCTTCTATATCGCTAATTCTTTCTTCTGCCTCATTTATCCTAGCAGTGAGAGCCTCCATTTTTGATTGCACCTCATTAATAGCTTTTTTGATTTCAACTTGGTTAGATTTTAGTTCTTTTATTTCTCCAGAAAAGGCTTTTATATCTCCCGAGAGGGTTTCTCTAATATCTTCCATCCCTTTTTTGAGCCCAGCTAGAACCTTGAGAATTGTCATTCTGAACTCTAGATCTGACATATTACCAATGTCTGTATTGATTAGGTTCCTAGCCTTCGGTACTGCCTCTTGTTTTTTGTTTTTTGTTTTTTTGTGGTGAATTTTTCCGCCTTGTTATTTTGTCCAGATAAGAGTATATGAAGGAGCAAGTAAAATACTAAAAGGGTGGCAACAACCCCAGGAAAATATGCTTTTACCAAATCAGAAGAGATCCAAAATCGTGAGGGGGGAGAATGGGGATAAAAAGAGGTTCAGAAAGAAAGAAAGAAAAAACAAAACAAAACAAAAAACAAAACAAAACAAAGAAAAAGACAAAAAAATAAAAAGAAAATGAATAAAGAAAAGTATAAAAAGAAAAAATATATATATTAAGTAAACTAGTTAAAAAATGTTAAAAAAGAAAAGGATAAAAATTTAAAAAAATTTTAGCAGAAGAGAAAAAAAATGAAAAAGAGAAAAAAATTAATTAACTGCAAGACTAAAGAATCATAGGGAGAAAGCCATGAGTTCCGTGCTTTGCTTTCTCCTCCTCTGGAATTCTGCTGCTCTCCTTGGTATTGAAACTGCACTCCTTGGTAGGTGAACTTGGTTTGGCTGGATTTCTTCTTGATCTTTTGGGGGAGGGGCCTGTTGTAGTGATTCTCAAGTGTCTTTGCCCCAGTTGGAATTGCACCACCCTTACCAGGGGCTGGGCTGGGTAATCCGCTTGGGTTTGCTTTCAGGAGCTTTTGTTCCCTGAGCGCTTTCCGTAGAGTTCCGGAGGACGGGAATACAAATGGCGGCCTCCTGGTCTCTGGCCCAGAGGAGCCAAGAGCCCGGGGCCCCACTCCTCAATGTGCCCACAGAGAACAGCGCCCAGTAACTCCTGTCTGACTGACCTCTGGCCACGCTCCGAGCTCACCAAGCCTACGACCCATTCAAGGTAACCCCAAGCTCTGAGCTCACTGTTGGCTCTGTCTTTGTAGCCCGCTTCCTCGTTCTAATACCTGTAAGCTCTGCGACATTTAGACACCCCTGATCCTTCTGTGACCCTGCGGGACCTGAGGCCACGCTGACCCCACGTGGACTTCACCCCAGTTTAGCCTCTGGAGTGATGTCCCTCAGTGGAACAGACTTTTAAAAGTCCTGATTTTGTGCTCCATTGCTCCGCTGCTTGCCGGGAGCCGGCCTCTCCTACTGTAGTCTATCTTCCCGTCGCTTTGGATTCACTTTTCTGCCAGTCCTACCTTTCAGAAAGTGGTTGTTTTTCTGTTTCTAGAATTGCTGTTCTTCTTCTCTTCGATCTGCCAATGGATTTGTAGGTGTTTGCAATCTTAAGATAAGCTATCTAGCTGATCTCCTGCTAGCTGAAGTAGTCTCAGCCTACTACTTCTCCGCCATCTTGACTCCTCTGCACCCAATAGGTACTTTTTAAGAGGCTGTGAATTCAGCTTTAAGATCAACTAGCTAACCTGGATGGTAGTTTGTAGAAGAGATTCTTGGTTGTGAATATGATCTGGAGGAGTTAGACTCAGAGGAATCTAAGACAGTCCACATCTAGGAAGATTAAATAGAATTGAGATAAATACAGAGCTATGTATTTAAGTTCCCAAATTTACCTGCACAGTGTAGGATCAAGGAGCTATAATTTCCTGGTACATACAAAACACAAGCCCTGCAATGTTATATGATCTCTATAATGCTAAAGTGAACTTTGGTAGCAGTACTGGAGACATAACATTGAAAATGAACAAGATATCTCTATTATACCATGAGCTACTCAGTCAACTTTCATAGTAGTGTACTCAGTTTTGGATGCCACAGGTGAACAATAACATGGATGACCTTGAGAATATTCATAGGAGAGTCTCAAGGATGATGAAGCAACTTAAAGCCATTGATAAAGGAGTCTTTTCTAGAAACTGGGATGTTTGCTGAGAGGAGACACTTTGTGGTTGTGGAAGTACTGGGGAAGATACATAATACTATACAAAGGCTGTCCTGTGGAGGAAGGATTAATCTGACTCAAGGGGCAGAAGTGGGATTAATGAAAGTAGTTGAGGAGGTCAAAGGATTGAGAAGCTTTGTGTTGAATGGTTATGTGTGGAAGTTTTGTGATATGTATTGAATAGTGTAGCAGAGTTCCACTGCACATAAAGGAAGACCATTGAAATAATTAGTATTGCCAGAAGTGAAGCAGGCTACCTCAACTCAATATCCCTGGAAGTTCATAAGTGTAAGTTTTATGTTTAGTATCCAAAGGCTTACTGGACTAAATGAGTTGACATCTCTTTTATCCTTGAAGGCCACTAATTATGGGTGTACCAGTCTGGTCAGACAGGGGTTCTCAGGACGAGGAGAAGGGGTGTGGGAATAGCAATGGCTGTCAATTCCCAGCATTTATAACTGCTGTCTATCTTGTCTTTTCTAGAAACTAAGGGGGAGTGAAGGATTCAAGTGGCCATGAGTGTATCTGCTTGCCATATGTAATTGGGCTGAACAAGCTATGACCATGTGTTGAATAGTTGTATGGGAGAAAGGAAGATAGAGCGGTATAGCCTGGAGTAAGCTGGTCCCAGGATGAACTTGATTGATCCCTGTCATTATTTAAAATAATGTAATATTCTTGAATCTAAGTGATTAAAAGGACCTTAGAGGTCAGCTTCCTAGGCAACTTCTGATTCAGACTCAAATGGGAGCAACAATGGTTTCTCAGAGGTAGAAGCTCCTGAAATTGGTATCATTGAATAGTCTCAAATTTTAAAAATAATATTATGTTTTAGATAAAATTTAAATATGTAGAGGACTATTTTAAAGTCAGTCAGAAATTGTCCTACCACTCCTGTGGTGTGAAATACATGACAGCATATGTAGATGCAGTCCCTTTATGCCTGGTAATACTAAACATGTGTATCTCTAAATGTATTTATTTGATTTGTGTGAATTTCCCTTGATTTCTGACAACTCCTTCAAATAATATTTTGCTAGTAGGAACTGAGGAGGGGATATAGAGGTTTCTCTCCTTTCTGGACCATGGAAACCACACATTGTTCTACAAAAGACAGAATTGAGTTCATTGTCTTCTGCTAAACTGATCAGCCATTTCTTTCTGAGAGCTGTCACGGTGACTTATTTCCCCTCATTTATACTGGAAAGTGGGGCATTTGCTTGTAAGACAGGGTGAAAACAATCTCTATGGCATTTCAAAAAAGGTGGAAAATGAACCAACCTCCCTTCCTCCCTCCCTCCCATCTCTCACCCTCCCTTCTTCCTGCTTTTTGACAGTTTGCATGTAGGTAAAGAATATTGCAGCGGTAGGGAGGCTAATTAAAACCAATTATAGCCTGACTGACCTGTCACCACAATCAAATTACCAAAAGAATAGTGTAGCATATTTAGAAAACAGTTTCTCCTAGAGCATGCATGCCTGATTTGGTCACATTTTATTTCAGGGATCTCAGTACAATAATCACTTAGCTGTGACACCAGTTGTCCCTCATTTCTTATGTGTTTATTTTTCTATAGTAGGATCCTGTTCTTAGAAAAATCTAGAAAAGGAGTGAAGAAGGCAAAAAGAAAATGGGATGGTAGAGAGGGAAGTCAAAGTTGCCTTCTGTTTATTGGAATAGCATAGATTTTTGTAAAGCCTGCCTTTGATTGTTATTTTTTTTTTATGTGGTTTCCAGAGTCTTCCCACTCATTAGCATAGCATGGGGGAAGCCTTGTTGTCCCTTTGGAAACTGTTTCTCTAGCTTTGTTTCTCTGGTCACATAATTCACTCTAGGCACATCAGTATCATCTCTGTACTAGTTTATAAAAATTCTTCAAATCAGTTAGAATAGTTCTCTTTCATTCTTCTTGGTTGTTGTGTACTATTCTATGAGATAAATGTATCAAAGCTTATTCAGTTACTCCCTTTTAGTGGGTATTCAACTTCCATTTTTGTCACTACAAACAAAACTAAAGGAAACATCCTCCTACATATATCATTATGCATTTGTGGGTTTTTTTTTTTTTTTTTTTGGTCTGTGTAGACATTTTTTAATTGAAGTATAGTTGACATACAATATTGTGTGAGTTACAGGTTTACAGCATAGTGATTCAACATTTATTAGCATTACAAAGAGATCACCATATAAATCTAGTACCATCTGTCACCAAAAAATATTATTAAGTATATTTTCAATGCTGTAGGTGCTCCCATGTATCTTATTTATTTTATGGCTGGAGGTTTATACCTTTAAATTCCCTTCCCCTATTTTTCCCAGACACTCCTCCTCCCAATAACCACCAGATTGTTCTCTGTATCCATGAGTCTGTTTCTGTTTTATTTTGTTTATTGTTTTTAGATTCCAAACATATGTGACATCATATGGTATTTGTCTTTCTCTGACTTATTTCACTTATTAAATACCCTCTAGATCCATCCATATTGCCACAAGTGAAAAGATTTCATCCATTTTTTGGGGGGTTGAGTAATGTTTCATTGCGTGTGTGTGTGTGTGTGTGTGTGTGTATACCATGTCTTCATTTTTAAAATTAACATATAATGTATTATTTGCCCCAGGGGTACAAGCCTGTGAATCATCAAGTTTACACATTTCATATCACTCACCATAGCACATACCCTCTCCAATGCCCAATGTCCATAACCCAGCCACCCTATCCCTACCCCCCACCGCCCAGCAATCCTCAGTTTGTTTACTGAGATTAAGAGTCTCTTAGTATTTGTCTTCCTGTTGATCCCATCTTGTTTCATTTTTTCCCTCCCTAACCCCCACGACCACCTGTCCTGCCTCTGAAATTCCTATCAGGGAGATCATATGATAATTGTCTTTCTCTGATTGACTTATTTTGCTTAGCATGATACCCTCTAGTTCCATCCATGTCATTGCAAATAGCAAGATTTTGTTCCTTTTGATGGCTGCATAGTATTCATATATATATATATATATATATATATATATATATATATATATACATATATATATATAGGCACATCTTCTTTATCGATTTATCTGTTAATGGACATCTACATTCTTTCCATAGTTTAGCTATTGTAGACATTGCTGCTATAAACATTCAGGTACACATGCCCCTTCGGATCACTACATTTGATCTTTAGGGTAAATACCCAGTAGTGCAATTGCTGGATGGTAAGGGAACTCCATTTTCAACTTTTTGAGAAACCTCCAAACATTCCAGGGTTGCTGTACCAGCTTGCATTCCCACCAACAGTGTAGGAGGATTCCCCTTTCTCCTCATCCTTGCCAACATCTGTCATTTCCTGACTGGTTAATTTGAGCCATTCTGACTGTGAGAGGTGGTATCTCACTGTGGTTTTGATTTGTATTTCCCTGATACCAAGAGATGTTGAGTACTTTTTCATGTGTCTCTTGGCCATCTGGATGTCTTCTTTGCAGAAATGTCTGTTCATGTCCTCTGCCCATTTCTTGATTGGATTATTTGTTCTTTGGGTGTTGAGTTTGAGAAGTTCTTTATGGATTTTGGATTCTAGCACTTTATCTGATATGTCATTTGTGACTATCTTCTCCCATTCTGTCAGTTGTCTTTTGGTTTTGGACTGTTCCCATTGCTGTACAAATGTTTTGATCTTGATGATCAAAATCAAGATCAAAAGTTTTGATCTTGATGATCTTGATGATCCCAATATTTCATTTCTGTCCTTGCTTCTCTTGCCTCTGGTGATGTTTCTAGGAAGAAGTTGCTATGGCTGAGGTCGAAGAGGTTGCTACCTGGTTCTCAAGAATTTTGATGGATTCCTGTCTCAAATTGAGGTCTTTCATCCATTTTGAGTCTGTTTTTGTGTGTGATGTAAAGAAATGGTCCAGTTTTATTCTTTTGCATGTGGCAGTCCAATTTTCCCAACACCATTTGTTGAAAAAACTTTTTTCCATTAGACATTCTTTCCTGCTTTGTCAAAGATTAGCTGACCACAGAGTGGAGGGTCTATTTCTGGGCTCTCTATTCTGTTCCATTGAGCTATGTGTCTGTTTCTGTACCAGTACCATACTGTCTTGATGGTGACAGCTTTTTAATAGAGCTTGAAGTCTGGAATTGTGATGCCAACAATTTTGGCTTTCTTTTTCAACATTCCTCTGGCTATTTGGG
The DNA here is from genome assembly GCF_030435805.1 of Mustela lutreola. Taxonomy (NCBI): domain Eukaryota; kingdom Metazoa; phylum Chordata; class Mammalia; order Carnivora; family Mustelidae; genus Mustela; species Mustela lutreola. The sequence goes on along the minus strand of NC_081290.1, from coordinate 54,633,542 downwards.
GTCTTTTCTGGTTCCATATAAATTTTAGGATTATTTGTTCCATTTCTTTGAAAAAAGTTGATGGTATTTTGAAGGGGATTGCATTAAATGTGTACATTGCTTTAGGTGGCAGAGACATTTTCACAATATTTGTTCTTCCAGTCTATGAGCATGGAACATTTTTTCATTTCTTTGTGTCTTCCTCAATTTCTCTCATGAGTACTTTATAGTTTTCTGAGTATAGATTCTTTGACTCTTTGGTTAAGTTTATTTCTAGGTATCTTATGGTTTTGGATGCAATTGTAAATGGGATTGACTCCTTAATTTCTCTTTCCTTTGTCTTGCTGTTGGTGTATAGAAATGCAACTGACTTCTGTGCATTGATTCTATATTCCAACACGTTACTGAATTCCTGTATGAGTTCTAGCACTTTTGGAGTGGAATATTTTGGGTTTTCCATATAAAGTATCACATCATTTGCAAAGAGTGAGAGTTTGACTTCTTTGCCAATTTGGATGCCTTTAATTTCTTCTTGTTGTCTGATTGCTGAGGCTAGGACTTCTAGTACTATGTTGAGTAGCAGTGGTGGTGGTGTACATCCCTACCATGTTCCTGACCTTAGGGGAAAAGCTCACAGTTTCTCCCCACTAAGAATGATATTTTCTGTGGGTTTTTCTTAGATGGCTTTGATGATATTGAGGTATGTACCCTCTATGCCTACACCGCGAAGAGTTTTGATCAAGAAAGGATGCTGTACTTTGTCATAAGCTCTTTCAGCATCTATAGAGAGTATCATGATTCTTGTTCATTCTTTTATTAACGTATTCTATCGCATTGATTGATTTGTGGATGTTGAACCAACCTTGCAGCTGAGGAATAAATCACACTTGGTCATGGTGAATAATGCTTTTAATGTACTGTTGGATCCCATTGGCTAGGATTTTGGTGAGAATTTTCACATCTGTGTTCATCAAGGATATTGGTCTGTAATTCTCCTTTTTGGTGGGGTCTTTGTGTGGTTTTGGGATCAAAGTAATGCTGGCCTCATAAAATTAGTTTGGAAATTTTCCTTCCATTTCTATTTTTTGGAACATTTTCAGGAGAATAGGTATTAAGTCTTCTTTAAATGTTTGGTAGAATTCCCCTGGGACGCCATCTGGGCCTGGGCTCTTGTATATTGGGGGATTTTTGATTTCTGGTTCAATATCCTAAGTAGTTATGGGTCTGTTCAGGTTTTCTATTTCTTCCTGGTTCAGTTTTGGTAGTTTATATGTCTCCAGAAAAACATGTTTCTTCCAGATTGTCAAATTTTCTGATGTATAGTTGCTTATAATATGTACTTATAATTGTATTTCTCTAGTGTTGGTTGTGATCTCTCCTCCTTCAGTCATGATTTTATTAATTTGGGTCCTTTCTCTTTTCTTTTTGGTAAGTCCAGCCAGGGCTTTATCAATCTTATTAATTCTTTCAATGAACCAACTCCTAATTCTGCTTATTTGTTCTACTCTTCTTTTGGTTTCTATGTCATTGATTTCTGCTCTGATCTTTATGATTTCTCTTCTCCTGCTGAGTTCAGGCTTTCTTTGCTGTTCTTTCTCCACTGTTCTTTCTCCAGTCCTTTAGGTGTAGGGTTAGGTTGTGTACTTGAGACCTTTCTTGTTTCTTGAGAATGGCTTGTATCAATATACTTTCCTCACAGGATTGTCTTTGTTATGTCCCAAATTGAACAATTGTGTTTTCATTTCATTTGTTTCCATGAATTTTTTAAATCTTCTTTAATTTCCTGGTTGACCCATTCATTCTTTAGTTGGATGCTCTTTAGCCTCCCTGTATTTGAGTTATTTCCAACTTTCCTCTTGTGATTGAGTTCTAGTTTCAGAGCATTGTGGTCTGAAAATATGCATGGAATGATCTCAGTCACAAAACCTGATTTGTGACCCAGGATGTGATCTCTTCTGGAGAATGTTCCATGTGCACTAGAGAAGAATGTGTATTCTTCTTTTAATGTACTGTATTCTGTTGCTTAGGGATGGAATGTTCTGAATATATCTGTGATGTCCATCTGGTCCAGTGTGTCATTTAATGCCTTTATTTCCTTGTTTATCTTTTGCCTAGATGATATGTCCATTTCAGTGGAGGAGGTGTTAAAGTCCCCTACTTTTATCGTATTATTATTGATGTGTTTCTTTGATTTTTTTATTAATTGGTTCATATAGTTGGCTGCTTCCATGTTAGCAATGTAGAAATTTAAAATTGTTAAATCTTCCTGTTGGACACACCCTTTTAGTATGATATAGTGTCCTTCCTAATCTGTTATTATAGTGTTTGGCCTAAAATCTAATTTATCTGATGTAAGGATTGCCACCTCAGCTTTCTTTTGATGTCTGTTAGCATGGTAAATTGTTTTCTACCCCCTCACTTTAAATCTGGAGGTATCATGGGGTGTAAAATGAGTTTCTTACAGACAGCAGATCGATGGGTCTTGTTTTTTAATCCATTCTGATACCCTGTGTCTTTTGATTGGCATAATTACTCCATTTACATTCAGAGTAAGTATTGAAAGATATGAATTTAGTGCTGTTGTATTGCTTGTAAGGTGACTGTTACTGTATATTGTCTCTGTTCCTTTCTGTTCTGTTACTTTTAGGTCTCTCTCTGCTTAGAGGACCCCTTTCAATATTTCCTATAGGTATGGTTTGGTGTTTACAAATGCTTTTAGTTTTTGTTTGTCCTGGAAGCTTTTTATCTCTCCTTCTATTTTCAGTGATAGCCAAGCTGCATATAGTATTCTCGGCTGCATATTTTTCTTTTAGTGCTCTGAATATATCATGCCAGTCCTTTCTGCCCTGCCAGGTCTCTGTGGATAGGTCTGCTGCCAATCTAATATTTATAACGTTGTATGTGACAGATCTCTTGTCCTAAGTTGCTCTCAGGATTTTCTCTTTGTCACTGAGATTTGTAATTTTCACTATTAGATGATGGGGTATGGGCCTATTTTATTGATTTTGAGGGGGGTTCTCTGCACCTCCTGACTTTGATGCTTGTTCCCTTTGCCATATTAGGGAAATTTTCTACTGCAATTTGCTCCAATATACCTTCTGCCTCTCTCTCTCTTTCTTTTTCTTCTGGGACCCCAGTTATTCTAATATATGTTCATCTTACAGTGTCACTTATCTCTTGAATTCTGCCATCGGGGTCCAGTAGTTGCTTGTCCCTCTTTTGCTCAGCTTCTTTATTCTCCATCATTTGGTCTTCTATATCACTAACTCTGTCTCCTGCCTCATTTATCCTAGGAGTAAGTTCCTCCATTTTTTATTGCACCTCATTAGTTACTTTTTTGACTTCAACTTCGATAGATTTTAATTCTTTTATTTCTTCAGGAAGGGATTTTATTTCTCCAGAAAGGGAATCTCTAATATCTTCCATGCTTTTCTTGAGCCCAGGTAGCAGCATGATAATCGTCATACTAAACTCTAGTTCTGAGATATTACTAATGTCCATATTGATTAGGTCCTTAACCATCAGTACTGCCTCTTTTTTTTTTTTTTTTTTCTTGTGCTGAGTTTCTGCCTTCTCATTTTATCCAGGTAAGAATAGATGAATGAGAGAACAAAATACTAAAAGGGTAGCAATTACCCCAGAAAAATACACACAAACCAAATAAGAAGACAGCCAAAACCAGGGGGAGGAGAAAGGGGGAGAAAAAGACTATATATATTTATATTTATATTAATATCTATATCTATATTAAGGTTGCAAATAGAACAGAGGTACATGTTTGATTTTGGGTGTATTATGGTCTCTTAGAAGAGACTACCTTCCAAAATTTTAAAGAAAGAAAAACTTATGTATATAGAAAAATAAGATTAAACATGATGAAGGGATGGAATATAACTATAAAGATGAAAATTTAAAAAGTTTATGAAAAAGGAATTGATAATATAAGAGGTTGGTTGAAGAAAGAAAGAAGGAAGAATGTGATCAGGCTGGAGACGAGAACAAAACTATGCACTAGATTTAGGGTATATTTTTATCTTTTAGAAGAAATTATATCCCACAATTTTATTTTATTTTATTTTATTTTTCAGATTTTAATATTCCTATTATTTATTTATTTTTAAAATAAAACATTTAAAAAAATTTTATAAACATATAATATGTTTTTATCCCCAGGGGTACAGGTCTGTGAATTGCCAGGTTTACACACTTCATAGCACTCACCTTAGCACATACCATCCCCAATGTCCATAACCCCACCCCCCTCTCCCAACCCCCTCCCCCCAACAAACCTCAGTTTGTTTTGTGAGATTACGAGTCACTTATGGTTTCTCTCCCTCCCACTCCCATCTTGTTTCATTTATTCTTCTCCTACTCCCTTAACCCCCCATATTGCATCTCCACTTCCTCATATCAGGGAGATCATATGATAGTTGTCTTTCTCCGATTGACTTATTTCGCTAAACATGATACCCTCTAGTTCCATCCACATTGTCGCAAATGGCAAGATTTCATTTCTTTTGATGGCTGCAAAGTATTCCATTGTGTATATATACCACATCTACTTTATCCATTCGTCTGTTGATGGACATCTAGGTTCTTTCGATAGTTTAGCTATTGTAGACCTTGCTGCGATAAACATTTGGGTGCACATGCTCTTTTGGATCACTACATTTGTATCTTTAGGGTAAATACCCAGTAGTGCAATCGCTGGGTCATAGGGTAGCTCTATTTTCAACCTTTTGAGGAACCTCCATGCTGTTTTCCAGAGTGGTTGCACCAGCTTGCATTCCCACCAAAATTGTAGGAGGGTTCCCCTTTCTCCACATCCTCCCCAGCATCTGTCATTTCCTGACTTATTAATTTTAGCCATTCTCACTGGTGTGAGGTGATATCATATTGTGGTATTGACTTGTATTTCCCTGATGCTGAGTGATATGGAGCACTTTTTCATGTGTCTGTTGGCCATCTGGATGTCTTAAAGAAATGTCTGTTCATGTCCTCTGCCTATTACTTGATTGGATTATTTGTTCTTTGGATGTTGAGTTTGCTAAGTTCTTTATAGATTTTGGATACTAGTCCTTTATCTGCTATGTCATTTGCAAATATCTTCTCCCATTCTGTCAGTTCTCTTTTGGTTTTGTTAACTGTTTCCTTTGATGTGCAAAAGCTTTTGATCTTGATAAAATCCCAATAGTTCATTTTTGCCCTTGCTTCCCTTGCCTTTGGTTATGTTCCTAGGAAGATGTTCCTGTGGCTGAGGTCGAAGAGGATACTGCCTGTGTTCTCCTCAAGGATTTTGATGGATTCCTTTCTCACATTGAGGTCTTTCATTCATTTTGAGTCTATTTTCGTGTGTGGTGTAAGGAAATGGTCCAATTTCATTTTTCTGCATGTGGCTGTCTAATTTTCCTAACACCGTTTATTGAAGAGGCTGTCTTTTTTCCATTGGACATTCTTTCCTGCTTTGTCGAAGATTAGTTGACCAGAGAGTTGAGGATCTATTTCTGGGCTTTCTATTCTGTTCCACTGATCTATGTGTCTGTTTTTGTGCCAGTACCATGGTGTCTTGATGATCACAGCTTTGTAATAGATCTTGAAGTCCGGAATTGTGATGCCACCAACTTTCGCTTTCTTTTTCAATATTCCTTTGGATATTCGAGGTCTTTTCTGGTTCCATATAAATTTTAGGATTATTTGTTCCATTTCTTTGAAAAAGATGGATGGTACTTTGATAGGAATTGCATTAAATGTGTAGATCGCTTTATGTAGCATAGACACTTTCACAATATGTATTCTTCCAATCCAGGAGCATGGAACATTTTTCCATTTCTTTGTGTCTTCCTCAATTTCTTTCATGAGTACTTTATAGTTTTCTGAGTATAGATTCTGTGCCTCTTTGGTTAGGTTTATTCCTAGGTATCTTATGGTTTTGGATGCAATTGTAAATGGGATTGACTCCTTAATTTCTCTTTCTTCTGTCATGTTGTTGGTGTAGAGAAATGCAACTGATTTCTGTGCATTGATTTCATATCCTGACAATTTACTGAATTCCTCTACAAGTTCTAGCAGTTTTGGAGTGGAGTCTTTTGGGTTTTCCACATATAGTATCATATCATCTGTGAAGAGTGATAGTTTGACTTCTTCTTTGCTGATTTGGATGCCTTTATTTTCCTTTTGTTGTCTGAGTGCTGAGGGTAGGACTTCTAGTACTATGTTGAATAGCAGTGGTGATAATGGACATCCCTGCCATGTTCCTGACCTTAGCAGAAAAGCTTTCAGTTGTTCTCCATTGAGAATGATATTTGCGGTGGGTTTTTCATAAATGGCTTTGATAATATTGAGGTATGTGCCCTCTATCCCTACACTTTGAAGAGTTTTGATCAGGAATGGATGCTGCACTTTGTCAAATGCTTTTTCAGCATCTATTGAGAGTATCATATGGTTCTTGTTCTTTCTTTTATTGATGTGTTGTCTCACATTGATTGATTTGTGGATGTTGAACCAACCTTGCAGCCCTGGAATAAATCCCACTTGGTCGTGATGAATCATCCGTTTAATGTACTGTTGAGTCCTATTGGCTAGTATTTTGGAGAGAATTTTCACACCTGTGTTCATCAAGGATATTGTCTGTAGTTCTCTTTTTTGATGAAATCTTTGTCTGTTTTTGGGATCAATGTGATGTTGACCTCATAAAATGAGTTTGAAAGTTTTCCTTCCATTTCTATTTTTTGGAACAGTTTCAGGAGAATAGGAATTAGTTCTTCTTTAAATATTTGGTAGAATTCCCCCAGAAATCCTTCTGGCCCTGAGCTTTTGTTTGTTTGGAGATTTTTGATGACTGTTTCAATTTCCTTACTGGTTGTAGGTCTGTTCAGGTTTTCTATTTATTTCTGGTTTAGTTGTGGTAGTTTATATGTCCCTAGGAATCCATCCATTTCTTCCAGATTGTCAAATTTGTTGGCATAGAGTTTCTCATAGTATGTTCTTATAATTGTCTGTATTTCTTTGGTGTTAGTTGTGATCACTCCTCTTTCATTCATGATTTTATTTATTTGGGCCCTTTCTGTTTTCTTTTTAGTAAGTCTGGCCAGGGGTTTATCAATCTTATTAATTCTTTCAAAGACCCAGCTCCTAGTTTTGTTGATTTGTTCTATTGTTTTTTTGGTTTCTACTTCATTGATTTCTATTCTGATCTTTATGATCTCTTCTTCTGCTCAGTTTAGGGTTTCCCTCTTGTTCTTTCTTCAGCTCATTTAGGTGTAGGGTTAGGTTGTGTACTTGAGACCTTTTTTGTTTCTTGAGAAAGGCTTGTACCACTATATATTTTCCTCTCAGGACTGCCTTTGTTGTGTCCCACAGATTTTGAACCGTTGTGTTTTCATTATCATTTGTTTCCATGAATTTTTTCAATTCTCCTTTAATTTCCTGGTTGACCCATTCATTCTTTAGAAGGATGCTGTTTAGTCTCCATGTATTTGGTTCTTTTCAAATTTCCTCTTGTGATTGAGCTCTAGCTTCAGAGCATTGTGATCTGTAAATATGCAGGGAATGATCCCAATCTTTTGATACTGCTTGAGACCTGATTTAGGATTGAGGATGTGATCTGTTCTGGAGAATGTTCCATGTGCACTAGAGAAGAATGTATATTCTGTTGCTTTGGGATGAAATGTTCTGAATATATCTGTGATGTCCATCTGTCTAGTGTGTCATTTAAGGCCTTTATTTCCTTGTTGATCTTTTGTTTGGATGATCTGTCCATTTCAATGAGGGAAGTGTTAAAGTCCCCTACTATTATTGTATTATTGTCGATGTATTTCTTTGATTTTGTTGTTAATTGGATTATATAGTTGGATGCTACCACATTTGGGACATAGATATTTAAAATTGTTAGATCTTCTTGTTGGAGACATCCTTTGAGTATGATATAGTGTCCTTCCTCATCTCTTATTATAGTCTTTGGCTTAAAATCTAATTGATCTTATATAAGGATTGCCACTCCTGCTTTATTCTGATGTCCATTAGCATGGCAACTTCTTTTCCACTCCCTCACTTTAAATCTGGAGGTGTCTTTGGGTTTAAAATGAGTTTCTTGTAGGCGACATATAGATGGGTTTTGTTTTTTTTATCCATTCTGATACTCTGTGTCTTTTGATTGGGGCATTTAGCCCATTAGCATTCAGGGTAACTATTGAGAGTTATGAATTTAATGCCATTGTATTGCTTGTATGGTGACTGTTACTGTATATTTTCTCTGTTCCTTTGTGATCTACTACTTTTAGGGTCTCTCTTTGCTTAGAGGACCCCTTTCAATATTTCCTGTAGAGCTGGTTTGGTGTTTGCAGATTCTTTCAGTTTTTGTTGTCTTGGAAGCTTTTAATCTCTCCTTCTATTTTCAATGATAGCCTAGCCGGATATAGTATTCTTGGCTCCATGTTTTTCTCATTTAGTGCTCTGAATATATCATGCCAGCTCCTTCTGGCCTTCCAGGTGTCTGTGGATAAGTCTGTTGCCAATCTAATATTTTTACCATTGTATGTTACAGACTTCTTTTCCTGGGCTGCTTTCAGGATTTTCTCTTTGTCACTTACACTTGTAAATTTTACTATTAGGTGACGGGGTATGGACCTATTCTTGTTGATTTTGAGGGGGTTCTCTGCACCTCCTGGATTTGGATGCTTGTTCCTTTGCCATATTAGGGAAATCTCTTCTATAATCCTCTCCAATATACCTTCTGCTTCCCTCTCTCTTTCTTCTTCTTCTGGAATCCCAATTATTCTAATGTTGTTTCATCTTATGGTGTTGCTTATCTCTTGAATTCTCCCCTTGTGTTCCAGTAGTTGTTTGTCCCTCTTTTGCTCAGCTTCTTTATTCTCTGTCATTTGGTCTTCTATATCGCTAATTCTTTCTTCTGCCTCATTTATCCTAGCAGTGAGAGCCTCCATTTTTGATTGCACCTCATTAATAGCTTTTTTGATTTCAACTTGGTTAGATTTTAGGTCTTTGATTTCTCCAGAATGGGCTTTTATATCTCCAGAGAGGGTTTCTCTAATATCTTCCATACCTTTTTTGAGCCCGGCTAGAATCTTCAGAATCGTCATTCTGAACTCTAGATCTGACATATTACTAATGTCTGTATTAATTAGGTCCCTAGCCTTCGGTACTGCCTCTTGTTCTTTTTTTTTGTGGTGAATTTTTCTGCCTTGTCATTTTGTCCAGATAAGAGTATATGAAGGAGCAAGTAAAATACTAAAAGGGTGGCAAAGACGCCAGGAAAATATGTTTTAACCAAATCAGAAGAGATCCTAAATCATGGGGGGGGAGAAAGTGGATAAAAAGAGGTTCAGAGAAAAAAAAAAGCAATAAAAAAAGAAAACAAATAAAGAAAAAATATAAAAAGGGAAAAATATATATATTAGATAAACTAGTTAAAAAACATTAAAAAAGAAAAGGATAAAAGTTAAAAAAATTTTAGCAGAAGAAGAAAAGAAAATCGAAAAAAGAAAAAAAAATTAACTTCAAGACTAAAGAATCATGCAGAGAAAGCCATGGGTTCCATGCTTAGCTTTCTCCTCCTCTGGAATTCTGCTGCTCTCCTTGGTTTTGAACCTGCACTCCTTAGTAGGTGAACTTGGTCCTGGCTGGATTTCTTGTCGATCTCCTGGGGGAGGGGCCTGTTGTAGTGATTGTCAAGTGTTTTTGCCCCAGGTGGAATTGCACCGCCCTTACCAGGGTCTGGGCTGAGTAATCCACTCAGGTTTGCTTTCCAGAGCTTTTGTTTCCTGAACGCTTTCCGTAGAGTTCTGGAGGATGGGAATGAAAATGGCGGCCTCCCAGTCTCTGGCCCGGAGGAGCCAAGAGCTTGGGGTCCTACTCCTTAGTGTGCCCTCAGAAAATATCGCCCGATTATTCCCGTCTCCCTGGCCTCTGGCCGTGCTCCAAACTCACCGAGCCTGCGACTGGTTCAAGGTAACCCCAAGCTGAGAGCTCACTCCTCAGCTCTGTCTCTATAGCCAGCTTCCCCATTCTAATACCTATAAGGTCTGCAACACTCAGACACCCCTGATCCTTCTGTGACCCTGCGGGACCTGAGGTCATGTTGCCCCCACATGGGCTTCACCCCAGTTTAGCCTCTGGAGCAATGTCCCTTAGCAGAACAGACTTCAAAAAGTCCTGATTTTGTGCTCCCTTGCTCCGCTGCTAGCCGGGAGCCGGCCCCTCCAATCGCAGTCTATCTTCCCCTCGCTTTGGATTCACTTCTCTGCCAGTCCTACCTTTCAGAAAGTGGTTGATTTTCTTTTTCTAGAATTGCTGTTCTTCTTCTCTTTGATCTCCCATTGGATTTGTAGGTATTTGCAATCTTTAGATAAGTTATCTAGCTGATCTCCTGCTTCCTGAAGTAGTCTCAGTCTGCTACTTCTCCGCCATATTGACTCCTCCCCCATCCCACAATTTTAAAGAAAAAAACCTTAAATTTATGCAAGAATTAAGGTTAAATACAATGGTAGGGTAAAATCTGACTATTACATTGAAAATTAAAAAAAATTTTAAAAAGGTATTGGTAAGATAAAATAGTTAAGAAAATGTTAAATTAGGAAAGTGGAAAATTTTAAAAAATAGAATAAGAAAAAAATAAAAGTAAAAAAATTTAACTTTGGAAGATTAAAGGATTGTGTGGAAAAATGCATGAATTCTATGTGTTGTTTTCCCTAGCTCTGGAATTCTACAGTTCTCATTGATTGGTGTACTTGGTCTTGGCTAGATCTTCGTGCTAATCTTCTGGGGGAGGGGCCTGTTGCCATGATTCTGAAATGCTTTTGCCCGATGCAGAATTGCACCACCCTTGCCAGGGGCCAGGCTAAGTAATCTTCTCATGTTTGCTCTTGGGAGCTATTGTTCCCTGAACACTTTCCATACAGCTTTGGAGGATGGAAATGAAAATGGTGGCCTCCCAGTCTCCAGGCCTGTAGGAGGCGAGAGCTCAGGGCCCCACTCCTCAGTGGGCCCTGAAAGAAAAGTAGTCAATCCCTCTATTCACCCTGGTCTCTGGCTGCACTCTGAGCTCACCCAGCCTGTGACCAAATGTCTATCTCTGGTGCACCACCCCACTTGAAGTCTTCAACACCAGCAGATTCCTGCAATGCACTCCCGTGCTACTCCTTCCAGAGGAGGATAGAGGGGGTCTCCCTGGACCTGCTGCTTGTGGGGTCCCTGCTCAAAGAACTGTGGCCAAGCCATGCCTTGGATCATGGTTTTAGGTACTCCTTAGCTAAAAGCCCACTGCTTGTTTTCATCTCTGCCCAGCTTCCCCACTCTGATACCTGGGAGTTCTGCCACCCTCAGACACGCCCCAGTCGTTTTGTGTCCCTGCATGTCCTGAGACCTTACTGTCCCTGTATGAACCCCAATCTCTGCTTAGCCTCTGGAGTGACGTCCTCAGTGGTCAGATGTCTAAAAGTTCCAATTTTGTGCTCTGCTGCTCTGCTGCTTGCAGGGAGCCAGCCTCTCCCACTGCAATCTCTCTTCCTGAAAATTGCCTCAGATTCATTTCTCTGCTCATCCTACCTTTCAGAAAGTGTTCGTTTTTCTGTTCCTAGTATTGCTGTTCTTCTTTTTGATCTTCTGTTGAGTTTTTATCTATTCAGAATGGTCTGATAATTGTCTAGCTGAATTCCTATGTCCTGATGATATCTCCGTCTCCTACTCCTCCATTATCTTGCTCCTTCTGGGGTATATACCATATCTTCTTTATCCATTCATGTACTAATGCACAGTTGGGTTGTATCTGCACTTGTGGTTCTAAGACCATTCCAGGAGTGTCATTTCTGGGCATAAGATATGTGAATTTTTAATTTTATCAGATGTTATCAACTTGCTTTCCAGAAAATTAGTAACATTTTCTGTAACACCAGTAATGTAACAAAGTTTGAGTTCCCTCCTGTTGTCACAAAAAAAAAGTATTGTAGCAGTTTAAATTTTTGTTAGTTTGATGAGAGTATAAAATATATTTAGTTTACATATTCCTGGATATTAAAATATTTGGGTATTTTTATAATTTTCTTTTTTTTTGCCATTTGGACTTAATTGTCAATGAAATATCTATTCAGGCCCTTTGCCTATTTTTGTACTGAAATTTTCTTTCTCTTGTCAGTTTGTTATTTGTATATGATAAATATTACTTCTGCATTAGAAAATTTCCCAGTCATTTGTCAGTTGGATGTTATTCTTTTGCCATACACAAATTTTTAGAAACATCTTCATATAGACAAATGCCCTTGTCGTTTTTTCATTTAGAAATATCTTCTGCTTCCCCAATTTCGATCAAAAGGCTTCTCTTATTTGTATCTTGGATGTATAGTTTCATAGATATTCTTGAAATATTTTTGTACATCATTTTAGACAGTTTTTCCAGTTTAATTTGTTAGTCAAGCTACCTTATCTCTTTTGAATTAAATAATTATATTGGTCGTATATTAAATTTTTGCATACCTTGGGATTATTCTCTGTTCCTATGCCAGTGTCATCCTGATGTGATTAAAGTGGCTTTATCATATGTTCCAATAGCTGGTTGGGTCAGCTCTCAATGTTAATTGCATTACATTTATACAGTAATTTTAAGACACTTAATGATTTATATGAACTCTTCTCATCAAAAATTTATGGTTTTAAAAATATATTCAGATCTTGTTTTAAGTACTTCAGTAGTTTTATTATTTTCTTATATAGATTTCATGTCCTATTAGGTATATTCCTATGACTTTTAGAATGAACATAATATTTTTATTTCCATTTTCACTTATTGGCACCCATTACTTTAATAAAACTATATAAAAATATATTCATTTTATATCCACCCATACAATTAAAAAAGTTAGTTGTAGGGGCTTTTTCTTCAACTTAAATATCATATTTTTGCCCCTATATTTTATTGATAATTTGATCTATTTTATAATTCTAGGTTGAAATTACTTTTCTTCATAACTTTGAAGGAATTCTTTTGTCTTTGAGACCCCAGTGTTGCTGATCAGCCTGGTTCCAGTTGGATTCTTATTATTCATAGGTTATTTTTTTCTTTGAGATAACTTTTAGCATATTTCTCTTCATCTGCAGTGTTATGGAGTTTTATAGGTTTTGATCTGCAGGAGGTGATTTTGACCAGGTGACTGGTCATTTATTCTGTTCGATATGCAGTGGTCCATTTTAACTTAGAAACCTCTCTCTCTTCTGCTCTACAAAATTTCTTTTTTGAAACATGTGTTTGTCATTTTCTCCATCTTTTTTCCTGTCCTTATTTTCTTGAAGTCTTCTTAGTCTGACATTAAGTCTCCTGAATTGATTTCCTATGGCTCTAACTTTTTCTCTCCCATTTTCCAGAAACTTGAACCTGGTCAAAGCTCTCCTGAACCAAACAGTTTTATAACAACCCTGCATCTCTCACCTAACACAAAAAATACATGTTTGCTTAAACCATCGGGACTCAAGGTTGCTCATTGCATGGAAAAAATGGCCAAAGTAATCCATATATGTCTTCTTCATTTTGCAATATATACAGGTAGATTATCTTTTAGATTATTCAATATATCTTTCTATTTTTTCAAATTGTTCCATTTTTCATTGTAATCTTTTTTTTTTGATTTCTGTAATTTCTCTGAAGACACTAATTAAATTTTTAATTTCATCTCTTTTTTGGGATTATATCTATTTGTCTGTGGTCATTACTTCTATCAGTTTATAGATACAAAGAGTTGAAAGTTAGAGGACTAAAAAAAAAAAGTAGCATGACAACTGTAAGCATAAGAAAGTGAATGTGGCCATATTAATACTAGACAAAGTAGATTTCAACCCCAGAGGATGGCCAGGGATAAAAGGGACATTTCATTATAATAAAAAGGTCCACCTGAAGCTACAGTAGAGAGAGACAGATGTTTTCCCCCTTTTGTTTGGCAGGAGATGGATATTTTATTTTCCTAATTTGACCTTCCCCTGGGGATGGAGCCCCTGCACAGCCTACATAGGTATTTCTTTTTGCAAGAATATTAGGTTTATTTATGGGCCTAAGGTCCCTTGTGTAACCATCAGTCCTGATTTTTCTAGGTTCTCACCGTTATCACTTGCCAGCAGTAAGTCCCAACTTTTGCATTTATTTACCCATTTTACAGTATAGGGCAAATTTTTTTTTGGCTTCGGGGAGAATTCCCTTATTCTCTTTGAGATCAGAAATGGCCTTTTAAACCATGTTTGTTGTAAATCAGCTAGCAGCAAAGGTTTTCAGTAAGAAATATTTTTTCCACAGTATCTAGTCTAATGTACTGCCTGAAGGGGAAGTTCTATCTTGCATTTTAAACTCTAGTTTGACCATTTTTTTGGTGACCTTGGACAAAATAATCTCTGGTGTCTTCATCTTCTTCTCCTATAAAAGAATATAGTAATATTTACCTCCTAATCTTGTGTCAAGTGAGGTGTATTAGTATATATATCAAAAATGCTTAGCAAAATATCTGACACATAATAAGCACCCTGTAAGTGGTAACTATTATTTTTTTTCCTATGGTTTAGGTTATTAGTAAAAAAAAAAATGACATGTTCAGTAAATCCACATTGAATAAATGGCATCATAAAATGTTCTGCTGCAGGGATTGGCAAATGATGGCTTTCAGGTTGGACACCTGTGTATGTATGTATATATGTATATATGTATAAGATTTTATTTATTTATTTGAGAGAGAGAGAGTGAGAGAGTGTGAGAGTAGGCACAAGCAGGGAAAGGGGAAAGGGCAGAGGAAGAAGCAGTCTCCCCACTAAGCAGGATAGGTGTGCTGGATAGATGTGCAGCTGGGTAGATGTGCAGGTGTCCTGGGACTCTGGGGTCATGACCTGAGCAGAAGGCAGAGGTTTAACTGCTTAACCTACTGAGCCACCCAGTCGTCCCAGGACACCTGTGTTTTTAAATAAAGTTTTATTGGAACATAGGCCTGCCCATTTGTTTGTGTAATATCTGTCTGCTGTTGCGTTATAGTGGCAGGTTGAATAGTTGCAACAGAGACCAGTGCAAGCTTAAAATTCTATCTGGAGTTTGAAGAAAAATTTGCCTGTCCCTGTTGTCATATGTAGGAACAATGATTTTCAAGACTGAGGTCAATGCTAAGTCTCCTGAAGACTTGGATATATCCGCATTAGATCTTCTATTATACTGTGTTTTTAAAGTAATTCTCTTAATTACTTCCCCTTTATTCCCTCATTAGCCTTTAAGCTTTCCACTGTCCTAAACCCCATATGTCCCACTGATTCCTCAGATAGAATACTTTTCAACTGTCCTTTCCTTTTTATGTATTCTAAAATTAACCTCTCTTTTTGCTATATCCTTTTTTTGATCATCTCATTATTTCCATATCTTTTATTTCTTCTGTATTTCATCTTTTTTGCTTCAAACGAAGACAAAAATCCCCAAATATAAACTACACGTATCCAGTCAGTTTTCTCATTGTGGTAATTCTTTTCTAAGTTGGCTGTCATTCTTGAGTCTGTTGACCTCCTTTTCATTTTAATTGCTACTGCCCTAGCTTACATGTTTCTTCATGTCTGGATGTTTTCCCTGATCTAGGTTCATCTTTCCATTCCATCCTCATCTCCTACTGTAATCTTCATATATCCTAAGCTCTATATTCTTGACGCTATTCAAAGACCTGTCTTCCACACCTTGACTTTGTTTGCATGATTGGATATGGAGATCTGTCAGCCTCTTCAATTCTCTACCCATCATTGTTTTCCTGCTCATCATTCAAGGCTTAACTCAAACTCTCTCTCCCCCTAGATTTATCTCACTGTCTCTGCCCGCAGAATTTCCTTCCTGCTTTGAGTAACCAATAGTTCTCCAGTACATTGAAGTGCCAAACCTTTTCTTCATATATTTTACTATTATTCTTTCTTCAAACATATGTCTCTGCTACTAGATAATAATGCACTTGAGGCTGTCGAATCTCATTTATCGTTTTGCTTATTGTGATGCCTGGCACAGAAGCATATCAATCAAGATTTGTTAAATAAAGGAGCAAATTTAAATAAGTTATAAATAATTTTAATCAAATTATGAATAATTAATTGATAAGGCATACTTTTTTTGGTTTGATGACAGAAAAACAGCTGCAGCCATCCCCACAAACACTCAGGACTCTTGGACAGAGCTGTTATTGACCTTGGATGGCAAATTTTTACAACTATAAATAATCCTGAGCAAGCTGCTCTGTGAAAAATTTTTTTTCCTTTATGGAGTAAGACAAAGATGTTAATTATGAAAATGCAGAGAAAAGTAATGATCTGTGTGATGATGGTTTAAAAATCTTGAACTTTGGCTAAAAATATGTTGTTTATTCAGACAGTTCTCTACTCATCTTGAGCAGTATAAAAGTTGCATGATTGAAGATTCAACTAGTTATTATCCCCTGAAGAGTATATGGTATTTGGATATGTATTGCATATCATCTTTACAAGGTAAATATCTGCAAACACCATTTAATGAATGGGTAGATCTCATGTTTATAAACATTGAAAAAAAGTCTAGATTTTGTAGGACGTCTAAGAATGAAATTTACACAAACTTCATTTGCTTTGTCAGCTACTCTGTCTGTAAAAATAACTACATGGGTTCCTACTAGAGTGTTGGAGAGCAAATTGGTGGAAGCTATGGAAATGGAGTGCATGGGAAAACAATAAGAGGGTGTTTGTGCTTTTGGCCACCTGACTTCTTGGAGTCCCACTGTGATTCGGTGCCCAGAGGAGGTTGTGCCTTTGCAAGCTTCCTGGGGAAGGTGAGTCTAGTCTAGGGTGAGCTGGTAGAGCCTGCCATGAATCCTAGGTGTTCTAGAATGCATGGATGATCTTTTCACTGGTACTTGGTTTGTACCCCGGTGGATCTGGTGTGACCTCAGAGTGGACTGCACAAATAACTACAGTAAAGTCTGATTACATATAAAAAAGTAGAATTATTTATAAGATGCAGTGGGAATGCTGGCCTCATTTTTCAGTTGAGGAATCAAAGCTGAGTATTTTTCTAAGGTCATTGAACTAATAAATGACAGATGTCGGCTTTGAATATGTTCTATTTTACTCATGCATTTGTTTTTAATCAGTATGTGATTGAAAAATCTTGAAATTCATATACTATATTTGTATTTATATAATACAAATATATGATAGAAAAATATACATCATATATATACAATATATGTGTGTGTATATATTGTATACACTCACAACACACACATCTGTTATTTTCAATATGTGGTAAAAATTTAAGTGTTTCAATGCACATGGGGAACTCAGGGATGTTTAAGTTTTATTTATGATTAATGAGTCTCTGTATTATTTGATTATTGCTATGTAACAATTTACTCTAAAACTTAATGTCTTGAAACAGCAACTGTTTATTCTTTCATGGTGTCTCTGGGATACCATTGAGTATTTCTGGGACACCATTCAGTATTTCTCATGAGGTTTCAGTCGGGCTATTGAGTGGGGTTGTGGTCTTATCTAGAGTGTAGGCTATGAGGGGGTTATGCTTCCAGCTCACTTGTGTGGTTGTTGTGTCTCTTCATGGGATTCTTTCACAGAGTGACAGTTGATGTTTCACATAGCAAGCCATCTAAGAGCAAGTGAGTGAGAGCCATAAGAAGTTATAGTGTTTTATAACCTCATCTTTGGAAGTGACATACTATTACTTCTGCCATAGTTTGTTCATTAGAAGTGATTCATTAAGTCCAACCCTCACTCACAGGGAGGAGAATTACTTTAAGGGCATGATACCAAGAGCATTGGATCACTGGGCCATCTCTGGTGCTTACCTACCAGAGGTGATTGTTTTAGTCTTTTTATTATAAGCCTTTTTCTAAGACCCTATTTGGTTTCCTGGGCTCAACAGTACTTGTTTAGAATACTGCAGAATCACTACTGCAGGCATCAGTCAGAAATCAGTGCAATATGGCATTGCATCTTATCATTCTGGGCAATCCTCATAGCTAGTCTTTCCTTCTGATGACAGAGCTGTAGGTGGTAAAGCATTCCATTAGGATCAGTAAATAGTCATCATTATTACAGTTGTCTTTGGCAAGAGGAGAGGCACAATAATGTTTACCTATTTATTACACTCAATGAGGTGTTAAATAGTATGTATCCTTATGTTCAATAGATCTTGTTAAGGGTGAAAGAAAACTGTAGTGTGGGTTATCAGATCAGGACCCAGACTGGGACCTTTGCCTTGTATAGACATGTTATTTAATATCTCTGGTTCTCAGTTGTCTTATCTGTAAAATGAGGTAGTTGAACAAGAACAGGAGTGATGATTCCAAAGCCTCTAAAAATCAGGGAGGTAATACTGGACAGTGACAATTGGAGGTTTAAGGCAGAAATGAGGCAGGGCCCTGTGACAACAGGAGAGTGTACAGACCAGCTTTGGGAGGGATGTTTGCTGCATGGAAAGGTGTGGGCATTGTTCCCGGGTCTTTTGACTCCTCAAAACAAGAATTTTTGTGACATTTTCCTATTAAAACCCTGGATATGCCAAACATTATTTATTCGGATGGTCACTTTGAAATCCTTGATGAGCATATTTTTAAGACCTCTCCAGTTTAAAAAATTATGTTTCATTTTTTTCATATAGAACTATAAACTTAGGAATATGTAATGTAAAACATATTTATTATGTACCTTTTATAGTATCATTGTGATAGGTACACATAAATATATTCTTTGTCCTCCTTTAGGTGGTTTGTTTTTCCAGTGCTCCAACTGCTTTAGAAGTATCTACATTTCTGCTCCAAGGAATCAATAAAGAACAGTTAATGTGAAAGATACTTCTCATTTCATTTTTATTTGACCCTTAGTGCTGCTGGAAAAATAGAAAAGGAATCACAAAATGAGAAATTTAAATGAATCTTGATGCTATGTGATAGTAATCTTCACTACCTCAGGTCATGAACTCCGTGATAACATCTATCTAATACTTGTTAAAATTAAGTCATAAATTATATTCATAAAGATTTTTATAAATAACCTCACACAGGGTCAGTGTCAACAGAAGAAATTAAAAAAGCAGTTGAAGAGTCCTGATGAATGAGCTCATAGGCTCTGGAATTGACTGCATGATTGTCAGGATCCAATTTTTACCTAATAAACACGCAAATGCCACCGTTAATATTGATACAGGGAAGTTAAATGGTGATACTCTTCATGATAAAATGTCATTTTGGAAGAGTTAATATGAAGATCATGAGTTTAAATACACAGAACAGACATGAAATGGAAAATTCTGGCCTTGCGAGTTATGAAAGGGATAATTGGGAGAGGGTTATTTCTAGAAGGTTCTATGCAATTTTAAAAAAAATCGGTTAGATGAAAGGGACTGTAATTGTACTAATTTCAGGGAAACTATTGTCTTCACTGATTTTAAGCTTCATAGAAAGCATGCTTCAGGAAACTGAGTCGCCATCTCTGCTTCTACATCAGCAACAGGTCTGTGACTGTGGGCCCTTCAGGGAGGATAGTACTCAGCAGAGACCTAGGGACTTGTGTTCCAGAATCAGAGTCTGCTAATCATCCTCCTGGACTCTGGCTCCTCCCAAACTGATTAGACAACACTGATTACATGGTTTTGAGGCCGTCTAGCAAAAAGATTCTCACTGTGGACTTTGCACTGAGACTGCCTGGGTTTTCCCTCCTGTTTATTTTATTTATTTAGTTTTAAAAGATTTTATTAATTTGCTTGACAGAGAGAGACAGTGAGAGGGGAAACAGAAGCAGGGAAGGAGGGGGAGGGAGAAGCAGACTCCCCACTGAGCAGGGAGCCCTAAGCAGGGCTTGATCCCAGGACCTTGAGATCATGACCTGAGCCGAAGGCAGATGCTCAATGACTGAGCCACCCAGGTGCCCTCCTCCTGTTTAGATAACCTATTTGTTAGTTCTGTGACCTTGGGCAAGTTGCTTAACATCTCTCTGCATTGGCTTCCTCACTGATGAAATTAGGATAATTCTGTTACAGGGGATTGAGGATTCATTGATGCATATAAAATATAGAAGGTACTGATAACACACAGTAAGCTTTTAATTAACTTCAGCTATTATTGTTTTTCCCTGATGCCTTTGCCAGCCTCATAGGACTTCTCCTCTTCTTTGCCACCCCTGCCATATCTATTGCCAATTTCTGGTGCCAAACTTACTTCAAGTTTCCTATTTGTGATTAGGAGAGGCTTTGTCTAGTCATCTTCAAAAATCATCAGTGGGTTACACTTTCACACCTAATAGATATAAGGGCTCTTGGATGTGTGTTTTCAGGGAACTGAGCTACTACAGAGCTCTGTATGTGGGCCCCAATATTTTGGTACTAGGCTACCATTGAAATGCATCTTAGTGTTAAAAAATTTGCAGTATGGGATACCTGGGTGTCTCACGTCATGATCTAGGGTTCTGGGATTGAGCCC
Organism: Mustela lutreola; assembly: GCF_030435805.1. Taxonomy (NCBI): domain Eukaryota; kingdom Metazoa; phylum Chordata; class Mammalia; order Carnivora; family Mustelidae; genus Mustela; species Mustela lutreola. The sequence goes on along the minus strand of NC_081290.1, from coordinate 54,613,098 downwards.
TGTGTAGGCTCCCTGCTCTCTGGGGAGCTTCTCCCTCTCTCTCTCTCTGCCCCTTCTCCCCTCTCATGCTCTCTTTCGCGTGTGCTGTCTCTCAAATAAATAAAATGTTTAAAAAAAATCTGCAGTAAGAGGTGCCTGGGTGGCTCAATCATTAAGCCTCTGCCTTCCGCTCAGGTCATGATCTCAGGGTCTTGGGATCAAGCCCTGCACCGGGCTCCCTACTCAGTGGAGAGTCTGCTTCTCCCTCTGCCTCTGATGATCGCCGCCACCCCCGGCTTGTGCTTGCTCTCTTTCTGACAAATGAATAAATAAAATCTTAAAAAGTATTTGGCAGTGAGGTTCAATCTTCTTCCTCCTCCCCCCTCCCTCCCCCTACTGTCTCTCTTACAATGAGAAAATGACACTCTCTTCTCTTTCTAGATTTAGCTCATGTTCCCATCTTTCAAAATGTTTTGAGAGACATTGTCCCCTATGTAGAATCAACCTCTTTTTCCTTGGTGTTAGTACTGTAATCTGCACCAACTTCTATCCTGGGAGCCATACCATTTTAGTGTCTGATCTCTACTTTAGAGTCCTTTGAAGGTACCTCCAATACTTAACACAGGCCTGGCATAGAATAGATTCTTAGAAAAATCTTGAGTCAGGATGAGGGGAAGGTTGGCTGCCAGGAAAATGGCTGTGTTGGTGAGGGTCTTTGATGGAGGAACATTTATTTGTTCAACCAAACTGGATCAAGCTCTGTTCAGATACCATTTTCTAAGGAAGACAGGTGACTTGAGCCATATGTATGAACACAAAAGAGAGTGATTCTCAGGAAGGTTACTGTCACCTGGATTTGGTACAACTACCTTTAACAATATTTGAATAGATTAACTAATTTAAGACTTTGAAAAGGCAATTAAAGGATTTTCTTTTTGAGAATGGAGCCCAAATTGTGGGATGAACTTGTGCTGCTATTAATATTCAGTGTCAACATAAAATCACACACACAGGCACACACACACACTATTGCACAGATGTGTCTTATGTGGGATACTTTAGGGTATAGCGTTAAATCACCAAACTCTTTTACTTTTCTTTTCTTTTAAGATTTTAGTTATTTATTTGACAGAGAGATAGAGAGAAAGAGCACAAGTAAGCAGAGTGGCAGGCAAAGGAAGAGAGGGAAGCAGGTACTCTGCTGAGCAGAAAGCCTGATATGGGGCTCGATCCGAGGACTCGGGAATCATGACCTGAGCTAAAGGCAGTTGTTTAACCAACTCAGCCACCCAGGTGTCCCCCAAACTCTTTTTCTATAGAACTCCTTAACCAGGAAGATAGTAGTAGTCTTGGTAGGGCCTTCTTTGGAGCCCTTGGTTTTGGGTCTCCAACTCATTTGGTTCCCTTCTGTGTCTCTTTTTGGCCCTCTGGCCTAGGATCTTTCTTGTGCCTGAACCAATATTTTCAGTGTGGACAGCCACTTGATCAAGAATGCTTGTGGTTGCAATTTCAGTTGGGAATAGAGAATACCTTCCAGGCTGACTGATGACTGGAAGATTATTTATGTTAATCAGACACCCTCCTCTTCACTCTGTTTTCTGCCCATCACCACAAATGCCTCCTGATGATACTTGCTGAGGTCAAAGCCATCAGCTAAGGTGTCTCTTACAAAATCCTGACAAAGATCACATGGTTGGACCATTGTGAATTAATAGTTTCATGCCAGCCATATGGGATAATGCTGGTGTTAGCTCTAGACTTGGCATCTAACCAGGCCACTGTCCAATGAAGGCTTTTGCTATTTGGGTGGAACAAGGATATTAAGAGAAGAAAGTAGAAAGGTCACATGGTGCTGTAGAGAAAGTGGATTTGGAGTTAGGCAGACCAGGCATTGAATTCCAGGCCTGCCGTTTACAAGCCGTGTTCTGCTGGGCAGGTTATTTAACTTTTGTGAGTAATGGGGTTCTCATCAAAGATGAGCAATTAATAAGTAGTGCTTATCTTCATTGGGTTGTTGTGAGTATTAAAAAAGATTATATGAAATCTCAGTGAATGTCAGCTTAAGAAAGAAAACCCAGTCAATTACTGAGGTCTTTGTCTGAATTAGATGGTCAGATCCTTTCTGTTCTGAGAGCAAACTTGAAGTGGATTTGAAGAAGGAAGAAGTGGGAAAAAGGTCTGGAGACTACAGTAAGACTGAAGGGCAGATGATCTCTAGGACAAGAAATGCTGTGAAAGAAAGAAAACATAACAGAACATTGGTACTTTGTCACAGACCTGGACCTAGGCTGTTTACCCACATTATCTCACTCCATTTTACAGTTAGATTATAACTCAAAAGAGTTATACATTTGGGATATTGTAAAAATTAGAAAAACAGGGTTCTCTCAGAGTGAGACTTGTGGATTATGTAGCAGGAAAGTAACAAAGCTTTAATGACTGAATAGTTTGATCTCAAGTTCATGGGCTGGGCCATCATCCTCCTGGGAAAGAAATGAGGGGAGGGCTGTGGTGGAGATAGGGGATTGGTCCATACTTGTTTACTTCTCATCATTTCAGAGACAGCAGTCCATATGTAATGATGTAATAGTATTTGTCCCCAAGAAAAAGAGTACAGAGAAAAATTCTCACAATCTTAACAAGTGTTTTACAAAACACATGATTTCTTAAATGATTTAAGAAGCAATGTTCCATTGGTTGTTAGATTTTTTTGTTTTTTGTTTTTAATATGGAATGGGAAAAGATATGTGAGATGACATATCAGATAAAGGGGTAGTATCTCAGATCTATACAGTACTTATCAAACTCAAGACCCAAAAAACAAAAAATCCAGTCAAGAAATGGGCAGAAGACACAAACAGTCATTTCTCTAGAGAAGACCTACAAATGGCCAACAGAGACATGAAAAAATGCTTCATGTCACTTGGTTTCAGGGAAATACAAATCAAAACTACAATGAGATACCACCTCACCCAAGTCAGAATGGCTAAAATTAACAGGACAGGAAACAACAAATGTTGGCAAGGGTGAGAAAAAAAGAGAACCCTCTTACACTGTTGTTTGGAATTCAAACTGGTACAGCCACTCTGGGAAATGGTATGGAGGTTTCTCAAGAAGTTAAAAATAGAGCTACTGTACAACCCAGCAATTGCACTATTAGGTATTTACCCTAAAGATACAAATGTAGTGATCCAAAGGAGAACCTGCGCCCCCATGTTCATAGCAGCAATGTCCACAGTAGCCAAAGTATGGAAAGAGTCAACCTGTCCATTGACAGATGAATGGATAAAGGAGATGTGGTATGTGTGTGTGTATACACACACACACACACACACACACATATGTATATACACACACACACATGCACTATGGAATATTAGTCAGCCATCAGAAAGGATGAATACTTACCATTTACATTGATGTGGGTGGAACTGGAAGGTATTATGCTGTGTGAAATAAGTCAATCAGAGAAAGATAATTATATAGTTTCACTCATATGTGGAATATAAGAAATAGCACAGAAAATCATAGGGAAAGGGAGGGAAAACTGAATAGCAAATAATCAGAGAGGGAGAAAAACCATGAGAGACTCCTAACTATAAGAAACAAACTGAGGTTTGCTGGAGGGGAAGTTGGTAGGAGGATGGGGTAACTGGGTGATGGAGATTAAGTAGGGCATGTGATATGATGAGCACTGATAAGCAACTGGTAAATTACTGAATACTGTATCTGAAAGTAATGATATGCTATATGTTGGCTAATTGAATTTAATTAAAAATTTTTTTAAAAATTGGCTAAAAGGGAAATGTCATACTAAGATATACTCAGGCACTTGATCCTTTTAAAATAGCTTGATGCCAGCCACTCATCACAATGTCATTGGGATTATGAGTCCCTCCTATGCGTCAAGCACCGTGCTAGGCCCTGAATATATACAAGTGAATAAGACAGCATGGTCTTTGCCCCCATATGTGAAGATGGGAAGATGGACCCAAATAATTACACAGATAACTATATAATAATGTGAAGAACTATGGCAGACAAGTAGAGGTTATTAAAGTCTTTATAAGAGGAGGAATATCTACATCAAGGTGAGGAGGGAGTTGTCATCAAAATCTGCCCCAAGGTATGATATTTTTGCTCAGCCCTGCAAAATGAGTAGGATTTATCCAGCTGCAGAGGAAGGAGCTCCAGGTAGAGCATATACTTATCTGTTACCTAACGTCAATTACTGTTTATTTTTAAATACCTGCTTGTGCTTTGATTTTGGTAGCAATCTCAATTCACTCTGGGTGTATTCCATTTTAGATAGGAGGTAATTGGTTTGGGCTTCAACCAGTCACTATCCTTTGCCTCTTTCACTGGCTTTGGAACTGGTTCACAGCTTCTTCTATATTGCCTTCTCTATACCTCATGATCTTTGCTTTCTTCTGCCTACTTTGTGCTTGCACATTAACATGGAAAAGGAAGAGATTTTAGAAAAATACATTTTTTTAATTTTAGAAAATACTGGTAGTATTGAAAAGTGGTTACTTAAAATGCAGAACAAATTTAAATTGCATCTCTTATTTGATACAACTGTTCGTGAACACAAGCAAATAGCATCCATTTATTAAGGAAGCCATGTGCAAATGCAGGGCATGTTTGCAAAGGCTTATTATAGTACAAGAGGCAATTGCTGCTTTGTTTATTTGGTTCGTGGCTAAGTCATTACAATGCTCCTCTTCTAGAAAAGAAAATGTACATAGACTGAGATGTCTCTGGCAGCATAATTGCTCCCATTTTATTTAAAGATAACCCCAATTTTAAAAACCATTATTGCAGTGGGCGATGCTTATTTGGGCCTGTCCAATATCCATTTGCCCTACTCTTGGAAATGCCACTCCAGGTTTTTTTAATTTATTATTTATTTATTTATTTATTTATTTATTTTTGTAGTATTACATTAGCTTAAGTATCATGACTGTTGCAATAAATAAATGGTAAATTTTCAGTGCTTAAGCATAAAAATGTACTTCTTGCCTATGTCATAGTCTTATGTGGTTGTTCCTGGTAAAGTGGCCTGTACTTATTCATTCAGAGATCCCTACACCTTCCATCTTTTTGGTTCAGCCCTCCTCTAAATTTTGAGAGTCCTTAGCTGACAGGTGGAAGAAGATAGAGGATCACATGTGGAAGGTTGTCATGGCAACGCTTTCATGTAATTGGCCACAGCTCAGTAATATGAATACATCTAGCTGCAAGAGAAGCAGGGAAATGCACTCTAATTGCCTGAGGGAAGAACAGGAATTCACAGTCTGTGCTGTAGATATCTGTCTCTTCCCCATGTTGTAGAGGATGCTGATCTCACTACCCCCCCCCCCACCCCCCAAAGGAAGCATTTAGCTTAGCCCTCACCTGTGCTACTCAGGGATGGATATATGACCTAAGCTGGTTCAGTCAAATGGAACTCCAGAATTTTGTGGAGTGGTTGGGTGGATATTCTGTCTTGATTGAGATAAACAAAGGACATGTAGCTCTATGGTTGCCATCCTGAGAGGGGATGTGTGATGTGGGGAGGTGCTTTAGAGATTGAAGTCAACACTCAAAAGTGGACTGAAAAATGGAGACTTTCTGGTCATTGTTTTATCTGTTGGGTCAAACTTTACCTGAAGCCTTACCTAGTTTTTCTGTCAGAAGAACCAGTCACTTTTGTTTAATTCAGTTTGATTTATACTTTCTGTTCTTGAAAATTTGCAGTCTTGCAGATGATATTATAAATGATACAATTACATGAAGACTTTGGGAAAATATATTATTTATATACTTTATTTGGGGAATGATTTAGTTGGAGAAATGGGCTGTTTCTTAATTTAAGGCATTGTAATTATATCTGTTTACACACTCATTAGTTCAACAAAGTCTTTACATCATGTTCCTTTGTGCTTTTTACCCTCACCAGCTCTTCAACTTCCCCCCATTGGCAATATTGGTCATTAGAATGGTGGCACTATTTAAACTCATATCTCTAAATACATTGGATTTTAAACAAAAGCCATGGTGGGGTAGGGGTCACAGTTTTCCCATGGCTAAACACATGTGAGTGAGAATTTGGCATTTTAATTTACCACTTGCTGAGAGCTAACAAGTAGTGCAACAGTGTGTCAGATCTGTTTATCAGTGCCATAGTCAAACACAGAATCTCACAACATGTAATGTTATGATAACAACAGGGCTTTCAGGATTTTCTTGAGACTGAAGTAGAAACAACCAGCCAGAGAAGGTGTGGCTTTCTTTATTAGCCAGGATATGGATTCAGCTATAATAAAATAAAACATTTTAAACAAAATGGAAGTTTATGTCTCTTTCACAGAGAAATTTGAGCTTGTATTGAGTCTTTGCTCTGAGAATTCTGCAGAGACCTAGTTTCTTTCCATTTTGTTGTTCTTGTGTCACTAGGATATTGTTCACATGATCCAGGCATGCTCACTAGCATGTCTGAGTGTCAGCTGGAGCAAAGATGAAAAGGGGAAGATGGAGGGGGATTACTTAGAATAGCTTGGGTTGTACCCTGTTAATAATAATTTTGAAATATTAGTGGTTTACTTTTTCGCTCATGTGATATGTTTATCATGGGTCATTAGAGGTTCTTTATACCTTAGGTTTCTTTCACTCAGAGCCACCAGAAGATGGACCTGCATCATCGGAAGCATTGCTAAGGCCTATGGCAGGAGAAGGGTAAACTGGTTAGTCTTGTATCAGCAGTTAAATGACTTTGCCTTTCACCTTTTGGCCAGAACCGATCACATGCCCAGACCTAACAACAGAGTCAGGAATTATAATCCTACAGTGGACTGTAAGTGAACAATCCTAATGACTCCTACAGAGGGCATGCCCCTTCATAGCATGACCAGAAAGATGCACATACCAGTTTTTCTCACATCCCATTAGTCAGAATCCAGGCATCCAGTTACACCTAGCCAAAAAGGAAGCTGGTAGCCTTCAGTTCTGTTACAGTGGCTATGTTTCTAGCATTTCCTTTTGAATCTTTCAGAGATTCCCCCCACAGCTTACATTACATCTGCTCTTCCAGGTTGTCCACTTTTTCTGTTAGAGCCTTAGGACATAAAGCATAGTTATTTTTGCCTGATCTGACAATTCTAAAATATCTGTCATATCTGAGTCTAGTTCTGTTGCCTGCTTTGTATCTTAAGTGTGTGGGTTTTTTTTCTTGCCTTTTCGCATGTGTTGTCATTTTTTGTTGAAAACCAGACATAGTGTATCGGGTAATAGAACTGAAGTAAAGAGGCATTCAGTGTAAGGTTTTATGTTTATCTTACTAGCAGTTATGCCCTGTTTTCTATTTGTACTAGCTATAGGTGTCTGAGACTTCATTTTTTTCCAGTGTCCTTATTTTTGTCTTCTGGGGTGTCTTTAGGTTCCCCTAGGAACTCCTTAAATACAGTCCTAGCCTTGCAGTGCTTTCAGATGTAATTTTCTGTTATTATCCAGGAGACTCGTTGTGTCATGATAAGGTGTGGGAGGAGAAGGGGAAGCATTTTGTATTCTTATGATTCACTCAGTCTTTTAGTAAGTGTGTGTCATAGTCAGTGACTTTCAGAAGTGCTTCTCAGCTTTTTATTTAAAAATGTTTTTACTTTTATTAATTTTTATTTTTAGGTGAGACACAAGGTTAAGGGGGGATTGGAGTTTGGTATTTCCTTTCTCTCACATTAATTAGGCTCTCATAAAGTAGTTTTCCTTAAGGACAGATGGAGAAGAGAATGCTCTGGCTGTATCTCAGAGCATTTTTCCCCTCTTTCTCTGCTAGAAGCACAAAAGGAATCTCTTCATCTTCATCATCAGAACTTGGGCTCCTGGAAGTAACATGACAGTTACACATGAAAGTATGGGATCTCCCCTTAGGCTGGAATCCAGGCATTTTTAACTCTCACAGTAGTCCACACTCAGTCTTCAACAATTCATCACATACAGTTTAAGTTTTCCTACCCAATCCTGGCCCCAGCAATTTCTTCTCCTGATAAGTTGTGATTCTCTATTTGCCTGTCTGTCTTTCTAGTTTTCAGGGCATTGGTTTGCCCTGTGATCTCAATTCTCTGATGGATTTAAGTAGAGTTATTGACTTTAAGTTCAGTTTTATTCTTGTGAGGAATGGAGTGATAACTTCCAAGTGCTTAATATGTTTGAGCAGAAGCCAACTGTTGATAGTGGTTTCACTGTTAAAGTGATGTCAACTGGTAAATGTTGTGTTTAGAGCTAGAGGCCATGTGTCCAATTAATAATTGGGATTCCATATTGGGGGAATGGCAGTTTCTAGCATACCCTCATTAACAAAACTGTAGGTGAGAACAGTATAAGGCTTAGGTGTCTCTGAAGAACCCACAAAAACACCCATAAGAGTACAACTCAGCATTTGGATTTTGCTAAGCACAAAGAATCCCAATATTAGATTATAACTGTGCTATTAGAGTTGGGACTTTCTGTCTTCCATCTCTCTTCCTTCTCCAGCTACAACACTGGAGAGCCACTGGAGTCTGTATGATGGGCAAGAGGATAAAGCCATTGGAGTCCAATCAATGGGCAACATATGAGTGGGGGAGACTTTAGTTGGATGAGGGTTTGGAGTTTTATAATAATGGACAAAGCCTTTTATTATCTAACTGTGAATGTAAGGGCCCGGTTGGCCAGAGGGAGCCATTTTGTTGCAGTGAACTTAGATTGACCCTATGTAGTGAACTTAGATTGACCCTGCCCCTCCCAGAGGAACTTACTTGCAAAGCCTAGATACAGGGGTGGGTCAGGCCAGGATGTGAAGACATCCAAACAGTGGGGTGCGCATATATTTATTGAGATGAGTTTAAATCCCATTGGCCACCTGTGTGTGGGCGGGGCTCAACCACCCCTATAAAAGTTAATCTGTGAGGCTGAGGCTGGGGAGGAGTAGGAGAGCCGTCAGAGGAGTAGGAGAGTATCAGAGCCAGGAGAGCTGTCAGAGCTGTAAGAGCTGTCAGAGCCATCAGAGCTCTTGTAACAGCCGTCAGAGCTCTTGTAAGAGCTGTCAGAGCTCTTGTAAGAGCTGTCAGAGCCGTCAGAGCCGCCAGAGCTGTAAGAGCTGTCAGAGCTGTCAGAGCTCTTGTCAGAGCTGTCAGAGCTGTCAGAGCTCTTGTCAGAGCTGTCAGAGCTGTCAGAGCTCTTGTCAGAGCTGTAAGAGCCCCACTTTGGGCGCCACTGGCCCTGCCGACAGTGGCCACTGCCCTGAGCTGCAGCCTCGCCGAGCAGCCCTGTGGGAGCAGCATCATTCCGGGGAGCAGCTTCATTCTGGAAGTGGCTTCCTCCACGTGAGGCCTTCTCGGTGAGCAGCCTAGTCAGGAGCAGCATCATATGGGGAGAGGCCTTGTCTGGAGCAGCCCCGTCAGGGAATGGCCTCGTCCAGAGTGGCCACATTTGGAGCGGCCTTGCTGAGGTCGTCATCGTCCCCTTTTCGTAAGAGACAGCCCTGACCGATCTTGATTCTTGATGCTTGGCATGAAATAAAGCTTTGCTTGACTTTCGCTTTGTATCAGTCTTGTTCCTTTGATCACGGACCCTAACGGTGACCAGACTGAATTTCTGGAAAAACTGTGGAAGCTGTGGCAGAGACTGCTAGTTGCCTGTCCATTTTCCCCTCCCTACTTTGCGACAAACCTAGATTGTTAACTAGGCACATTGCACCCTACCTACAAACCTACTTTATATAGCCTTCTGGACAATAAGCTGCAAACAGAAGTGTTGAATAATAGTTATAGGGGCGCCTGGGTGGCTCAGTGGGTTAAAGCCTCTGCCTTCAGCTCAGGTCATGGTCCCAGGGTTCTGGGATCGAGCCCCTCATCAGGGTCTCTGCTCGACGGGGAGCCTGCTTCCTCCTCTCTCTCTGCCTATCTCCTCTGCCTACTTGTAATCTGTCTGTCAAATAAATAAATAAAAAATCTTAAAAAAAATAATAGTTATAGTGAGTCTCCATAAGCACTTCTTTCTTTTCTTTTTCCTTTATTATATTCCTTGGAATGGAGATTTGGTAGCCAGATCTCCAGCAGCCATTTTGGACTGTGAAGATGAGAGTGGAGTGACACATTTTAGGTTTGGGGGAGAAAGAACCTGAGTCTCTGAGAAACATGAAGCTGTAAAACCAGCCCTGGACATTTCACCCCAAGGCTTGTTTTATTGAGATATAAGTAAGCTTCTATCTTATTTAAACCACTCATTTTAAAGGTTTCTGTTTCTCCTAATAAAACCTAACTCTAACTGATCTAAAACCTACTCCAAATTATATGCAGAAAAGAAATGGGAAAAAATGAGAAAAAAATGGGCCATGGGGCCAGATCTTTGCAGATCTACAGTGGTGAAAAAGAATAAACTTGATTTCTCTAGTGTCCAGCTCATTTAACAACCACTTACAGATTAAGCAACTCAGAGCTGAGGAAGATCTCCTACCCAAACCAAGTAAGAGGAGGGGAGGTATATAAATTCAGGTTCTTCAAGAATCAGACATCCACATGTGATTCAAGATGCAAGGATTTTATTAGGAAAACACCTGAATGATTGTACAGTAAGGGACCCAGGTCAACCTGAGAGAGCCACGGACTGCTCTTTGGGTGTGACCCCACATGAGGAGAGGAGGTCAGAGTATTACATGGAAGCATGGCCATCTGTTATTCGGTTGCAGTAAATCTGGGCAGAGCCATCAGGGAGTCCCAGAGCCCACAGTGACCCTTAGAGAAATCCTGCATCTTCCAGGGATGTGTCTGTCTTAATGTCCCTGCCACACTCAGTCCCTGGCTGAGTCATGGCCTCATGCAGACTCTGCTGAGAATTTCAGAGCTTGGTGGCTCCAGCCCTTGTCAGTTATACTCTCTACACTGGGCACCCTGTGAAGTGCATTCTCATGGCCACACAGAAGTGAAGAGCAGGCAGCTCCAGACAGTAGGTCCCTAGATGTGCAGAGGGTACCCCTGTGCAAAGGGACTCAACTCCTTGTAGAGTGGTAGAATCTTCCTGCATTCATCAGGGTCGGCTGCCATAAGCTAGGTTTCCTGTGTCCCCCATGATGCCACCTAGGAGATGCAAAAGGACCTTGGTGTTGATAGAAACATGGACTTTTGGGCTCTCTGCAGAAATTGAATCTCACTCAGTATCAGCTGCAATACAACCAGGTTTACTGAAGGCTCACTCCCACCTAGACATGCAAACCATTGCTTCATTTGCCAAGATTTTCAGTGTATAAGGGGAATGTTTTGCAATCAGAAAGGCGAGATGACTTAAGTCATCTGAGAGGTTCTTAAAGTGTTACATGTACACAGTGGTAATACATGATATTGTATTAGGAGATATGTAGATAAAATTATTTTAATAGTTATAACTTTGCTTTTAGGGTTCATGGATAGTGATACATCTCCAATTATTCAAATTTTTGAGTTTAAATATTAGTTTATTAAAATTTGATTTTATTTACATTTAAAGAAAAATATGAAATATTGGCAGATGGTTTATGGATATGGCAAAAAATTAGAAGTGAAGATATTATCAACTAGGCTCACACAGCTGGCAAATGATGGGGTAGTGGTAAGAACCAAGGTCTTCCAACTCTTTCTAAGACATTTTATGGACTCTCCAAGAATGACGAACTTCCAGAAAGGTAATGCTGGCTACAACACAATAGGGTGACACATCTTTTAGATAAACAGGCTTACCATAGACTAATATTGAAGGTTTAAAGACTGTCCTAACTGGCATTTCTGTGTGCATAGTCAGGTATACAAATGTGAGGAGGGAAAATGTGACCTGAACAACGCCCAGGAGCAAGAGAGACTTTGAGAAGCTATATAGAAAAATTTTAACTGTATTTTAAGCATGACCCTGCTAGTGGGTAGAAGTTATGTCTTTTTGCACTTGTTACACACACAACAGATGTCTAATAACTGTTTAGAAGAGAAATGATTGGCTGTTTGTCATCATTACTCATCAGCAAGCAGAAATAAAGCTTTAGGGAACCTGCACATACTTTCTTTCCTCCTTTTGCTCCTTAAGCTCTGCTATGATGAGTACTTGAGCTGGAATGACCTAATTGCCTTAAGAGATACCTAGATCAAATGTTGCAGGAATCAGCAAAAAGCACAATTTAGAGGCAAATGAGAGGATTGTGACCAGAAAGTAAACAAGTCCAGCACTGTCAGATATGCTCATTATTTAGGATTGTCCAATCATTTTTGGTGCTATTACTAAGAGCCTGCTTCCTGATGGTTCTTGCCCTATAAAGGAATCTAGGGAGTGGGATGTGTATGCCCTGCATGAAGTCTTTATGTGTTGGTTCTGCTGGTAGAGAAGGTTTGAGAGGCTTGCCTTCAGGCAGCTTCTTGGGCAAGTGGTGTACAGATAACAGCAATTCTCAGATCCCTTCACAGCCCCCTCAATCAGAATATGCTGTGTATCTCCTCTGAGACTCTCAGCAGCCATGTTATATGTATAGCCATGTCTATAATTAAAATCATGGTAAATTCTACCACAAAATATTTATCTTTATGATATGTACTCATAGGTATTTGGCTCATTATAAATTTTTAGAAAGATTTATTTATTTGAGAGAGAGACAGAGAAAGAGAGCACAGGCAGGGTGTGGGGCAGAGGAAGCAGACACACTGCTGAGCAAGGAGCTGACATGGGGCTCGATCCCAGGATTCCTGGGCATCATGATCTGAGCCAAAGGCAGATGCTTAATCCTCTGAGCCACTTGGGCGCCCTTCATTGTAAATATTTAGTAAGTATCTGTTAATTAAATAACAATGAATTAGGGGACGTTTTCTTACCCAATTGTTTAAAATTGATCTTTCTATGTATTTTCAATTATAGTAGTCATTCAGTATCTTTTATTTTTTAATTTTTAATTTTTTATAAACATGTATTTTTATCCCCAGGGGTACAGGTCTGTGAATCGCCAGGTTTACACACTTCACAGCGTCTCACCAAAGCACATACCCTCCCCAATGTCCATAACCCCACCCCCCCTTTTCCTAGCCCCCTCCCCCCAACAACCCTCAGTTTCTTTTGTAAGATTAAGAGTCACTTATGGTTTGTCTCCCTCCCAATCCCATCTTATTTCATTGATTCTTCTCCTACCCACTTAAGTCCCCATGTTGCATCACCACTTCCTCATATCAGGGAGATCATAATGATAGTTGTCTTTCTCTGCTTGACTTATTTCGCTAAGCATGATACGCTCTAGTTCCATCCATGTTGTCGCAAATGGCAAGATTTCATTTCTTTTGATGGCTGCATAGTATTCAATTGTATATATATACCACATCTTCTGAACTGCCCTATGACCTAGCAATTGCACTACTGGGTATTTACCCTAAAGATACAAATGTAGTGATCCAAAGGGGCACGTGCACCCGAATGTTTATAGCAGCAATGTCCACAATAGCCAAACTATGGAAAGAACCTAAATGTCCATCAACAGATGAATGGATAGTCATTCAGTATCTTTATATGATTTGTTAATTTCTTTGAAGGCACAGGCTGGGTACAGTTGGTACAATAAATTCGAAGAAGTAATATACTCCAAGGGTTAAAGAATGGTAGATGAGATATCATAAATACTGACTTCTTCTCTTGGCTCTGTCAAGAATAGTCATTGTATGAAATTAGAAGTTTGTTTTTTGAAAGAATCAATAAGATCGATAAACCATTGGCCACACTAATCCAAAAGAAAAAGAGAGAAAGCCCAAATTAATAAAATTATGAATGAAAAGGGAGAGATCACAACTAACTCCAAGGAATTAGGAACAATCATCAGAAGTTATTATCCACAGTTATGTGCCAATAAACTAAGCAACCTAGATGAAATGGATGCATTCCAAGAAAACTATAAACTCCCAAAATTGAACCAGGAAGAAATTGATAACCTGAATAGACTGGTATCTAGTAATGAGATTGAAGCAGTGATCAAAAACCTCCCAAGAAACAAGAGCCCAGGACCTGATGGATTCCCTGGGGAATTCTACCAAACTGTCAAAAAAGAAATAACACCTATTCTCCTGAAGCTGTTTCAAAAAATTGAAGCAGAAGGAAAACTTCCAGATTCTTTCTATGAAGCCAGCATTACCCTGATCCCCAAACCAGGCACAGACCTTACCAAAAAGGAGAATTTCAGACCAATATCACTGATGAATATGGATGATAAGATTCTCAACAAGATCCTAGCAAACAGGATCCAACAGCACATTAAAAAGATTATCTACCATGACCAGGTGGGATTCATCCCTGGGTGACAAGGATGGTTCAACATTCGCAAATCAATCTATGTGATAGAACAAATTAATAAGAGAAGAGAGAAGAACCACATGGTTCTCTCAACTGATGCAGAAAAAGCATTTGACAAAATCCAGCATCCGTTCCTAATTAAAACACTTCAAAGTATAAGGATAGAGGGAACATTCCTGAACTTCATAAAATCTACCTATGAAAGACCCATAGCAAATATCATCCTCAATGGGAAAAAGCTTGCAGCCTTCCCTTTGAGATCGGGAACACGACAAGGATGCCCACTCTCACCACTCTTATTCAACATAGTATTAGAAGTCCTAGCAACAGCAATCAGACAACAAAGAGAAATAAAAGGTATCCAAGTTGGCAAGGAAGAAGTCAAACTCTCTCTCTTCGCAGATGACATAATACTTTATATGGAAAAGCCAAAAGACTCCACCCTCAAACTACTAGAACTCAAATAGCAATTCAGTAATGTGGCAGGATAAAAGGCAATGTACAGAAATCAGTTGCTTTCTTATACACTAACAATGAAAACACAGAAAGGGAAATTAGAGAATCAATTCCATTTACTATAGCACCAAGAACCATGAGATGCCTGGGAATAAACCTAACCAAAGAGGTAAAGGAACTCTACTTGAGGAACTACAGAACACTCACAAGAGAAATTGAAAAAGACACAAAAAGATGGAAGACCATTCCATGCTCTTAGATCGGAAGAATAAACATTGTTAAAATGTCTATACTGCCTAGAGCAATCTATACTTTTAATGCCATTCCAATCAAAATTCCACTGGTATTTTTCAAATAGCTGGAGCAAATAATCCTAAAATTTGTATGGAATAAGAAGAGACCCCAAATTTCTAAAGAAATGTTGAAAAAGAAAAACAAAATTGGGGGCATCATGTTACTACAAAGCTGTGATCACCAAGACAGCATGGTACTGGCATAAAAACAGACACATAGAACAGTGGAACAGAGTAGAGAGCCCAGATATGGACTCTCAACTCTATGGTCATATAATAGTCGACAAAACAGGAAAAGATATACAGTGGAAAAAAGACAGTCTCTTCAATAAATAGTCCTGGGAAAACTGCACAGTTATATGTAGAAGAATGAAACTCGACCATTCTCTTACCCCGTACACAAAGATAAACTCAAAATGGATAAAAGACCTCAACATGAGATAGGAATCCATCAGAATCCTAGAGGAGAACATAGGCAGTAACCTCTTCGAGATCAGCCACAGCAACTTCTTTCAAGGTATGTCTCCAAAGGCAAAGGAAACAAAAGTGAAGATGAACTTTTGGGACTTCATCAAGATCAAAAGCTTCTGCACAGCAAAGGAAACAGTCAACAAAACAAAGAGGCAACCCACGGAATGGGGGAAGATATTTGCAAATGACAGTACAGACAAAAGGTTGATATCCAGGATCTATAAAGAACTTCTCAAACTCAACACACACAAAACAGATAATCATGTCAAAAAATGGGCAGAAGATATGAACAGACACTTCTCCAATGAAGACATACAAATGGCTATCAGACACATGAAAAAATGTTCATCATCACTAGCCATCAGGAGATTCAAATTAAAACCACATTGAGATACCACCTT
Source organism: Mustela lutreola (assembly GCF_030435805.1). Taxonomy (NCBI): domain Eukaryota; kingdom Metazoa; phylum Chordata; class Mammalia; order Carnivora; family Mustelidae; genus Mustela; species Mustela lutreola. The sequence continues at coordinate 54,597,203 of NC_081290.1, read as the reverse complement.
ACACCAGTTAGAATGGCCAAAATTAACAAGACAGGAAACAACATGTGTTCGAGAGGATGTGGAAAAGGGGAACCCTGTGGCACTGTTGGTGGGAATGCAAGTTGGTGCAGCCACTTTGGAAAACAGTGTGGAGATTCCTCAAGAAATTAAAAATAAAGCTTCCCTATGATCCTGCAATTGCACTACTGGGTATTTACCCCGAAGATACAGGTGTAGTGAAAAGAAGAGCCATATGTACCCCAATGTTTATAGCAGCAATGGCCATGGTTGCCAAACTGTGGAAAGAACCAAGATGCCCTTCAATGTACGCATGGAGAAGGAAGATGTGGTCCATATACACTATGGAGTATTATGCCTCCATCAGAAAGGATGAATACCCAACTTTTGTAGCAACATGGACGGGACTAGAAGAGATTATGCTGAGTGAAATAAGTCAAGCAGAGAGAGTCCATTATCATATGGTTTCCCTTATTTGTGGAGCATAACAAATAGCATGGACGGCATGGGGAGATGGAGAGGAGAAGGGAGTTGAGGGAAATTGGAAGGGGAGGTGAACCTTGAGAGACTATGGACTCTGAAAAGCAATTTGAGGGTTTGGGAGGGGTTGGGAGGTTGGGGGAATGAGGTGGTGGGTATTAGAGAGGGCATGGATTGCATGGAGCACTGGGTGTGGTGCAAAAACAATGAATACTGTTATGCTGAAAAGAAATTAAAAAAATAGTTGTTGTAATTGACATTTATTGCTGGCTTATGATATAAATCCACTTATACATGCTATCTTACTTAATTCTCAGAATAAAACTATGTGAAAGGTATGGTAGGAGTGTCTAGTTTTCCACTAGTCTTCAGTGTTATGTTTTCTCCTTCCTTGGCGCACAGTGAGACCAAATTTCCCACCCTCTTGCTTCTGGGAGCAGGTTTACAACTCATTCTCAGCAATGAAGTGGGAATGCAAGTGAGGTGAGTCACTTCCGGGTCAAGTTCAGTAAGAACTTGTGTATGGTCTCTACACGCTGTCTTCTCCTTCGCTGCCTGAAGCAGAGATGGGTCCCTGAAAAGAGCAGAGCCAGGTGATAGTTATTATTATTATTAGCTCCATTTCACGCAAGAGGAGACTGAGGCTGAAGAGAGTACATAACTTACACAGGGTAGGCAAGTGGCAAGGTAAGGATTTGATAAGTAGTTTATCTCAGCATGTCCTCATTGTAAGTTGGTACATGGCCAGCCGTGTAGACTCAGGTCACTACAGCTGTGTGGTTTCAACTCCCTCAACTCCATAAATGGGGATATTAAGATTGTCTTATAGGCATGTTGTGGGGATTAAGGAGTTAACACATCGAAAGCCTCATAAGAACATAGCACAAAACAACTTAAAAAAAATGGACTGTCTGTGTGCCACGCACATGCATATATTTGGAACTTTGTCACATCAAGGCTGCTTTTTAATAAATAGTCCATGTTGAGGCCTGAGAATCTCTTTATCACTCGAGGATTTTTGTTCGGTGACATTTTTTAGATAGGATTTGACCTGTTGTATGAATTATGCCTTCTATCTAAGGAGACTGTTTGGATACTAATTTGCTCTCTTGCTTCTAAGCAACCAGGAGTGGGGAGAGGGTCAGGCAGCTTCTCAAACTGTTTCAGGGCAGCATCTGTTACTGGGTCCTAAAGGAAGCTGTGTTCCTCCCTCCTGAGAGGGAGAAGCCACTGGTCTGATGGCAGGGTGGGTGGTAAGCAAATGCGAAGCACTGCTGGACTCTCCTGACCTTCAGGAGAGTGAAATCACAGTCATAATTCAGAGAGAAGATTGCTTTGATTTTTATTTTGAGTAAAAACGTTTTGAGGCAGCATGTTGTGAGAATAGTAGGACTCAAGCTTAAATTAATCTTTGCGGGGGGGGGCGGTGCCTGGATGTCTCATTCGGTTGAGTTTCTGCCTTCGGCTCAGGTCATGATTCAGGGTCCTAGGATTGAGCCCCACATGGGGCTCCCTGCTCAGTGGAAAGTCTGCTTTTCCCTCCCTCTGCTTCTGCTCTCTCTCAAGTAAATAAAATATTTAAAAAGATTAATCTTTGGACTTTGGTGTGTTTAATAATTTCTCTAAGCCTCAGTTTTCTTATCTGTAAAATTGGGTTAACACTGACTGTCTGCTTAGGATTGCTCTGAGGTTGGAATATGGTTATACCCAGGGAGGTGCAAATGCTGAACAGTTATGCAGAAATGTTGTCTTTGTTGTTGCTATAGTATTTTTGTGGTTCAGTTTCATTTGTAGCTTTCAGCATTGAAAGAAAAAAAATAACTACAACTTATTTTCATGATGGAAGAAATGATATGTTTCTATTCACCAGTGTTGCCTGATTATTTGATCACCACATGACTGTTTCTTCTAATTCCTCACTGTGAATGGTTCTGCACCCAGGATAGGCCCATGGATGGTGTGAATGGTACCTTGTGGACTTAGCTTACAAAAGGCAGGAAAGATGGGAAAGAGTCGTGGATTAATTAATTAATTAATTAGCTTGCTGGCTTGTTAATTTAATATTTACTAAGACTCTATAAGTGTGTTGGGTACTAGGCATAGAAAGATGGAATAAAACAGAATCTTCTTGCTGCCAAATTACTCTCAGTGTTGTGGGAAAAAACCAGATACTTCAGTGGATATTATATGGTGATATAGTAAGAGCAGTGAGAAAATTAAGTTTAGGATGATCTGGAAGAATAGAGGGAGGGGTACTTAGTGTATTGTGTAGTTTGGATGTGAAGGTCCTGCTAAGGGTGACTTCTTTACTTTTGGAGCATGAACAGGGATACTCAGGTATAATTATCTGGTGAAGCAGGGAAAGAAGGGCATCAGGGGTAGGGAGACTTACAGAGATAAGAAATAGTACACTGTAGTATAATCAGTTGTTGCTCCTGGAGTGTGATGTGTGTGTGTGCTGGCAGCTTGGGGAATGGGGTCAGGAATGAGAAGAACATGTTAAGAAAGCTTTATCCTGAATAGAAACACCAGAGGGGTTTAAGCAGGTGGTTGTCTAGTATGGGGTGCGGTGGTTGACAGGAGAAATATTATTGTAGTAACTTCTGTGAGAGAGGATGAGAAGCTGAACCATGGCTGTGGTTGTTGGGATTGAAACAAACAAACAAACAAAAATGGCATCAAGAGATATCCTGGCTGGAAAAGTCAGCAGCCCCAGGAGAGAGGAGAGTTACAGTTGAATTTTAGGTTTCTAGCTTGGGTAATGGACTGAGGGTTTGCTTACCAACTGAGATAGAGAATTCAGAAAGCAGTTCAGATTTAGGAGAAGACGGTAAATACTTATTGAGGATGAAGGGGTTGGGGACATCACCCAGGTGGGATGATAGCAGACATTTGGAAGCCAGAAAGTGCCCTGTCCGTGGGAGTTTGTGGCTCTGTCTCTGTGCCCTGCTGGAACTTCCTGGGCTTGCTTGGGTCCAGTTAGACACATCTGGGGAGAGGTTAGTGGTGACTAAATGTGGGTCATTTCCATTGTCCAGTGGACAGTGGAAAAATCAAATTTGAGATTTGATTCATTCATCCGTAGTGATGAAGAGCTCTGGGGGGCTTTGGGAGTCTTGAGTTCTAGTCCCTCCTCTGCTTTTAGTTCATCAGTAGGGTCTCCTCTTTGGTCTCTTTTTCTTTATCTTTTAAAGCACAATATGAGAGTTGTTGACTTCTAAATTTCCTTCAAGTCTTGAGGTCCTTTGAACTGTCTCTGCTATTTTATATTTTATGATGCAGACTTAATTCTGAAATTAGTAAAATATGAAACAATAGATTATCTTTTAAAAAAGTAAAGGTACAAAATCTTCCAAATTATTGAGTTCCTGGAAACTGGTCATAAATCTGTACACAGCATTCTCCCCTGCTACCTGGATTTTCATTAACCTAGAGTTCTATTAATCAGCCCTCCACATGCAGTGTAATCTCAGAGTGGGGCTCTAAGTTTATGCCCTCATATGCTGATGATTGATAGTCATTGTGGTTGCCTTGAGGCAATGTGAGAATCCAAAGTCATCAGACACAGAGGAAATTATGTCCAGCCTAGTTTCAAAGGTGAACTGTATTGCTTTCGCATGATTTGAAAGTCATTAATCTGTGTGGTGTATATCAGGGCTCCCTGACCTTTTTGTGGGGAGAATTTTTTAATTTCCGTGAGACAGATTCTTTGATTAACCAGAGTTTCCTTTTTCCCTGAATATATTAGATAAGAGGGTTTCATATTTACTTATGAGATCCTTTGCTATATTCAACTTAATTTTATTCTCATTTGATGTTAAACACAAGTGAAGATGAATCTGATCTTTGAGTATAGTGGGAAGATCTCTTGATTAAAAGTTAGGAGACCCAAGGTGAAGTCCTAGCTCTGTCACTAATGAGCTGTGCGACCGTGGACAAACCACTTCATTCTCTGGGCTTCAGTTTTTACTTTCTGTAAAATTAGAAGGTTGTAGTAGGTAATCTTTAAGGTCCTTGAGATCTTGAATTGGCGTATGAATCTGTCTTCCAAATGCTTCGGTTAAATGCTACATGAATTGCCTCTACTATAATATTTTGCATACAAGATCTTGTCAGCATAACTCTAGCCCTATTTTATAACTAAGGAATCTGAGACCTTGAGGGAATAAACACCTTGTGTATGGTACAGCCAGAGTCTGAATTCCAGTGTTGGGTTTTCAAGCCCAGTGCTCCTTCCTTACATGCCTTGCTGTGGCTTTCATGAGAGCACCATAGGGCAGTGGTGGTGAGAGCAACCTGGGGACTTGGAGGATGAGAGGCTTTGCCTGTCATTGTCTCTTGAGAGGATGATATATATTTCACCGTCTTTCTCAGTTTAAGAAATGTTCGGCACTGCTTTTTTTGTGGCTTCTGATTGTTGCTTTCAATCTTTCTTGGCTCGATCATGTCTCTTGGCAGTTGCAATACTGTAATATGAGGATCAGATCAGCCTGCCTGTCTCAAGAGCTGTCAATTTATCTTTGGGTATTTTTAGGTGCCTCAGATAAAGGTAATATAAATATAATGAAAAAATGAATTTCTTTCTGATAGTTTGTGTCATTTGTATAAAAGAGTAAAATCTCCTTTAAAAATACATTTTAAAATATGTGTTCTCTGGATGTAACTCAGTTTTACCAAACTATAAAAATATTTTAGAGGCCAAATGAATTTAGGAAAACTTTCTTAATGTAGTGGGAATTCTCAGGGCCTTTAAAACAGTTGTGCTCATTGTGAATTTAAAGGAGGGAGAAAACATATGCTCTTTTCTCAACCATAGTTAACTGTAAAATCTCCTCTAACCTGTCTCCCCACTCCACCACCAGAATGCTACTGGGCTAGTTTTTCTGAGAAACAGGTTTCCTTCACTGTCCAAAACCAAATTTTTATATTTTTTAAGATTTATTTATTTGAAAAAGAGAGAGTGCAGGGGGTGGGGGGAGGCAGGGGTAGAGGGAGAGAGGATCTTAAGCAGGCTCCCTGTGGAGCAGAAGATTCCTATGAAACCATTTATATTGCTAAAATGACATAAAGAGTATTCCCCAGCTTTCTAGCAAGTTCACATTGCAAACTGCAAGAAATTTGAAGAGGATTTTTGCTTTTGCAGAAAAGCCTTAGTTGTCCCAGTGTAGGTGTTTAATAAAAGCGAGGTGATATAATACAGACTCTTAGGAAGTGGGGGATACTTGAACCAACGTTGTAAATTATGTTCTAAAGTGACTGTGCCAAAAGGAAGGGTTACTGTCATTTATTTGAAATACCTACTATGTGCTAAATACTTTCATAAATGTTACTTACTTTTTTCAACTCAGGTTGAAACTCTTTTCATCCATATTTAATTTTTTTTCTTTTTCCTTTTTTTTTTTTTTTAATTTGAAAGTGAGAGTAAGAGAGATCACAGAGGGAGAAGAAGAAGCAGACTCCCCACTGCGGGTGCCCAATACAGGGCCCAGTCCCATGACCCTGAGATCTTAACCCCAACTGAAGACAGATGCTTAACTGACTGAGCTGTCCAGGCTCCCCTGTTCATATTTATATGATAAAGAACTGAGGTTCAGACAAGATAAGAAACTATAGCAGCATAGCTTAGATTCACATCCCCATCTAATCATCATCTTAGTTGTTCACTCTGCTTCACTATGTATGTTAAGGTGGTGTAGGGACAGTTCAATCATAGGCACTGAGGAGGCAATGTTCTCTACTGCTAGATCACTCTGACCCCACTGAGACCTGTGCAGAGCCAGCCAGCAGCAACATGGTAGATTATCTCCATGGCTAGCTTTCTCATCTGTTGCCCTTTTTCCTCCATCACTTGGGATTTTTGAAATGTTTCCACAGTCTTCAGGGAAAAGGGTTATTTCTGGGTCTGTAAATGAAGGAGACTGTGCCGTGCCCCTGTTTCTTGGGAAGTTTGATTGAGAATACTGTCTCTTCCAATATTTGGCTCCACTTTTGGAATGGGAAAATTCCTATCAGAGAGGAGAAAGCTGATCTGTATTGCAAGTTTAATAGGACGTTGCTGTTCATGTCCACATCTCAGATGTTTCCATGACATCTGAATTATGTGGGGTGTTTTGTGTATGCTGTTCATTTTGTGACAGAGTCAGTGGGGTCATCTGGAAAAGAATAATGGCATTGGAGTCTGGTGGTCCTCAGGATGAGGTCCAGCTCCAGTACCTATCTGTTGTGAGGCCTTGGACCTGTCACTTTCACGTTCCTGACCCTCATCTACCTTTCAGTGTTTGGAGGATTAAATTAGGCAATGCATACGTGATTACAGCCACAAGGAAGGAATTCAGTGCATCCTAACAATTATTGCTACCCTTAGTGGTGTGATCTGCATACCTGGGCCTTTTCTTTGTATCTCAGAGTAGCTTTTCATTGTTGTCCCTGGTAGAATAGAGATCTACCAGTAAATAGAGATCAGAGGGATCTTTCTCATGATTTTTTTATGGTGGGGAGATTCTTCTGGTGGTCTGTAATCTTCTGTGGATCACTGATCTCCCCAAGTAGAGGGCAAGTTCTTAACCAGGGGAAACCAAGCAGGAGATGCCTGAACCATTTTTCCATGGACTGAGCAGAACTCATGTATAGTGGAGGTTTAAACTCTTCTACTAAAGGATGCAAATGAGGATCCTACAATCAGTTTCAAGGACTAGAGATTATGGTTTACCTCGCTAGCCTGTTTTCTGCATCTTAGTAGAGGAGAGGAATATAGCAGGGGTGGGGTATTGAGAAAAGATCACATGGTTTAGAATATACCATGGTGACCATATCTGATCCTTTCAACCTTTTATCTTCCCCCCGGCCCCTTCCAATTCCTCAGTGTCATCTATCTTCCACCTCTGGTGTCTCTAATATTATCCTTGTATTCTTCCACCTTTCTGTATAAACAGATTCTCAGTTCCATCTGTCTTTTTGTGTTTTGCAAATGCAACCTGCATAGCTTTCACCTGATTATTATTAAAGGTAGTTTCTTTTGTTCAGTGCTTTATAACTTAGTCCTCTTGGTGGGAGGCAGGGAAGAATGGTGTTTTTTAGCTCCAGCTTCACCATTTTCAACAAAGATGCCTGTGTCTGCATTTGTCTGACCTCAAGAGGCAAATACAATGAACTTCAATATAAAAGAACATTCTAGGAACCCAGAAATCACAAAGGAAAACCCATCAGATCTATAAACAGAACATGTGCCTGACAAAATCTGGATGACATTATGAATAGAAAAGTAATATGGCACTGGACAAGATTCAAACACAGCACACACATGTGCTTTGTCATGGAACACCACCACCACCACCACCAGAAACATTTGGGACCCAAAATGATGATTAAATTCCAGTGATTTTTTTTATGTAAAGAATTCTGTAGAAGAATTGAAGGAGGGATTGTCACTGTTGATTTCTAATTTGCAAGTGCAAGAATTATTTCAAAACAAAATTGTGTTTTTTTTTAATTTATTAATTTATTTATTTGAGAGTGGGAGAATGGGGCAAGGCAGGGACAGAGGAGAGAGGATCTTAAGCAGACTCCCCACCCTGCACAGAGCCCCATATAGGGCTTGATCCCAAGACCCTGAGATCATGACCTGAGCCAAAAATCCAGAGTTGGATGTTCAACTGACTGAGCCACCTAGGTACCCCTCAAAATAAAATTAAAAAAAAAAAAAAAAAGAAGAAGAAGCACGATAAGAAGGAAAAAAAGGGAAACAGTAAGAGACTTAAGGATAAGTGTTTAAGACTTGGATAGACATTTCAGAGGAGGAGTGATGAAACCAATACACCCCTGAAAGGGGTCACTGGATTGGTAAATTGATGAGAAAATAACCAGTACTTCAGGTAGAGGAAGATGGGGAGACAACAAGGGTGTAGGATCCATCTCAATTTCTTTTTCTTTCCAAAAGTTAGATCAAAGAAGATAAAAACAGATTGGTAATATTTAATAGAGGTGCTAAACTCTTAGCACCTTCAAACCTTAGAAGGTACATATTGTTATACTATAGGGAAAAACCAGATAGTTATCTAGAACTGAAAGCAGTTCTCTACTTTAGCAAAACTAGGTTCTTCTCTCTTGGGGTGAACCAAGGGGAAGGAATAAATTGTCTTGAGGGAGGAAATGGTTGGTATATTGTTTTTTCATAAAAGTAAAGGATTTTGTGATTATGAGATCAGGGAAAAGAAGGTAGTTCCCAGGAAATGCAAAATAATAGAACTTCCAAATTAACAGGGGAGAAAATAGAAGAGCAGTTTGATCATATCAGTAAATGAAGGAAAATGAAGAAATAATAATGTAAAATAAACTAAAGTATCATGAAAAGATGGAGTCAGTTCATACAGAATATGAGCAGACTGAGTTTTCTCCTTTATTTTTTTCTTAAAGAATTTTATTTACTTGAGAGAAAGAGAGACAGTTGTAGTGATAGTGAGAGAGAGCACTTGAGCAAGGAGGAGAGAGAGAAGCAGGCTCCCCACTGAGCAGGGAGCCCAAGAGTTTTTTCCTTTAAAATAAAAACATTTTCAATTGGGTTAAAATACAAAACTGAGCTATGTGGCTTAAAAAAATCTGTATGTCTGTACTGATGTTTATACTTGTACTTCTGTCTGCTTATATACCTATCTATATCTTTGTCCATGCTTAAACAAGCAATAAAGAAAGGTAGAAAATTAAGGGAAGTCAAAGAGATATAAAAGCAAAAGGGTAAATGGAAACAAAAAGAAAACAGGCATGACTGTGCTATTCTTTGACGTGGGGGAATTCAAGGTTAAATGCATTGTTAACTGTTTCCTTTGCTGTGCAAAAGCTTTTGATCTTGATGAAATCCCAGTAGTTCATTTTTTCCCTTGCTTCCCTTGCCTTTTGCGTTGTTCCTAGGAAGATGTTGCTGCGGCAGAGGTCGAAGAGGTTGCTGCCCGTGTTCTCCTCAAGGATTTTGATGGATTCCTTTCGTACATTGAGATCCTTCATCCATTTTGAGTCTATTTTTGTGTGTGGTGTAAGGAAATGGTCCAATTTCATTTTTCTGCATGTGGCTGTCCAATTTTCCCAGCACCATTTATTGAAAAGGCTGTCTTTTTTCCATTGGACATTCTTTCCTGCTTTGTCGAAGATTAGTGAGGCCAGCATCACCTTGATCCCAAAACCAGACAAGGATCCCACCAAAAAAGAGAGCTATAGACCAATATCCTTGATGAACACAGATGCGAAAATACTCAACAAAATACTAGCCAATAGGATTCAACAGTACATTAAAAAGATTATTCACCACGACCAAGTGGGATTTATTCCAGGGCTGCAAGGTTGGTTCAACATCCGCAAATCAGTCAATGTGATACAAAACATCAATAAAAGAAAGAACAAGAACCATATGATACTCTCAATAGATGCTGAAAAAGCATTTGACAAAGTACAACATCCCTTCCTGATCAAAACTCTTCAAAGTGTAAGGATAGAGGGCACATACCTCAATATCATCAAAGCCATCTATGAAAAACCCACCGCAAATATCATTCTCAATGGAGAAAAACTGAAAGCTTTTCCGCTAAGGTCAGGAACACGGCAGGGATGTCCATTATCACCACTGCTATTCAACATCGTACTAGAGGTCCTAGCCTCAGCAATCAGACAACAAAAGGAAATTAAAGGCATCCAAATCGGCAAAGAAGAAGTCAAATTATCACTCTTCGCAGATGATATGATACTATATGTGGAAAACCCAAAAGACTCCACTCCAAAACTGCTAGAACTTATACAAGGTTAAATGCATTGAATAAAAAACAAGGGACATTATGTAAATGTGCAACAGTTTGTGAGGGCCATGTATTTATACTCATTTGCCCATCAGATAGTTACAAAAATCAATTATTTACTTGGCCATAAGTTAGACCTTCAAAATTGAAAAAATAGAGATTTTTTAAAGGCATATTCTCTGATCATAATTCGATAAAAGTTAAGATAAATAATAAAAAGGTGACAAAAATCCTTATCTTTTTGTAATATATGAAAAACTCTACTAGACAAACTTGGAAGTAAAAAGAACTTAAAAGGGAAATTAAAAACTACAAAAACAAAATACTTAGTACCAAAACCTATGGGCTATAGCTAGAACTATACACAGAGAAAATTTTAGTCTTAAATACATTTTTTATGTTTTCATCATCAAAGAAGAAAGAACAAAACGAATGCTTATTTTATTTTTAAGTGAATCCTTATTTTATTTTATTACTTTTTAAAGATTTTATTTGACAGAGAGACTGTGCACAAGAGGGGCGGTGGGAACCTGCAGGGAGGGGCAGAAGGAAATCCTTAACCAACTGAGCAGGTATCTTATGAATTCTTATTTGAAAAAAATTAAATTAATAGAATAACAATATAAACACATAGAAACTAGGAAGAAGGAATTAATCAAGATAAGTCATGAAATGAAATAAATATTACCATAGTAGAAATAATGAATCAACCAAAGAACTGATTGCTAGAAAGTTCCCTGAAAATACATAAACCCACTGTAAATCTGACTGAGGAAAAGAGAGATCAAACATTAAAGAGAAAGACATAAGCAAAGATGCAAAGAGATAAGAACCATCAGAGAATGCCACAGACACCTCTGCTGGGCACCGTGGTGTGCTTCCCCAGGTGCCCCCTTCAGGACTGCAGTGTGCATTCTCTCATTGTGGGGGAGCCTTGATTGTTGATGCCTCACAGCTGTGTTTCTCTCCAGGAATTGCTTTTGTCCAAGTGGGCTATCTTGTTCGTTACCATCCAGAGTATATGGCCCAATGTGTACTGGGGACAGCTAACATTTCAAAACTGGTTGATAAAGGAATATAAATCCCTGCCCTCCTGTCTCATTTTGGGGTAGCTCCCAAGGCCCTCGGCTCCTATTGGGGCAGCCACAGTTCAGTTGCTCCTCCACCTCCTCAGTCACACCTCCCAAACTTTCCTACAGGTGCTTTTCCTACGTGCACATCCCAATAAACCTCATTTATACAAATAGCTATTTCAGAGGAACCTGATTTAAGCTATAGCTCCATGAAAATCTAGAGAAGATGGACAGTTTCCTATGAAAAAATAAATGACTGGAAAGAGATGCTGTTTTTCACCATTCTTTATGCTTCTAGATAAACTTTATTGAGGTGTAATTTGCATGAGTAAAGTTGTACCCATTTTAAGTTCACAGATTGGTGAGTTTTCATTTCTTTCTTTTTTTTTTTTTTTTAAGATTTATTTACTTGAGAGGGAGAGAGAAGAGGGAGAGGAAGAGAGAGAGAGAGAAGAGAGAATCCTTAAACAAACTCCTTGCTGAGCTCGGAGCCCTGCGAGGGGCCCTTATGGACCGGTCCCAGGACCCTGAAATCATAACCTGAGCCAAATCAAGAGTCAGCTGCCCAATGACTGTAGTGGTGCACCTTCTGTAGTGGTGAGTCTTGACAAATGTGTAGATCTAGGTAACTATCACCACAATCGAGATACAGAATATTTCCTTCACTCTGAAGTGTTCCCTTGTATTCCTTTCCTACCTCCAGCCAGTGATCTCCTTTTTATCACAGATTGGCTTTGTAGCATACATACAGCATGTACTCTTCACTGTCACACTTTGGTCACTAGCACAATGTGTTTGAGGTTTGTCTCTATTTGTCATTCCTCTTCTTTCCTTTCTCTCAAGGTCCATAGTCCTGTGCTGCTTATTGTCTGTTTACTGAAAGTGGTTTTATTTTGCCTAGCTTTGTAGTTCTTTAAAACATGATGTTGAATCTGGTGTTAGTAATATTCGTGGCTGGAAGTGGAGTCTCTTGTCATTCTTATTTAATATTTTCTTAAATGTTGGGAATGCACTATGAAAGTGAAAAGGAATTAAGTGGCTTAAAATAGGTATAAAAGAGATAAGTCTATTTCTAGTTGCTGATTTTTAGTTTATCTAAAATCCTAGGGACCTACTAACAATATTTTATACAGTAAGAGAATTTAGTAATTTGCCTGAATACAGGATAAAAACACACCAATAATTGGTTTTCATTGGCTTAACAATAAGTATCTAGACAGGGAAATAGGGAAAATATACTATTTTTAGTAACAACAAAGTCTATAAAAATGTTTAAGAGTAAATCTTGTAAGCAAGGCCAGGATTTATATGAAAAAAAAAAAAAACCCAAAACCCTCAAAATTCTTATTGGTAGAGTTTTCAAAAATAGCTAAGCACTTACTTTATTTTTATCACTATTCTAAGTGTTTTACATGTATTAGCTCATTTAACCTTCCCAGAAGCTGGAAGATTATTATTATTATTCTCATTTCATGGATGAGATAACTGAGGTATAGAGAACTTAAGTAACTTGCCCAAGTTTATCCAGCCTGCAAATGATAGAACCAATATTTGAAATCAAGGCTGAAAAAATGGAAAGACATACTCTGTTCTTCCATGAGGTTACTTAATATAAAAATAGCTTTCTAAATGTAAAGCTCTTCATTCACTGCCTGCTGCTTTTAGGATGTTCCCCTAAATATCTCTGAACCTCCCAAATATTTCTCTAATACACTCCTGCTATCTATCACTATGATTTGCATCTGATATTTGCAATGGGAACTCCTTTTATTCCTTAATTTGATATTCAGTAATTATTGTCCTAGTTCAGATCCTCATCATTCATCTAACCATCCATCCATCCATCCATCCATCCATCAATCCATCTATCCATCCATCCTCCATCCATCATATCCATCCATCCATCCATCCATCCATCCATCCATCCATCCATCCAATGAACAGATGATTTTGGTGGCATTGTAGAGGGTAGATTCGAGGGGGCCAGGGGAGGTAGGAATGAGTTTAGTTGTGAGACCATCATAGAACAAGCAGAAAACAAGCAAAGGTCTGAGTAGATAAGAGGAGGCATATTTGAAATATATTTAAAAAGAATGTATGCATTTTAAGTGCATAAATGAATGAGTTCTGAAAATGTGTACATCCATGTAATCATATAGAATATTTCCATCACTCCAAAGATTCTTATGTTTCTTTCCAGCCAGTTCCCACCTTTCTACCTCCAGCCTTAATTATTATTGATATTTCCCCTATCATCAAATACTGGTTCTAGATTATGTATGGTATGTCCTCTTTGGTGTCACAGTAGGTGGGTGTAAATATTGAGGGTGTTATTCCGAAACTCCAATATATATAGCTCCCAGGATTCTAACTTAGATAATTGGTAAATACTTCTTAAGCCTCCACCATGTTGAGGAGGATAAGTTCAATGATTGAGCCCTATTCTAGAATCCTTTAGCCAAACTGATATTAATCTATTAGTAAATATTCTTTGCTTTAACATCAAAATTAGCTTTTACTTCATTGAAAGTATAGTACTTCTTTATTAGCTTTAGAGCTTATACTTTTAAAGTCTGAGCAGTAGAATATAACAGTTGAGAAATGTATAGGTGTGATGGTTAGAATCTGGAATGGAATTGCCCGGGCCTCTGTCAAATTTCAATTTACCATTTCCTAGTTCTATTTAACTTCTCTGAAACTCAGCTTCCTTATCAGCAAAGTGAGGAAAAGTAGTAAGGCTTTTTTTTTTTTTTAGATATTTGATGAAATAATGTATATAAAGCTCTTAACAAAACACCTGGCCTATAGTTTAAAATTCCACAAAGTAGCTATTATTGTTTATAGTGTTCAAAAGTCTTTTTTTAAACATTTACTAAGATAAAGCAATAAATCCATACCACTATATAAAGAGACTGTCAATGTAATTTTTGTGTATGTTAAGTTGACAAACATGGATATGGTGCAGATGATTCTTGTGTTACTTGTCAGAGAATTTTTCATAGTGGTGAAATAAAATAAAATAAAATTTACCATTTTAACTATTTTTAAATGTACAGTTCAGTAGCATTAAGTGCATTCACAACATTATGCAGCCATAACCACTATCTGTCTCCAGAACTTTTTCATCATCTCTAGCTGTCATTTTCAAGGAGATACTTGTAATTACATTTTGGCTTTTTGGAGATACTGCAAGTATTAAAGGATAACTTTTCTAGGTTTGGTCTGCCTTCCCAATGTTTGATGCCTTTCTTATTTTATGATTTAAAGATACTGACTTTGAATTCCCAGTCCTAGATACGTGGAGTAACCTAGAGGTTTGATATGCTTTGGAAAGCTCTTTGATGTAGATGTCATAGCTGAGGCACTATTTCTCATACCTCTTCTCTCATACGTGGGGTCATCCAGCCTTAGCTCTGCTTGTGGACACATCTTCCCAAAGCAAATGCAGTCAGCCCTTCTTATATTTTACTCTGCCAGAAAAGGGGGAAACTCCTAATTTCAGGACTGTTTTCCCTTAGCTCTTTTGGAAAGAGGTATTATAAATTTTTCTGTGCTATTCGGACATTTGCTTTAGTCTACTCTGCATTCCATACCTCAGTTCCTCTTTGTATAATTATCCCCAACATGATATTATGTTCAGAATAGGACCCATATTCTTCCAACAAATCTATTTCCCCTCCAATGTTCTTTATCCCCATAAATGGAAATGTCATTTATCTGCCCTGTTGCTCATTCCAGATTCTGGAATTTAATGATCAAAGGATAACTCCACCCCTTTGGCACTGATTGGTCCAGAAACTGACATGACTGAATTTGGATAAAATGAAGTAAAGAGAGGTCTACTAAGGTGCGTCTAGGAAAGTTGTTTTTGTTTCTGGGAATCCTTTTGGAAGTAATCTCTCTCCCTCCCTGCCGTGTATTGTTGCATGTAAAAGTCCAGAACTTCTATTGCATCTGACCTCTAGCTTGAGAATAAGGCTGACATATGGATTTAGGTTCCTTGTAAGTAACTTTCAGTTGAACCAGTGCATTTTTGAACATTTAAGTCAGTCTGAATTGGGTCTCTTTTATTTGTTTTATAAGTCATCTTAACTAATACCCCACTCTAGGTATTAGATTTTAAAAAGGTATATTTTCTCTCTTTAACTAGGTTGCCTTTTGGTTTTATTGATGGTTTCCTTCACTGTGCCAAAGTATTTTATTTTGGTGGAGTCCCAATATTTTATTTTTGCTTTTGTTTCCCTTACTTTAGGAAATGTATTTAGAAAAACGTTGCTGTGGCCCATGTCAAAGAAGTTATTTTCTCTTCTAGGAATTTTATGATTTTTAGGTCTCACATTTAGGTCTTAAATCCATTTGGAGCTTATTTTTGTGTATGGTATGAGAAAATGGTCCAGTTTTATTTGGTAAGGGGCTGATATTTTGAAACTTATACAACATGAGGCACCTGGGTGGTGCAGTCAGTTGGGCGATTGACTCTTGGTTTCATTTCAGGTCATGATCTCAGGGTTGTGAGATCAAGCCCTGCATCAGGCTTTGCCCTCAATGTGGAGTCTGCTGTAGATTTTTTTCCCTCTTCCTCTGCCCCTCCCATTCATGCTCTCTCTCTCTCTCTCAAAAATAAATAAACAAATCTTGAAAAAAAAAAAAAGAGCTTATACAACTCAACACCCAAAACCCATAATCTGATGAAAATTGGGCAGAGGATCTGAATAGATATTTTTCCAAAGAAAACATACAGATAGCCAACAGATACATGAAAAGATGCTCAACATCACAAATTATTAGGGAAATGCAAATGAAAACCACAGTGAGATATACCTTATGTGTGTCAAAATGGTTAGTATCAAAAAGATAAGAAATAGCCAATATTGGCAAGGACGTAGAAAAAAGGGATCTCTTGTATACTGTTGGCGGGAATGTAAATTGGTGCAGCCACTGTGGAAAACAGTATGGAGGTTTCTTTAAAAATTAAAAAGAGAAATACTATATGATCTAGTAATGCCACTGCTGGGTATTTAATCAAAGAAAAGAAAAACACTAATTTGAAAAGATACATGCAGCATTATTTACAATAGCTGAAATATGGAAGCAATCCAAGTGTCCATGGACAGATGAATGGATAAAGAAGATGTGGTACACACACACATACACACACACACTGGAGTATTACTCAGCCATACAAAAGGATGAGATCTTGCCATTTGGGACAGAATGGATGGACCTAGAGGGTATTATGCTAAGTGAAATTCAGAAAGAATGACAAATAGTATATGATTTCACTTATATGTGGAATCTAAAGAACCAAACAATGGAATCAACAAACAAAAAGTAAAACCAGACCTATAAATAAAGAGAATACAAACTGATGGTTTCTAGAAGGGAAGGAGTGGAGGGCTGGAAAAAATTGGGAAGGGGAATTTATTCCCTCTAGTAATGGAGGGAATAAATCATGGAATAAAGGGTACAACATAGAGAATATAGGTGGTATTAAAATAGCATTGTGTGGTGATGATGGTAGCTACACTGTGGTCAGCATAACATAACATATACAGAAGTTGAATCACTATGTTGTACAACTGGAACTAATATAACAGTTTGTGTTAACTGTTCTCAAATAAAATAAATAAAAAGTTATGTTGCTGAATGGGCTGAATTTTTGGTGTGAAAAATTCAGTATGTCAATCTACATGCTATTTTCTGCAATTTTTTTTCTCCTTAGGACTTTTGAATTACCCTACATCAAGACTTATAATATAGTGACAATCTTGTTTGCATTAATTTCAGGAAGCCATCTGTCCCTCCATAAAGTTCTTAGATTGAGAGTAAGAGAATCAGTTATTTAATCTCAAATCTAGATCATTCTTATATAAATTGTGGATTGTCTCATCCCAAGCACTGGAAGATAGATTTTTCTGAGGTTTTGTTGCCTGCTTGTCAGGGGAATTTAATTATGATGCATATGACTTCTCAGGGCTTAGCTTTGTGAACCTTGCACCCATTTTTTTTTCCTCCCAATAGAGGTATATCTGCCTCCCTTACCTCACAACTGCCCTTTGTCCTGGGGGAAGTGAGCTATCGGGACTATATTGTCTAATCTAGATTATTCCTTAATAGAGAAAGTGGACTTGGACCTTAGGGACCAATTCAGACAAATTCTCAGCCACTATCTTTAAAAATTTTTTTTTCTTTCTCATTTTGTGTTCCTTCTGTCTAGAACTCCAGATAGGTGTTTTTAGATTTTGTCAATCTCTTCTCAGTATCTGTTTTTCTTCATTTTTCTTCTGTCTCCTTTCTATGTGATGTATTTTGGTCACTCCTTCTGATATTCCAGTTCACTCTTTCTGTCTTCTGTTGTATCAAAACTGTTTATTTACCATGTCCACTGAATTTCTAATTTAAATGACCATAATTTTAATTTCTAGCCATTGTATTTTTCTTTTTCAGATCAGCCTGATATCTTTAAATAATCTTCTGATGCTTTTTCCTACTTTTGATACTCTATTATTTTATTACTTTAAATATTTATTTTATATTCTGGTTTTAGAATTTCAACATCTTTGCTTTTGCAGGTCTGATTCTGCCATCTGTTGCTTCTGCTGGTAACTCACACTCACAATGGCTCATTTCCTCATGGTTTGCAACTTCAAATGTGAATTAATATTCCTTGGAACTCTGTCAGTAGGAATTATTTGAATCTTAGGTTTAGAATATGTCCATCAGAGAAGATGTAGGTCTGTTTCTGCCTGACTCTTGGTAAGGCAAAAACCAGGTAGTATATTTTGGTTTGGTTTGGTTTGGGACATTTATATTTATAGATAGATATCTGTCCAGATAGATTGATTGATCGATCGATCTATCTATCAAGACAATTCCACCTGGGCATTTCACAGATTTATCACACTTAACTTTGCCAAAACAGAATTGTTTCCCCCTCCTAGATCAATTAAGTGATACTTTAGTAACAATCCTTGGGGTAATTATATAGTCTTACTCATTTTATGGACCAAGACCTCAGGATCCATGTCCATAAAATGAGGATAATGATAGTATTAGTATTAAAATAGCCAATATATGTAAAAACTGTTAATAGAGGGCTTAACATGTATCATATATTAGCTATTGCTCCTTTTTGCTTTGTTTTATTTTTCTTCAATATTCTGCAGCAGGGCTATAAACTCCAGGAGATCAGAGATACTCTCTGCAGATCCCAGAACAATGCCTTTCACATGATAAGTCTTCATGAAAATATTTTTGATAAATTGAATGGAAATATACTTACTGGAACTTAGAACTTAGAATTTATCTTTGATTCTGCTCTTTCATTGCCCTCCCAGGTCAGTCCATCAGTGGGAACTGTTAATTCTACTTCGAAAACACACTAAAGTCTGTTTCACTAACACCCTGTAGTCCAGAACACCATCACCTCTTTGCTTGACCACTATTAACAGTCTGGCTTTGTTGTACTTTGCTCTTTCCTGTTTATTTAACATGCTATAGTTTGAGACATATTAGGGAAAGAAGAAAGTGTAGGAGGAAGGTAAAAAAAAAAAAAAATCAAGGGCCCTTCTGATCTAGAAGGAGACCCTGGTGGCCAGAGGAGTCCATAATGAATGGGCATTTCTCACTCTTGGCTGTAGCTAGTTCCCTGCTCGTTGGAACCTCCGTATTATCTTTAGAGCTGGGGAACTGTTCAGCTGCTCACAGTGCTGCATCATGGTTGCCTCTTGTTGCCACCATGTTCTGGTTCCCTAAGTCCTGCCCAGGTGAGCTCTGGTTGTCAGTCCTGTGGACCCAGAGCTGAAAGCCACCTTCTTGTTCTGATTGATGATAGGGGCTCTGGTGACATGCTGCCACTGCAGAGCAGTCTGAGGCAGTGGATAAAGTGACAGGCACTGAGCATGTCCTGGAGGAACTAAGAGCTGAGTTCTGGTTATGGGGTTGGGTTCCCTGGTTTTGTGTTTCTTCTCTGGACCTTTCTGTTTCATCCTCAGAGTTGAAAGCAGCTCTCGAACAGATGGTGCTATAAGCCCCCAAAAGTGTGTTTCTGTAATGCATCTACTTGAATGTACTTCCAAGCGGGGAGAAGGAAGAGGGTGAGGAAGAGAAGGGAATCTCTTAAATATTCTCTCTTCCACCTTCTGGAATTTTTTTCCCTCTTATCCATGGAATACCTGCTGAGGGAAGAAGCAAAAGGAAGAAGTCTTCTCTTTGGTTCTAAATAACTTCTTGGACTGAATTAAATGAGGATAGTATTATCTTGTCCTACCTTCCAGTGACATCATGACTTTAAACATTCTATGTTGGATATCATGAGATTGCTTAAGCAGCTTGCAAGCACTTTACCCAAGAGGATGTGTGAGCAATAGTGAGTCTCAAGGGAGATGGGTTGCATCTGACATTTGGGTGTGTTTGCCTCTGTGGAAGGTCACTGAATCAGTGGTAGCTGAATCTAATAAAATTAGTATTTGCTTTAAACTTATTATATGCTCACTGTGGTAAGAAATATCAAGAGGATGTTAGGATGCATCTCCCACTGTTGCTGGGGAGACGAGTGGTATAGACTGGGAAGAATCTGGATGATGCAAAATAATACGATTGTGTAATTTATCAATATGTTAAACTGTGTATTTCTTTCTTATGCCCCACATTCACCAAGTATCTATATATCTATCTACATCTGTATCTATATCTGTATCTATATATGTACTTTAATGGTTTTATCCTTCCAAGAGTCACTTACTGAGGAACAAATGTGAAATAACTCTACAATTAGGTGGCAATATTAGGCAACTGGGTGTTATAGAATTCCAGTGTGCTTGATGAGCCAGCTTTTCCTTTTTGACAGCTAGGTTAATTATGCTAGAGGGTGGGAAAGTGAATATGATAGAAGGGACCCTAAGGGCTTGAAAGCCATGATTGAGAAGTATACCAGAGCCTCTTCCATCCTTTGCCAACATCTGGAGGTGAATAGAAGCTGAGCCAGGGAAATGTTCTCTGGCTGCTGCCTGGTTAGGACCAGACACCAACCATAAAGGCTCAGCCTGAAGTGAGTCCTTTTTACCCTGAGATTCTGCAATTCAGCCTTAGCCTATCTGACCCATGATGTGGGAATGCCCTCACATCCATCCTGGACCTTGGAAACCTCTTCTAGATTAGCAAGTAGGGTATGTCGACACTTTATAAGGTGTTAATTATCTGAGATCTTTCCTCTTGGCCCAAAGGAAGGCTATTTATAACACATTTGAAATCTGTCCCCTGCGCTGGAAAAAGTGGTTCTCATGGGGTGAATATGAGATGGGCTAGAAACATGGAAATCGTACTTGAGCTTCTAATGGTGATGTTGACCATGCTTTGTGTAAATGTGGCCTGACTCTCCATAGGCTTAACAAAACAGATCTAAAAAACTGTCTGTATCAGAAAAGAGAGGTTTGAATCCTGAATATGAAGCATATGAGGCATGAGACCTCTGGCAAATCATTCAATTTTCTGGGATTAATTTTCTTCTCTATTAAACATCTTTTAAATTAAATTATAGTTGTGAAATCATTTTGGAAACTGGGAAGTTTCCATATAAAGGAGTTTTTAGTAATTATACTTCTATAAAATGAGAATAAGAATAATATCTATGCATCAGAATTGTTGTAAATGTTGACTAAGTAAGGCAACAAGAAATATTTTTCAAAACTCTTTTTATCTAGAAGAGCTTTATTATTTTTTAGCAGGTTTGTGGATTTAATTATTTTGTTATTTTCAGACAGTGAGGTAGTTTTTGGCTACCATTCCTCTTTCTTACCTTTTGTCTTCCACTACTCCATCATTCTAGTACTAGGATTTAATAATGTTTGCCTGCTCCAAATGGATAACAACAGAGAATTTGTTTTGCCCATGTAAATATATTTACAGGAGATGAATCCTTTCTCTTGGTGACTGAGTCTTACATAAATAGAACTTAATGTATCTTCATAGATCTTTCTCCTTCTGACATTATTACATTCATCCATAAAAACTATCATCATCACTATACTCTTGCTATTTCACTGAAATGTACAGTGAACATTCCTAATGCAACTCCTTACATCAGTTGTGGTAAAGTTGTATCAAGCACTTCTTTAAGCCAAAATAACCCTACTACTTCATTTGTATTATAAATGACAGAGACTTCTGGAATTTGCCTTTATCCTTCTGATGCAGATGCTCCCTGGAGCAAAGTCACATGCCCTACTATACAATGATTAATAAATAAGGATCACATCATTGAGCGACTTAATCATTTATCATACTGATATTATTTAGTTGCTTATAAACATTTTGATAAAAACTGCATATGCATAGCATAACGCAAGTATTAAATTTTATTTAAAAATAGTTTAATGACTACACAATACAAAGGAATATTATGCAGTCATTAAACTATTTTTTAAAATAAAATGTAATAAAGATATGAAATCTATAGCTATATCTATATAGCAAAATATTATGCAGTCATCAAAAATTGAAATCTTGGGCACCTGGGTGGTTTAGTGGGTTAAAGCCTCGGCCTTCAGCTTAGGTCATGATCCCAGAGTCCTGGGATCGAGGCCCACATTGGGCTCTCTGCTCAGCAGGGAGCCTGCTTCCCTTCCTCTCTCTCTGCCTGCCTCTCTGCCTACTTATGATCTCCATCTGTCAAATAAATAAATAAAATCTTAAAAAAAAAAGAAATCCTCACCACGACCAAGTGGGATTTATTCCAGGGCTGCAAGGTTGGTTCAACATCTGCAAATCAATCAATGTGATACAATACATTAATAAAAGAAAGAACAAGAACCATATGATACTCTCAATAGATGCTGAAAAAGCATTTGACAAAGTACAGCATCCTTCCTGATCGAAACACTTCAAAGTGTAGGGATAGAGGGCTTATACCTCAGTATTATCAAAGGCATCTATGAAAAACCCACCGCAAATATCATTCTCAATGGAGAAAAACTGAAAGCTTTTCCACTAAGGTCAGGAACATGGCGGGGACGTCCATTATCACCACTGCTATTCAATATAGTACTAGAAGTCCTAGCCTCAGCACTCAGACAACAAAAAGAAATTAAAGGTATCCAAATTGGCAAAGAAGAAGTCAAACTCTCACTCTGCAGGTGGTACTGTATGTGGAAAACCCAAAAGACTCCACTCCAAAACTGCTAGAACTTGTACAGGAATTCAGTAAAGTGTCTGGATATAAAATCAATGCACAGAAATCAGTTGAATCTCTTTACACCAACAGCAAGACAGGAAAGAGAAATTAAGGAGTCAATCCCATTTACAATTGCACCCAAAACCACGAGATACCTAGGAATAAACCTAATCAAAGAGGCAAAGAATCTACACTCAGGAAACTATAAAGTACTCATGAAAGAAATTGAGGAAGACACAAAGAAATGAAAAAATGTTCCATGCTCCTGGATTAGAAAAACAAATATTGTGAAAATGTCTATGCTACCTAAAGCAATCTACACATTTTATGCAATCCCTATCAAAATCCCATCCATTTTTTTCAAAGAAATGGAACAAATAATCCTAAAATTTATATGGAACCAGAAAAGACCTCGAATAGCCAAAGAAATATTGAAAAAGAAAGCCCAAATAGGTGGCACCACAATTCCGGACTTCAAGCTCTATTACAAAGCTGTCATCATCAAGACAGCATGGTACTGGCACAAAAACAGACACATCGATCAATGGAACAGAATAGAGAGCCAGAAATAGACCCTCAACTCTATGGTCAACTAATCTTCGACAAAGCAGGAAAGAATGTCCAATGGAAAAAAGACAGCCTCTTCAATAAATGGTGTTGGGAAAATTAGACAGCCACATGCAGAAAAATGAAATTGGACCACTTCCTTACACCACACACAAAAATAGACTCAAAATGGATGAAGGACCTCAATGTGAGAAAGGAATCCATCAAAATCCTTGAGAAGAACACAGGCAGCAACCTCCTCGATCTCAGCTGCAGCAACCTCTTCCTAGGAACATCTTCAAAGGCAAGGGAAGCAAGAGCAAAAACGAAATATTGGGATTTCATCAAGACCAAAAGCTTTTGCACATCAAAGGAAATAGTTAACAAAACCAAAAGACAACTGACAGAATGGGAGAAGATATTTGCAAATGATATATCAGATAAAGGGCTAGTATCCAAAATCTATAAAGAACTTAGGAAACTCAACACCCAAAGAACAAATAATCCAAAGAAGAAATGCGTAGAGGACATGAACAGACATTTCTGCAAAGAAGACATCCAGAAGACCAACAGACACATGAAAAAATGCTCCACATCACTTGGCATCAGGGAAATACAAATCAAAACCACAATGAGATACTACCTCACACCACTCAGAATGGCTAAAACTAACAAGTCAGGAAATGACAGATGCTGGCGAGGATGCGGAGAAAGGGGAACCCTCCTACACTCTTGGTGGGAATGCAAGCTGGTGCAACCACCCTGGAAAACAGCATGTAGGTTACTCAAAAGGTTGAAAATAGAGCTACCCTATGACCCAGCAATTGCACTACTGGGTATTTACCCTAAAGATATAAACGTAGTGATCCAAAGGGGCATGTGCACCCGAATGTTTATAGCAGCAATGTCCACAATAGCCAAACTACGGAAAGAACCTAGATGTCCATCAACAGATGAATGGTTAAAGAAGATGGGGTATATATATATACAATGGAGTACTATGCAACAATCAAAATAAATGAAATCTTGTCATTTGCGATGACGTGGATGGAACTAGAGGGTATCATGCTTAGCGAAATAAGTTAATCGGAGAAAGACAACTATCACATGATTTCCCTGGTATGAGGAAGTGGAGATGCAACATGGCGGGTAGGAAAAGAATAAATGAAACAAGATGGGATCAGGAGGGAGACAAACCGTAAGATACTCTTAATCTCACAGAACAAACTGAGGGTTGCTGGGGGGGAGGGGATTCAGAAGAGGGTGGTGGGGTTATGGACATTGGGGGTTGTGTGTTCTATGGTGAGTGCTGTGAAGTGTGTAAACCTGGTGATTCACAGACCTGTATCCCTGGGGCTAAAAATCCATTATATGTTTATAAAAAAAAAATATTGAAATCTTGCCATTTGCAGTGATGTGGATGGAGCTAGAGGGTATTATGCTAAGCAAAATACCTCAATCAGAAAAAGCCATTTATGACATGATCTCACTGATATGCAGAATTTGAGAAACAAGGCAAAGGATCATGGGGGAAGAGAGGGAGAAATGAAATGGTATGAAACTGGAGAGGGAGATAAACCATAAGAGACTTTTAATCTCAGGAAACAAACTGAGGGTTGCTGGAGGGGAGGGGCCTGGGAGGGATGATGTGGCTGAGTGATGGGCATTGGGGAGGGTATGTGCTATGGCAAGTGCTGTGAATTGTGTAAGACTTATGGATAACAGACTTGTACCCCTGAAACAAATAATACATTATATGTTAATAAAAAATATTTTATAGGAGCACCTGGGTGGCTCAGTTGGTTAAGTCTCTGCCTTCGGCTCAGGTCTTGATCTCAGGGTCCTGGGATTGAACCCCACATTGGGTTCTCTGCTCAGCAGGAAGCTTGCTTTTCCCCTCTCTCTGCCTGCATCTCAGCCTACTTGTGATCTCTCTCTCTCTGTCAAATAAGTAAATAAGATCTAATATATATATATATATATATATATATATATATATATATATATTAGTTAAAATCTTAGTTGTAGACTTTATAACTTTGTAAACCGTATATTCTCCTTGGAGCCATATCAATACATTTTATTTTTTACATGGTTATTGTTAACATATAGTGTTTCAAAGGCTCTTTTTTTTACTCATGTGGTCTACATACCTTTCTTTTTGTTGTTTGGTACTTTTTTTTTTTTTTTTTTTTGTAATTTGCTTTTTCATTCTATTTTAGGTCAGTTGAATTATATCACCTGGATGTAAAACTTAGCTTCTTTTTATTCATTGCTAATCTCTCCATTTTCAAGTTGTTTAAATAAATGCTTCTTTCTATTTGATGGACAGGTAAATCACTTCTGGAAGTGTTTAAGATAAAGAGGTTATTTTGTTCTATGACGGGTTTACCGAGTAGACTCTGTAGGGATGCCAGCTTGTGAATTTTGAAAAAGCTCTTTAGCTAAATTTGATGGAGGAAGAAGTATATATTGGGTGGATACAGCTAAAATTAGCTCCAGAACAACCATCATCTTCTCTAGCTAATGTTTACACACACACATACACACACACACACACATACGCACGCACACACTTAATTTAATTTTTGTGTAATTCTAACTGCAGTGGACATCAGGTCTAGAATGATGTCACAGACTGTTTTACATGTTTTTTTTTGTTTGTTTGTTTTTTGTTTCCTTTTTGGCCCCATGGGTTTATGTGCCTCATATCTCCTCAACTAGATAATAAACTACATAATTGAAAACAGAGTTTCTGTTTCTTCTCCATCCCCAAAGTACTCAGTACAGGGCTGACTGCTCCATGGGGTCTGAAATGTACTACCATATGGTAATACGGTTTTCCATTCCTGGTCCTTTGAATGGGGCCAAATCACCCACTCATATTGTGAAGCAGGTGGTGAACAATAGCTCTAGTCTCACGTGTTTACCTGCACACACCCTGCTCGTCCATTCAGCACTTTCTTTAGTCAACTGAACTCAGTTCCATTGGTTTCAAGGTTTCTAGAGATTCATTTGTTTGTTTAAACATTTATTGATTCCCCACGTGTCTATGCAAAATACTTAGGACATAAAAGCTAATATCCTATCCTATCTGCTGTCAAGGATCTAGTCATCTCATGGTAAGTCTGGGTAAGAGTTTCTTCCTCAGGGGCACCTGGGTGGTTTAGTCAGTTAAGTGTCCCACTCTTGATTTCAGCTCGGGTCATGATCTCAGGGTCAGGAGATTGAGCCCAACATTGAGCCCTGCACTGGGCTCCATGCTCAGTGGGAAGTCTATTGGAGATTCTTCATCTCCTGCTCCCTCTGCCCTTACCCCCACCCTACCTCTCTCTTTCTCTTTCTAAGATAAATAAATAAATCTGAAAAAAGAAAAGTTCCTTCCTCAGTGGAAGAATTCAGGCATCCGGTGCTGGTTCTGTGTAGGAGGATAGGCTACTCTAGCTACTGTGCTCTAGCACACTTTATATTTCTAAAATACAAATACTTGACATTTTTGAAATATTGCTGTGTTTTCTGTGTGTGTGACATGCATTGATTTATACATTAATCTTGTTTCCCCAGCTAGGCTGTAAGCTCCTTGAGGGGTAAAAAAGTGTTATTTGTGTTCTCTGAAACACACTTGAGAAACACGTACTGTGTTGATTTATTGATTTCTGTAAATAAGAGACTTGGTTCAGATGCTAAATGATTTGACTTATCCTTTGTTGCTATGCACATCTCACTTCCCTCTCCACTTAGCCTGCATTCCAGGACCCATTGATTCAACCACTCTTTTTCAGTACCTCCTGCACTTTTGGCTCCTTGGCTTGCAAGGCCTCTATCCAATCTTGGATCTCATCAACTATCAGCTTTTTCAGCTCTCACACCCTGGTGGCTGAGCACTTCAGAGAAAAATAAAAGAATGGTACAGAAGAGGACCATAACAAACTCCTGACTTCTATCTTTAGCTGGGCCCTAACTCTGCTTGGCATATACTTCTCTTATGAGCATTCATTAGTGCTTCTACCAATTCATAGGGAAGCTCTTCCAACTCTATAGTTCTTTCCTGAGGGCTTCTTGTTCACCCTTTGTCCCTTACTCTCTGGTGATAAACTGCCCAGAGAGAATAGAGGCCTTAGAATACATTCCTCACCTCCCTGCCTCCTTTATCTTTAGCAACTCTCATCTTCAGTCTCTCCCTTTTCTTTGAAAGGAAGTGACTCCTTGCCTCTTCCTTCTGTTCCCATTGAAGGCCAGTTCCTCTACCTCTGTCCTTGATTCTCTCCCTTCTTGCTTTTTTTCCTCGGGCTCTTGCTCCATCTGTTAATCAGTTTCTTTCATGACTCATTAACTCTTCCCTCTCCGTTGGCTGCTACCCTTCTGCATAAAATAAGATACAAATATCTTCTACCCTGAAAAACCAATTCTGTTTCTCTTGCCACAGTGTCAGAGGCAGGCCGCTGACCAGGGCAGCCTCCGCCATTAAAACATGGCGCCTGGCTAGTTGCCAGGTTAGGATTGCCTCATGAGACTAAGCGGAACGCCCAAAGAGGAAGTAAACAGCATTGGTTCCTAGCGAAGTTGTTCGTTTAGGTGCACAGCCTGATTTGCTCCCTCCTGTACCCTGCTCGCTGATTGGTCATGAAAGCGTATATAAGTGTGTAGACTTGCGGAAATAAGGAGAGAGAAGATGCATCCAAACTGGGGCTTCTTGTCGTCCTTGCAGGCCAAGGGTGATAAATGGCACCGGCACCCAGGAACTAAAAAAAGGAATCTTGCAAGGTAATCTGCAAGAAAGCAGGGAGTAAAGGTCCGCAGGTAAGCGGGGACATTAGCCACGTTCAAAAGTGGGAATTCCGCGGTAAAGCGGGGAGTAAAAATAGAAAAACCTTGCAAGGGAGAATTCTGCAGGTAAGCGGGGTAAAACCACAACAAAGGTGGTGGGAAACTTGTACAAGACCGCAACAAGAAGCGGGGCGGCCTTAGAGCCGGGATTAACTTGTACAAGTCCGCAATAAGAAGCGGGGCGGCCTTAGAGCCGGGATTTAGTGGCGAGTATACGCAGAACAGCCATTAGGTTGGGAATCTAATTATGGGATCTGGACTGTCAAAGTCGAGGTTAGAGAGTTCCCTAAAGGACCTTCTAAAGGCCAATGGCACGCCGTTAAAAACGAAAATTGCTAGGATAAAAACGGTCAAGCAGCAGCTGAAAGACATTCAGCCCATATGGATTCTTCCCCCAAGCCCTTAGTTCTTTGGAGGACACTGCCCACCATAATGCAGCGGCTGGAAATCCTCAGTGGGACCTAGAAATGTTAATGGGAATAGGACTGTACATGGGAAAGCAGGCCCAAATATAATACAACCCTGTGGTGTATCTGCAAATAGCCACGGCGGCCACTAAAGCATAGTAGAGGCGGCTCCATGGTTCCTAGATGAAGGCTTGCTAAACATACCTCAATGGGACCACTTAGGGGAGGATTTGAAGAAACAGGATGCTTTAACTCTTTGCCTCAAATTTAACATAACAAAAGCACAGACACGGGACATACTAGTCTCCTGCAGAAATTACTACCTGCACCGTCCTTGGGGGTTAATCCTAAGGGTTTGTTACCTAATCATATATGGCATATGGATGTCACACATGTTTCAGAATTTGGAAAGTTAAGATATGTTCATGTCTCTGTAGATACCTGCTCTGGAATAATTTTCGCCTTAGTGCATACGGGGGAAAAATCCAGAGATGTTATCGCCCATTGCCTACAGGCTTTCGCGGCATGGGGAAAGCCACGCCAATTAAAGACAGATAATGGTCCAGGCTACACCTCACAACCCTTTAAAGCCTTCCTACAACAACTTGACATTCACTTGATATATGGAATACCCTATAATCCACAAGGACAGGGTGTTGTGGAGTGTGCGCATCCTACAATAAAAAATGCGCTTTATAAACAAAAAGGGGGAATAGGGGACACCTTCAGGTCCCCTAAAGATAAGCTCAACACCATTCTCTTTATTTTGAATTTTTTAACGTTGGACAAAACGGGTAAATCAGCTGCAGACAGACATGCAAGTGATGCTGCTGCTTCCCCTAAGCCTTTAGTACTTTGGAAGGACATCCTCACAGGAAAGTGGAATGGACCAGATCCAGTGTTGGTATGGAGTAGGGGGTCTGTATGTATTTTTCCACAGGAAAAGGAGGCTCCAATTTGGATCCCAGAGCGGCTGGTGCGTGCAGTCTTGCCTCCAAACACCAGTCATGATGCTGAAGATGCTGATGATAACTCTGGGGATGCTACACCTCCTGTGGCCGACTCAAGCCGGAGAGCTGTGAGCAATGGTTAAAGCATGGCTATATCCTTTACCAGTGACTAACTCTTCTCTCATATTCCCTCCTCTCCCTTTGATGCATGGCAGGTCTGTAACTTGCTAGGAGCATGTACTGATATCTCAGCAGTGTCCATGTTAAATGGTGGCAAATTCCTCAACTGTTCTTATAAACAAAATGACTCTAGTACCTTTGAGACAACAGTTAATGTGTCTTGTCCCAATAATATTACTTATCAGCCCACTCCCATATGGGTCTCGCCACCATTCCTTTTCCTCGTAACAAATGCTAGTGAGCTGAATAATATGTTGAATTGCACTAAGAATTGCTATCTTTCCCAGTGCTGGAATGTCACAGCCTTCAAGCTGGCTGTGATTATGCATATCCCCACCCATGTTCCTATCCCAGTTTCCATTCCAGAGGACAAGTTACTGGTGGTGCTATCCAGGAAGAAGAGAGATTTTGGTATCACAGCCGCCGTTGTGACAGCATTGGCTATATCTACAGCAGCTGCCACGGCAGCAGCAGTCTCGCTTGCTGCAACTATACCCACTGCGGAAGCTGTGAACACCCTTGCAGAAGGAATGGCACCTGCCCTTCAAACACAGACTCAGATCAATGCACATCTGCAAGCAGGAATCCTGATAGTCAGCCAGAGAGTGGATTTAGTTCAAGAACAAGTGGACATAAGGGGGGCCCTATTGGGACTGGGATGTATAGTACCCTTCCCGGCAATTTGTGTAACTCCCATAGCCTATACTAATATGAGTGACTTACAGAATGTCTCCTGACAGCTCTCCCAATACTTGCGGGGGAATTAGTCCGCAGAATTCCAAAACTATACTCAGCACCTGCTACTAGGCATAACAAGTATAAATAACACCAGAGTTGAGCTTGCAACCCTCCCAGAGATAATCAAAACATTGCAAGATGTGTTAACCTTTACGAAATAATGGGCTAGCATAATTAGTCTGATGATAATCCTTGTAGTGGGCTTGATTCTGCTAGTAAGGAAACTGCAAATTTGGAGGTGACAGCAACATAGGCAACAGCAAGCCATGGTGCAGGCCTTATTAGCCATCGAGGCTGGAACATCCCCCCAAGTGTAGCTAAGTATGCTGGATTGGTAGTCAACAACGGGTAAGATTGGTGGGGGAAATATACCAACCTAAGACAGGATGCAGATCATTGATATCTGTCGTCTGATGACGGGTAAGGATATTCCCCGCCACTGACGACCTAAGACAGGCACGATCCCTGCCATAAAAGAAAAAAGGGGGAGATATCAGAGGCAGGCCCCTAGCCAGGGCAGCCTCCACCATTAAAAGATGGCACCTGGCTAGTTGCCAGGTTAGGATTGCCTTGTGAGACTAAGCGGAATGCCCAAAGAGGAAGTAAACAGCATTGGTTGCTAGCGAAGTTGTTCGTTTAGGTGCACAGCCTGATTTGCTCCCTCCTGTACCCTGCTCGCTGATTGGTCATGTAAGCGTATATAAGTGTGTAGACTTGCAGAAATAAGGAGAGAGAAGATGCATCTGAACCAGGGTTCTTGTCATCCTTGCAGGGCGAGGACGATACCACAGGATGATGGAAGCAACGTAAGACATGTAGAATATAAGAGTGAGCTGTGGGACAGATCTAGATTTGATTAGGTGACTGACTTTCAAGCGATTTATGAAAATGGTACCAGCCAAAATAGGGAGAGTTCTGTGGAGCTCATAGGAATGCAAGAGCCAAGTCCAACTGAGCCAACAGTGCAGAGAGGACCTGAATTTAGCCCTCAGACTGGAGCCTCCATCCCACAAGTTCAGTTTGGTCTACCTAGTTTACAGCTGGCCTGAGGCCTATGAATAAGAAATCAAGCTCAATAATTTTGGGGTGGTTGTCATACAGCATTATTGTAGCAAAAGTTGACTAATACTAGCTGGCACTTAAAAAAGTGACACAAAAGAGATACAAGAGACAAAATGTGGAGAGGACATTGGCTCCTCTTCCTTCCATGCCTAGAATGCCATATTCTGCCATTCCGCTCATTGCCAAGGGAAGGAATTAATCTATAACAATAATGATTATTTTAATGCACTGATGTTCTTTCTTTCTAGTTTGCTTTCTTTGTCTGTGTCTTCCTTTCTTTGTTCATTCTTGTCTGTTTCTTTCACTGTTGAGCCCTTACATTCAGACGGGCATGAGGAATACAAAACAAAATCCATCTTTTGGTTTAAATGGGGAACTGAACTGTAAACAAGTAACTGATCCACATGCAAGATGCCCTGTAATAAAGTTGTATACAGAAGGAAAGAAAAATGGGAGAGGTTAGCTCTCTGTATTGCTGCAGGTGGTCATGGAACACTTGGGAGAGGCACTTTGCAAGGACCAAATTGTTCCTTCTTTCCTTTTTGGAGTTTAATACTTTTTGGAATTTAATACTTCACATCTGTGATCACACCCCAGTTTCTACTCTGTATTCTTCACACACTTTATTTCTTCTGCTGGAAATCTTCTCTTCCTCTTTACCATGCCACCAACTGTGGGTCCTTTCTCAAGGAGGCCTTCTTTACATCCAAGAGTAGGCTGGATTCCCTTCCTAGATGCATTTTTAGCACTTGATGTGTTTCTTACTGTAATATGTGTCATATTTGACTTACTAGTAAGGTGTTTTCTCTGCTAGCCAACTAGTCCAAACCAATGCTGTCTGGTTTACTGCCTTATCTCCAGTAACTGGCTTAGTTTAGTGAATGGGATGGAACTGAATTGCTAAAGATCTGTTATGGGTATGAGATACTAGGCATGGAAGTAGGAAGAGGGTTTGATGCACTTTGCAGAAATTGCATCAATTCACTTTCTGTCTCCTTGAACAAGATACCCAAGTTGCTACCGCAAGTTGATCCCTGAAGTTGGAAAAAAAGAAAACAAGAGAAATCCAATTTGGGTCTCCAGGGAGCTTAGCAGTATTCTGTATTGTTGAGAACTCTCTGATAGCTAGAAAATTCCACTCCTGAGCAGCTGGCCTTGCTTATGGCTCATGATGCAGGCAGTGTTTGGTGATAACATTTCCTGGCATTGACATGTATCTGCTACGTGTATGGCTCAGGGACCTTGTCTTATTCATAGGAGTACAACCTCTAGTAGGGCAGCATGGCCTGCAAATCCCATTAATCCTGGCTTGCAAGGTGGTGGGCGGTGGTGCAGAAGGCTGTGTGCTCTCCTGGTGCCGTGCATGCCTGTTCTGGGGCCCTGCCTCCTCTGCTGCTGTCCTTTTGTCTTGTTGTGGAGAGGTGGCTGCTGTTCTCTGTTCTAGGTGGATGAAATCATTCAGTTCCTTCTCTTTGTTTGCTGCAAAAAATAAAAATATGAAAATTTTACCTGCTAGAACCAGATGTCCTGCAATATCTATCCAACAATATGAAAAGACTGCTCAGATAAAAAGGAATATTTTGTACACACAAATTCATCTCCATATCGTCGATGATTTTTCAGTCATCATGGCTATGGGGCCATGTGGACTCATGCATAATGAGTCACATGGTGGCGGGGTTTTCTTAAAACCAACTTGCCATCATGTGATGAAAAGCAGTAGTTTACTAATACAACAGGGTGGGCAAACACTGCCTGCTTTTGTATAAGCCCTCAAATTAAGAATAGCTTTTACATTTTTAAATGGTTACCAAAAAAAAAAAAAAAATCAAAGAAGAATGATACTTTTAGAAAGGGAAAATTAGATGAAATTGAAATTAGAGTATCCATTAATAAAGTTTTATTGGAACACAGTTATGCTCATTTGTTGAGGGAGTGGTTAGGGCCACTTTCCTGCTATAAGAGCAGAGTTGAATAGTGTGACAAAGACTAGGCATGGTTGGCAAAACCTAAAATATTTACTGTCTTGCCTTTTGCTGACCCCTGTAATGGAGGGATATGGGTTTTTTGAATTGACTCATTCTGAATATATCAGAGACTTGCTCAAGCGCCCATTTTGTGTTTCCAGTAGACTGAACTTCTGTCCACCCTCTGAGGAAAGATGTGCCACCAGAGATGGCTCTGTTTGGTACCCTTTTCTACCTACCTTCATGTTATGGGGATGGGTGTGATAATCATAAACTAGAGAACAGAACTGAGCAAGCAGGAGCTACATTAAGATTTGGCCGAGATGATAGAACTCTCTGCAGATCTGCTGCCTACATATCTAGTGAGGCCTTCTAGGGTCTTGGTCACTCAAGAAAAATCAAGGAGTTCTCTTTTTCCTTCTCTAAATGTATTCACACCTGTGGGAGAAACTACTAAGCAAAGACACTTGTCTGCATTATCTCAGTGACCCTTAGTAGGTCTTATTGTCTGCCTCTGGTTGCCGGTGCCCTGTTCTTTCCTTTGCAGTACTATATCCATGTACAAAATTATGATTGTTTACTTTATCTTCTAGACTGTGAGTTCCTAGAAGGGAGGGTTTTTCAATTTCCATGTGTTTCGAGCATCTGGAAAGGGCAAGGCACTTAGATTCATGAAAATAGCCAGGGAATCAACAAAGTCTGTCGTGCTTCTCACACAGAGTTACAAGTCTGGAAAGCCCATGGTTATGTGATGGCAAGTACCTGCATCCACAGATTAACTTGGCATAACTTTCTGGGTATTAGTTGTACTTGAAGATTTGTAGTAGAAATCACGATTTCTGTATTTAAACAAGCATGGCTAGATTACAGAGTAAAGACTCAGAATGATTAAAGATGGACCACAGACTTCAAAGAGGTTGAGCTGCTATGGTGATCATTTGGGGGGGTCTGTCTCAGGTCTCTGGAGTGAGGAGAGGGGGGTCAGGGATAAATTCATTCTCTCCTGCAGTTAGAAATCTTTGAGGTGAAATTGTCAGAGAAGGACTAAAGTAACTATGTTTCTGTAAGTCCTCAATGTGGCATTATTATTATTTTGAAAAAAGATTTTTATTTTTAAATAATCTGTACACTCAACATGGGGCTCAAACCATGGCCCTGGGATGAAGAGTCACCTACTCCACTGACTGAGCCAGCTAGGTGCCCCTGAACATGACATTATTAATGATATGAGGCAGGAAGGTGGAAGAGGGAGGCCCTTGAAAGGACATGGCCAGTTCTGCCAGTATTTACAGATGCATTGTATCTTTTATCAGAGATCTTTAGACAGCAGTGTGGACCTTTAGTCCAAGAGATTCTTTAAGAATCTGCTAAAATCTATAGACTCTATGAACTTGCACCATCTACCAACTTGGCTGTAATAGATTTCAACTTCAGCTTAATGGTTATTGTGTCCTTATTGCTGCTAGGGAGGGGGGGTGAATTTTACCAGTCTGGGATTATTCCCTGGGAATGTGACTAAGGCCTTGGTAATATAGGGAAGGGTGAAAAGGGAGTTACTGTTTAGTGGGGCATATGGTCTGAATTGGTATCTAAATGACATTTTCCTCTATTTCTTCTGCTTTTCAGTGACTTTTCCAGTGGGTCACTCCTAACCTGTCCCTCACAGGCAGTCTTTTAGTCCTGTCTTTTCTTCTCTGTGTCTATGCCAATCCTTTTGTTCCTTTTAGGGTGTATTTGCTCCTCCTCAGATGCACTGGGCCACCAGAATCTGGATGGAGCCAGCTACAGTCCATCCCCACTTCCCTGTTAGCTTGGGGGTGGGGGGCATTGGGGACCATGTAACATACACCAAGCTTTTTCACACAATTCCACCATGCCCATGGATCTCAGATTAATAACCCCTGCCCAAGTCTGAGTCTAAAACAGGTCTCTTATTTTCAGAGTGAACAGGGGTAAGGAAGAGGGAATGAGGTGAACCAGGAGATTCTTCCTGTTGTCTGAATTGCTGGGGAAGAGAAAGGTGGGGAGAGAGGTGATTGGGCCCCAGTGTGTACAGCCGCACTGGCAGCAGGCAGCAGCTAGCATCCAATCGTAGCCACATGCCTATTGTACTGTATAATTCTGTAGCTCTTTTGGCAGTGCTTACAGGCATGCTCTCTCTGAGTGCTATTGATTTCTTGGGGAAAGGAGATCAAAAACAAGTGTTATACTTCGTGTCGTGTGTTTTCTGGGGGAAGTAAATAGATTAGCCAAATTGGACAGACAAGATCAGGGCAAGGAGAGAAGAGGCTCCCTGGAACTGCCTTCCCTGAAATGGAATCTCTTAAAATGATCCACAGGGGAAATAAAATGATTAGGCAGGGCAGGAATTTATCCTGTATTCAGATTGAGTGTCGCATTTTGTTTCTGTCTCAGCTTCATGTCCTGGGACTCAAACCACCCTGCTTTCCATCGCATTGCTGTTTGATACCAGCAGCTCCGCTTGCCTTTATCTTGACCATGTCCGTCCCCCATGATGCCGGGGCTAACTGTCACTAAGTTTCTGGATACTGCTGTACAATAGCACCAGGTGATAAAACTTTTTGTGATGATGTAAATGTTTAAACAGGTCTCTGCCATTAAATACAGTAGCCCGCTGGCCTTGTGGAGCTTTTCAGCACTTGAAAGGTGGCCAGTATGACTGTGAGACTGAATATTTAATTATAGTTAATTTAAATGTAGCTTTGTAGCTTTTTTTTTTTTTTTTTTAAGAATGCTTTTCCATTTTGTTTATTTTTGTGGAAGAGCAGCTTAAGACCACTCAGTGGTTGTTCCTACCCATTCAGTGGCCTGAGCAGTGACCACATACTCCAGTCTTCAGCAGGGAAGGTACCAGCATGCCTTCAGTCTAGTCTGTAACTTCAGGTAGAGTAGCAGTGAACTCAGGAGCTGGAGCTGGAGCATTCCACTCACCCTGAAATTCCTCCTTGGTCAGGGCCTAGTTATCAGCAGCCTGCTCTTCCTTTTTGATCTCCTCAGGGTCTCTGTGGAAATAGAAATCAGGCTTGACCTCCCATGGGTCTCCATGGGAAATGGTGCCACACATGCACAGAACTTCCTAGGCCAACATCCACCACATCAGACCCACCGAGTGAGCTCCTTTGTTATTGCAAGAGATGGTGATGTCCACAGAGTTCAGAGGAGCATCCTCATTAACACAGAGCAGTGGTAGGCAGGTTAGCCTGTCTCTGTGAGAAGCTGGTGATCAGCCCTCGTATCAGTAACCACCAGAAGTCTCGACTCTCAGAAGGCTGCCTGGATCTGGTTAGTGAAGGTTCTAAGAGTAAAGAGGCCAGCAATAGGAATGGCTCCAGTAGCAGCAGCAAACTTCAGTACAGCTTGCTGGCCAGTATTCCCAGATGGTATGACATTGACATCAGCTGGGTTTGCAATGGCAACAAAGGCATGAGCTGCCAGAAGAACCTTCTCCAAGGTTCTTTTCAGATTTATGATGTAGATACCATCCCTTTTCCTTTTGCAGATGTACTGTTCCATTTGGAAGTCAAGGTTGGTGCCACCTAAGTGGGTTACTGCTGCAAGGAATTTGAGGACCATACTCTTCCTTCATTTGTAGGACATGAAGGGCTCCGAATATTGTGAAAGTTTCCTTTGAGTTACAGTGGG
This sequence comes from Mustela lutreola, assembly GCF_030435805.1. Taxonomy (NCBI): domain Eukaryota; kingdom Metazoa; phylum Chordata; class Mammalia; order Carnivora; family Mustelidae; genus Mustela; species Mustela lutreola. The sequence continues at coordinate 54,560,364 of NC_081290.1, read as the reverse complement.
AATACAAAACAACACCATATGGACTCCTTCCTATGTAGTGCGGGAAGGCCATATGTAGCTATTTGCTATGTTCTCATGCATTGAAGTTTTAGATTCTTGCAGTCCCAGAAGTGTGAACCAGCAGCATCCACATCACCTGGGATTGGGAGATTGTTTTAGAAATGTGGTTTCTTGGGCCTCACTTCAGATCTACTGAACCAGAATGTACATTTTAACAATATCTCCAGATATTACATGTATATTAAAGTTTGAGAAGCAGGTCTGGAAACGAGTAAGTCTCAGGAAGAGATGTGGTATCAATTAGAGTCAGCTGAGTTATGCTGTAGTAACAAACAAGCCCCAAGTCCAGTGACTTAAACAAATTTTGTTTCTCATTAATGCTTCTTGTCCCTGGTAAACCAGAGGGGGCTTTGTTCCACATCATTCTTACTCCAGGTTCCAGGCTAATTGGCCAGTGCTCTCTGCATCATTTGTCATTGGTGTTACGTAAGGGAGAACAGACAATGTGGTGAAACCTGTAATTTCTACTCACATTTCATTGGCCAAAGCATGTCGTGTGACTGCACTTAACTCAAAGGGGACAAGGAAGAGAAAGCTTATCAAATGCCCAGAAGGGAGAGAAACAGAAGATTTTGTGAACATACATGGTGAACAGCGCTCATGACTGCTGCACATAGCATAATTGTAGCCTTTTGTTTGTTTGTTTTTAAGCAGCCAGTTCTGAAGATCAACATTTCAATCCTGGAATTTCCATAGCTTTCTAATTGGTCTCTCTGTTGTCCTTTCTTTTTTTAAATCACTACCATATTAATCCTCTTAAGGCATTGTTCTGAATATTTCATTTCTCTGCTCAGAACCCTTCAATGACACCTCATTGTCCACCAAGTTAAGTAAACTCCTTTTAGCATGATGTAGTGGAAAGAATGCTACTAATTTATGTGTGACCTTGGACAGTGTTGCCTAAATTCTCTGAATCACAGTGTTATCATCATTTAATTTGGAGATAAAAATACCCACCATCAACGGCTGCTATGAATCTTAAGTAAAATAATGTGTCTAAAGTGCATAGTGTATTAGACATTTAATAAATAAGAGCATAGTCCCTGTCATGAGCTCCTAGAGCACACCATGTATATCTGTATCATGATATTTATCCAAAACATATTGAGATGACCTATTGCATATCTGTTTCTCCTAGTAGACTTGAATTCCTTAAGGAATCTGACTTTACAATTAGTGAGCTAGCATAAGGCTCTACATGTAGAAGATTCTTATTAAATGTTCTAGCTGCACATAATTTGTTAGTGATTTTGAGCTCTCCCTAGCAAGGTTGCCTTATGTGTGTAGCCAGTGTTATGACCAAGCTATATCACTTGCTGTTCCCTAAACTAACAGCATGTTTCTCACCTCTGGACATTTGCTCATGTTTCTGATATATGCTTTTTCCTTTCTGTACCTTAGCTTTGCAAAAGTTTGCTCATCACTTAATACCCAATTAAAATGTCACCTCTACAACTATTATTTTTCTAATTCCTGAACCTGAAAGCAACATTCCCATTTTTTGAATATTCACAGTATTCAGAGAAGATTTCACACCAAAGTCTGCGATCTGGGATTCCTCTAGGAAAGTAATGACCAAGGGATTTATACTAGAAAGGCAGTGTGGAGAGAAGGAGATAGGCAGCACATTCCAGATTGATCTGGGTGGGCCTCTGCATCTGCAGATATAGAGTGGTGCAGTGCAGGGAGGATGGAGAAAGAAGACAGAGACAAGGCTAGAGAGAGGTTTCTGGCCTTGCAGACCATGGTTACAAAGTTTGAATTTTATTCTCAGAAAATGGAGATGAGCAGGGAAGTGACATGATTGCTTTTGTGACCTAGAAAAACCAGTTTTTTGAGAATGAGAGTATTATATTTAATAATTGATATTTAATAGAGATATTTGATATTTAATAATTATCTCCAATTTTCTGTGTTAAGGTCAGTTAGCATTGTCTGTTTTCTGATCATGACTTGGTCCTCCCAATGCCTTTCCTTTTCTTTTCTTTTTTTTTTTTTTTAATTTTGCAGATTTTATTTATTTATTTGAACAGACATAGATCACAAGTAGGCAGAGAGGCGGGCAGAGAAAGAGAAAGGGAAGCAGGCTCCCTGCTGAGCAGAGATCCCGATGTAGGGCTCTCTCCCAGGACCCTGGGATCATGACCTGAGCTGAAGGCAGAGGCTTTAACCCACTATCAATTAGGAATTGCATTTGGCTGTTTATAACAAGGACCCATCTCTCAACAGTGGCTTCAGTAAGATAGAGGCTTATTTCTCTCTCAGGTAAAAGAAGTTTTCAGGTAGCTTGTACAGTTTTTTCCTACTTATTTCCTCTGCCATCCTTGACCCTATGGCTTCCATTCCCAAGATTACATGGTATATAATGGCTGTTGGAGCTCCTGCCATCACATCCCCATTTCAGGCAGTAGGAAGAAAGAAGTGGGAAAGACTGCATTATTTCTCAGAGTTCTGTGTAATGTGGCTGCTTATAATCATTGGCAGACATTTAATCACAGGGCTACCAATGTAGACTTTTATTCTGAGAAGCTGTGTGCCTGGCTAAAAAAAATTGTGTGTGGGGTTTCTGTTTTGTCTTGTTCTTTTAAAGAAGAGACTTGTGAGAGTAGGTAAATAGAAGCTTCTGCTATGGTATGTGACTCCAACCTTTATTATAATACATCTGTTTTTTCTTTTTTTCTTTTTGGAAGGCTTTGTGCTGCCATTAGTACATACTTGCCAAAGTTCCATCCTACCAAGTCCTACTAACATCTATCTGTCTTCTGGTATTTAAATGTCCATTTTGTTTATGTATTATTTACATTCTGTGCCTCCATACACATCTTCTTATCCTGAATCTGACAATTCTTGGTCAAATTTCCTCCTTAACCATCAGTTCTCCATCACAACAAGAGACAAACCAGGAGGTACTGCACTGACTGAGAGCAGAAGCCCCAGATGTGTTTGAAGAGACACACCTCAGTCAATAACCATCTAGATGAGGAATATATTATTTTCTTTGCCCAAATTTACTTGTTCCTAAAGTGCCCCTATTTGAATTGTTTGTTGTCAACTTTGCATCCCCATGGCTCCTCTCTAAGGTTTTCTCCACATTACAGAAGAGAAATCGGGAAGTATAGTTATCCCTGTCCCCATCTCCATATTGTTCCAGTCTTGAATTTGCTAATAAGAATTTACATAAGGTTTGCAAGGTAGAAGAGTGGGAGAAGCCAGTGTTCTCTGGAGGCCATTGCAAACTCAAAGTTGCTTCCTTTGGAATTTTGTGCCCTAAACTCTTTGATGTTTCAAGCTGAGCACAAGATGCTGACCAAGCTGGCTTTGATTTCACAGGCACCTACCCTTATCTGTGTTCCCTTAGCTCTTCCAATGACTGTAGAAGATCCTAATTCCTATATTAACTGCTTCATAATGGAATAATAGGGTGGCTTCTCTTTTCCCAAATGAAGCCTGACTGATATACCCCTTTTCATCTGAGTTACTTGGTTGCCAAAATTTTGGAGGCTCTTTTCCTCTACTGCTATCTATATGGCCAAGCAGGTATGTTATTTTACACTGTAGACATTCTTTGAGATTACATATATGAATATTAAAATATATAGTACAATCACATCTATAATTTTTTAAAAAGACTATTTATTTGAGAGATAGAGAGAGAGCACAAGTAGGCAGAGCAGCAGGCAGAAGGAGAGGGAGAAGCAGGCTCTCTGCTGAGCAGGAAGTCTGATGCGGGGTTTGATCCCAGGACCCTGGGATCGTGATGTGAGCTGAAGGCAGACACTTAATGACTGAGCCATGCAGGCCCCCCATTATGTATTACATTTAATTTATGTTTTATAGTGTATTGTAAATGTATTTCTCTTCATCTCTTTGAAGGATTGATTTCCCAGAGTACCAGTGACTACCTCATACCTCTCACTTTAATTATGTTATGACAAGAAAGTGTCTCACTGTGCTCGGTGAAAATGTCTTAGGAGCCAGTGCGTGCCGGGTGGGAGTAGGGATGGTGACAGAATCAGAAAGTGAAGTGGAAGAGCTCCCAGCTTGTGGGACTCCAATCTGAGTTCCCAACCGTACACTCTTACTTCATCTGTAGAGCTCCGCTTGCATTAGTTGACATATGAGTGATCCACTCAGGATTTCATTTGACAGGAAGTGTTTCACAGCTTAAAAAGAAGATTGAAAGCTGTTCCTTTAAAACCCTAAATTTGAGATGAGCCTGAGAAGTCTCAACTCTTCAACTTATTAGCCATGTGATCTTGGGCATGTCATGAAAACTGAATACATCTTCTTTGGGAGCATAATACAATGGCAAAGCATTACTGAGAAGATGGAAAGAAATAATGTCCATAAATTTGAAGGGCGGTACCAGTCAGGGTTATACTCTGAAGTACTTAGGGCCAAGTGAGTGACAGAAATGAATGAAATAGGCCACCATGAATGGGAAAGGGCATGTCCCAATGAAAAGGGGCATACTTAGATTACTATACTTGTTAACATTTGGGGGATATGGTCAGATCTTTTGCATTTTCAAGAAAACCTGGAAATAAGAATTTTTGAAGGGGAATCTCAGGATTTTGAAAAAATTGATAATAATTTCACTTTTGAGAGCTAATCAAAACATATGTTCATTTGTGAGCCTCCTTGTCTCCTTGTATGACCTTTAATTACACAGTTACCAATTATTATTATTATTATTATTGTTATTATTTCAAAGATTTCATTTATTTTATTTGCCAGAGATAGCAAGAGAGGGAATATAAGCAGGGAGAGTGGGGAGGGAAAAGCAAGGTTCCCAATGAGCAAGGAGTCCTGGGACTTAATCCCAGGACTCTGGGATCATGACCTGAACCGAAGGCAGTTGTATAACCAACTGAGCCACCCAGACACCCCCAATTATTATTTTTAATGGGCTTTGGAGCTATTGTTTTTTAGCTTTTACTGTGAGCTTCTCTACCTCCTTACTTTCTGTAACATACCTTCCCCCTTGACTCAGATCTGACTGATGTTAGTTTTCCATCAAAGGGGTTGATACTAGAGCTAGGTAGGCCTAATTAGGTTCTTTCTAGGGTCAGTATTTGGATGCTAGGAAAATTAGTCTATCCTTCCTTACTTGTTTTGCTCAACTGCTCTTTATAGGCATAGAGATGCCAATGACCATGTTCCTTGGTCGCTCGGTAAAAATCCAGTTGTGGGAGAGAATGAGGTAAAAAAACTGAGATAAGTAGAGAGAAAAGAGACTGAGAGTCCTGGCAGCACTGAGTTAGTGAGTCCTTCAGTTTTTTAAATTAAATTCTTCATCATTTTAATATTTACAATCTATAAAAATAAGATTTTTCTTCTTTTTAAGTTTTTTATTAAAAAATTTTTTAATATTAACATATAATGTATTATTTGCCCCAGGGGTACAGGTATGTGAATCATCAGGCTTACACATTTCATAGCACTCACTGTAGCACATACCCTCCCCAATGTCCATGACCCAGCCACCCTATCCCTACCCCTGCTTCTGCCCAGCAACCCTCAGTTTGTTTCATGAGATTAAGAGTCTCTTATGGTTTGTATCCCTCCCAATCCCATCTTGTTTCATTTTTTCCCTCCCCACCCCCATGACCCCTGGCCCTCCCTCTCAAATTTCTCATATCAGAGAGATCATTTGATAATTGTCTTTTTCTGATTGACTTATTTTGCTTAGCATAATACCCTCTAGTTCCAATCACTTCTCTCCCAGTCTTCTCCCATTTTGTCAGTTGTCTTTTGATTTTGTGGACTGTTTCCTTTGCTGTGCAAAAGTTTTGAACTTGGTGAAGTCCCAATAGTTCATTTCTGCCCTTGTTTCTCTTGCCTCTGGTGATGTTTCTAGGAAGAAGTTGCTGTGGCTGAGATTGAAGAGGTTGCTGCCTGTGTTCTCTTCAAGAATTTTGATGGATTCCTGTCTCATCTTGACATCTTTCATCATTCTATATTTGTGTGTGCTGTAAGAAAATGGTCCAGTTTAGTTCTTTTGCATGTGGCTGTCCAATATTTCCAGCACCATTTTTGAAGAGACTGTCTTTTATCCATTTGACATTCATTCCTGCTTTGTCAAAGATTAGCTGACCACAGAGTTGAGAGTCCACTTCTGGGCTCTCTATTCTGTTCCATTGATCTTTGTGTCTGTTTTTGTGCCAGTACCATACTGTCTCAATGATGACAGCTTTGTAATAGAGCTTGAAGTCTGGAATTGTGATGCCACCTACTTTGGTTTTCTTTTTCAACATTCTTCTGGCTATTGAGGGTCTTTTCTGGTTCCATTTAAATTTTAGGATTATTTGTTCCATTTCTTTGAAAAAAGTTGATGGTATTTTGAAGGGGATTGCATTAAATGTGTACATTGCTTTAGGTGGCATAGACATTTTCACAATATTTGTTCTTGCAGTCCATGAGCATGGAACATTTTTCCATTTCTTTGTGTCTTCCTCAATTTCTTTCATGAGTACTTTCTAGTTTTTCTTTTTTTTTTTTTTTTAAAGATTTATTTATTTATTTATTTGACAGACAGAGATCACAAGCAGGCAGAGAGGCAGGCAGAGAGATGGGGGAGGAAGCAGGCTCCCTGCGGAGCAGAGAACCAGATGCGGGGCTCGATCCCAGGCCCCTTGGATCATGACCTGAGTCGAAGGCAGAGGCTTTAACCCACTGAGCCACCCAGGCGCCCCTCTAGTTTTCTAAGTACAGATTCTTTGCCTCTTTGGTTAGGTTTATTCCTAGGTATCTTACAGTTTTGGGTGCAATTGTAAATGGGATTGACTCTTAATTTCTCTTTCTTCTGTTTTGCTGTTGGTGTATAGAAATGCAACTGACTTCTGTGCATTGATTCTCTATCCTGACACTTTACTGAATTCCTGGAATTCTATTCTGGAGAATGTTCCATGTGCACTAGAGAAGGATGTGTATTCTGTTGCTTTGGGATGGAATGTTCTGAATATATCTGTGATGTCCATTTGGTCCAGTGTGTCATTTAAAGCCTTTGTTTCCTTGTTGATCTTTTGCCTAGATGATCTGTCCACATCAGTGTGTGGGGGGGTTTAAGTCCCCTACTATTATTGTATTATTGTCAATGTGCTTCTTTGACTTTGTTATTAATTGGTTTATATAATTGGCTGCTCACATGTTAGGTGCATAGATATTTAAAATTGTTAGATCTTCCTGTTGGACACACCCTTTAAGTATGATATAGCATCCTTCCTCATCTCTTATTATAGTCTTCGGCTTAAAATCTAATTTATCTGATATAAGGATTGCCACCCCAACTTTCTTTTGATGTTCATTAGCATGGTAAATTGTTTTCCACCCCCTCACTTTAAATCTGGAGGTGTCTTTGAGTCTAAAATGAGTTTCTTCTAGACAGCAGATCAATGGGTCTTGTTTTTCTATCCATTCTGACACCCCGGGTCTTTTGATTGGGGCATTTAGCCCATTTACATTCAGGGTAGCTATTGAAAGGTATGAATTTAGTGCCACTGTATTGCCTGTAAGGTGACTGTTACTATATATTGTCTCTATTCCTTCTTTTCTGTTACTTTTAAGATCTCTCTTTGCTTAGAAGACCCCTTTCAATATTTCCTATAGGGCTGGTTTGGTGTTTACAAATGCTTTTAGTTTTTGTTTGTCCTGGAAGCTTTTTATCTCTCCTTCTATTTTCAGTGATAGCCTAGGTGCATATAGTATTCTTAGCTGCATATTTTTCTCATTTAGTGCTCTGAATATATCATGCCAGTCCTTTCTGTCCTGCCAGGTCTCTGTAGACCTAATATTTCTAATATATGTTATGGACCTCTAGTCCCGAGTTGCTCTCAGGATTTTCTCTTTGTCACTGAGATTTACAAGTTTTACTATTAGATGAAGGGGTCTGGACTTATTTTTATTGATTTTGAAGGGGGTTCTCTGTGCCTATAGGAGTTTGATGCTTGTTCCCTTTGCCATATTAGGGATATTCTTTGCTATAATTTGCTCCAATATACCTTCTGCCTCTCTCTCTCTTCTTCTTCTTCTTCTGGGACTCCAATTATTCTAATATCGTTTCATCTTACAGTGTTACTTATCTCTCGAATTCTGCCCTCATGGCCTAGTAGTTGTTTGTCCCTCTTTTTGCTCAACTTCTTTATTCTCCATCATTTGGTCTTTTATATCACTAACTCCGTCTTCTGATTCATTTATCCTAGCAGTAAGTGCCTCCATTTTTGATTGCACCTCATTAGTTGCTTTTTTGATTTCAACTTGGTTAGATTTTAGTTCTTTTATTTCTCCAGAAAGGGATTTTATTTCTCCAGAAAGGGATTCTCTAATATCTTCCATGCTTTTTTGGAGCCCAGCCCTATCAACTTGATAATCATCATTCTGAACTCTAGTTCTGACATATTACTAATGTCCACATTGTTTAGGTCCCTAACTGTCGGTACTGCCTATTGCTCTTTTTTTGGTGGTGTGTTTTTCCACCATGTCAGTTTATCCAGATAAGAATAGGTGAATGAGAGACCAAAATACTAAAGGGGTGGCCAGGACCCCCCCAAAATACATACTAACCAAATCAGAAGAGACCCAAACTTGGAGGGAGAAGAAATGGGGAAGAAAAGGAAAAATAAATAAAAATAATATTATGTATTATATAATATGTAATATGATATAATAATATGCTACATAATTATATATCACATAATATATAAATATTATAATACATAATAATATAATATATAAATATTATAATACATAATATAATACATATTTTTTCCCTTTTTTCCCCATTTCTTTCCCACCAGTTTAAAATATAAAATCAAATATATATATGTATATATATGTATAAATATATACACACATACACATATATGTGTGTGTGTGTATGTGTGTGTGTGTGTGTATCTATCTAATTTGTAAATGACTAGGAACTAGAACAGAGGCACACACTTGATTTTGGATGTATTTTGGTCTGTTAGAAGAAACTAAACCTGCCAAAATTTTAAAGATAGAAAAACTTTTATATATACAAAAATAAGGGTAAACATGATGAAGGGATGAAATATGACCATAAAGTTGAAAATTTAAAAAGATTCTAAAAAAAGGAATTGATAAGAAGTGGGTTGAAAAAAGAAAAGAAAAAAAAAAAGGAGGAAAGAATGTGAGCAGGCTGGAGACTAGAACAAAGCCAGGCACTAGATTAAGATATATTTTGATCTATTAGAGGAAATTGTATCCCAAAGCTTTAAAGAAAGAAAAAACATATATGTATACTAGAAATAAGGTTAAATACAGTGATGGGATAAAATATGACTATCACAGTGAAAATTTAAAAAGATTTTTAAAAAGGTATTGATAAGATAAAATAGTTTAAAAACCTTAAAATAGGTAGGTGGAAAAATTAAAAAAATAGAATAAGAAAAAAATAAAATTAAAAAATTTAACTTTGAAAACTGAAGAATCATGGGGAAAAAAGCTATGAATTCTGTGTTGCTTTCCCCTAGCTCTAGAGTTCTTCAGTTCTTACTGATCAGTGAACTTTGTCTTGGCTGCATGTTCTTACTGATATTCTGGGGGAGGGGCTTGTTGCAGTGTTTCTCAAATGTCTTTGCCTGAGGCAGAATTGCACCACTCTTGCCAGGGGACAGGCTAAGTAATCTGCTCAGTTTTGGTCTCAGGAGCTTTTATCTTTTGGATGCTTTCCGTACAGCTTTGGGGGACAGGAATGAAAAGGTTGGCCTCCCAATCTCCAGCTCCATAGGAGACAAGAGCTCAGGGCTCCACCACTCAACGTGGCCTCAGAAAAAAGTAGTCAATCCCTCCCACCTTCCTGGTCTCCAGCTGCACTCTGAGCTCACCTGGCCTGTGACTGAATGTTTCTATCTCTGGCGCATGGCCACGTTTGGGGTCTCCAAACTCAGCTGATTTTTGTAGCACACTCCTGCACCAGTCCTCCCAGAGGAGAAAGGTGAGTCTCCCTGGATCTGCTGCTTGTTTGGTCACTGCCTGAAGTGCAGTGGCCTGACTACTGGATCACAGTTTAAGGTAATCCCAAGCTGAGAGCACACTCATTGGCTCCGTCTCTGCAGCTGGCTTCCCCACTCCAATACCTGGGTGCTCTGCCACACTCAGACACCCCTGGTCTTTTTGTGACCCTATAGTTCCTGAGACCACATTGTCCCTGCAAGGGTTCCATCCCCACTTAGCCTCTGAAGCAACGTCCCTCAGTGGAACAGATTTCTAAAAGTTCTGATTTTGTGCTCTGCTGTTCTTTTACTTGCCAGGATCCAGCCCCTTTCCCCATGGTATCTTCCTGAATTTTGCCTCAGATTTATTTCTCACATCCTAGCTTCCAGAAAGTGGTCGATTTTCTATTCCTAGAATTACTGCTCTTCTTCTCTTCTCTCTCCTGTTGAGTTTGTAGCTGTTTGGAATGGTTTGAGAATTTCCTAGCTGAATTCCTAAGACCTGATCGTATTTAGGTCTTTTCCTCCTCTGCCATCTTGTTCCTCCTTCATTTTTATAGATTTTTCCTTAACCCTGTGAATTACTAAAAAATATTCCTTTAGCCATAGAAGCCATCAAATTTTCTTTTGATTTGCTTATGATAACTTGAAGTGAGTTTGTTTCAATAGCATCTACTGAAAAGGACTACTACTACTACTAGTAATAGTATTAATAGAGATAAAATTCATTAGCTGTCAATTAATTTAGAAATAAGACAAAAGTAAATTTTTGGATTTTGAAGAACTGTCCTTGAACTAAAATTATTTTTGAATAGTTTAAGTATTACCATAAGAGACTTGGTATTTGGAATAGTGTGATAGATAGGCACAAAATGACTTTTTATCCTTATAGGCTGTGGTGTATGATGACCCTTCATAGAACCTGTGCTGTCCATCATTTGTTCATAGAATTTTCTTAGAGTAGTTTCCTGGTATGATTACCTGAATAGTTCAATAGATTTTGATTCTCCCAGAACAGAAACAAAGAGCACAGATCTAGAAGAAAAGATTCAGTAGTCATTGACTTTATCTTTCTGGGATAAGTACCAAATTGATGGGAAAATGAAAAATAATGCCTGAAAGCACTTTCTTAGATGTTATGTGTGTTGTGTGTAACTAAATAGGTATTTTTGTTTTTGCTAAATATAACTTAATAGCACTTAAAACTAGTCTATGGAGGGAGCAATAGAAGATGTAGAATGATATATAAGATTTGTATGTGGATAATACAAAGGTAACATATAATAAAAAATTGAAATGCTTTTCATTTTACTGTACTAGGAATTTGTCTAGGCCTGGGAGGTTGAAGAGCTGATACTGGTGGCAGGAAAAATTATATATTACTTTTATTACACCCCATAAGGATGGAGTGATTTCTGAATATGTGCAGTTAGTTTTACTTTATTTTTTTATTTTTATTTTTTTAGATTTTATTTATTTGACAAAGAGAGATCACAAGTAGGCAGAGAGGCAGGCAGAGAGAGAAAGGGGGAGCAGGCTCTCTGCGGAGCAGAGAGTGCGATGCAGGACCCTGGGATAATGACCTGAGCCAAAGGCAGAGGCTTTAACCCACTGAGCCACCCAAGTGCCCCAAGGTTTACTTTAAATGCTATCAGAGTGATCAGAGATTTTTACAGAGAAAATATCTTCCTCAGAGATAGTAAGCATCACACTGAAAGCATAGTTACAAATGTTCCTCAGAGTTGGCAGAAAGCTTGGCAATGTGCTCCTTAATTATCCTTTAAATTACCTCAATGTCCTTCATTCAAGCCCATGGTTTTCTGAAATCTCATATGTTTACTGGAGAGGAAACATTAGAAATCAAAACAGAGTTGAAACAGTAAATTCTGTGGGTGCTTGGGTTAAAAAAAAAAAACCTTCTCAAGATACAGTTCCCTAATTGGGATTGTTTTTGTGAATTTAGTTACATTAATCCATGTCTCAGTTAATTATGCAATAACATTTACATGCCTAGAGGCAAATTTACAGTTTTTGCTCAGATTTTTTTCTGAAAATGTGTTGTTATGTTCTGAAATAAGTGCAAAGATATTAGCTGTAAATTGAGTTTGGTGTGGGGTAGCAGTGGCTGAAATTCCTGATCTGGCTCTTGGACATGTTAGAATATGAGGAAGTGTTCCTAACCATTCAACCCTTCCATGGTACTAGGCCAAATTTTCAACTGAAGTTTTAAATTTTATATGCTGACTTTACCTCTGAAAAAGTTCCTTTAGTGTTGCCTGTAGGATAAAAATGTAAACATTTTAGTATATCATTAAATATTCTAGTCTCACCTTCAAAGAGTGTACCTCATACTGGGCCAGACTGACCCTCCCCATGCTGTTATAGAAAGAGTTTGATAAATGCTTGTTAGAAGTGTGAAGTCTGAGCTGTGGATGCCAAGTGAGATAGTCACTTCACTGAGCTATAGTGTGACCAGATGCAGAGTTAAGTTGAGGTATTTTTCAGCTTCAAGTCTTTCTTTCAGAGTCTTGAGATTATGTGATACTGGTCACATAGGGTTAGATATAAACTATGCCTAAATATTCCCAAAAGGTTGCTGGTCATGCTATTAATTTTGTGTACAATTAATTAAAATTCCACAAGTTTCTATGGTAATGTATTTTTACTTGTCATAACTTTGAGAATCAGAGGATTATTGAATCTGGGAGGAGAAAATTTTTTTAACTCATTCAGTCTCCAGCTCAAGACAAAAAAGTCTCTTCTGCCATGTCTTTAATACATTCACTCAGCAGGAAAACACTTATTAAGTGCCTGTTCTGAGCCAGTGAGTGTGCCAGGTTTTGTGAAAGACTCAGAGTTCAGTAAAATATGCTCTGTCCTCAGGGGATTATAGTCTCACAGCAATTATGCTACATGTTTATACATATCCTAGCTGATGGGCAGGGATTAATAGAAGTGTAGATAGAATTCTAGAAGAGTTTCAGGGTAGAAGAGACTAATTTTAACTGATGGGATAAAAAGTATTGGAGAGAGTGGCTTTTTAGCAGAGGTATAAAGAAGGGTGAAGGTTTGAACTCACAGGGATGGGAAAGAAATTCCAGGGAGAAGGATGTTGTGACACAATGAAGGAGTCTTATAAAGGGGACACAGAGAAGTTATTCGTGGCTGTATCATAGGACATGCTTAGCAGGATAACTGGTTGGAAGCATAGTTAGAGAGATACATTAGGAGAAACAGATTTCTGTAGGTCACTGAGTACTTTTTCTTCTTCTTTTTTAAAAAGATATATTTATTTTAAAGAGAGAGAGAGAGCATGTGAGTGCAGGGGAAGGGGTAGAGGGAGATGGAAAGAGAATCCCAAGCAGAGTCCCCACTGAACAGGGAGCCAGATATAGGGTTCAGTCTCACCACCTTGAGATCATGACTGTGTTGAAACCAAGAGTTGGATGCACAACCAACTGAGCCACACAGGCATCACTGAGTCTTTAGAAAGGCAGCCAAAATATGTTGTGCGCTATGCTGCAGGACCTGTGGAAGCACTGGCCATTTTGAAGTAAGTGTGTGAAGGGTGGAAGATGACTGTCAGGGCTGAATGTCAGGTGCACTGGGGAACAAAGAGACTAGAGTCAATGAAATGAGTTGGGGGATGGTACATGGTTCAGGTAAGAGGTAATTAGAGCTCTAACTAGAGAAGTAGCTAGAATAACCATGAGAAGGGGATAGGGGTGTATCCTGTGGGATTTCAGGACTAATTGTTTAAACCAAGGGAAAAAAAGAGAAGTTACCTTAGCAGTTTTTATCCAAGTACCAAGGGAATTGGCCATGCTAAGGAGAAAGAACAGATCTGGTGAGGAGCTAATAGTGGGAGTTAGGATGAATATGCTTTGGAAGCCAGCAGTTTATCAAGCTGGAGATGTCCAGAAAACAATGGGAAATGTGGGAGTGTAACTAGGAAGAAGCACCAGTGGTATAAGCAGAGGCTTGGAAACAAAAATGGTACTTGATGCTGTAAAAGCACAGGTCACCCAAGGAAAGAGTATAGAGAGGAGGAAGAGGGGGACAAAACCAGAGATTTATTTGGGGAGGTTCACACATTAACGGAGTGGGAGTTCAAAGAGTGAGTATGAACTAGAGAAGAAACTCTTACAGAGGAAGATGATCAAAAAGATATAAGGTAATGGACAAGAAAGAAGGTGAGAGCTTTTTAGCCCCAGAATATGCTCAGTATGAAACGTGCCGAGAAGATGAAAAAGAGTTAGAGTTGAGGGAAAGCCAGTATCTCTTGGGTGAAATAGCTAGATGATCATTTAAGTGAACCCTTTTTGTAGAGCATTTTTGCCATAATTTAGCTGATAATGACTTCAGGAAAGAGTTGAGACATGTGTTTAAGATGGGGCAATGTGTTCCTGCTGTGTAAATATCTTTTTGTCCCAAGTATACAATAGTAGATTTTAACAAGTAAAAAAAGAAGTAAAAGACTTAGTGGAAGGTTCTAAACTCAAGTGTTGGTGACAGCTGCAGCACAGACCTTCTGGGTTTTCCATTTTGAAGCAGAGAGCTTGGTTTCTGCATACATGCTCCTGATGAGGTGGGGGAACACAGCCATGTTATTGATTAAAGCTGCACAGTTTCTACCACTTGTGAAAAGAGCTTCTAAAAAAAAAATGTCTCATGATGTGTAATTGGTGACTGGTTCTAAAAATTTGTGAGCTGTGGAGTGAGGAAAAGTTTAGGAGTGGAGGTGGGAACAGGGATTCAGGAGGGACAAAAGCACAGCCTCATAAGTAGGAACTGCGTTCCAGCGCTCCCTGGCTTTGTACCTGGGTCTGTGACAGTCCCACTGTGAGGGTGCAGGCCTCGATTTAGACTTGGGATGATGGGTGGAGATAATTAGAAAACTTCTACACAAGATGGGTATGAGTGTGAAATACTAAAATCACACACAGAGATAACATGAAAGCAAATGAATTTTTTGAAAGTATCTATTTTAAATAAGCTTGTAAACAAAATTTAAAACACATGAAAAACTTAATGCTTTTTGAAAAGGACAATGAACAGAATTAAAAAAAAAAATCAGAACATGAATTCACTCCAGATGAAATTATTTTAGGAACCAGTCTGACAAAGACTTTTGTGTGTATTTAAGACATCAAAGCAAACCAAACCAAACCAAAACAAAACAAAACAAAAAAACCCCAGAGATATTTTCTATTAAAAGTGGAAGTATTACAGGCAAGTATTATAGTCAAATAACACAACACATGCAAAATAGTATACCATATGATTTCCACCTCCTAAAGTTTAAAAACTGGAAAAACTCATATGGTTTTAGAAGTTAGGATAAGGATATTGTTATTTTGTAGTGTAAAGAAGAAGAGAAAGGGTACAGGGGGCATGAAGGAATTTCGGGATAATATTTGCATACTAGGTTGTAATAATTCATTGGCATATATACTTCTTATGTATACTTTTCTCTGTATTTGTGTTATAATACAAAGAGTTTATTTGAAAATGGGAAAATAGGGGCACCGGGTGGCTCAGTTGGTTGAACATCTGACTCTTGATTTTGCCTCAGGTCATGATCTCAGGGTCATGAGATAGAGCCCTCTGATGGCCTCCATGCTCAGCATAGTCTTTCTTTCTCTCTGCCCCTTCCCGTGGTGCTCTCTCTTTTTCAAATAAATAAATCTTTTTTTTTTTTTTAATGGGAAAATAAACTAGGCAGAAAAAGGAACAACTGGCTTTATAAATAAATCTTGGGAATTAGAAGTATAGTTATTGAAACTAAGTAGTCAAAAATTATGTGGGGTTTTCTGGGTTCCATAAATAACCCTCTCTGTACACTACTATATTTGAAGCCAGTTGAGGGATAGATCCCGAAGACAGGAAGAGAGAGACAGGGAGACAGAGAGAGAGAGAGAGAGAGAATAAGTGAGCCTTATTAAGTGGAAGAATCCAGACCAAAAGCCATATATTGTATGATTCCATTGATATGAAATGACCAGAATAGACAAATCTACAGAGACAAAAAGTGGATTAGTGATTTCCAGGGGCTGGGAGTAGGGTAGGGTGGGGTGTGGCTGCTAATGGATACAAGGTTTGTTTTTGGCATGCTAAACTTGTTCTGGAATTAGATAGTAGAGTTGTACAACTTTGTGGCTATCCAGAAAAATAAATGAATAGTAGAGCTTAAATTTATTTATTTATTATTTATTTATTTGACAGAGATCATGAGTAGGCAGAGAGGCAGGCAGAGAGTGGGTGGGGGTGGGGGTAGGGAGCAGGCTCCCTGCTGAGCAGAGAGCCCATGTGGGGCTTATCCCAGGACCCTGAGATCATGATCTGAGTGGAAGGCTTAACCCACTGAGCCACCCAGGCACCCTGAATAGTAGAGTTTAAAGGGGGGAATGTGACAGTATGTGAGTTATATGTCAATTTAAAAGAAAGAAAAAAGAAAAAAGTGAGTTTTGCCACTGATATAACAGCTATGTTGGAGGACAAGGCCAAACTATGCAGCCAAGTGCCAAGTAAGTTTGCTGATATTCCTTGCTTACTCTGCTTTTAGAGTACCCCATCTCCAGTTGGATCACACCCATGGATATTTTTGGGGTGGCACCCAGGCACCCAGGATTGCTGTCTCATATCAGTTCAAAATGCAGAAAGAGAAAAAGATTCCAGGGCTTATAGCCTTTATGATGGATTAGTTCTATCCAATCAAAGAGTGTGAAGTAATGCCTGCCACCCAGAAATCAGGTGCAAGGAGTGTGTAAGGGATGAAGCAAGAATAAAGCATGTCATTTTCTAGGGTACATCCCTTCATAGAGATACTTGAGGAGTGAGGCATAAGTCCCTCACCCCCTTTTTAAAGTTCTTAATTATTTACATAACCTCTACACCCAGTGTAGGGGCTTGAACTCACAACCCCAGGATCAAGAGCTGCATGTTCTTCTGACTAAGCCAGCTAGGTACTCCATAAGTCTTACTTTCTAACAAAATCAGTTCTAGGTTGACAGGACACGAAGTGAGAATTTGTGCATTAAAGATTGTAGTGATGGGATGCCTGGGTGGCTCAGTTAGTTAAGCAGCTGCCTTCGGCTCAGGTTATGATCCCAGCATCCTGGGATCGAGTCCCACATCGGGCTCCTTGCTCGGCATGGAGCCTGCTTCTCCCTCTGCCTCTGCCTGCCATTCTGTCTGCCTGTGCTTGCTCTCTGCCCCCCTCTCTCTCTGATAAATAAATAAAATCTTAAAAAAAAAAAGATCATAGTGATGAATTCACTGTATTCAACACTGTCTTCTCATTGTAGGGAAGCTGCAAAATATCAGAGAGAAAGGGAAACTTTAAAGCCATGACAGATAAAAGGCTGACAACTTAGAAAGAAACAGCAGTTAGACTTATAATTGACTTTCCAGTCAGCAAAACAGATGCCAGAAGAGTCTTAATTACCATTGTAAAATGTCAACCAAGAATAATAATCAAGGTGAATTATTCAAGATTGATGATAAATAAATATATTTTCAGATATATAAAAGTGCAAGAGTTTACTAGACAAATATTACCAATATAAGAATCATTAAAGATACAGAGTATAGAAAAGTGAATGCATAGGTAGGCCTTGGGATAAAAGATGCAATAGAGGGCACATTGTATTGGAAAATGTATCTAAGAGTTGATGTAAAAGAAACAAAGTAAAAAAAAATGCCAATGTCATGTTTTTCTTTAAGATAAAGCTAAGAAATGGACATTTGATGGATATAGAGTGCTAAAATCCTTTTTATGTCTAAGAGGGAGACAAAAATACTGTAATCTTCAGAGTATTAGAATAATGTGTAGCTAATTATGTATGCTAAAAAGTTAACTAAGGCCATGGTAATAAAATCTACAGGTGGATAAAAAAGGCATGTAAAAAACATTACCTAATTGAGACAAGAAAAAGAAAAAAAGATAAAAAAGCAAAGAAAATATTGGTAAACTCCAAGCACAAAATAAGATGTAGAAATAATTTAAAATAAATCAGGTATTGGGAATTGTACAAGTAGATTAAGTCTTCATAAGACAGAGATTTTTAGATGGATATAAAAACAAAATTCAGCCATACGCTGCTGATGAAGTTTACCACAAAAACAAAACTACATGGAAAGGTTAAAAACAAAGAGATGGGAAAATAAACTAATTAGTGTAGCAATATTAATATCATACAACATAGATTTAAAGTATTAATCGAAGAAGAGGACAATTGTGTAAAGAACAGTTCTCTGAGAAGATTTAACAATCACAATCCATTTGCACCTAAAGGAATATCCTTGGAAATCATGAAGTAAAAACAGGACAAAATATAAGGAAAGATGGTCAAATCAACAATTTTAGTGGGAGAGTTAACCCCTGTCAGTTACTTGCAGAGCAAGATGAGGGGATATTCATAAGAATAGACAATATTTAAGCAACACAATTAAGAAGCTTACTCTAACAGATAGGATAGAATTCTAAGTTGAACAAAGATGGAACATGACATGTCTTATAAGTACATGTGAAGTATTTACACTATGATCACACTCAGACACAGAACCATTAATAAATTTCAAAGACTCAGTGCATTCCATGTTCTCTAACCAAAAGGCAATTCAATTAGAAATAATAAGAAAATATTTTAAAAGCCACAGTATGTTTCAGAAATGGAATTATACATCCACAAATCCATTGGTGTGATAAAATACATTAATGAAAGAATAAGAACCATATGATACTCTCAATAGATGCTGAAAAAGTTTATGACAAAGTAAAGCATCCTTTCTTGATCAAAACTCTTCACAGTGTAGGCAGAGAGTACATACCTCAGTATCATCAAACCATCTATGAAAAATCCACAGCAAATATCATTCTTAGTGGGCAAAAACTGTGAGCTTTTCCCTAAGGTCAGGAATATGGTAGGGATGTCCACTATCACCACTGCTATTCAACATAGTACTTGAAGTCCTAGCCTCAGCAATCAGACAACAAAAAGAAAGTAAAGGCATCCAAATTGGCAAAGAAGAAGTCAAACTCTCACTCTTTGCAGATGATGTGATACTTTATATGGAAAACCCAAAAGCCTCCACTCCCAAAGTGCTAGAACTCATACAGGAATTCAGTAAAGTGTCAGGATACAGAATCAATGCACAGAAGTCAGTTGCATTTCTATACACCAACAGCAAGACAGAAGAAAGAGAAATTAAGGAGTCAATCCCATTTATAATTGTACCCAAAGCTGTAAGATATCTAGGAATAAACCTAACCAAAGAGGCAGAGAATCTATACTCATAAAACTATAAAGTACTCATGAAAGAAATTGAGGAAGACACAAAGAAATGAAAAAATGTTCCATGCTCCTGGATTGGAAGAATAAATATTGTGAAAATGTCTATGCCACCTAAAGCAATGTACACATTTAATGCAATCCCTTTCAAAATACCATCAATTTTTTTCTAAGAAATGGAACAAATAATCCTAAAATTTATATGGAACCAGAAGAATGTTGAAAAAGAAAACCAAAGTAGGTGGCATCACAATTCCAGACTTCAAGCTCTATTACAAAGCTGTCATCATCAAGACAGCATGGTACTGTCACAAAAACAGACACATAGATCAGTGGAACAGAATAGAGAGCCCAGAAATAGACCATCAACTCTGTGGTCAGCTAATCTTTGACAAAGCAGGAAAGAATGTCCAATGGATAAAAGACAGTCTCTTCAAAAATGGTGTTGGGAAAATTGGACAGCCACATGCAGAAGAATAAAACTGGACCATTCTCTTACAGCACACACAAATATAGAATGGATTAAAGATGTCAAGGTGAGACAGGAATCCATCAAAATTCTTGAAGAGAACACAGGCAGCAACCTCTTCAACCTCAGCCACAGCAACTTCTTCCTAGAAACATCACCAGAGGCAAGAGAAGCAAGGGAAGAAATGAACTACTGGGACTTCACCAAGTTCAAAACTTTTGCACAGCAAAGGAAACAGTCCACAAAACAAAAAGACAACTGACAGAATGGGAGAAGATTGGGAGAGAAGTGGTTGGAACTAGAGGGTATTATGCTAGGCAAAATAAATCAGTCAGAGAAAACAAATACCATATGATCTCTCTGATATGAGAAATTTGAGAGGCAGGGCAGGGGGGTTGAGGGTCAAAGGGAGGAAAAAATTGAAACAAGATGGGACTGAGGAGGGAGACAAACCGTAAGAGACTCTTAATCTCAGGAAACAAACTAATGGTTGCTGGTTGGGCAGGGGAAGGGGTAGGGCGGCTGGATGATGGACATTGGGGAGGATATGTAGTATGGTGAGTGCTGTGAATTGTATAAGACTGATGAATAATAGACCTGTACTCCTGAAACAAATAATACATTATATGTTAATAAAAAATGAAATAATACTTAAAAAGATTAATGAATTAAAGTGTAAATCCAGTGAAATTACAAAATGTTGGAAGAATGCATCAACATTTAATGGATTTCTTAACAGTAAATGATTAAACATAAATTACTTATTTGGTTCAAAAAGCTTAAAAAAAAAAACAAACCAAGAACAACAAAAACAACCTGAATGTTGTAGGAAAAAGAAAGTAATGAACTTGAACTCCCCCCCCAAAAAAATTAAATGGAAAATAAAGGAAACATACAAAGAACCAAGAAAATCTAAATATTGTTTTTTGATAACAAACTGGTAATAGATTAACCCTTAGAAAACTGGTAAGAACAAAAAGGTGCATGAGAATAAACAAAAGTATGTAACTTGTATCCAGTAGGGCTGTGAAAATAGTAGAAAGGACACTACAAACATATTTATACTACAAAAAAATTGATTTCAATCTTAGATAAATAGCAGTTTTCTCAACAAATATGTTTAAAATACTAATTTGAGTCAGGAAGATGTAAAGAATGTAAATAAAAGAATAATCATCAAAGAAGGGTGATAATAATTAAAAATCTCCCTCTCTCTACCTATTAACCCCAGTCCAGATATGCATTAAAGATATCTTTCTTACAGCACAGATAATTTTTTTTAAAGATTTTATTTATTTATTTGACAGAGAGAGATCACAAGTAGGCAGAGAGAGAGAGAGAGAGAGGAGGAAGCAGGCTCTCCACTGAGCAGAGAGCCTGATGTGGGACTCGATCCCAGGAACCTGAGATCATTACCCGAGCTGAAGGCAGAGGCTTAACCCACTGAGCCACCTAGCTGCCCCCAGCACAGACAATTTTAACAAATAAGTTTTACCAGTCCTTTGAGGAACAGATCTTCATCTTATAAAACTGTTCCAAACAATTAAAATGGAAAGCTACTTAACTTTTTTCTGTGTGTGTGACGATATCATAATCTTGATATTTAAACTAGATCAAGAAAGGAAAATAGGAGGAGGAGTCAAGATGGCGGAGAAGTAGCAGGCTGAGACTACTTCAGCTAGCCGGAGATCAGCTAGATAGCTTATCTAAAGATTGCAAACACCTGAAAATCCATCGGCAGATCGAAAAGAAGAAGAACAGCAATTCTGGAAACAGAAAAACAACCACTTTCTGAAAGGTAGGACTGGCGGAGACGTGAATCCAAAGCGACGGGAAAATAGACACCAGGGGGAGGGGCCGGCTCCCGGCAAGCGGAGGAGCAACAGAGCACAAAATCAGGACTTTTAAAAGTCTGTTCCGCTGAGGGACATCGCTCCAGAGGCTAAACCGGGGTGAAGCCCATGAGGGGTCAGCGTGGCCTCAGGTCCCGCAGGGTCACAGAAGGATCAGGGGTGTCTGAGTGTCGCAGAGCTTGCGCGTATTGGAACAGGAAAGCCGGCTACAGAGACAGAGCCGACAGTAAGCTCAAAGCTCGGTGTTACCTTGAAGCGGTCGCAGGCTCGGTGAGCTCGGAGCGCGGCCGGAGGTCAGGCAGACGGGAGTAACTGGGCGCTGTTCTCTGAGGGCGCACTGAGGAGTGGGGCCCCGGGCTCTCGGCTCCTCTGGGCCGGAGACCAGGAGGCCGCCATTTGTATTCCTGTCCTCCAGAAATCTACGGAAAGCGCTCAGGGAACAAAAGCTCCTGAAAGCAAACCCAAGCGGATTACTCAGTCCAGCCCCTGGTAAGGGCGGTGCAATTCCACCTGGGGCAAAGACACTTGAGAATCACTACACCAGGCCCCTCCCCCAGAAGATCAACAAAAATCCAGCCAACACCAAGTTCACCTACGAAGAAGTGCGGTTTCAATACCAAGGAGAGCAGCAGAATTCCAGAGGAGGAGAAAGCAAAGCACTTAACTCATGGCGTTCTCCCTGTGATTTTTTTTCTTTTTTTTTTTTTCCCTGTGATTTTTTTTTAGTCTTGCAGTTAATTTAATTTTTTTCTTTTTCATTTTTTTTCTCTTCTTCTGCTAAAATTTTTTAAACTTTTACCTTTTTCTTTTTTAACGTTTTTTAACTAGTTTATCTAATATATATATATTTTTTCCTTTTTATATTGTTCTTTATTCGTTTTCCTTTTTTAAATTCTTTTCTTTTTTTTTTTTTTTTTTTGAACCTCTTTTTATCCCCTTTCTCCCCCCTCACAATTTGGGATCTCTTCTGATTTGGTTAAACCATATTTTCTTGGGGTTGTTGCCACACTTTTAGTATTTTACTTGCTCTTTCATATACTCTTATCTGGACAAAATGACAAGGCGGAAAAATTCACCACAAAAAAAAGAACAAGAGGCAGTACCGAAGGCTAGGGACCTAATCAATACAGATATTGGTAATATGTCAGATCTAGAGTTCAGAATGACAATTCTCAAGGTTCTAGCCGGGCTCGAAAAAGGCCTGGAAGATATTAGAGAAACCCTCTCAAGAGATATAAAAGCCCTTTCTGGAGAAATAAAAGAACTAAAATCTAACCAAGTTGAAATCAAAAAAGCTATTAATGAGGTGCAATCAAAAATGGAGGCTCTCACTGCTAGGATAAATGAGGCAGAAGAAAGAATTAGTGATATAGAAGACCAAATGACAGAGAATAAAGAAGCTGAGCAAATGAGGGACAAACAGCTACTGGACCACAAGGGAAGAATTCGAGAGATAAGTGACACCATAAGACGAATCAACATTAGAATAATTGGGATTCCAGAAGAAGAAGAAAGAGAGAGGGGAGCAGAAGGTATATTGGAGAGAATTATTGGGGAGAATTTCCCCAATATGGCAAAGAGAAAGAGCATCAAAATTCAGGAGGTGCAGAGAACACCCCTCAAAATCAATAAGAATAGGCCAACACCCCATCACATTATAGTAAAATTTACAAGTCTTAGTGACAAAGAGAAAATCCTGAAAGCAGCCCGGGAAAAGAGGTCTGTAACATACAATGGTAAAGATATTAGATTGGCAGCTGACTTATCCACAGAGACCTGGCAGGCCAGAAAGAGCTGGCATGATATTTTCAGAGCACTAAATGAGAACAACATGCAGCCAAGAATACTATATCCAGCTAGGCTATCATTGAAAATAGAAGGAGAGATTAAAAGCTTCCAGGACAAACAAAAACTGAAAGAATTTGCAAACACCAAACCAGCTCTACAGGAAATATTGAAAGGGGTCCTCTAAGCAAAGAGAGAGCCTACAAGTGGTAGATCAGTAAGGAACAGAGACCATATACAGTAACAGTCACCTTAAAGGCAATACAATGGCACTAAATTCATATCTCTCAATAGTTACCCTGAATGTTAATGGACTAAATGCCCCTGTCAAAAGACACAGGGTATCAGAATGGATAAAAAAACAAAACCCATCTATATGTTGCCTCCAAGAAACTCATTTTAAGACTGAAGACATCTCCAGATTTAAAGTGAGGGGGTGGAAAAGAATTTACCATGCTAATGGACATCAGAAGAAAGCAGGAGTGGCAATCCTTATATAAGATCAATTAGATTTTAAGCCAAAGACTATAATAAGAGATGAGGAAGGACACTATATCATACTCAAAGGGTCTGTCCAACAAGAAGATCTAACAATTTTAAATATCTATGCCCCCAACGTGGGAGCAGCCAACTATATAAACCAATTAATAACAAAATCAAAGAAACACATCAACAATAATACAATAATAGTAGGGGACTTTAACACTCCCCTCACTGAAATGGACAGATCATCCAAGCAAAAGATCATTAAGGAAATAAAGGCCTTAAACGACACACTGGACCAGATCGACATCACAGATATATTCAGAACATTTAATCCCAAAGCAACAGAATACACATTCTTCTCTAGTGCACATGGAACGGTCTCCAGAATAGATCACATCCTCGGTCCTAAAGCAGGACTCAACCGGTATCAAAAGTTTGGCATCATTCCCTGCATATTTTCAGACCACAATGCTCTGAAGCTAGAACTCAACCAAAAGAGGAAGTTTGGAAAGAACCCAAATACATGGAGACTAAACAGCATCCTTCTAAAGAATGAATGGTCAACCAGGAAATTAAAGAAGAATTGAAAAAAATCATGGAAACAAATGATAATGAAAATACAACGGTTCAAAATCTGTGGGACACAACAAAGGCAGTCCTGAGAGGAAAATATATAGCAGTACAAGACTTCCTCAAGAAACAAGAAAGGTCTCAGGTACACAACCTAACCCTATACCTAAAGGAGCTGGAGAAAGAACAAGAAAGAAACCCTCAGCCCAGCAGGAGAAGAGAAATCAAAAAGATCAGAGCAGAAATCAATGAAATAGAAACCAAAAAGACAATAGAGCAAATCAACAAAACTAGGAGCTGGTTCTTTGAAAGAATTAATAAAATTGATAACCCCCTGGCCAGATTTATCAAAAAGAAAAGAGAAAGGGCCCAAATAAATAAAATCATGAATGAAAGAGGAGATCACAACTAACACCAAAGAAATACAAACTATTATAAGAACATACTATGAGCAATTCTACGCCAACAAATTTGACAATCTGGAAGAAATGGATGCATTCCTAGAAACATATAAACTACCACAACTGAACCAGGAAGAAATAGAAAGCCTGAACAGACCCATAACCAGTAAGGAGATTGAAGCAGTCATTAAAAATCTCCAAACAAACAAAAGCCCAGGGCCAGGTGGCTTCCCGGGGGAATTCTACCAAACAATTAAAGAACTAATTCCTATTCTCCTGAAACTGTTCCAAAAAATAGAAATGGAAGGAAAACTTCCAAACTCATTTTATGAGGCCAGCATCACCTTGATCCCCAAACCAGACAAGGATCCCATCAAAAAAGAGAGCTATAGACCAATATCCTTGATGAACACAGATGCGAAAATTCTCACCAAAATACTAGCCAATAGCATTTCACAGTACATTAAAAGGATTATTCACCACGACCAAGTGGGATTTATTCCAGGGCTGGAAGGTTGGTTCAACATCCGCAAATCAGTCAATGTGATACAACACATCATAAAAGAAAGAATAAGAAACATATGATACTCTCAATAGATGCTAAAAAAGCATTTGACAAAGTACAGCATCCCTTCCTGATCAAAACTCTTCAAAGTGTAGGGATAGAAGGCACATACCTCAATATTATCAAAGCCATCTATGAAAAACCCACCGCAAATATCATTCTCAATGGAGAAAAACTGAAAGATTTTCCGCTAATGTCAGGAACACGGCAGGGATGTCCATTATCACCACTGCTATTCAACATAGTACTAGAGGTCCTAGCCTCAGCAATCAGACAACAAAAGGAAATTAAAGGCATCCAAATCGGCAAAGAAGAAGCCAAATTATCACTCTTTGCAGATGATATGATACTCTATGTGGAAAACCCAAAAGACTCCACTCCAAAACTGCTAGAACTTATACAGGAATTCAGTAAAGTGTCAGGATTTAAAATCAATGCACAGAAATCAGTTACATTTCTCTACACCAACAACAAGACAGAAGAAAGAGAAATTAAGGAGTCCATCCCATTTACAATTGCACCCAAAACCATAAGATACCTAGGAATAAACCTAACCAAAGAGGCACAGAATCTATACTCAGAAAACTATAAAGTACTCATGAAAGAAATTGAGGAAGACACAAAGAAATGAAAAAATGTTCCATGCTCCTGGATTGGAAGAATAAATATTGTGAAAATGTCTATGCCACCTAAAGCAATCTACACATTTAATGCAATTCCTATCAAAGTATCATCCATCTTTTTCAAAGAAATGGAACAAATAATTTTAAAATTTATATGGAACCAGAAAAGACCTCGAATAGCCAAAGGGATATTGAGAAAGAAAGCCAAAGTTGGTGGCATCACAATTCCGCACTTCAAGATCTATTACAAAGCTGTCATCATCAAGACAGCATGGTACTGGCACAAAAACAGACACATAGATCAATGGAACAGAATAGAGAGCCCAGAAATAGACCCTCAACTCTATGGTCAACTAATCTTCGACAAAGCAGGAAAGAATGTCCAATGGAAAAAAGACAGCCTCTTCATTAAATGGTGCTGGGAAAATTGGACAGGCACATGCAGAAAAATGAAATTGGACCATTTCCTTACACCACACATGAAAATAGACTCAAAATGGATGAAGGACCTCAATGTGAGAAAGGAATCCATCAAAATCCTTGAGGAGAACACAGGCAGCAACCTCTTCGACCTCAGCGGCAGCAACATCTTCCTAGGAACATCACCAAAGGCAAGGGAAGCAAGGGCAAAATGAACTATTGGGATTTCATCAAGATCAAAAGCTTTTGCACAGCAAAGGAAACAGTTAACAAAATCCAAAGACAACTGACAGAATGGGAGAAGATATTTGCAAACGACATATCAGATAAAGGACTAGTGTCCAAAATCTATAAAGAACTTAGCAAACTCAACACCCAAAGAACAAATAATCCAATCAAGAAATGGGCAGAGGGCATGAACAGACATTTCTGCAAAGAAGACATCCAGATGGCCAACAGACACATGAAAAAGTGCTCCATATCACTCGGCATCAGGGAAATACAAATCAAAACCACAATGAGATATCACCTCACACCAGTCAGAATGGCTAAAATCAACAGGTCAGGAAATGACAGATGCTGGCAAGGATGCGGAGAAAGGGGAACCCTCCTACACTGTTGGTGGGAATGCAAGCTGGTGCAGCCACTCTGGAAAACAGCATGGAGGTTCCTCAAAATGTTGAAAATACAACTGCCCTATGACCCAGCAATTGCACTATTGGGTATTTACCCTAAAGATACAAACGTAGTGTTCCAAAGGGGCACGTGCACCCGAATGTTTATAGCAGCAATGTCCACAATAGCCAAACTATGGAAAGAACCTAGATGTCCATCAACAGATGAATGGATCAAGAAGATGTGGTATATATACACAATGGAATACTATGCAGCCATCAAAAGAAAAGAAATCTTGCCATTTGCAACAACATGGATGGAACTAGAACGTATCATGCTTAGCGAAATAAGTCAAGCAGAGAAAGACAACTATCATATGATCTCCCTGATATGAGGAAGTGGTGATGCAACATGGGGGCTTAAGTGGTTAGGAGAAGAATCAATGAAACAAGATGGGATTGGGAGGGAGACAAACCATAAGTGAATCTTAATCTTACAAAACAAACTGAGGGTTGCTGGGGGGGAGGGGCGTTGGGAGAAGGGGGGTGGGGTTATGGACATTGGGGAGGGTATGTGCTTTGGTGAGTGCTGTGAAGTGTGTAAACCTGGCGATTCACAGACCTGTACCCCTGGGGATAAAAATACATGTTTATAAAAAAATAAAAAATTAAAAAAAATATTAAAACAAAACAAAACAAAACAAATGAACAAAAAAAAAAAGAAAGGAAAATAAAGTTATAGATAAGTTTCATTTAGGAATACAAATTCAGAAACTAAATAAAATATAAAGAAATTGATGTTTGCTAATGCGTGGGTTACATATATAGTCTCAGGTATATAAATGTCAAGTATGATTTATTTCAGCAATGTAAGGATAGCTGTATATGACAAAATCTTATCATGTAATTCATCATATTAACAGATTAAAAGTGTATACCACATGACCATATGATCATGTGATTGCTTTCATAGAAACTTTTAATAGGATCCATAAACTACTAGAAATACTAGCTTTCAAAAATTTATTAGATGTAAGATAAATGTAAAAACATTAATAGCCATCTTAAACACCAGAAATAGAAGAGTGGGATATAAATTTAGCACATTATAAGGCTCTAAGTGATAAATTTAACAAAATAATTTAATATCTTTATAGAGAAAATTACAAAATATTTTTGAAGGCCACAGAATGGATGTGAGAGCGTTGATATACTATATTCATGGATTAAAAGATTAATGAAGACAGTAATCTTCCAAAGTTGTTCTAAACTGTCAATGAAATTTTAATTAAAATCCTAATTTTTCATGGAAATTGACAAGCTCATCTTAGAAATAATGTGGAAGAAAGGGACATAATAGTTAAAACTTTAGGAAAAAAAATGGTAGGGGTACCATTGCTCAGTGGGGAATCTGCTTGAGGGTCTCTTTCCCTCTTCCTCTGTCCCTCCTGCTCTTGCTCTCTAGAATGAATGGATAAATCTAAGAAAGGGAGGAAGAAAGAAAGAAAGAAAGAAAGAAAGAAGGAAAGAAAGAAAGAAAGTGTGGACTGCCTTATAGATAGTAAGAATTTCTTAATTTTTAATACTATAGTAATTAAGGCACATGGCATTGGTTAGGGGATAAATAAATGGACCAAGACCACAAAAAAATTCTGTGCATATGTGGAAACTTGGGATATGACAAAGTGGCATTAAAAACTATGCAAAAAAGTTATTTGGCAAAAAACCATTTGGAAAAAAAATGATTAAAATCACATCCCTGCCACACACCATACACAA
The DNA here is from genome assembly GCF_030435805.1 of Mustela lutreola. Taxonomy (NCBI): domain Eukaryota; kingdom Metazoa; phylum Chordata; class Mammalia; order Carnivora; family Mustelidae; genus Mustela; species Mustela lutreola. The sequence continues at coordinate 54,531,490 of NC_081290.1, read as the reverse complement.
AATGGCTAAAGATAGGACGTGATAAGCAAATGTTCAAATATTTAGAAGAAAATATAGGAGAAAACCTTTTAACTTTAGGTTAAAAAAACTTTTATAAAAAAAGAAAAAACTATAAAGGATAAAAATAAATTTGAGTATATGAAAATGAAAATGTTTTAGTATAAGATTATATAAATTTAAAATAAGTCATAGACTTATTAAATAAGCCATAGGCTAGGTGAAGATATTCACAACTTGGGTAAATTATAGGTGTTTAACTTCTAGAGTTTAATAAGTCCTGTGTATCACTGTGAAATGCAAACATTTTGATAGGATAATGGATAAAGTCATTGAATGGACAATCTGCAGAAGAGGAAATGTGAAGGGCTAAAGAAAATGAGGTTATCTCACTAATAATCAGAGAAATATCAAATAAAACAGTAAGATATGTCTCCTCACAGTTATCAACCTGGAAAAAAGAATGAAAGTTGGCTAACTTTAAAGTTTGAGGGTGATAATGGAGACTTAGCAACTCATCCCTGCCTGTGAGAGTATCCACCAGTTCAACCAATTTGGAGAATAATTTGGCAATATTTGGTCAATTTAAAATGTGCCTAAATTTTGAATTGGGGAAGTGAATGTATGATGGTTCAGGGTCAATTTCAGGTGCTCAGTGTGAGATTTCACTTCTAGCACCTGGAGTGGGGAGGGAGCACAATAAGTTGGGGGAAAGGTTGGGTTGAACATCAACAGTACAATACATGCCTGGCCCACAGTCCAGCAAATCCACTCTCTCCTTGCTCATTGTTCACCAGGAGATATACAGGAACATTCATAGCAGTGTTGTTGATAATAGCAAAACACCAGAAGTAATTGAATGAATAGGACAATATTTAAATAAATTGTGATTTGCAAGTACTAGAGATCCTTTATAGCACTTAGATGAATGAGAGTATATGCTTCTTTGTGGCTATAACTCAAAACACAAAGTAGTGTAGTTTAAGGAGGCAACCTGCAAAATGAAAAAATACCACATGACAGACATCATTTATATCAAGTTTGAAAACCTACAAAATTCTATTTTTAATGGATGCATGCACCTATAACAATAGTGTAAGACATGCAAAAGAAAGATACATGGAAAGTCGAGATGGTGATTGCCACTGGGGAGGGCAGGAGGTAATGTGGCTGGGCACATGTATAAAGGGAAGATTAGCTTCTTCTATAATGTTTTGTTCTCCAAAAAAAAAAAAATACCAAGCAAGTTGGCATAATTCGATTAAGCTCGGGTGATGAGTAGTACACGGTAATTATTAGGTGATAGAGGTGAAGAGGAGATATATTGCTTTTCAGAAGGCTGGAGCAATGATAGATCAAGAAAGTGATTCAGTTGAAGAAAGATTATTATTATTCCTATTTTAGAATAGGGAAACAATCTCCGGAAGAATAAGACATTAAAGATGTACTAGGAAGGGGATAAATGATGAGTTTTGTTTTGTTTTAAGATTTTATTTATTTATTTGACAGACAGAGATCACAAGTAGGCAGAAGGGCAGGCAGAGAGAGAGGGAGGGCGGGGGAAGCAGGCTCCCTGCCGAGCAGAGAGCCTGATGTGGGGCTTGATCCCAGGACCCTGAGATCATGACCTGAGCCAAAGGCAGAGGCTTAACCCACTGAGCCACCCAGGCACCCATGATTAGTTTGTTTTAAATTCTTCCACATCCTTTATGTCTTTACTTGGATACTTTCTACTCTAAGATATGGGTCAGCTGTCGACTTTTCCAGGAAGACCCCAGAATAAGGTTCCCTCATATGTGTTCCTATAAGAACTTGTGGACATACTACTTCATTGTTGCCTTATTTTATAATTGTATGCTACATTCACAACTTTCACTTGAGTATATTGACTGTGTTTTATTTATTTCTGTATTTCTAAGGGTGGTGTCTGGCATATATAGGCATTGAATAAACATTTAATATAATAAATGAGTCTTATTTTAGTATCTGCCTTTCATGATGTTGGAACTCAATAAATACTATTGACTTTTAGATAAATAGATATATAGAGGAAATATGACATCTAAAAAGAAATCTTTAACAGGCTCTTTGTTGGGAAGTACAAGAGAGGGTGAAGGGATCGAAGACTTGGAGGGCAAGAAGGCCCAAAACAGAATTCCAATAAGAGGAGAAATAATTAATAAATAATAATACTTTAAAAATTTGCTTATGGTCGCACAGCTAGGAAATGAGGAGGCCTAAATGTAAATTCAGAGCTTTTCATGCCCACGCCACATCTGTGCTACCAGCCACAATACTGTTTTTCAAGTAAATGACCATGAATGTTTTTAGCTGTGTTCTTTAATAAAGGTTAGTTACTCACTTTGGAATATAAGGTTAGAGTTAATGCTAGATGCTTTGTGAACTGTATTGTGTGGTTGGAAGGAAGGAAGGATGCTCTTCCCATTGGTGTTGCCACCGAAAGGCATTTTGGCTCCAGAGCTTTTTTCAGCAACCCCAGAAGGAGCCTCAGTCATACTTCTCAGAGCTCCTGGTGCCAGTGGACCCCTCCCCACCCCACCCCCGATCAGAGACTTGAGCCTAACTGTTTTTCAGTTGAGCTATAATAAAGGTGTTATAATAATGAGGTTCTAGGAAGAAGCCAAGGTAAAACAAACCCAGGTCTTGAAATTACATTTGTCGCTTTTGGTGAGGAGAAAGTGGAGCTAAGTGTGAGGGGGCTGAGAGAGCCATGCCTTAATCGTCAACACCAGCCCGCATTATTGAAGAGCTGTGAATCACCAGGCATGGGAATACCTGCTTTATATACTTGGTCACGTTTAATAACACGGTGCAAGGTCAGCGTAGCAGAATTGCAGCATACAGTCCTACATGCATTTAACTTGGGTGCATTTTAACTTGCAGGGGAGAAGGAGAGGAAGATGGAGAAGTAGCAGAAAAACAAAAGAAATAGAAGGAAGAAAATGGGGGTAGGTAAGGAGAAAGGAAGGAGTATGCACAGGATATATTTCAATAGTGCATTCAGGTTTGGTTAGCTTTCTACTAATTATTGTTTGGCTTTGAGTAACCTGAGATGGGCACATGAAAGCATTATTCTCCAAAATGGCCTCTGGTTCGGATGCTTCTCATTTGGGGAGCATCAGCTGTGCTAAGTGCAGTTCTAATGTTTAAATAGTTCCCATTCAACACAGCCCTCATGTGCAACCCAAGGGCTTCATCTAGTCTTCAGATGAAGAAGCAGCCATCTCTCTCAACACTGGAAAAGAAACGGGCTCTGCTGGTCTAAATGAAATATAGTGGCACATGGGCTCCAAAGTAGCAGCCTTCCTGGAGATTAAAAAAAAAAAAATGACATGACTCTTGCCTTACAGTCTGACTAGAGTCAAACCGCTGAATGTACCCATTAGTACTGTTTTCTGTAATCCTAAAATGCTGGAACTGATGTCTGGAAAGGAAAAACAGATTGACTTCTCTGGACTTGCCTGGGGAGTAAGGGCTGAGTTGAGCTGAGCTGGGGTTGGAGCCCTGTTTCCTTTCCTCCAAAGCTCTCTTCGGGTTCTTATCTGCTGCCTCAGGTAGATTATAGAACAAAGGTTGACAGGTGTACTTTGGCTGCCAGAGAAGGGAGAAACACTGCATTAAGTTTTACAGGGATCAGATTGCAGCAGTGTGCTGGAATGACCTAACAAAGCTGGATTCAAAACCAACATCGTTCAAGTAAAAACTCTGAATTTTAATCTCTGTAGAACTGGTCAGTTTCCTTACATAACTCCATTCCCTTGACAAACTAGCTTCTAAGAGCATGTTTCTATTCCCTTTAGGGAAGATGGTGACTCCCCCAGAAATAAAATGGGCATGTTTGTCACTTGAAATGACCTGACGACTTAGAATAGCAGTGCTTATTTCTGCAATTTGTCTTCCCCTTGCCTTCCCTGTGGTCATCAGGGTTTAATATCCTGGGTGGTGGGAAATGAAAGGCGGTGTGTATTTTTCCTTGATATTTTCAAATTTGAATTTCCTGCTGTTAGTGCTCTTGATGCTCAGTTGAAATTAGAGCAGGATGAACTTCTTGAACTGTCACCAACTTGGCCACAGGCTGACTCCAGGACCTCCTACAGGGAAAGTTCCCTGAAGGGACAGCATGAAATGTCTCTGCAGGGGAGATTAAATGGTTTAATAATGTCCTATTAAACCCACAGCTTTGGAACAATACTGAGCCTTTCAATACCACTTGTCACGCGAAGCTCCCATTTAAGTGATTTTAATCTCCGATAAGGTTTTTACTATTAGAAAAGAAGGCACTGGCAATATTATCACTTTTTAACCTTTTTTGGGCTATGGGATGGTGAGCTTTTGTCAGATTCTCATAAAGCATGTTAAATGGTTGCTTACGTGGGTAGGAGGAAATAGAGTGGGTTTGTGAATAAGCAGGTGTAAATAATAATAAAGAGTGAATCAAGCACCAATAACAACAGTATGCCTTGAATTAAGAAGTTGGATTTCTTCAACTCTGTTCATAAATTAAAGAAACAGGCAGAACAAAAGAAAACAAAAGAAGAAAACAAAACTAGATTTGCCAGAATAGAGCATATCTGTGTTGTTTCCATTCCCAATGGACAAATGAAGTGTCAAAATTAAGTGTATAATTCTATCAAGGGAGTAAGCAGAGAGCTCCAAGTAGATTTTTGAAGCTCCTTATTCTTAACTCTCTTGGATATCACAGTGTTCCTTAATCTACTATTTTTCTTATTACTGTAGCCAGGTGATTTTTTAAAAAAATAAACTTAATTTTAGAGCAGTTTTAGATCTATAGAACAATTTCAAAGTTAGTATAGAGACTTCCCATATACCCTGTACCTGGCTTTCCTACTATTAACAGCTTAGGTTAGTATGGCATGTTTATTATACTTGATGAACCTTTGAGTTCATCATCATGAACCATTGAGACCTTTTATTAACTGAAATTCATACTTCGTTCATATTCCCGGGGATTTTATTTCATATCTTCTTCTGTTCCAATATCTCATCCAGGATCCCACATCATGTTTTGTTGTCATGTCTCCTTAGTCTCCTCTTAGCTATGGCAGTTTTGCAACCCTTTTTTCTTTCTATGACCTTGACAGTTTTGAGGGGTACTGGTTGGGTATTTTGTCTAATGTCCCTCAATTGGATTTTGTGTGATGTTTTTCGCATGGTCAGATTGGGGTTTTGTGACTTTTGGAGTAAGATCAGAGAAGTAAAGGGCCATTTTTACCACCTCTTTATCTCTCTATCTCTAGAAATTGACCTCTCTATATATGTGTATATATGTGTATAGGCATACCTTTACTGCACTTTGCTTCATGGTGCTTTATAGATGTTGTGGGTTTTTTTTTCTTGTTTTGTTTTTTACAAGTTAAGGCTGTGGCAACTCTGTGTTGAGCAAGTCTGTTGGCACCATTTGCCAACAATAGCATTTGTTCACTTTGTGTTTCTGCGTCACATTCTGGTAATACCTGGAATATTTGAAACTCTTTCATTATTATTATATGTTACAGTGATCTGTGACCAATGATTACTATTGATGATTGGCATTTTTTAGCAATGAAGTATACTTTAAGGTATATAAAATTTTTTAGACACAATGCTATCGCACACATAGTAGACTGCAGTATAGTATAAACACAACTTTTATATGCACTGGGAAACAAAAAATGTATTTGATTACTTTATTGAGATTATCGAGATACTTGCTTTATTGCAGTGGTCTGAAACCAAACCTAAAATATCTCTGAGGTATGCTTATATATATGGTTATATCTCTATCTATTATCTATCTATCATCTATCTACAGATAGACACCTATGCTCTTCTTTCTTCTCTTCTTTTTTTCCTCTTCTCTCCCTCCCTCCCTCCTTTTCCTTCCTTCCTTCCTCACTATCTCCGTCCCTTCTGTTCCCTTCCCTTCCCTTCGTTCCTCTCCCCTACCCTTTCTCTTCTCTCTCTTTCTCTTCTCTCCTCTTGCCTTCCTTGCCCTCCCCTTTCTTCTTTTCTTTCCTCTCCTTTCCGTTTCTTTCTCTTTTTCTTTTTTCAGAGACAGATTAAGGAATTGGATAATACTATTGTGGAGGTCTACATCCAAAATCTGCAGAGCAGGCTGGAGGACCATGATAGAGTTGTAGTCTGAGTCCAAAGGTAGTATTCTGATAGAATTCCTTCTTGCTCAAGGGAAGTCAGTCTTTGTTCTATTAAGGCATTCAACTGATTGGATGAGGCCCACCACAGTTTGGAGAATAATCTGCTTTACTCAGAGTCCACTGATTTAAATGTTAATCTCATCCAAAATGACCTTTACAGAAATGTCCAGAATAATATTGACTAAATGTTTGGGCATGGTTGCCCTGCCAAGCTGAAACATAATATTAACTATCATAAGCAGACTCATGAAAAGATGATAATAATTTCCTTTTGTACCCCTCCTCCAACCTCAGACTTGTATTCCAGAGGCCCAAGGAGGAATTCATAAGACTTTGTTTTCATTAAGAAATGGAGATTGATTTTTTTGATGAGGAGCAGAGGGAGTCTAAAGATGGAGAGTTGAAAGTTACCTGAGTTCAGCAGCAGAGCACCACGTTCCCTAAGACTGAGGATTTTAAGACGTGAGATGTTTCTCAATATGGCAAGAATCTATGTCCCCGTCCCGTGAAGCTCTTGGAGATGGTCAGATGGCGTGCTGGAGTAGAAGGTTGTGTGGGCTAGAAACAAGGTGTCAAGGCTTTGAAAGCTCTGGTAAACACTGAGAGGATAAACTGTCACCCTTCTAATGGAGTGCAAGAACAGGGACACTGAGCATCTCAGTTGCAATCAGGATGGGTGGAAAACAAGAGGCTTGTTTTCATTTTCTAAATGCCATTTAAATCCTCTGATTTTTGTTGAATCTCAGGAGGGAAGAAGGTAGTGAAATGGGAAAAATGATTGTGATTGTTTTTCTTGTTACCCTGGTGAATGAACCTCAGGTTAAACATGATAGCTATGATTCAGAATAAGTAATGGGCTGTGTTTTGTACCTCGGTGTAAGGAGCAAACCATTCCATTATATATAACTAAGTGATGGAAATTAAGGAAGGCATGTCATGTGGTGAGCCCTGGGTGTTATACGCAACTAATGAATCATTGAACTCTACATCAAAAACTAATAATGTACTTACTCTATGTTGACTAATTGAATTTAAATAAATAAAAAATACCTTCAACCTTTACAATTTTTTCTCAGTGGTTCTTGACATCCAATTTCTTTTGAAATAATTATAATTTTAAAACATAAAGAATTGGAAAATTCTTATATGCAGAGACCTTTCTTCAGTGACAAGAAACATGACTTGCTCAAGGTCATATAATGAAGAGCAAAGGCAAGACTACAACTGAGGCCTAACTCTAACCCAATAGTGCAATTGCAGGATCATAGGCTCTATTTTTAATTTCTTGAGGATTCTCCACACTGTTTTCCAAAGTGGCTGCACCAACTTGCATTCCCACGAACAGCTCCAATACTTATTGTTTACAGTCTTGTTGATTTTGCCCATTCTGACTGGTATAAGGTGGTAACTCAAGGTGGGTTTTTTTTTTTGTTTGTTTGTTTTTTAATTTTTATTTATTTATTTTTAAAATTTCTTTTCAGTGTTCCAGAATTCATTGTTTATGTGGTTTTGATTTGAATCTCCCTAATGGCTAATGACGATGAACATTTTTCATGTGTCTGTTAGCCATTTATATGTCTTGTTTGGAGAAGTGTATATTCATGTCTTCTACCCATTTTTGATGTGATTATCTGGTTTTTGAGTGTTGAGTTTGAGGAGTTCTTTGTAGATCTTGGATCTCAGCCCTTTGTATGTATTGTCATTTGCAAGTATCTTCTTCCATTCTGTGGTTTGCCTCTTTGTTTTGTTGACTGTTTCCTTTGCTGTGCAGAAGCTTTTGATTTTGTTGAATTCCCAAAAGTTCATTTTCACCTTTGTTTCCTTTGCCTTTGGAGATGTGTCTTGAAAGAAGTTGCTGTAGCCGATGTCAAAGAGGTTACTGCCTGTGTTCTTCTCTAGGATTTTGATAGATTCCTGCCTCATGTTGAGGTCTTTTATCCATTTCAAGTTTATCTTTGTGTGTGGTGTAAGAGAATGGTCAAGTTTCATTCTCCATACATAGCTGTCCAATTTTCCCAGCACCACTTATTGAAGAGATTGTCTTTTTTCCACTGGATATTTTATCCTGGTTTGTTGAAGATTATTTGACCATAGATTTGCAGGTCCATATTTGGTCTCTGTACTCTGTTCCACTGGTCTATGTGTCTGTTTTAATGCCAGTAACATGCTGTCTTGGTGATCACAGCTTTGTAGTAATCAGGCAAAGTGATGCCCCCAGTTTTGTTTTTCTTTTTCAACATTTCCTTAGCAATTTGGAGTCTCTTCTGGTTCCATGTTAATTTTAGGATTGTTTGTTCCAGCACTTTGAAAAATGCTCGTGGAATTTTGATCGAGATGGCATTGAAAGTATAGATTGCTCTAGGCAGTATAGACATTTTAACAATGTTTATTCTTCTGATCCAGGAGCATGGAATGCCTGTCCATCTTTTTGTGTCTTCTTTAATTTCTTTCATGAGTGTTCTGTAGTTCCTTGAGTACAGATCCTGTACCTCTTGCTTAGATTTATTTCCATGTATCTTATGGTTCTTGGTGCTATAGTAAATGGAATCGATTCTCAAATTTCCCTTTCTATATTTTCATTGTTAGTGTATAAGAAACCAACTGATTTCTGTATAATGATTTTGTATCCTCCCACATTACTGAATTGCTGTATGAGTTCTAGTAGTTTGGGGGTAAAGTCTTTTGGGTTTTTCATATAAAGTATCCTGTCATATGTCCACTCTCGCCGCTGTTGTTCAACATAGTACTAGAAGTCCTAGCAATAGTAATCAGACAACAAAAAGAAATAAAATGTATTCATATTGGCAAAGAAGAAGTCAAACTCTCTCTCTTTGCACATTCCCTTCTAGTGATGTGAAATGTTAGGGTCTGGGAGGAAATGGTCAAGAAAAAATTCTTGAGATGTCTTTGGTGCAAAAAAGGTGGTTTTATTAATGCATGGGGACAAGGCTCTTGAGCAGAAAGAGCTGCACTAGAGATTGTATGGATTGACTGATTATATATTTCTAAGTTGGGTGAGGGGATTAGGGGTAGTATAAGTCTTTTAAGAATTTGGAAGCAAGGTTTCCAGGATCTTGAAGGGTCATTTACTTCTGTTTAGTAAAACCTTATTCATGAGACCCTTCAGTGGACTATGTTTAGAGGATGATTGCTAACATATATCTTGGTGGGGTGGGGTAGAGATAAAGTTGTTTCCACATGGATTTTCATATGTTACAGAAAACTTACAGGTTCCTGGAGGTCAGGCTAATGTCACCCTAAGTCGGCTTTTTGCCTCTAGCAAGGTAGTTGAGTTCCTGGAGGAAGGTCATCCTTCCTATCCTAAGTAATTGTCAATGTGCTATAAAGGAAATTTAACTTTTTTTTCTATATTTCTTTTGCATTTATTCTCCACATCACTGTACTTTTCGTGAATATATATTTTATAGACAATTTACTCCTAAAACTGTTTGTGCTAGATGATAATCTCAATTGCTTTCTTAAAATATTTTTATTCTTCTAGCTGTTCTGTTTTATTAGTTTCTGCTCATATTCTATGTTCTGTTCATTCTTCTCTGGATTTGGGGAGAGTATCATTTTCCCCTCACCTGTGTTTGGGGCTGAGGTCCAGCTGTTGGGGTATGTTAAATGGTAGCAGCTCCACCATTCTGGGAAGCATAGTGGACTTAGAACTAGGTGGCAGTCTAGGACCTCTGTCAATAATCAGAAGGAAGCTTCTTGCTTCCCTAGTTCATTATGTGCACGAGCTACAAATCTCACTAAGCCAGCTGTGTAGCCAGAGAAAACCCAATGTCCCAAAGGCTTAGCTCTCCTTTAGGTCCTACAGGTCAAAGAAAGGTCCCAAGGTCAAGTCATTTGCTTAGCCTTTTTGCCTGTGGCTCCCTAGATCTCCCAGGCCAGTCTCTTTCCAGAATTTTACCCCTTAGGTTCTTCACCTCAAACCTGGTGCCCAGCCTGTCAGTTGACCCAGCACATAAAAATTGCCCTTATGGTCCAGTTCTCTCCTTGTGAACCTTAGCAAAGTTGATATATTGCTTGCTTAAGAACCCCCAGCTCTTTTAGCTGGTGAGCTCAGAAACATTAAACATTAAACATTACTTGGATTTTCAACCTAGGTGATCATGTGAAGCTTTGCAGGGCAGGACAGATACTTGTTTGAAAGGAGTGTGGATATTGTAATTTTTAATAAGAAAGATATATTTGGACTTTGTCTCCATTTCTGGCACTGCTAACATCCTTAGAATTTCCTAACAAGAGCTTAGGAACGGTAAATGTGTCTTTTGTTATGATAATGTGGCAACTTTTGGATCCAGAAGGAACTGGTTGCCAAAAGAACCAATCTTGTGATTAGAGGGTGTAGGTTCTCAAACTTGGGAGCTTAACCTGGGTGAAATCTGAACTTGGCCCCTATATATGGAGGGCAGGGAGAGACTGAAGGAAGAGGTGGGTCACTGCAGATTGTAGGTGACTGGTAGATATCCACACCTGTCTACCTGTCTACCAGAATCTTAGAAGTTTATAAAGAGGTCTTAACTGAATTCAGCCACTTGTAACATGTAGGTGTTCTCAACCCCACATCACTATCTCAGTGCTATGTTGTTGAAAACAGTGAGGGAATAGGAGGCTGCACATACATTCCAAGGACAAGGGAATGGGTGAGGACCTCTAATTGCCCAGGTCCAGCTCTCAAGCCAACTGGAAGTCATGTCCTCTCAAAGACTTCCAACAGAGGAGGGTTGGCACTTTCATTCCCACCCCCTGACTTCCAGGGAGGGAAGAAGGGCTGGAGGTGACTCAATTGCCGGTGGCCAGTGATTTAATCATTCACAACTGTGTGATGAAGCCTCCATAAAACCTCAGAAAGATGGAGTTCAGAGCATCCAGGTTGGTGAACATGTGGAGGTGCTGGGAGAGTGGTGCTCTCAGAGAGGGCAGGAAAGCTTATGTGCCTTCCCACCTACCTTGTTATATACATCTCTTCTATTTGGCTGTTCCTTAATTATATCCCTTTACAGAAAACCTGGTGACCTAGTAAGGTAAATGTTTCTCTGAGTTCTGTGAGCTGCTCTAGCACATTAATCACACCCAAGGAGGGCATCTGGGAACCTCTGGCTTCTAGCTAATTTGTGAGAAGTACAGGTAACAACCTGGACTTGCGACTAGCATCTGTGTCCAAGGAGGGGACTGTTGGAACCTCCACTCTATAGCTAGTTTTTCAGGAGCACAGATGACCACCTGGGCTTGTGGCATCTGAGGTTGGAGGAGAGACAGGACTGGGGGAGATCTTGTAGGACTGAGACCTTAAACTGTGGGATCTGATGCTGCCTCTGGATAGACAGCATCAGAATTGAGTTGAACTGTAGGACAACCAGTTGGTGTCCAGAGAATTGCTTGTTGGTGTGGGGGGAACCCCCTCCCCACATTAGAATTGGGTGCAGAACCTATAGCATGGGAAGGACCCTTCAGGCTGGGAAAATACATGAGAAAATGTATATAAAATCAAAGATGTCCTGGGAATATGGCATAAGCTAATCTGTCTATAACCAGGGCCCCTATACTCATAAAATTACAGCCCATCTGTTCTACAAAATACATCATGAAGAACAGCTACTTTGAAAAATCCTTATGTATTACCTAATTATAAATCTATAAATACACATAAATTATGTAAATATACATAAATACACCTAAATTTATTTTATATGTGAAAGTGTCCATAAAATTCTTGTGCAGTTTTAATTTGTAATAAATCTGCTTCTATATAGGATGTGAGCAATCTGCAAAATGTGGCACAGGGTTTATTCAGATTTAAAATTTTGAATGTTAACAGTTAGCAAATATGCCATCATACTGGATACCTTTGGATTTAGCCGTTTTTATACATAGGGTTTATTACCTAGAAAATGGAATAAAGGTATTAAAACAAATTAAGAGTTTATTTAAATCTTGAATAATTATCTTCTGTTGTATTTTGCAAATTGCTTTATATGTTACACAGACATGATTTATTTACTATTTGAACTGAACCAGGACTTCATGTACACCTTGTACTTATGTTGCATGTGTGTGTATGCGCACGAGCGCACACGCGCATGCACACACACACACACACACACACACACATCATTAGTTCTTAAACTTAAGTGTGCACCAGAAGTACCTCAATGGCTTGTTAGGTTACAGATTACTGCGTCCCATCCAAGAGATTTTGATTTAGTTGACCTGGGGTACTACCCAAGAATTTATCTTTCTAATAAACTTCCAGTGATGCTTATGCTGCTAGTAGGGAACCACACTGAGAGAGCCACTGGTTTATAAAATCCATTGAGCAAAAGACACTGGGGGTGATAGGAAAAAATAAAGGATTCTTCCTCCCTGCTTTTCTCCCTCCTTTCATTCTCTTTCCTTCCCTCCTCTCTTTCCTCCCTTCCTTCCCTCACCCCTCCACCCACTTTTGCACTCTCCCTATGTCCTATGTATGTATGTATGTATGTATGTATGTATTTCAACCTTCCTCTGGTAGGATTGATTTGGCAGGGCGATTATTGCCAATTGTTGGTGATCCTAGATAATGGGACTGACATAATCACTCACCACCTTTGGTCCTGTCAGTTGCTGTGGTCTCTTTACATGTTTCCTTGCCTCCCATGTGTGTTTGTCTGGTTTCTTCCCTACACAGTTGCCGGTTGCTGTCTGACAACAGGTCAGTCCTCATAACTTCTAGTGACTTCATTGGTACCTATGGTGGAGTGGGAATTCAGATTCAGCTCCAACTATCTTTGAAGCAAGTAGCACTTTTAACTACTATATCTTGTCTTCCTCACTTCTGTGAAAGGAATGGATAACAAAAACATAAACCTTCCTACTTTAAGAGATAATTTTGACTTTATTCCTCAGTAAGCTCTTAAATTTGGACCACAAAAGATATAGTTTGGTTGAAGGCCACAAACATTTAATAAACTCTTATGGTGGACTCAGCATTGTGTGGATAGGGATAGCTTTCTTACTGTCTGAACATGCCTTTGGGTTTGAAAAATGTTATGGTCAAACAAAAAATCCAAAGTTGGAGGGGGGAACCTCTCTAAAACACAAAAGTCAGCACACAAAAGAGATGGAATAATGATTTCCTGAGATTTCATAGAGTAAATTGCTTTAAAAAAATTCATGAATACTGTCTCTTAAAAATTCAGGCACATCTATCCAAAAAGAAACTCAGGAAAACTAGAAATTATATTATTACAGAAATAACTAGTCTCTAGAGCTGGCTCTTCTTAAAACGGTCTGTGTATCCTTGATTAATTCACTTTATTTCTCTGTTCCTTCATTTGTGAAATGAAGGGGGGGGCTGGGTTATGTTGGGAGTTCTTTGCAGCACCAATATTCTAGGTTTGCAATGTTCAATAGACAAACACACAAAGCAGTCTTTAATTATAAGTTTGCAAAGGTATCTAGGGGGCCAGCTCCATCTGCTCCTGAAGTCTTAAACCTTTATTAATTACTTGTTTCTCAAGGCCACCTCTGTTGGTGGGAGGGGCATAGAAGCAGAGAAACCCCTTGGACTACAAGCCTCCCACTTCTGGTTTCTCACCGCAAAATATTCCCCAGGACTTGAGGGCCAGATGGCAACATTTTTGAAGATGCACTAAGGATTTGAATTCTGGTTCATATTAAATATCACATGTAAATTATTAATCTGTAGCAGATGTAAATGTATATTATTATACTACATTAAACATTAATGTTGCAAAGACCAGCCCGCTGACCACGTGGAACTACTACGGGACCACCATTGGTCCTCTGACTAAAATCCATATTTAGAATACAGGTAAATTAAGCACAAGTTTTTAGAAGGAATATTTATTACCAATACGAGAATACAAAGAATATGAGCATTGTTCTGAAATAAATCACAATAGCTAACATTTATTAAGCCCCTTCCTATTATGTGCCAAATAATCTTCTAAATGCTTGACACATGCTGATAAATTTAATCTTACTGATAGCTCTGTAAGGTAAGCATCATTACTTACTACTGTTAGGGAACAACATTTATCAGGCACCAACTATGTACTAGGGTTGTTCTAGATGGTGGGGATACAGAGGTAGGATAAGACATGTTACAGAATTTATTTTCTGGTGAGATGAGACACAATATAACCCCCAAATAATAAAATGAATAAAATAATTTCAGAGAAGGCTAAGTGTCATGAATTAAAAGCAACAGTTATGTAATTAGAAGGGATTGGCTAGTCTGAAGAAGAGCTGTTTGGGCTAATAGTTTTAGGCTGATTGGCTTAATAGCAATTTCCTAAAAGCATTACACACATGTCAATTTTTTAAATGACCAATGTGTTGAAACATCAGTTTGCCAAAAACTTGTTTTCATCATTTATCTATCAATTTGATATCATTTCATATTTCTCCAAAGTCACTTAATGTACAATGTGTTTTTAGAATGACAGTTTCCTTAGTATTATGTATTTCAGCTATTTTATGTGCCACTGATGTTGAGAATGTTATAAACAGTGTGGTTTTCTGTTTTCCAAAGAATTTTCTATCCAGGATACAGCATTTTGCTTCTCTCAATTTTATCTCTGCTTGTATTATTCCATTTTCCTGTTATACCTCAGCTTGTCTATGAATGGCTTGAAGTAGTTCATGGAGACAAAATGGGCAGCTCCAGTGTAAAGATTAATATAAATTAATTGGAATAGATACACTCTCTAGAATTGGCTGCTGTCAATTTAGCTTCTCTTCAAGGTAGTTTATTCCTTCCTCTCCCAGGTAACCACCACCAGGAGAATGACCTTGTTATTATCCCTTGAGTATTTACCATCTTTGAAGCCCTCCGTCCTCTTTTTGAGGACCCTTTCCCTGCTTCAGAAGGCCATCAAGCCCCTTCCCCACTTCTCCTCAAATTTTACCTGTTTACTTGGTAGCTACTAAAGATCAAAAGTTGTTTTTTGCCTCAAAACTTATTCCAACCCTCTTAGAAATTGGTTTCTTGTATTATAGAACCTGGAGAGCCAAAAGCAATATTGCTTTAAACTATTTTGTAGCTAGGGTGTAGGCACCTGACCTAGGATCTGTCAATCAAAAGACCCCCCAGGTTGGAGGTGAAACTAAGCAAAGGGAAGGGGCAATATGCCATAAAGAGACCAGCATTTCTAAAAGTTTGGTGGGGAGGTGTCTAGGACAGCTGACATGGTACGTCTAGCACCCAATCCAGGGTATTATACATGCATTTGGAGCAGTGATGGTTTCTCTAAGATAGTCTCAAGTTGGGCCAGAATGTTTTTTCTAGATGCATTTTAACTAGTTGCATCTATGCTGGATTATGTAGCATACATGTGATAATTTGGATTTTATAGAGATTCTGTGAACCACATAGTATCTTTTACTAAGTTACTTTATGCTTAAACCAACTGGAGTGGATTCTATTGTTCTCGAGTAAGAATTCTGATCAGCATGTCTAATGTACTTACATTTTATCGAATACTTGATGATGGTGACTTAGTCCGTCTGGGCTGCAATAGCACGATACCACAGACTGGATGGCTTATAAATAACAACAGTTTATTTCTCACGGTTCTGGGGCTTGTCCAAGATCATGACACTGGCAGGTTCCATGTCTGGTAAGGAACCTCTTCCTAGACTACTGCCTTCTTGCTGTGTCCTTGCATGGTGGATGGAGATGGTAAGGAGGTTTTCTTGATCCTTTTTTACAGGCATTAATCTCATTCATGAGGGCTCTATCCTTATTACCTACTTACCTTCCAAAGGCCCCACTTCATAATATCATGACCTTGGGGATTAGAATTCAACATATGAGTTCTGGGGGATACAAATATTAAGATTACAGCAGATTGAGAAGCATCAGAAGAAGGATGCTATAATGGTGGAGTGACTAGTACTGAAATCACTTGGGGGATCTAATTCATAAATCATGTTGGTGGTCACTCATTCTTTCTCCCTATACATTTAGTTGCCTTTTCCTTCTTTCTTACAGTTCCCTTCTTAAACATATGCCAGCTTCCTCATTTATAAATTGAGAATCCTAACCATTACTCACAGGAGTGTTGTTTGGAGTTAAATGCCTTGAATAGTACTTGATCCATAGATGTGTTTAATAGTAAACAATGGTTAGCATTTTTGTTAATATTAGGGACTGATTAGTTTTGTCTAGGATAGCACTAGAGCTGTTGTCTTCAAACAAAGAATAGCAGGTCTTGGAGAAAGGAAGAGGGAGAGGGAGTGACATCCCAGAATTAAATGCATACAACAGTGTAACATGTTCAGGGAGCCAGAGGGGGCTTCCATATGACTAATCCTTCTTACTATGGTAGGATGGGAACTGTTGGATGGATATTGCTAGAGTAGGTAGTGGGACTGGAAGAGTCAGGTAGGAGGTGGATCATGCATGCAACAAATTATAGGCCCTTTCAATAATGAGGCAACCCTGCTCTCCACCCCTTCATCCCAGTCCAATTGGAAGGACTTCTTCCTTCCTCCTTTCACAACATGAACTCACTTAGTCCCCTCCAATTTCATGCCGTATGCATAACCCCCAATTAGCTACCTAAGGGGCAGGATCCTAATTTGATCATTTGATCAGGTTTGTCTCTCTGAAACATTGAGGAGATGAGGCTAATTGTGTGCCAGGGCTATCGCAGGGATAGGAAGAATTATTTTTAACACTCTTAGATAAATGCATACTTGAAAAACTCTGGTAACTAAGATGTTGGATCACTTGGGTTCTGGCAAATGCCCTCATGCATTTATTCCTGGGTGGGGGGGAGGCAAAACAAAAACAACAAAAAAAAAAAACATTTTGCCAAAAACTGCAAATTCAGTAACAAAACAGAATCTTTCTGATGCCAGAGTCCAGAGAGCTAGTTTTGGACTCGTTAATTCATTGATTTGTTATAATACTTCTAGAATTTCTTCTTTTCTTTCCTATCTTCCTCTTCTTTTTTCCTCCTCCCCCTCTTCCTCCTCCTCGTCCTTCTTAGTTAAACCCAGATTCTCTGTTGAGATTTACAGTCTACATCTTGGTGCTAATCTTGACTTACCTTTCTGGGAATAGTCTTTATTCCAGATGATTTATAAGGAACTATTTATTTTTTCTGAGGCTTGCCTTGTCTTATAAAATCAGCCCATTTCCTGAAACTACTCAAGTACAATTAGTATAAAGAATGATTATTTCATATAAAATAATAAGAAAAACCTTTATAGTCATCAATGACAGGAAAAATGGTCATTATTATGGGCCAGGGCAAATCCAGCCATGATTTTTGTTTTATTTTGTTTTTTTGTTTTTGTTTTTTTTCAATGTGTTAAAACTGAAAACATATTTGCCAGCCACCTCCTCTCTTGTCTATTTGAATGCCCATATGTTCTTCAAGAGAAAATTGAAGTCAGCTTTGAGTCTTTGCAAAATTTTAAAAGAGCCATTTGATGTACAAGATTTCAAGGTCTTTAGAAATCAGATCTAAAGTCAATTGCTCGGAAAAAATTCAAATTACATTTTTCCCCCAATACTTTGAAAAAATATTTGGGTCAGATTCAAAAGCTCAATCTTCTGCTAGTTGGAAGTAGATACACACACTGGAAGCGCACATTTACACATTGCTTATTTTCCAGTAGACTTTAGGAGGTCATAAATTTTGTTCACATTTGGTATTCAGTTGTCCACATTCACATTCAATAAATGTATTTTTCTTTGAACTAGCATCTGGGTGTAGTAGTTTTGGGTTTCCCCTCTCTTACTGGTGGAGAGGGTTCTTTTCCTTTGTAGAAGAATACGTTGTTCTATGTGAGTCTAGTTATTTAAGAGTAAATAACCAAATGAGGATTATCAGAGGAATCCGAATCTCCCCAAATCTATTTACACTTGCTTTGGATTGGGCAGGAATCTGATTATCACAGTGTTTGAGTCCACGTAATGATTCCATTCAGCAGGGTGAAGCTAGTGTGCTGAATTGGGGGTTAGGAGGAAGTTGGGTTCTAATCCTTGGATTTCTCACTACCTGGCCAGGTATCCCATGAAGGCATTTATCCCCACCCTTGGGAACTTCCTATTCTAAGACAAAAGGGGATAGACCACAGCAGTATTTTCAGATTGGGCGCTTAAAGCCCTGTGGTTTCAAAAAGCTGTCTCCAGAGTTCCCTGGCTTTTGCAGGTTTTATATATGAAGATTTTGCAGAAAAGTGCTTTAGATTACAAGGATTCTGCTGCTATAAAACAAAGATCTAACAAATCTCAAATCTGGTGTTTTAAATCATTAGGTTTATTTGTTTTATTTTCAGTTATTTAACTTAGTGAGCAATTATCATGTGTTGTTATGGCTCTTAAATGATCTAGAGGAAAGGATACCTGCATTTGAGCTGAGGAAATGGAAATTTGATTTTACTTGTTGATTCTGATCTCTTACCTCAGATGGAACATGAGCCTAGAGTTGCTTCTCTGGTGTTTGAAACAGACTGCTGGGTTTTAAAAGTGCCCTACATTACAAGCACCTTGGAAAATCTGGGTGGAAGTATCTCTTATATCTCTTATGGCTAAATGTGTGTGTGTGTGTGTGTGTGTGTGTGTGTGTGTATGTATGTGTATGTGTATATGTATATGTATATGTATATGTATATGTATATATCTCACCTCTGACCAAAAATATTATTCCTAGGTAAATGCCCTTAGAAAAGTATATGTATTTTCCCCAACAAATATGTACAAGAATGTACTTTACAGCATTATTTGTAATACCTATAAGTTGGAGACTCAAATATTTATCAGCAATGGAAAGGAAAAAAAAGAAAAAAACAATGGAAAGGAAAATAAGTTTATTTTGCACTGTTGTCATGGAAAATGATTCAACAGTGAGAATGGTGGATCTACAACTATACACAATGTAGGTGAACCCCAGAAGCACAAAGGAACACATAATTATGAGCTCATGTATACGATGCAAAAACAGGCAAAACTGATCTATATTATTAGCAGTCAGGATTATGGCTATCATTGCAGGGGGAGGAAGTGGGAAGGGATCATGAGTGGGGACTTCTGGGATGCTGAGAGTGTACTTTCTTAACCTGGGTGCTGGTAACATATATGTTTTCAGTTCATGAAAATGTACTAAGCTTTATATAGTCAGGACATGTGCTTTTTTGTATGCACATTATGGTGTTGAAATTTTTAAAAAATTCCTCTAAATTATCTTCTCAATTATGCTTCTAAATTATGCTTCCTAAGATTGGTTAGTTCAAAAGACTAACAATATCAGTTTTGCTAGTACTTTCTATCATGGGCAAAAGGACATGTTTTCCACTTCAAGGTATTAACTTGAAATAATACTGGTCTAAAAGGATGTATCTAAGCATGCAAATGATTACCTGCCACCTTTGTACCTGTGGATGTTGGTCATAGT
Organism: Mustela lutreola; assembly: GCF_030435805.1. NCBI lineage: Eukaryota > Metazoa > Chordata > Mammalia > Carnivora > Mustelidae > Mustela > Mustela lutreola. The sequence goes on along the minus strand of NC_081290.1, from coordinate 54,511,893 downwards.
CTTCTGCCAGTTGGAAGGTTGGAAGGTGCTGGTTTAAATTCTTTTATGTCATGTAACAAGCCTTTCTTTACATATTGACCGTTTAAAGCCCAATTCTTAGTCTTCTGTTTCCTCTCCTGAAAGATGAACTGCAACAGGAATTTCTCATCTGCCATAAACACCTATAATTGGGAAATTATATGAACTAATGATTTCCAGACACTGGACAACAGGTAGTGCAGGGCTGTGATGCCTAAGAGAAGGAAATAGACATTGGAGGCCCAGTGATTTTCCCAGTTCACTCTTTGAAAAGGGAATAGAAACAGGATTAGTGGTTTCAATGAAGAGACAGAAATTGAAGTTTAGGGTGGTTGGAGAAGCTAAAATTTGAGAAACAGAGTTGAGGGAGCAAGCAAGTGAGAGAGACACAGAAAAAGAGAATTAGAGAGATAATGAGAGAGAGCTTGAGATCTGCAGATGGGTCCCTCTAACTTTTTAGTAAGTACTAATAGGTGCATGTATGAGAGGAAAATACTTGGGGCTTGGAAAGAACCACTGCAAAGCAATAGGCTGAAAAATTTCTGATGCTCAATAGCACTGAGAATAGTTCATATTCCCACAAGCCTTAGCTTGTTATTCTAGGGCATGACAGAGTCCTTAGAAGGGTTGTACCTTAATAGCGGGGTTAAATTAGCCCTAAGTGACTCTGGACCTGTTATAATAAAACTTAAAGGCAAGCATTGTAAGGATTAAATTTGCTCTTTAAGTACTTAAATGGGTACTGTGATAGGCTGAATAATGGTTCCCAAAGATATATATATAGGCCTTGATCTTTTAAAACTGTAAATGTTACCTTGGACGAAAAATGAGACATTGAAGATATAATTACATTAAGGCTCTTGACATAGGAACATTATCCTGGATTATCTGGATGATGCCTAAGTGCGAGATATCACTTTAGAATAGAAAAGGCAAAGTATTGATGGAAGCAGATATTGGAGTGATACAGCCACAAGTCAAGGAATTTTGGCAGCTACCAGAAGCTAGAAGAGGCAAGAAATGGATTCTGTAGGAGGAACTAGATAGGCTAGCACCTTGGCCTTAGCCTCTTTTAAGTCTTGCAGATCTCTAAAAGAACAGTTCTGTTTTAGACACTAAGTTTGTGATGGTTTGTTACAGAATCAGTAGGAAACTAATATAGAACAAAAATAAAATTCAACAGTCTTTAAGGGTACAACACCATCAAGTACCCAAGAATGTAAAATTTGCAAAGTCTGCCATCCAATAAAAAATTACTAGATACACGAAGGAACACAGATATATGACCCATAACCAGGAAAAAAAAAAAGTCAATAGAAACAATTCCTAAAATGAGAAAGTTAGTGGAATTAGACAAAGACCTTAAGACAGCTATTATAAATTTTCTAAATATGTTCAAGGATATATGAACTTTAAAAGCCTGACTAACATAAGCAGAGAAATAAAAGGAATAGAAGAGGCATAAGTGGAATGTTTAGAGATGAAAATACAGCATCTAAAATAAAATATTCACTAGATGGGATAAACACAAGATATTACAGAAGAGAAAGTGTCAGTGAATTTGAAGACATAGCAAAAAAAAAAAAAAAAAGATCTAAACTGAAGCATAATGAGAAAAATGACTAGGGGAAAAGGTCTCAGTGAGTAGCAGGACAATTTCAGATTAATTAACATACATGTCATTGAAGTCTCAAAAGGATTGGAGATCAGAAAAACTATTCTTGGAAAGGATGGCGAATTTTTTTTCCAAATTTGATAAAAACTATACATTTACAGATCCAAGGAGCTCAAAAAATCCCAAGTAAAAGGAAACACTGAAAACTACACCAAGCTGCATCATAATCAAATTAAAGAAAACCAGTGAGAAAGAGAAGAATTTCAAAAGCAAAGAAGAGGACATATTTTACACAGAGGTACAGAGATAAGAATAACAGAAGACTTCTTACCAAAATCATGCAGTGCTGAAAGGAAAAACTGTCAACTAGAATTCTATACCCAGTGATAGCATCTTTAAAGAAAAAGGCAAATGAATGACTGTCAGACCATCAAAATCTGAGAAATTACTTCTTGCATATCTGTCCCACAAAGAAATATTGAAATTGTTTAGGCAGAAGGAAAATGAAGACAAATGGAAATTAGGATCTATAGAAAGGAATGGAGTGCCAAAAAGGACAAATAAATGAGTAAATATTAAAGATGTTTTAACTCACTTACTTAATCTTTTAGATAATTGATTTTAGGACAGTGAAACTTATATATGGTACCATAGTGGTAGATCCACGTCATCATAAATTTGTCCAGATCCATAGAATGTACAATACTAAGAGTGAACCCTAAAGTAAACTATGGACTTTAGGTCATTGTGTTGTGTTAATGTTGGTTCATCAGTTGTATCAAATATACCACTCTGGTAGGGAATGCTGATAATGAGGGAGGCTGTACATGTGTGGAGACCGGGGATATTTGATAAATCTCTGTACCTTTTGCTTGATATATTGAAAGTCACAGGCAATGAGATGGTTTAAGTGAAACAAGAGGCAAATCAGCAATTCCCTTTAGGAAGGCCTCAAGTTCCAAAAGGTGTGGGGAAGTTTGATTTTAGATTCTTCCATGTGGAGGGGCAGCTTCTCCTGTCCAGTTTTCTGCTCAGGTCTCTATCTAGGACTCTGGGTCATCACATTCATGTTTCTGGCACCTAGCCAGCTAGGTCTCACCTCCCAGTCTCTACTCTTTGTTGACCTAGAATGAACACATGCAAATCACATACAAATGAAGAATATTCACACATTTATTTTACAGTGAAATATGGAGTTGTTTAATTTTTTAATTAATTATTTAAATTAAATATAATGTATTATTAGCCCCAGGGGTACAGGTCTGTGAATTGTCAGGCTTACACACTTCTCAGCACTCACCATATCACATACCCTCCCCAATGTCCATAACACACCACCATCTCCCTCCCCACTCCCCCCAGGAATCCTCAGTTTGTTTTGTGAGATTAAGAGTCCCTTATGGTTTCTCTCCCTCCCGATCCCATTTTATTTCATTTTTCTTCTTCCTTACCCCCAACTCTGCATCGAATTCCTCATATCAGGGAGATAATATGATAATTGTCTTTCTCTCATTGACTTATTTCGCTCAGCATAATACTGTCTAGTTCCATCCACGTTGTTGCAAATGGCAAGATTTTATTCTTTTAGTGGCTGCATAGTATTCCATTGTATGTATATACCACATCTTCTTTATCCATTCATCTGCTGCTCGACATCTAGGTTCTTTCCATAGTTTGGCTATTGTGGACAATGCTATTATAAAATTTGGATGCATGTGCTCCTTCAGATCACTACATTTTTATCTTTAGGGTAAATACCCAGTATTGTGATTGCTGGGTCATAGGTTAGCTCTATTTTCAACTTTTTGAGGAACCTTTACCAGAGTGGTTGCACCAGCTTGAATTCCCACCAAATTGTAGGAGGGTACCCCTTTCTCTGCATTCTTTCCTACATCTGTCATTTCCTGACTGGTTAATTTGAGCCATTCTGACTGGTGTGAGGCAGTATCTCATTGTGGTTTTGATTTGTATTTCCCTGATGCTGAGTGATGTTGAGCAATTTTTCATGTGTCTCTTGGCCATCTGAATGTCTTCTTTGCAGAAATGTCTGTTCATGTCCTCTACCCATTTCTTGATTGGATTATTTGTTCTTTGGGTGTTGAGTTTGAGAAGTTCTTTTTTGATTTTGGATACTAGCCCTTTATCTGATATGGAATTTGCAAATATCCAATATTTCATTTTTGCCCTTGCTCCCCTTGTCTTTGGCGATGTTTCTAGGAAGAAGTTACTGTGGCTGAGATCAAAGAGGTTGCTGCCTGTGTTCTCCTCAAGAATTTTGATGGATTCCTGTCTTACATTGAGGTCTTTCATCCATTTTGAGTCTATTTTTGCGTGTGGTGTAAGGAAGTGGTTCAGTTTTATTATTCTGCATGTGGCTTTCCAATTTTCCCAGCACCATTTGTTGAAGATACTGTCTTTTTCCATTGGACATTCATTCCTGCTTTATCAAAGATTAGATGACTATAGAATTAAGGGTCCATTTCTCGGCTCTCTGTTCTTTTCCATTGATCTATGTGTCTGTTTCTGTGCCAGTACTATACTGTCTCAATGATGACAACTTTGTAATAGTGCTTGAAGTCTGGAATTGTGATGCCACCTACTTTGGCTTTCTTTTTCAACATTCCTCTGGCTATTTGGGGTCTTTTTTGGTTCCATATAAATTTTAGGATTATTTGTTCCATTTCTTTGAAAAAAATTGATGGTATTTTGAAAGGGGTTACATTAAATGTGTACATTGCTTTAGGTAGCATAGACATTTCCACAATATTTGTTCTTGCAGTTCATGAGCATGGAACATTTTTCCATTTCTTTGTGTCTTCCTCAATTTCTTTCATCAGAACATTATAGTTCTCTGAGTGCAGATTTTTTGTCTCATTGGTTAGGTTTATTCCTAGGTATCTTATGGTTTTGGGTGCAGTTGTAAATGGGATTGACTCCTTAATTTCTTTTTCTTCTGTCTTGCTGTTGGTGTATAGAAATGCAACTGATTTCTGTGCATTGATTTTATATCCTGACACTTTACTGAATTCCTGTATGAGTTCTAGCACTTTTGGAGTGGAGTCTTTTGGGTTTTCCACATAAAGTATCAAATCATCTGCAAAGAGTGAAAGTTTGACTTCTTCTTTGCTGATTCAGATGCCTTTTATTTCTTTTTGTTGTCTGATTGCTGAGGCTAGGACTTCTAGTACTATGTTGAATAGCAATGATAGTGAACATCCCTGCCATGTTCCTGACATTAGGGGAAAAGCTTTCAGTTTTTCCCCATTGAGAATGATATTTGCTGTGGGTTTTTCCTAGATGGCTTTGATAATTTTGAGGTATGTACCCTCTATGCCTATACTGTGAAGAGTTTTGATCAAGAAAGGATGCTGTGCTTTGTTAAACGCTTTCCCACATCTATTGAGAGTATCATATGATTCTTGTTCATTCTTTTATTAATGTATTCTATCACATCATTTGACTTGAGGATGTTGAACCAACCTTGCAGCCGAGGAATAAATCCTACTTGGTCATGGTGAGTAATGCTTTTAATGCCCTGTTGGATCCTCTTGGCTAGTATTTTGGTGAGAATTTTTGCATCTCTGTTCATCAACGATATTGGTCTGTAATTCTCTTTTTCGGTGGGTTCTTTGTCTGGTTTTGGGATCAAGGTAATGGTGGCCTCATGAGTTTGGAAATTTTCCTTCCATTTCTATTTTTTAGAACACTTTCAGGAGAATAGGTATTAAGTGTTCTTTAAATGTTTGGTAGAATTCCCCTGGGAAGCTGTCTGGGCCTGGGCTCTTGTATATTATGTTTTTTTTTTTTTCTAAAGATTTATTTATTTGACAGAGAGAGAGAAATCACAAGTAGGCAGAGAGGCAGGAGAGAGAGAGGGGAGGAAGCAGGCTCCCTGGGGAGCAGAGAGCCTGATGTGGGGCTCGATCCCAGGACCCTGGGATCATGACCCGAGCCGAAGGCAGAGGCTTTAACCCACTGAGCCACCCAGGTGCCCCTATTATGTTATTTTTGATGACTGGTTCAATCTCCTTAGTGGTTATGCATCTGTTCAGGTTTTCTGTTTCTTCCTGGTTCAGTTTTGGTAGTTTATATGTCTCTAGGAATGCATCCATTTCTTCCAGATTGTTAAATTTGCTGGTGTATAGTTGCTTATAATATGTTCTTGTAATTGTTTGTATTTCTCTGGTATTGGTTGTGATCTCTCCTCCCTCAGTCATGATTTTATTAATTTGGGTACTTCCTCTTTTCTTTTTGGTAAGGCTGGCCAGGGATATACCAATCTTATTCTTTCAATAAACCAACTCCTAGTTTCATTGATTTGTTCTACTACTCGTTTGGTTTCTTTGTCATTGATTTCTCCTCTGATCTTCATGATTTCTCTTCTCCTGCTGGGTTTAGGCTTTCTTTGCTGTTCTTTCTCCTCTGTTCTTCTCCAGACCCTTTAGGTGTAGGATTAGGTTGTTTACTGGAAACATTTCTTGTTTCTTGAGAATGGCTTATATGAATATACTTTCCTCACAGGATTGTCTTTGTTATGTCCCAAATTGAACAGTTTTGTTTTCATTTCATTTCTTTCTATGAATTTTTAAAATTCTTTAATTTTCTGGTTGACCTATTCATTCTTTAGTTGGATGCTCTTTAGCCTCCCTGTGTTTGAGTTCTTTCCAACTTTCCTCTTGTGATTGAGTTCTAGTTTCAAAGCATTGTGGTCTGAAAATATGCAAGGAATGATCCTAGTCTTTTGGTACCAGTTGAGACCTGATTTGTGACCAAGGATATGATCTGTTCTGAGAATGTTCCACGTGCACTAGAGAAGAATGTGTATTCAGTTGCTTAGGGATGGGATGTTCTGAATATATCTGTGATTTCCATCTGGTCCAGTTGTCATTTAAGGCATTTATTTCCTTATTGATGTTTTGCTGGGATGATCTGTCCATTTCAGTGAGGGGGGTGTTAAAGTCCCCTACTATTATTTTATTATTGTCAATGTGTTTCTTTGATTTTGTTATTAATTGGTTTATATAATTGGCTGCTCCCATGTTAGGGGTATAGATATTTAAGTTGTTAGATCTTCTTGTTGGACAGAACCTTTAAGTATGATACAGTGTCCTTCCTCATCTCTTATTATAGTCTGGCTTAAAATGTAATTTATCTGATATAACGATTGCCACCCCAGCTTTCTTTTGATGTCCATTAGCATGGTAAATTGTTTTCTACCCCCTCACTTTAAATCTGGAGGTGTCTTTGGGTCTAAAGTGAGTTCTTTTAGACAGCAGATCAATGGGTCTTGTTTTTCTATCCATTCTGACACCCTGTGTCTTTTGATTGGGGCATTTAGCCCCATTTACATTCAGGGTAGCTATTGAAAGATATGAATTTAGTGCCTCTGTATTACCTGTAAGGTGACTTACTGTATATTGTCTCTGTTCCTTTTTGGTTACTTTAGGATCTCTGTTACTTTTAAGATCTCTCTTTGCTTAGAGGACTCCTTTCAATATTTCCTGTAGGGCTGGTTTGGTGTTTTGAAATGCTTTTAGTTTTTGTTTGTCCTGGAAGCTTTTTATCTCTCCTATTTTCACTGATGGTCTTGCTGGATATAGTATTCTTGGCTACATATTTTTCTCATTTAGTGCTCTGAATATATCATGCCAGTCCTTTCTGTCCTGCCAGGTCTCTGTGGATAAGTCTGCTGCCAATCTAATATTTCTACCATTGTATGTTACAGATGTCTTGCCCCAAGCTGCTTTTAGGATTTTCTCTTTGTCACTAAGACTTTTAAGTTTTACTATTAGATGACGAGATGTGGACCTATTTGTATTGATTTTATTGACATTGATTTTGTTGATTTTAGGATTTTCTCTTTGTCACTAAGACTTATACATTTTACTGTTAGATGATGGGGTGTGGACCTATTTTTATTGATTTTACTGATTTGGGGATTTTGTTCCCTTTACCATATTAGAGAAATTCTCTATTGTAATTTGGTCCAGTATGCCTTCTGCCCCTCTCTCTCTTTCTTCTTCTGGGATCCCAATTATTCTAACATTGTTTCCTCTTATGTTATCGCTTATCTTTCAAATTCTCCCCTTGTGGTTCAGTAGTTGTTTTTCTCCCTTTTGATAAGTCATTTGGTCTTCTATGTCACTAATTCTCTCTTCTGCCTCATTTATCTTAGCAGTAAGAGCCTCCATTTTTTATTTAACCTCATTAATAGTTTTTTTTTAAATTTCAACTTGGTTAGATTTTAGTTCTTTTATTTCTCCCAAAAGGGATTTTATTTCTCCAGACAGGGTTTCTCTAATATCTTCCATGCCCAGCTAGCACCTTGAGAATCATTTTTCTGAATTCTAGTTCTTATATATTATCAGTGTCCATATTGATTAGGTCCCTAGCCATCAGTACTGCCTCTTGTCCTTTTTTTGTGGTGCGTTTTTCTGCCTTGTTATTTTATCCAGATAAGAAAATATGAATGAGAGAATAAAATGCTGAAAGGGTGGTAAAGATCCTAGAAAAATGTATGCTAACCAAATCAGAAGAGATTCAATACTGGGAGGGATAAAAAAAGGGGGAAAAGAAATAAAAATTAAAAGAAATATATATATGATTGGTAAATAGACAGAGCCACCCACTTGCGTTTGGGTGTATTTTGGTCTCTTAGAAGAAACTGCCTCCCAAAATTTAAAGAAGGAAAAACTTATATATATATACACAAAAATAAGGGTAAATATGATGAATGGATGGAGTATGACTTTAAAGATGAAAATTAAAAAAAAATTCTAAAAACAGAATTGATAAGATAAGTTGGTTGGGAAAAGAAAAAAAAAAAGAGGAGGGTATGTGCTCGGTCTGGAGACTAGAGCAAAGCTATGTGCTAGAGTAGGGTATATTTTGATCTATTAGAAGAAATTCTATCTCCAAATTTTTTAGAAAAAAACACATATCTATACAAAAAATAAGGTTAAATACAATGAAGGGATAAAGTATGACTATAGACTATAACAGAAAATTTAAAAAGATTTTTTAAAGGCATTATTAAGATAAACTAGTTAAAAAATGTTAAAAGAAGAAAGAGGAAAAATTTTAAAAAATAGAATAAAAAAGTAAAATTAAAAAAAAATTAACTTTGCAATACTAAAGGATCATGGGGGAAAAGCCATGAATTCTATGTATTGCTTTCCCCTAGCTCTAAAGTTCCACTGTTCTCCTTGATCAGTGAGCTTGGTCTTGGCCGGATGTTCTTGCTGATCTTTGGCGGGAGGGGCCTGTTGCAGTGATTCTCAAATGTCTGCCTGAGGCAGAATTGCACTGCCTTTTCCAGAAGCCAGGCTAAGTAATCTGTTCAGGTTCACTCTTAGAGCTTTTGTTCCCTGAACACTTTCTCTACCACTTTGGAGAACGGGAATGAAAATGGCAGCCTCCCAATCTCCAGCCCAGAGGAGCCGAGAGCTCAGGGCCCCACTCCTCAGTGTTCCCTCACAAATAAGTAGCCAATCCCTCCTGTTTCCCTGGTCTCTGGCCACACTCTGAGCTCACCCAGCCTGTGACCAAGCATTTCTATCTCTGGTGCATGGCCCTGTTTGGGGTCTCCAAGCACAGCAGATTCATGCCATGCTGCTCCTCCCAGAGGAGGAAGATGTGTCTCCCTTGATCTGCCAGTTGTGGGGTCCCTGATAAAGGAGAAGTGACCTGATTGTGCCTTGGATCACAGTTTAATGAAACCCTGATCTGAAAGCTCACTCCTTGGCTCTGTCTCTGTAGTCGGCTTCCCTGCTCTGATACTGGCAGCTCTGCCACACTCAGACACCCCTGATCTTTCTGTGACCCCACGGAACCTGTGACCACACTGTCCTTGTGAGGGCTTCACCCCTGCTTAACCCCTGGAGTGCTGTTCCTCAGTGGAGCAGACTTCTAAATTTCTGATTTTGTGCTCGTTGCTCCACCACTTGTGGTGAGCTGGCCCCTCCCTCTGCTGTCTATTTTCCCGTTGCTTCAGATTCACTTTTCTGCATGTCCTATCTTTCAGAAGGTGGTTGATTTTCTGTTCCTAGAATTACTGGTCTTCTTCTCTTCTATCTCCTGTTGAATTTGTAGGTGTTAAGAATGGTTTGATACCTATCTAGCTGAACTCCTGGGATCTGATGTCATTTTAGTCTGCTACTCCTCTGCCATCTTGCCTTTCCCCTCCTGGAGTTGTTTAATTTTTGATAAATACTATTATAATGACAGAAATTCTCAGACTCAAATTTGAAATTTATTATTTGCCAGAATAATATCTTATTTTGAACCATTAATTGAAACAAGGATGGAACTTCTTTTTTTAATTAATATTTCTTGGTCCCTTCAGTGTATGAAACACTGGAAAAGGCAAAGACTTTTAAATTAGACTGAACTTTAAATCTTTCATAGATGAAATTTGTAATGGGGGTAAGTTGTTGAAATTTTCTAGACAGGGGACGCCTGGGTGGCTCAGTTGGTTAAGCAGCTGCCTTCGGCTCAGGTCATGATCCCAGTGTTCTGGGATCGAGTCCCACATCGGGCTCCTTGCTCGGCAGGGAGCCTGCTTCTCCCTGCCTGCCGTTCTGTCTGCCTGTGCTCACTCTCTCTCCCTCTCTCTCTCTCTCTGATACATAAATAAAATCTAAAAAAAAAAAATTTTTTTTCTAGACTGTAGCTTTCTTAAGTGGAAAATGGAAGTAACAATGGCTTTCTTGTAGGTTTTGTGTGTGTGGTGTGTGTTTACGTATGTGTGTTCATGGAGATTAGAAATAATGTTTGTAAGGTTCCTAGTATAATGTCTGAATAAATACTCAGTAAACAATAAATAATAGTAAACTCTTAGTTTGTGAACACAACCAGGTTTTTTTTTAAATTAAGATTTTATTTATTTGACAGAGAGAGAGAACAAGAGAGGGAGCAGAAGCAGGGAGAACAGCAGGCAGAGGCAGAAGTAGGCTCCCTGATGAGAGGAGCCCAGTGGGGAACTCGATCCCAGAACTCTGGGATCATGACCTGAGCTAAAGGCAGAGGCTTAACCAACTGAGCCACCCAGGTGTCCTCACAACCAGGTTTCATGAGTGTTTTAATGTCACTTTTAATGATACATTCTGGGCCAGGTATTGATACTATTTTTCACCATCTCCACTCACATCTATGTGCATACCTATTACGATTTCCTCAGCTCTTTTTCATTTGACATGTGGAACATCCATTTTAGCTTTCTTGAAGTTTGTGGTAAATTCTTACCCCTGTTCTCCTTCCCTACCCAGGTCTCCTTTTCCTTTGTTTCAAAGCCAAGACAAAAATGCTGGTTATGGGAAGTATTTATTGGGTGCCATTTTAGACAAATACAAGAATCTGACTGAATACTCTTGACAACTGTCGGTTGAAACTAAACACGGAGTTACCATGGATACTGTTTGCTTGGCCTCTGCTCTAACACATTAGAGCCTTTTTAGTTCAACAATGTGCAAAACACAGATGTTGCCATGCATTGTATTCATAATCAGCTTGGATCTCTTAGCAGAGGAATATCTTGGGTTTGCTCTAGCAGAGAAGGATCTAAATACTGAGAGGGAAAACAGAATGCCCTGTGCCCTCCACTGTGCTTTCTGTATAAGTAGTAACCTCTGCACACACCATTTTTACCTTTCTCTCTGATTCATTACATCTAAACAGACTACTCCTCTCTTGATATTTATTTGGAAATAAGAACATTTACTGCATATGTTATGAAATACCACAAGAGTATCTGCTAGGAAAATTTCACAGAGCTTTGGGTCTAGAAATAAAAACAAGGAATAATTGAAGGAGACAATAAAAGGATATCCCAGGTTCTTTATGAGAGCTGGAGTGGAGTTACAGAAGAGAGGTCCCAGGTTGATTCAAAAAGTTCTGGCTTTGCCTCTCGCAAGCTGTGTTTCCTTGGGCAAATTAAAACAACAAATGAAGACCTTCACTTCTTCATTTCATAGGTCTTCCCCTTGTAAGAACTATTGTGATTACACTGGGCCCATCTGGCTAATCCAGGGTAATTTTAGTATTTTTTTCTTTTAAGATTTTATTTACTTGACAGAGAGAGAGAGAGATCACAAATAGGCAGAGTCAGGCAGAGAGAGGAGGGAAGCAGACTCACTGGTGAGCAGACAGCACCATGTGGGGCTGGATCCCAGGACCTTGAGATCATGACCTGAGCCAAAAGCAGAGGCTTAACCCACTGAGCCACCTGGCGCCCCAGGGTAATCTTAGTATTTTAAGGACAGTTGGCTGTCAACCTTAATACCATCTCTACCCTTAATTTCTCTTCACCATGTAGCATATTCACATGTTCTGGGAATTCAAAGAGACATGTAGACATCTTTCAGAGGGGGATATTATTTAGTAATGCTACGGTACAAAAGAATTTCTGCTTGCTTTCTACCCCAAAAGTGTCTGTATTTTGTTCCTGAATACCCTTTCTACTATTAGCAAAAGGAGGCAATTCTATCTGTTTTAGATTTCCTCAGCCTCTTTTGATCCAGGGCCATTTGTCTTCCTTCAAAGATTCACTCCTTTCCCATCTCTCTAGCAACTTAATATCTAGGCATTTGAACGTTTAGGTAACTTCATGATGCTGGTGTGGGCATCAAGGAGCCTAGGGGACATTCTCTCCCACCCTATCTGTGGACAAATAGTCAACACTACTATATTGACTCTGCTGATGCTACCTAGACTTATTACAACAGAGAAGCATTTTCTCTTCCAATACATATAAAATGTAAGAACTACTTTATGTTATTGAGCATCAACTTCTAAAAAAAAGCTTCCCAAAATAATATGCTCTTAGCAGCAAGGCATTAAACCCAGAGATATTGTGTGCAAGAAATATTTCCCTTGCCCACTCCCATCCAGATGGAGTTTGAGGTCTGCAGTCCACAATTTTGGTCTTATACGAGGCCTGCTCTAAATCACTGGATATGTCATGGCTAAAACAATGATACGATTTTCCACCTTGTTACTGCAGTAGACAATTAGGCAAATAGAATTCCAAACTGAACAGTATTTACAGGAAAAACTGATTGTTCTAAAGAAATATTTGTGGTTATTATAAAGAGAAGGGACAGCCAATTCCCTTCACTGGAGTCAAGTGGTCACAAGCATACTGGAAACAACACAATCCAAACATCTTCTCTTTCCACAAATTTCTGGTTGTCAGGAATAATTATAAGTAAGAGAGTTGCCTCAATAGCACTGTGAGCCACTTTCATTTGATTTTTCTTCCCCATCAAGCTACCTCCCTGTGAATAGTGCATCATTTATTGTTAGCCATAGGCAGAGCTCATTGTTGAGGAGAAGTAAACAGAAATTGAATTTGTAAGCCAGCCCTGGGTAAAATATGTGGTGAGCCAAGTTTTGTGATTAGTGACTCAGGCTCTCCTACTCTGGTCCCCCACAACAGCGAGACAATGGTATAATTTGAAGAAAGTGTAATTGTTGATTTCAGCCCTAGGACGTATGGCAGCGATGATGGGATGGGTAGAGGAGAAAGGAAAAGGGGAGCTAACTTTGAACCCTGTAAGGGTGATGTGATAAATTCTTTCACAGAAAAGCTCTATTTTCCCCTATAATTCTGTGATCTGGTAGCACTATTATGGGGAGAGAGATAGTAACTGACTCTCTTTTTCATACTCCCCATACTCATCCATTGCAAGTTTTAATGATTTCTGTACATTTCTACATTCACCATTATGGCCCAAGCCACGTTAACTCTTCTCTGGACATCTGTAACTTCTCTTCCAATAGTTCTCTCTCCCTCTGCTGCTATTCTTTGCTCTTTCAAAACATTTACATATTTTTAAAGACATACATTATATCACATCATATCCCAGATTAAATCTCCACAATGTCTTTTCAAATAACTTAAAATAAAATATTGCACCAGTCCCTCAGGGTTAGTATCTCATGTGGTAACAAAAATAATATTTATTTTTCTTGCATGTTGCACATCCATTGTGAGTCTGTACTATGGACTGGACTGTGTCCCCCCAAATTCATATGTTGAAACCCTAAAGACAGGGCCTTTGAGAGGTGATTAGGTTTAGATGAAGGTCATGAAAATGAGACCCCATGATAAAATTAATAGAATTTTATTAATTATAAGAAGATATACAAGAGAGCTTGCTTCCCCTCTCTCTCTTCCCCACCATGTGAGATACAGTAAGTGAATAGCCAGGAAGATGGAAGGCTTTCAGCAGACACCAAATCAGTGGGATCCTTGATCTTAGACTTTGCAGCCTTCAGAATAATGAGAAATAAATATCTGTTGTTGAAGTCACTCAGCATATTCACCCAGTGTGTGGTATTATGTTATGGCCGTGCAAGCCCATAAGTATAGTCTGCTTAGGGGCTCTGGTCATCAGAGGTACTCATGGACCTAGGCTGATAGCATCCATATCACTGAGGCAAGGCAAGCAGATTAGTTGAATCCTAGGCTGGTTCTTTAAGTTTCTGTGGGGAAGTGACCCATTTTTTCAGCCTCTCAACTTTCATTAGTCAGAGAAAGTCAGATTAGCCTAACTTGCATTCATCTGGGTAGAGAACAGCTATTGGATCACATTTCACTAAATGAGAGAACCAAACACTGTGAGCAGCCCCAATGACCACCACAGATACAAACCTTTATCAGCATTGCTAAGGTTCTGTTTCACTTGATGCTCTTCTCTTCTTGGCTATCATCTCCATTCATCATCTATTTTCTTGCTATATGTTGGGGCATTTGCACAGCTGTTTCCTCTGCTTGGATGCCCTTCTCCTCAGTTGTGTTCTTGGCTCTCTCTTACTGCTCATTAAAATAGCAGTCAATATGTTCATCTTTAGATGATCCAATCTTGACAGAGCTTTCTTTCCTTTGTCTAAAATTTTGCCACTCTGTTACCTATTTTTGTTTTCTTTCCATATCTTTCCTTTTAATTTATTAATTGATTAACTTATTTATGTACTTAAGTATGGGTTTATTTATTTTAGTGATGTGGCTTTTTGGAATTCCTTGAGTCTTATGTCCTTTCATTAGCTTGTTCACTCTTTTATTCATTTCAGTTTCTGGAGATGCGAAGACAAATAACACTGTACATACTCTTAAGGAACTCATAATCTCGGGGAGAGATGGGCATAAACACACATTACTTGTCAACCTGGCAAAAGAAGTAGTAAGCATAAACACATCCCACATGCTTGACATCATTAGTCATTAGGAAAATGGCAATCAGAATTGTGGTGAGATACCACATTGTACCCACTAGCATGGCTATAATAAAAACAATGGACAATAACAAGTGTTGACAAGAATATGGAGAAATTGGAACTCTCATTACTGCTTGTGGAGGTGTAAAATGGTGCAGTTAATTTAGCAAACAGATTGGCAGTTCCTTAAAACGATAGCAATTCCACTTTTAGATATATATCCCATATTCACACACAGAGTTGTACATAAGTGTTCATAGCAGTGTTATTCATTGTTGTACAAAAGTGGAAACAGGTCAAGTGTCTACCAGCTGATGAATGGACAAACAAAATGTGGCATATCCATTAAATGGAACATTATTCAGCCATAATAGATGAAGTACTGATGTATTTTCTACAGCATGGGTGAACCTTGAAAACTGAATGCCAAGTTCAAGAAATCAGACAGAAAAAGATACTAATATTGTAGGATCTCACTAGTATCTCACTAGTATGAAATGTCCAGGAAAGGCAAATCCTTAGAAACAGAAGATAGATTAGTGTTTGCCAGGAGCTGGGGTTAAGTAGGAATAGGGAGTGACTGCTAATGGGTGCACGTTTTTTTCTGGGGGGATGAAAAACATTTTGGAATTAAATAGTGGTGGTGGCTGTTGTTCAAGGAGGTCATTGAGATGACACAACTACCCTGGACCCAGGCAAATCAGAGGCTCCTCACCACCACTCCTGTGCTGTGCTTAGAATATATGCTCTCTGCACTGTCCCCACAGTGGTAGTCTTTTCGAGGATGCAGTCTTGAGAAAGTAAGGTGTCGTTGAGGCCATCTGGATGATACACCTGACTAAATCTCATTAAGGCCTCTGTATAACTCTCATGACTCTGGTGGGTGAAGAATCTTTGCTTGTTTCGTTGCCGCCCAAGACAAGCCTAGAAGTTAAGTTCCTGGGCTTATTAAAACTGCCACCTACCAATCTGGAGTGGCCTCTCTCTGTCTTTAGTCTCTCCTTGCTCTTCATGTACAGAGACCAGTTTGCAAACAGTTGCAGAATTTATGAAAATACTAAAACCCACTAAGCTATACACTTTAAAAATGTGAATTTTTTTTTTAAATAATTTTTTTATTTTTTATAAACATATATTTTTATCCCCAGGGGTACAGGTCTGTGAATCACCAGGTTTACACACTTCACAGCACTCACCAAATCACATGCCCTCCCCAATGTCCATAATCCCAACCCCTTCTCCCAAACCCCCTCCCCTCGGCAAACCTCAGTTTGTTTTGTGAGATTAAAAGTCACTTATGGTTTGTCTCCCTCCCAATCCCATCCTGTTTCATTTATTCTTCTTCTACCCACTTAAGCCTCCATGTTGCATCACCACTTCCTCATATCAGGGAGATCATATGATAGTTGTCTTTCTCTGCTTGACTTATTTCGCTAAGCATGATACGCTCTAGTTCCATCCATGTTGTTGCAAATGGCAAGATTTCATTTCTTTTGATGGCTGCATAGTATTCCATTGTGTATATATACCACATCTTCTTGATCCATTCATCTGTTGATGGACATCTAGGTTCTTTCCATAGTTTGGCTATTGTGGACATTGCTGCTATAAACATTCGAGTGCATGTGCCCCTTTGGATCACTACATTTGTATCTTTAGGGTAAATACCCAATAGTGCAATTGCTGGGTCATAGGGCAGTTCTATTTTCAACATTTTGAGGAACCTCCATGCTGTTTTCCAGAGTGGCTGCACCAGCTTGCATTCCCACCAACAGTGTAGGAGGGTTCCCCTTTCTCCGCATCCTCGCCAGCATCTGTCATTTCCTGACTTGTTGATTTTAGCCATTCTGACTGGTGTGAGGTGATATCTCATTGTGGTTTTGATTTGTATTTCCCTGATGCCGAGTGATATGGAGCACTTTTTCATGTGTCTGTTCGCCATCTGGATGTCTTCTTTGCAGAAATGTCTGTTCATGTCCTCTGCCCATTTCTTGATTGGATTATTTGTTCTTTGGGTGTTGAGTTTGCTAAGTTCTTTATAGATTCTGGACACTAGTCCTTTATCTGATATGTCGTTTGCAAATATCTTCTCCCATTCTGTCAGTTGTCTTTTGATTTTGTTAACTGTTTCCTTTGCTGTGCAAAAGCTTTTGATCTTGATGAAATCCCAGTAGTTCATTTTTTCCCTTGCTTCCCTTGCCTTTTGCGTTGTTCCTAGGAAGATGTTGCTGCGGCAGAGGTCGAAGAGGTTGCTGCCCGTGTTCTCCTCAAGGATTTTGATGGATTCCTTTCGTACATTGAGGTCCTTCATCCATTTTGAGTCTATTTTTGTGTGTGGTGTAAGGAAATGAGTCAAGATGGCGGAGAAGTAGCAAGCTGAGACTGCTTCAGCTAGCCGGAGATCAGCTAGATAGCTTATCTAAAGATTGCAAACACCTGAAAATCCATCGGCAGATCGAAGAGAAGAAGAACAGCAATTCTGGAAACAGAAAAACAACCACTTTCTGAAAGGTAGGACCGGCGGAGAAGTGAATCCAAAGCGACGGGAAGATAGACCCCGGGGGGAGGGGCCGGCTCCCGGCAAGCAGCGGAGCAACCGTGCACAAAATCAGGACTTTTAAAAGTCTGTTCCGCTGAGGGACATCGCTCCAGAGGCTAAACCGGGGCGAAACCCACGCGGGGTCAGCGTGGCCTCAGGTCCCGCAGGGTCACAGAAGGATCGGGGGTGTCTGAGTGTCGCAGAGCTTGCAGGTATTGGAACGGGAAAGCCGGCTACAGAGACAGAGCCGACAGTAAGCTCAAAGCTCGGTGTTACCTTGAAGCGGTCGCAGGCTCGGTGAGCTCGGAGCGCGGCCGGAGGTCAGGCAGACGGGAGTAACTGGGCGCTGTTCTCTGAGGGCGCACTGAGGAGTGGGGCCCTGGGCTCTCGGCTCCTCCGGGCCGGAGACCAGGAGGCCGCCATTTGTATTCCCGTCCTCCGGAACTCTACGGAAAGCGCTCAGGTAACAAAAGCTCCTGAAAGCAAACCCGAGCGGATTACTCACCCAGGCCCCGGGTAAGGGCGGTGTAATTCCGCCTGGGGCAAAGACACTTGAGAATCACTACACCAGGCCCCTCCCCCAGAAGATCAACAAGAAATCCAGCCGAGACCAAGTTCACCTACCAAGAAGTGCGGTTTCAATACCAAGGAAAGCAGCAGAATTCCATAGGAGAAAGCCAAACACGGAACTCATGGCTTTTTTCCTGTGATTTTTTTTAGTCTTGCAGTTAAAAATGTGAATTTTTATATGTGAATTATACCTCAGGAAGAAAGAAAAGAGAGTAGTAAAGGAAGGAAGAATTTAAAAAAAAAAAAGGGAGGGGAAAGGTAAAAGAAAGGGAGGGGAGGTAAAGAGGGGAGGTGAGGGAAGGGAAGGAAAGGAGAAAAGAGGCAGGAGCAGAGTTGTTCATACCCTGAGGGCTGTAGGTTAATAAGCATCTTGCACCTTAGGAAACTATTTGTGTTTACATGTTGACACAGTATTTGCCTCTCCTGACAATCTATACAATAGCAATGTTTTGTAAAGTGGAACAAGAGTACTCTGCAACAAATGTTATCTTCATTTTAACTTAAAGCAGTATTTGCATAAGAGTAGTAGTAGGTTTATGTTTATATATATTTTTATTTTTTCAGTATTTTGTCAAGGGGTTATAAAACTTCTAAAATAAAAAAATGTACATAGTTGAGATAAAAAGAAATCTCCAAAGTACAGAATGGAGTTACTGGGCCTTGGAGGATCAGGGGCAGAGGTGACTGGTCAGATTGTTAGATGATAGGACTTGCCCAGCAGGAAGAGAGGTAGGAGGTCGAGTGAGTTTTCCAAGTAGAGTGAACAGCAGGTGCAAAGAAAGGCCTAGAGGTGAGAAGGGCCACCATGTATCTGAGAACTGCATATCATTATATATGGTGAAAGTGGAGTGTGAGTGAGAAGTCCCAGCCAGGTGAGGTGGAAAATTAAGTGACCTGGTCATTGGTTGGCTCACTTAGCTAGTAAGTGGTACAGTAGGTAAGGGGAAGGACAGTATAGTCAGGCAATTATTATAAAAACATGAAAAAAATTCTGCTTAAGATTCTCTGGTGACTTTATTGGAATAAAATCCAATTTCCTTACTCTGCCTACCGGGGTTGGCTGCACGATTTTGTGAAAATACTCAAACACTCAAATCCACTAAATTGTACACTTTGAAGGATGAATGTTTTTAAAGGACCAATGTATGCTTTTATTGTTTGCTTGGACATTATAGAGAGCAATACAAGGCAAAATTGTGCCTTTCTTTTGTGAACTTTCATCAAAAGGTCTTGAAAAAATAATGATGCATCAGCATTTATGTTAAATAAATTTCAAAAAGTCCATTCTCAGGTGCTTGTGTGGCTTGGTTGGTTAAGCATCCAAATCTTGGTTTCTGCTCAGGTCACGATCTCAGGGTCATGAGATTGAGCCCTGCGTAGGCCTCTGTGCTCGGTAGGTAGTCTGCTTGCAATTCTCTCTCTGCTCTGCACCCCCCACCCCCGCAAGGTCCATTCAGTGAATTTGTAATTAAAGCAAGATGATTGGAGGTATTAGCTGACATATGATGGTAATCATATTGCACTCTGTAAGTGTATCAAATCAATATGTTGAACACTTTAATGTTATATAATATTAAATGCCAATTTTATCCCAATAAAGTTTGGAAGGAAAGCAGACAGAGGCTTACTCTAAGTTTTTAATAGTCCCCATGTAGCTAATAGCTCAAGCCCAAGTTTATTTAGAGTGCTAAAAATGAAATATTTTTCCTATCTAAATGTAAGGAAATAATGATCATAGTATACTGATATGCAGGCTAAATCTTTCTCTTATGAGGTGATTGACATAAATATCTTTTAATATGTAACTCTTGGCAGTGTTTGCATTAGGGTAGTGGGTTGTTTATGTCCATAGATTTTACTTTTTACATGATAGTGTGTTTTCATGGGATTGGGTTCTGCCTGTCTTCAACCTAAACTCCTGACATACACTCCTTCCCATGGTGCATTCCAGCTGCCCTGGCTTTGTTTCCATTCCTCCTGCCTCCTAGCAGGTCTCCTGAGCAGGGCTTTTCAGAAGACTTGGCCTCCAGGCCCCTCTTGCCAGGTGAATTCCTGTTCAGAGCCTGGTTTCAATGTCACCTCCCCAATGAGGCTTTCAGGAACTGTGCATGGGAATTGTCAGCTGCCTTTAGCTCTTACCCCTTGGCTCCTCTCCTGTTCTTGATAGCACTTATCACCATCTGCAGTGATCTTGTTCATTAGTTCATGTATTGATTTTCCATCTGTTCCCAAAAGAAAATGTTTGAGGAGAGCAGAGGTTTTGCCTTTCTTGCTTAGTTCTGTATCAACAGAATCTTGAACTCCACCCAGCACTGAAGAGGTCTCAATAAATAACACAAGAGTATGTAGTTTTATTTATTTTTTAAAGATTTTATTTATTTATTTGAGAGAGAAAGAATAGGTAGGAGGAGCAGAGGAAGAGGGAGGAAGACAGTCTTAAGCAGACTCCATGCTGAGTGTGGAGGCCCATTTGGGGCTTGATTCTAGGACCCGGAGATTATGACCTGAGTTGAAACCAGAAGTGAGATGCTTAAACTGATTGTTCCACCCAGGTATCCCATGGAGTATGTAGTTTTAAAAACAGTCATTGAGATCGTGGGTTCAAGTCCTCTGTTCTACCCCTTTCTTAAGGTGAAATTCTCACCCTTAGGCAGTAAGTTTGTCTCTCTGACACTCAGGTTCCTATATTTAAAATGGGCACAAGAATAAGGCATTGTGCCTTTAAAAAGCAACAGTGTACTATAAAGTGCTTAGTCCTACACCTGGCAACTAATAAATCTTTAGTAAGTGTTATCTCTATGGTAAGCAATATTAGATTATTTTATCTCCCATAACTGTTAGCTTTGACCAATGGGACATCTTGTTCAACTTTGTTAAGAGTTCATGTATAATATATAATTTTGCCAAATGTCCATCTGGGGGCTTAGAAACATGACTAGAAAATGACCTTAAACCATAATATTTTAATTTTATGTTTTTAGTATTACCTTAAACCATAAAAAATTACTTTAGTTTGAGTACAGTTATTTAAGTTGATTTCTATTTTGATTAAATCTAAAGCATATTAAAGATGTTAGATATATGTGTTTACTAATTGGCTTCATCAAAGTTTTTTTTTAACACCTAAAATTTTTCAGCTTGAAATAAATCTCTGAGATCAGACCCATGCCAAGATAATGATAAATACCTTTTAACATATGGTTGTCTAGTTGTACATATATGTGTGTGTGTGTGTGTGTGTGTGTATTTTTTTAATACTAGAGACAGTCCTTGGAAGGGATTGTAAGATGGGGGATATTTTGAAGGGAAGTAGAAATTTATATTAGCATGTGTATTAATAATTTCTAAATAAATTATGGAAAGGAAGTAATATATGCACAAAGAAGAATCAAGTTATGAATGAATAAAAGAAAATGGAAAGGAAACACATGGAACCCAAGTACCTGAAAGGTTTAAACATATTCAGGGGCAATGTCAGGAAGCCCCTATAGGACTCTGAGAGGAGACTAGACAGGATATCAAAGGACCAGAATCTGGCTCAGCTTTGTCACCAGCTGGCTTGTGCCCTCAGGCGATTCTAAATAACCTCTTTGCCTAGTTTTCCCATGTTAAATAGGCTTAATTTTATCTCTTGACTTTACCAGGTTTTGATGATAAAGTAAAATAATAATAATGAAAGGGTTTGGGGAAAGGTAATGCACTTCACTGATACAAAATGTATCTACTCTAAGTTATCATATTTGGAATAAAACTACCACTTATTGACTGGAGAGCTGATTTATGCTAATTTAATCTTGATACAATCCTGTGAGATAGGTATAATTATCTCCCTTTTACCCATGGCAAAAATGAGGCTCAGGCAGAAACAGCAACCCTCTGCAGCTACTAAAGGATTTAAGTATGGTGTATCTGACCTCAAAGCCCATGCACTTGGCACGACATCATTTAACCTCAGCGAATGAAACAGAGGCTGGGTGGGGTTGTCACCTCTGTATCAGAGTCCCAGTCCCATGTGTTTGGGTGGGTGGGCATCATTGCTATACTTTGCAGGGGATGTACATCCACTCATTGTACATTTATCTCCCACATTTATATATACATTTTAAAAACATTAGTATTAATAATTTTTGACAATTTTAATAAAATTACCTTCTAGTTTTCTCATGGCTAGATTCTGATGTGGTATCAAAAGGGAGAATATTTTATTCTCCTTTATTTCAAAACCCTAATGCTGTCTGGATTTTGCCCATCTTCTGGGATGACAACAGTAATTGCAATTTTTTCCCCCATGGAGACATAAGCAGCCCCAATTTCTCATGTGTTGCATTTGCAGCTCTTGGCTGAGCTTCTTTCTGAAATTACTTTTATGAATCTATGGACCATAGGTATGTTCTGTATTTGGATAGAGAATCCCATGTTGGGTGAAAGTACCCTGTAGGCAAAGAAGTCCTACCTCACCCTGCAAGGAGTGAATGTGAAGAATTCATAAACAAGGCCACAGAAAAAGAGAAGTTTGAGAAGTTCTCTTGGGAAACATGTCCCTAGCAGAACACTAAGGAAAAGGAAGGTGCTGGAGATATATCCAGCTAAGGGTGGCTCTCCATGGAGGATAAACACTTACAACCTATGTTCTGATTACAAACCTGTTTGCCCTAGAGCATAATCTCTTACCTTCCTCGCTAATCATCCTGGATTCAAGTATCAATATGAAACAGTAATGGTGTGTATGTGTAAGAGCCAACAGGAAGTTGGGTAGGAAATATAAGGCTCAGAGATATAGTGTAATCAAAAGATTAGGTTTAATCCTTTGTTGCTTCCCATGTCTTGGCAATTACTTAATCTCTCCAGGTTGTCCTTTGAAAAATGATGATAATGATAATTCTCCCATATTTAATGTTTAATACATGGCAAGTACTGTGCTCAGTTTCCATGATAGCCTGTGAGGTCTATACCATTATTATCCCCATTCTACAGAAGGGAGAAAATGAGGCCTAGGGAGATTAACTTTCTCTAAGATGCTCTCTAAATCGGTAGCCAAGCAAAGATTCTATCCTGGCTTTTATTTTTAATCTTTATACTTTACTATTCTACCCCGTCTAGAGGGTTTGTGAAAAAATATTTATAATTGTGTATGAAAGGTTTTTATTTTTAAACTTATTTATGTTTTAAAGATTTTTTTATTTGAGAGAGGAAGAGAGAGAGAGAGAAAATGAGTGAGGGGAGGAACAGAGGGAGCTAGACAAGCAGACTCCCCACTGAGCAGAAAGCCCGGCACTACATGGGGCTCCATCCCAGACTCTGAGATCATGACCTGAGCTAAAGTCAGACACTTAACCTACTGAACCACGCAGGCACTCCATGAAAGGTTTTTAGAAGTGAAATTCAAATTATTATTATTTGCGCCATTGTCCAGCCCCATATGAATAAAAATGGTTGAAATATTAAGACATAAATCACACAGTGATTTATGTAATTTCTGTTGTTGTTTTGAATGTCCTTGGCTTGCAGGGAAGAAAAATCTGCAGGAAGGGCACAAAACCTTTTTTATTTTAAAGATTTTATTTATTTATTTATTTATTTGACAGACAGAGATCACAAGTAGGCAGAGAGGCAGGCAGAGAGAGAGGGGGAAGCAGGCTCCCTGCTGAGTAGAGAGCCCGATGAGGGGCTCGATCCAAGAACCTGAGATCACAACCTGAGCTAAAGGCAGAGGTTTAATCTACTGAGCCACCCAGGCGCCCCAATGAAACCTTTTCTTTTCTTTTCTTTTTCCTCCTCCTCCTCCTCCTCCTCCTCTTCTTCTTCTGCTTTTTTTTTTTTTTAAGATTACTTCTTCTTCTTCTTCTTCTTCTTCTTCTTTTTTTTTTTAAAGATTTATTTATTTATTTATTCTTCTTCTTCTTCTTCTTTTAAGATTTACTTATTTATTTATTTAACAGAGAGCTAGAGAGCCCAAGTAGGTAGAACGGCAGGCAGAGGGAGAGGGAGAAGCAGGCTCTCCACTGAGCAGGGACCTCAGTGTGGGGCTGGATCCCAGGACCCAGGCTGGATCCCTGGGATCATGACCTGAGCCGAAGGCAATTGCTTAACTGACTGAACCATCCAGGTGCCCCAAAACCTTTTCTGATGAGCATCCTCCTCTGGTCAAGCTGGTCTCTATTGGTGCTTGGCTGATAGGAATCATACATGTTGGTGGCACAGGGAGCTATACTGTCTTGGGGCAGTGAGTTTCACACAGCACCAAGACAAGAATGTGTCGCCTCCTCCTTCAAGGGTAGGGTATAGCTTCTGCAGCAGGGGGCAGTGAGCCTGCTGCCCATGTGACACAGTACTGCTTCCCTCCTTTTCCTTTGTGTGAGGCACAGACAAGCAGAGGAGACCTTGTGTTTACAGAGAAAAAAGGAGACCCTGATTTTATTTCCCATTGGTCTCTTCCTCTCATGGTGATTTACAGTTCTTTTTTCATTCGTTATTCCCTTCAGCCCTGGACCTAATGGTTAAGCCCATCCACATGAGAGCCAGCTGAATGATGTGGAAAGATCAAGTCAGAAAGACCTGGGTCTTACTACCTAGAGGATGTATAATTCTTGAAAAATGCACCAAATTTATCTGAGTCCTAGTTTCCCTATCTCTAACCTGGACATCATAACTCTTCATCTTCCCAGTGGTTGTGAGGATTACCTGAAACAATATATAGAAAGTCTCTGGCATATGGGCCACACCCAGTGGCTAGAATAGAATAGAATGGAATGGAATTAACGTTTCTAATCCTTCCTATTTTGAGAAATGCCTCCCCTGCTTCATCTCTGTCACCAGAATCTAGGGAGAATAAGGTCTCTTTTTTCCCCACCTGGTAGCCAGGGCTTGGGTGGGGAACCTAGTCTGAGCCAATCTGATGCTTCCATATAGGACTTTGCATTAGAAACAAATGCTGCTAAGGCCAGAATTTGGGAGATACCTGGGGTGTCACATTGGTGCTCACAGTGTGAGAGCAGATGGTTCCTGTTCATGGTGTTTGTGTTTTTGATCCTGTGCTTCCTTCTTTCATGTGTCAAAATTGTCCTTTGATACTTGTTAAAAGGATAAGGAAGACTCTATTTAAGATCACTGCACTAGGGGTCATGGCTGTTGGCATGGACGGGGGAGATGGGGCTGAACTCTGAATACAACAAAGACGGCTGAGGGTTTGTCACCAAGGAGCAGGATCAGATGGGGTCAGTGGGTGGCAAGTTATAAAGAGGAGACATCAATGGTGGGGAGTTTCTTACTCAACTAACCCAACAGGATTCTTGCTAAAGGTGGGCCAAAACTTGCATATCAAAGGTGAGAGGTGAGTAACTGGACCAGGTATCAAGACTGGGGGCTTCTTCCAAACTGACTTGGCAGGACTCTTGCTTTATGAATGAAGCGGGCTGAAGATCGGAGAGGGACCAATGTTGAAGCCTCTTTGAGAACAGGACTTGGAGGACCCTTATTAAAGTTTAAGGAGAGAGTCTGTCAGCTGTCACATCTGAAGGATGATTTTTACACTGCTTCTTCTTCTTCTTTTTATTTTTTTAAAATTTTGTGTTTCCTCATAAACTTTTGGTACATCTTTTTGTTTTGAGGATAGCCAGTTTCTTTCTGCCAAGAATGCAGATAGATAAATTCTGTTCTCTAATAGTATTATATAAACTGCAAACCTAGTAATGGGGGTATTTAGTGAATCAAAATGTATTTTCTCCACTCTGTGGTCTGATTTATTTTGAAGACAGGATTGACTTATGATACAAATATTCCATGATTTTAGTTAATCATCATTCTTATTTTTTTACTGAGCTACCATCAGGGTAATCTTGGTTTGAGCAACTGCTCTGTCAAAAGTCAGTTTGCTTGATGTCTTCCAGTGTGTTTGAAATCCACTACTTAGTCTGAAGCTTGTTCTACTCCTGTGAGGTGGGTCCTCCCCTGATTATCTCCATGTTTGGAGATAAGGTTGCAGAGCTTGGGTGACTGGCCCAGAGTCATGCACTTGTGGTGGAGCTGGGATTCAAACTCAGGTTTCCTGATAGCAAGCCTCAACTCATTTAGGAATGTTTTTAATGACAAATCTAGCACTCTGCCTAGCTGAAATGATAAGCCCGAAATTTAATTTAATCAGTACTGTCTGTTCCCCTCAGCGTGCTGGTTCATAGCAGGCCCTGGGATTTTCTTTGTTTGTTTGTTCTTGTTTTTGTTTTTGTTTTTTTCTTTTGGTAATACCATCTACTGAGGAGTATGTCTAATGCATTATAGAGATTGGATCCAGGTCTAGATGGGGGAACCATCTAAGATGGCAGTTTGGAAGTGGTTCTTGTCCTACACTGTATGACTCTGTCAACTTAGACAAAATGAATCAGACTGGTGAAATGCTTGCTAAAGCTAATAGTTGACTGATGGCTTTCCACCCTCCTCCCCCAACCATTAACACTGCCTAGGGGAATTTGCTCCTGGAGCTACAAGTAAGTGACTGGCAGGCTCAGCAGTAGAATGGAGACATCCCACAGAACCAGCACCACGGGGTAATTTTTCTCATCACGACCTGACTCTGACAGGTGCAGGGTGGATGTGTTTTTATCTTGGTAATTTCCCAGTGACATTCTGCTCTGCAGAGAGAAAATGCCAGACATACACACTCCTCCCATGGCATGCGTGCAGCATGGCAAAATCAGGTTAACTGTTTCCTAAGATTTCTGTGTCGGGGTAACTCTGTTGTTTGAATTGATCCGGGAAGAAATCCCTAGTGGCACTCTTGTTAATTCCAGCTAATCACCCTCTCCAGTAGGAGAACCGAAGGCAGGCTTGTTCCCTTGGCGGGTCTTAGATCTTTAAATGCTCGTGACTTCAAGTCCTAACGAGCTAAAGGAAATCTTCCCCACACAGTTTAACCTACCGCTTCTTAAATGACAATCCTCAGGGTCTTTCCTTCACATTCAATCTCTGATAAGCTATTTTATAATTTCCTGATGACAGTTAAATTGAGTCTCGTTAGTGTAGTTACCCAATTTGCTTTCAATAATTCTGCCTTAAGAAACTTCTGATTAGGAGATTGTGGAAGTGCCACCTCCAGCAGTCCCTGGGGGGGTGGGAGGGGGTGGGGGTGCGCAAATGAAATAGTTGGCTTTTAAAACAAAACAGAAAGAAGCAGAGGAAATATTTTTTTTTTTTTTAAACCTATCTCTAAGTGCAGGGACTGTTTCCTAGGATTTTATATGGTTAATGAAAAGTCAGACAGCAGATGACATTTACCCTGCTAAATGTTGATGATTAAGAAGGAAAAGGTTATGCCCTGCTTTTTTCCTTCTGGAGTGACTATACGAGGGGGTCAACACAAATGTCTGCACAAAAGGAATTGCCTGTTTGTGAACAACTGGAGCCCAACTCCAGTATTGTTGCAATTGTTCTTGATGATGGTAATTACTTTGTGTCCCTCCCTGGGTATTCCCTTTTCTGAATCTGGACGGTTGAAAGCCTTGCTCCAGCCTCCCAGTCTCTGATAAGCCAGCTCCCTCCTGGACACAGGCCAACGGCTCATAATTAAAGTGTTTTCTGGAGGGAGCGTCTCCTTGTACTACCCATTGTGAATGATGTCCTTGGAGTCTGGCTATAGTAATTGAAAAGAAATGAGACCTTTCCAATTTGTCCCTCTTTCTGCAGCCCCTGCCCCACCCCTTTTCCAGGACAAAAACATTATGAAATGCCACACAAGAAAGGAAGGATCCATTTCTGTGAATTTGAAAGCTAAAGCACAATACATCTCCTTCCCCCACCCCCAGGAGTGGATGTTTCAAATGTAACCTTCCTATTACAATTATTCTTGCATGATTAAATAGAAACTGTCCTCCTATTATGCTCTTTGTTGATGGATTAAATGTTCCAATGAGACATTAGACTGTATTATAATGAAGCATTTCTAGACCGGCAAATTAAAAATTAGGTATGTCTTTGAAGATTACCTTCAATGAGATTTGATTATGTGACTGTTAATTCTAAATAATAAACACTGTCAGCATTTTCATACATATATTATCTCACTTGATATTGATAATAATTTTTTGAGGTAGTTATCACTGGTATTATAAATCCGTTTTTTTTTTCCAGTCATAAAAACCTCAACTCAGAAGTTAAATATCTTCCCCTAGGTCCTCCAGCTAGTAAGTGGAACTGAGACATGAATCCAGGTTTTTGATTTTTGAAGTGAGGTTCTTTTCACCATACCATAAGATTACTTATAAAGTCAACATACAGAAAGTATATTTTGATTTTCTCAGAATTCTGCAAATGTATCTCCAAATGCTAAGGAAAGAAGATTGGAAATTTCTGAAGATAGAATTTTGATTGAGTTGTGGTCTTTCATACCAAGTGGCCCAAACACACAGAGGGAGAGCAATTATATTACCAAACCCTGTTCTCAACAATGCAACTCATACACAAAACTTGGAAAGGAATTAAAGAGGCTTGTTGGCTTCTGTTCCACAATAAACGTGGGAAAAGAGATCAGTGTTTGCTTAATGGAAACCTTAATTCAAATTTCTAATTGAGTATAATGAACAAAGGAGAATGTCCCCAATGCTTAAGAACTGTAAACAGTACAGTGTTCTTTTAATGATCACACACTGATTATCTTAGCGAATCTAAATTACATGGGTCCAAATGCTGCTGTGGGAGGCATAGCTCCTTCTCCGTGTTTCCAATATACTCTGGGCTGTCATGGCAAGGGAATGCGGGACAGGCAGGGTTCTTAATAGCTGTCATCATGATAGAGTTGCAGACAAGAGGACGGTCACTTTTCAAAAAATTATAATAAAGGAAAACCTGAGCTATGACCTTGATTTAAGACTATTGGCTTTTGAAACCCATATATTAGAAATAAGCATAGCTCATGTTTAAAAGAATAGTCTCCAGAGACACAGTTACCAATTCTAAAGATGCTCACAATGATTTTCAGACCCTATACTGTGGGTTGTCCTTAGAGTTTACATCAACTCCCTTTAACTTCCTCAGCAGTTGCAAATCTTTGTCCACAAGGGACAGTTTGATTTTGGAAAAAAACCAACCATATTTGGAGTCAGAGCAGGTCTGGAGAATTAAATGAAGGGATGATGGGGGCAAGGCCATTTTGAGTGAAAATAAAATGTGACAAAGCACAAAGAATCATTTTCTTGTGTGTCTCACTCACTATCTCTGTGGACAAGCCCAAAGGAGATGGTCTTAAAATATTTTTGGTGGTAGAAGCATCATTGAAATAATTCCACTCCTTAGATTTTTTAAAATTAGGATTTTTTCTCATTTTACACACACACACACACACACACACACATATGTGTATATATGCATATTTATATATATGTATATATAGACATAGGTAAAATATATGTTATTTTTTGGTAGAAAATTTAGAAAGTGTATTTCTGCAGAAAGAAGAGCACAATCATTGGGATTACCAAGTAGCCACTACCCACCTACTGCTGTCTGCTCTCTGCTCTGATTCTCTTCACAGACACAGAGGAGAAAATAGTGGTTACAAGCTTAGGTGGAAGAGTCAGAGACTTAGGTTCAAATACCAACTAGCTCTGTGATTTTGGGCAAGTTACCCAAACTCTCTTAACCTCTGTTTTTTCATCTATAAAATAGAGTTGAGTTGTGCTAACTTTATTGGGTTATTGTTCATTTACTTTTTATGTATTTATTCATTCATTCAACAAATATTTATTGAGCACCTGTTATATACCTGACTCTGTTTTAAGTCCTAGGAACAAAAGTGGAATGAAGACAATAAGAATCCTGGAATTCAAGGAATGTACTAGGAAGGAGATGTAGACAAAAACCTTAAAAATAAATTAAAGTCTGTAAAAATACAAAGTGCTTTTATCAGTCCCTGAGCCATAATTCTTACAGGGCAGTGGCCGGAGGGCCAGATAATTCCTGCACACAAAGTACCTGGCATTACAGGAGGAGAATCATGAGGTTAAGGAATACTGAGCTTTTATAATGGACACTAAGTCTGCCTGAACTTTGCCCTGGAGATACAAAGATAACATTGTTATCTTTATTAAACAGGATGTAAATAAACCTGCCTTTTACTATCTCTGTCTTCTAAGGCTGTTCATTATACAAAATCCTTGAAAAGTAGTCTAGAAAAAAGGAAGCCAGCGACTCTGCTTGCAAGATATGAGGAAATTCTAGATTTGTGGAGAAATGTCTTACAACAATGGATGGAAATATAAAATCTTACATACTTATAGACCTACTGATTCTGAAACTCTGGAGGTGGAGCTGAACAATTTGCGTTTTAATAGGCATCCAGGTGATTTTGATGCAACTGAAGTTGGAGATCACTGTCTTTGCAGTGTAGAGGTGGATGATGAATCAGTGGGAATATCTCCTAGGGCAGTGCCTGCAGAGACAGACCAGGATGTGCCTGGGGCTCCTCATTGTGGTAATGCATAAGGTGGGAAAGAATGAGGGTACAGCCTAAAGAGACAATATCAGTAAGTGTGAATTGATCTATAAATCAGGATACTGGGTTTCTACCGTTACCTTTGGGTGTAATCCTAAACAAATAATCTAGTTTTAAGGACTTTTTTTTGAACTGAAAAAGACTTTGAAGATCACCTAGTCCTAGAATTCCAAAGAGGGATTTTCTCATGTGACAACTCTAGTTCCCTGATCCACAGGCTTTAGAGGAATTTGCAGGTGACTGCTATGGTGACAAATGTGATGTGGGGATACTTTACAGCTGACATCACTGATCTGTCCAAATTTCTTACTTTTCTTTAGGAAGAGAGAAGGCAGCTTATCTATCTTTTGATATTTACTAGTCTTCTGTTCTCTCTGTTTTTCAGAGACCACCCCTGTGCTAGCTCTCTTTTATAAGTGTAATTTCTGTTATAATTTCGCATTGCTTTGGTGAATCATCTTTGAGGTGGCTAGAGAGGCATGGGGCATTTGGGTTCTTAGGCTTTGACTTTGTACTAACATTCGGCCCAGATTAACAATTTCTGGGGCAAAAGTCTTTGTCAGATTACTTTCTTTGAAGGGTTGCTTGTTTTAAAACCAAATGGATATCTTTTTTAGTGCACTTGCAATCAGTAACAACAAGAGAAAAAGGAATAATGCATTTTGAAGTAGTTTCTTGGAAATCATTTCCAAAGGTTTTAGCAAGTTAGATGTATTATTAACTACCATGTGAGATCTCAAAAACAACATTGGAACTCTTAGAATCTTGTCTATTTTGACATTAAAAAAAAAAAAAGATTTTAGGGGCGCCTGGGTGGCTAGTGGGTCAAAGCCTCTGCCTTCAGCTCAGGTCATGATCCCAGGGTCCTGGGATGGAGCCCTGCATCAGGCTCTCTGCTTGGCAGGGAGCCTGTTTCCTCCTCTCTCTCTGTCTGCCTTTCTGCCTACTTGTGATCTGTCTCTGCCAAAGAAATAAATAAAATCTTTTTTTAAGATTTTATTTCTTTCTTTATTTATTTGAGGGAGCGGAGGGGAGAGGCAGAGGATCTCAAACAGACTGTATGCAGAGCACTGAGCTCACATGGGTCTTAACCCCATGACCCTGAGATCATGATCCAGTCGGAAACAAGGGTTGGATGCTTAACCAACTGAGCCACCTGGACACCCCTGTTTTGACATTTTTTAATTAAATATTTTAGTCAGCCAAACATATTGGAAAAAATAAAATTTTCATTTGAATTGTAGCCATTTCTTTAAGGTGAATCTTTCATTTTAAGTGCAACTAATATTTCAAAATGAAATTAAATAACATTAGTGGGCAATGGTTTTTATCTGTTTCCAAGGAAAAAAAGAATACTTCCTAGCTGCATATTTGTTATAGCACTAACTAGTTACTGCACCAGTAAGGACAATATTCAGAAAGATGAGGAAAAAAATGCAGAATGGTAATAATAACAGTAGTGCAGGGGAGAATGGGAGAGATAGGAGACAGAAAAGAGGAGAAATTAAGGAATAAGGAGAGAAAAAGGAGAGAGAGGAAGAGAGAGAAGAAAGGAGAACAAGTAAGAATATATGAAAGGCAGTTGCAGGCTCTGCTCCCTCCACCCCACCCTTGTTAAAATTATGTCATTTCCAAGGGATGAGCAGCTACTCTTCAATTTTAAGCTAATGCTTTCCCAGAAAATGTTTTCTTTGTTCCCTAAATTATTGATTGGGCTATTAAGGGTCTAAAATGAAATTTTAATTCATTGTAAGAGTCTTCCCAAAGTGTGACCTCCTGGAACACACTGATTGACTTGCTTTACGGCCATTTGAGTAATTGAAGAGAGAGGATGGAAGAGCATGAAAGCACAAAGTGAATGTCCATGGACGGCAGCAGGGTCCCCTCTGCAGGCCTGGCTCCAGGGGGGAAGGAGTGGAGGGGGGTATCGGGGTGTTGAAGAGTCCAATAGAAGGTTGGGAATTGTTCTATACTGTCCTTTATGAGAAAAATTATAGGGTCTTCCTTCCAGTCCCTATTAGCACGGTGGAAATTGTCACCCAATTCGCCATGTAGGTGTCAAGAGATCCTACCCACCCCCAACACCCAACCATGAACACTGAGAAATTGTTGACCTAAAAGCAGAGAGCACTAGTCGAATCTGTCAAGGTGTGGACAAGTTCCGAGAGTCTGGGAAGTGCTGTGATATGGCTGTGGAAAGAGTAATATTTGACATTCTAAAGCCTTGGATTTAAATCCTTTTACTAACTCATAATGGAAAGAATCTTGGAAAAAGTAATGAGTGTCTATACTTCTCAGTGTTCTCATCTGTAAAATGGAGATAATGAGAAACAGTGGGGCCAATTCAAGGAGAAAAGAATGTGGTGCAAATAAAATGCTTAGCATCATGCTCAGTAAGTATTTCCATAACTTTTAGCTCTTTTCATTTCTCTTTAATTTCATGACTCCTGCTTTATTTTCTGTGGTTGGGTCATTTTGTACCTCTCATTTTATTGTGAACAAAATATTTTGAACTAGAGACTCTACAAGTTGGATATTGTGTGTAACAGATCAGCCTCAAATGGTACCCATTTATTATTTCTCAGTTTCTGAACTGGTTGAGGGTTGACTGATTGTAGCTGGGCTTGGCTGCAGGTGGCTTTGCTCTATCCTCCGGCTATGATCATCAGGCCAGCCCCAGTATGTTCTTGGCAATGGCAAGGTTCAAGAGAGCAAGTGGAAGCACACAGGCTTCTTTTTATTTATTTATTTGGGAGAGAGAGTGCACAAGCTGAGTGGATGGAAGGAAAGAGGAAGAGAATCCTAAGCAGACTCTCTGCTGAGTGTGACTCCTGATACAGGGATCCCATCTCATGACCTTGAGATCATGACCTGAGCCGAAATCATGGCTGGGATGCTTACCTAACTGAGCCACTCAGGTGACCCAGCACATAAGACTTCTTAAAGCCATCTTGTGGGTCGAAGAAAATCACATGGTTGAGCCCAAATTCTGGAAGTAGGGGTGGCCTTACCTACAGTGGAGGACACTACAAAAGTATGTGCAAAGGATATGGAATTAGGGAGACACAGGGATTTGGGACCATTGATGTGTTTTATCATGGAGATGTGTTAGCCAAGCAATCATTTAGCAGCCTACTGTTGCCTGTTTATTTCTCTTCCTCTATCTGACTCTGACTTAAGGAAGGGTTACCTCCCTTCTGAGTACTGACAACCATGGGAATGAGATATCACCCTGGAAGTAGTTGACTCTGAATGTTGCTTTTTTCAGTTTCTTACTCTGCCTCCTCTCCCCTGTGAAATTATAAACTCTGGAGTATATATTAAACCTTGAATCACCAAGTAGGGCACATTTGTGGCTTAACAGGTTTTTTCTCAAAAATCTTACTTAAAAGTCTCTATTTCCTTTAATGATAGGGACAGTTCAAGTGTGTACATTCACACTATAACCTGGTATTCTTGTATTTTAACTGGTGTTACACCTCTGTAACACTTTTCCTGGTATTATTGTATTTTACTGAAACTTTGCAGGGCATAATACTTTTTGTTTGATAATGGTAGAATTTTAAGCAAGAAATAATGCTGATTGGGTAATAGAGGGGCTGTGAAATTGGAATCAACTCCTGTTCTTGGGCATGAATCCTGTTTATTGCACAGAATGGGTTTTCACACATGACTGTGATGGACTCTATGAATAAACCTCTTATTTTTGTTCTGTGAAATTCTACCCTTCCGAGGTAGCAATCTGAAACTTTTTGACCTCCTTCTTGGGAGGAGTTATGACATGCCATTTAAATCAATATTAACCTGGCCTCCAAAGCCATATGTAATGGACTCTTCATTCTTTGCAGCTTGTCCTGTTCTGATAACATTATCAAACAAACTTTTTCTTCCTTTCTTAAATACCAAGCTATTTCATGCCTCAGATCATTGTACCACCCATCCCATCTGCCTAGAATGTTCTTTCTCCAGCCATCTCTTTATCACCTACCTAAATTCCTGCATGTCCTTTGGGACTTAGTTAAATCCTAATTTATTTTAGAGGCTGTCCTGACCTCACTGTTGTGATTACCTGATTTGTCACCTATGCTAGAATTCTCCATCTTCCTTCCTAGAACTCCTCATGTTTCTAGTGACTAAATGAATAATTTCATGGTTTTGTTGTTGTTTGTTTGTTTGTTTCATGTGTGTTTTCTGGTTAGTATACTTTGTTTCCCTAGCCCTGGCCTATAGTGTTTGGCATAGAGTAAGTTATCGTTTATCATTTATTGAATGAATGAATGAATGAATGAATGAGTGAATGAAAGAAACTTTGCAGAGACACAGATGCTTAGAACCGGAAGAGATTGTAAAACCAGTTCCCAACTTACGGTTTGTACAACAGCTTTCCTGGCCGCCAGGTAGCTGATTGCTTCTCCTTGAATGCTTCCCCTAACTAGGAACTCATTCTTCTTGATGCTGTCAATTTCATCTTCCTAACAATTGTAAAATTTTCATGTTTCCATTTACATTAAACTAAATACATCATCCCATAACTCCTATCTGTTGATTTTCTGTCCATCCCCTTTGGATTTTACAAAACAATCCAAAGTTACTATTCATTTGGCACTATTTTGTATATTTGAAAGTAATGATTGTAACTCCCAAGCATTTTTAATTGAAATACCCACTGTTTGACATGCACACTTTACCATCATTATCTCATTTAAGTGTCAACATGATTCTCTGGGTGTATTATTTTCACCCCCATTTTACAGATGAGAATACTGAGACTGAAAGAGTTTAAACAATTACTTAAGAACATGAAGTCAATAAGTGGCAGAACCTGGATTTGAATTCAGGAACCATAATTTGTGTAAAACAGATAATATATTCAACAAATGTGAAGGACTTCATAGAAGCTAACACATTGGGTGTCTGTTCACTTACTTTTTGATCTTTATACTCTCTGAATGGTGCTACCAAATGCTTTTGTCTGTTCTTCATTAGTTTTGGTGATCTTGGTCCCTTTCTGCATTCAGTGATGAACAACCACATAGGGAGCATGTATAAATAGATATCCATCCCTGTATGGTGCATCTTCCACCCTGAATCTGGATAATGGCAGTGATAAGTGTTTTTAACCCTAAGACATTTTTTACTCCATTTCACCATCTATTCCTGTGGTTTT
Organism: Mustela lutreola; assembly: GCF_030435805.1. Lineage (NCBI taxonomy): Eukaryota > Metazoa > Chordata > Mammalia > Carnivora > Mustelidae > Mustela > Mustela lutreola. The sequence continues at coordinate 54,476,291 of NC_081290.1, read as the reverse complement.
CTTAGTACTTGATCTCTGGCTTCATCCCAATGTCCTCAGCCCTAAACTTCCTTTCTCCCTCTGTAGAACCTAACATTGCTTTTATAGTGACAGTGATTCTCCTTGATGCTATTTATTCATATCTGCAGCATCTACCTCATGTACCCCTGGGGAGCGTCCTAAAATAATCTCTGTGTCAGGTTACTTACATTATGCTGCTGTAACAAACAACACCTAAATACTAGTGGCTTACACAGCAAAGGTTTATTTTTAATTCATGCTAAATATCTTTAGTAGGTTAATAAGCAGGCTATTGATCACAGTGCCTCAGAGACCCAAGCTAATAGAGCAACCACCATTTTGAACATGATCTATTGTTGTAACAGGAAAAAAAAAAAATAAAAAAGGTAGAGCTCTGATGTCTCTTACCAACAGCTGAATGCTTAGCTTGGAAATGACACTAGTCATCTAGCCCATCCAGTGGCAAGGGGGCCACAGAGGACAGTTCTGTCATTTGTGCAGATATTGAGGAAGTAAGAAACGTTTGGTTTATATTTGATAACTTAGTCCATAGGACTAAGATTTGTCTTAGAGATAATTTGATTATATTAAATAGAAACCTACTCAGTGTGGCTCATTGGGGATTTAAAATAGAAATTTATAATGAGGGATCAAGGGATTTTAGTGGAATCTAAGAGCTGAAGTACAGTAACTTTGTACTTCATAAACTATGAAGTACATAAACTATGGATCTTCAGAGGTCTCATAAACTATGGATATTGAGGATTAGAAGGCTTCCAAAGACTAGGCAGCAATTCCATTGCTCTCTGACTTTAGAAACAAATGGACTCTCATCTCTGTTTCCTTACACATTTGATCCATCCTCTCTTTTTTTTCCTGCAAACTAGCCTTCCCTGTTTATTTCTTAGCACACATAACTCTAAAATTGACCATCTCAAAATGGGAGGCTTAATTCTTGAGTCTATTTGACTTGGTAATTTCAGGACCTAGAGCTTCCTAACCCAGACTTTCTCTTATCCTTGTGTTGGCACCCTTCCATAGTTCAATTAATAACTATTATTGACAAGGCAAAGATTATGCCAGGTGATAGTCATCCTTCCTCCAGGGAGCCCAGAAGAGGAATTGGTAGGAATCTTTATCACATTAGCCTTTCCTAGTACTAGCTTAAATGACCAATAATACAGTTTCTGAGAAAAGGAGTTAGATGTCATCTTTCCAGATAGTGTGGAACAAGGAAAATGCCAGTGTTTTTCTTGTCTTTTCCAGCTGACTCCTGAAATCCTACGTTATAATTTTACTTCTTAAATATTAAGATTTAAATCTCAGTTAGATGTAGTGTTCTCTCCTCTAATAACTCCACATATTCTTGTCAAATAGTAAACTAATTTATTAGTTAAATGATTATTGAGTGCCTATTAGGTAGAAAATATGCTTTGTGTTGGATGAAACCGAAAGGAACTGCCCTCAAATTGAATATAATCAAGTACTGACAGGTTTATGTGAATTGTGATTTTAAGGTCAGGATTTCTGAGACTAATAGATCACAACCACTTGTGGAAGGAGGGACATGAACTGACTTCTACAGAATATCCACTGCATGCCAGGCAGCATGTGCTAGGCCCTTTATGAATAATTTCTCATAAATCCTCATGTTATACCAACAGAAATTGACATCATCATTCAAATTTAAAGAGAAGTAAGATTTAAACTTAATTCTTTTAGATTTCAAAGGCTGTTTTTCTTTCTAGGTCAAGCTGCCTGTAGGAGTGAGGTGGTGATACTAGCCAGGGTTGACTAAATTGGGTCAGTCTGACTCTGTTCATTCTCCATGGCTTGTAGCACTACCTAAATCTCTCTTCTAAATCATCTCATGAGGAAACATGCTTCTCTTAGTCTGTAAATAACTGAGTGGTTTTGATTTAGGTTCTTTGTCAGTTATTATATTTATACTCAAATCCAAGTGAAGCGAACATGTGTGAGTTGATTATTAAGGCTGGAAGAAATTATTTCTGACACTGTTGTGGTGAGCCGTATATTCTTGTCAGCACCTAACTTGACTGACCAGGTTTTACCTGGATGAATGGCTCTCTTCATGAAGAAGGTGACCCTCTGGGAGAGTGTAAGACCTGTTCACTTTGTTTTCATCTTGAAATTGATAATCGTCTTTTTCCATTTTGAAGGCTCATCTAGCAGTTTATTAAATGGTGCCCCCATGGCCTCAAAGAGCTCTGTATTCTTCTATGAGTTTCTATCTCATTCTAGGGAAATTGCTTAAGTCCTGGTGGAATACTGCAAACTGTCAAAGCTTCTCAGATTTCTCTTCTCTGAAAGGTATGCACTAACAATCAATAAATTAAGAGGAAGCACAGTGGAATTCTGGAAAAAACATGGAGCCAGGCAGACCTGGGTTTGAATCTTGGGCTCCTTTGCTTAGTAACCATGTAGATATGGGTAAATTATTTAACCTGTTAGTCAACTTCCAGATCTGGATAGAAGAGGGTAACAAAATCTACCTCAGAGGCTTGTTGCTAGAATTAAATGACATAGAACCATGGGAAATACTCAGGGCAACAATGCAATTGTGATATATTTATGCAAGCCTGCCATGAATGACTGTGTAGAAAGGGCACTGAGTGACTCTAAGGAGCACCATTCACATGTGGCCAGTACTGTGCCATGAACAACCATAATCGCCCTACTGAAAGACATAACATACTCCCTAGTGCAAAGAAAGTGTTTCTAAAAAGGCAGTCACTATCATCCTTATTACTCCTCCCATGGAATTTTCATACCTGATGCTCACTTTTGACATCTTCTCTTTGGATTATTGATTCAGTTGAGCAACCTAACTTGTTTGTTTTCAGTCCAGCCAGACATTGCTTCTTCAATAACCCACTCCCATTTAGGAAATGCAGACTATAAGCAAATTATGCCCTGGAATCTTGGGATTCTTTCCTCACCCTGGAGCTAGAGCTTAGCTTTTCTATTTATCCAGGAGGTGGAATCAAAGACCATGGACAGAAAAGCAGAGAGCCTGCTTTCATAGGGAAGAATGGTATCTTCATACTGTTAGAATGTGAACTTGAAAATTGTGGTGATCTTCTTGAACATCTGCTTCACAGTCACAGAAGCACAAAAAGTGGTGACAAAAAGAGTTCAAGGATCCAGAGAACTGTGTGACTAGAAAAATCGCCACTTCTCTAGAGAGTATCTGGGAGAGCACAATTTATAATTGATTTGTCAGGAATTAATATAAATTTTTAAATACTGAACTATAGGTGTAACCAAATTCCATTGTTACCTGAAGGGGAAGCATTTTGTGGATCCTAAATTGTGTTGGTTTTGAATAACTTGGTTCCACACCTACATTTTTAAAATGCTGATTTGCTCTCATTGTAAAGCAATGTATTACCCAGACTGGTAGGTGTGTGGTTTGCTCCATTCCCTTGGAAGTGCATCAGGAAAAAGAAAAGGGAGGAAAAAATGAGAAATTACACCCATTTACATAAGAAGCCTTGGTTTTTATCCTTTCTCGGCCAGTGAATTTATTTGAAATAAATTCTTCTGTAGATTGAAATTGTACAGCTCAAAAGAAGGGGAATGGGTTGTGTATGGTTAGTGAGGGATAAAGGATGCAAATATTCAGATTTTTGAGGTTTACTGTGTTCCGGATTCTTTGTACGCATGTTTAATCTTCATAGTATCTCCAGGAGGCTGTGCCTATTGCTTCCAGATAACAATGAGAAAAGCCAGGTTCAGAAAAGATGATTTGTTCATGCTGGTAGAGTTTGGGTTCTAACCCATATCTGCTGACCCCAAGGCAATTTGTTTTTCTTTAGACAAGGGTCAGCAAGCATTTTTGGAAAAGAACTTGAGAAAACAGGGTTTGTATGCTACTCTCAGTGTGCTCAGATGGTACAAAAGCAGCCATCCAGAGTATGAAAACATACATGAGCACTGCTGTGTTACAGTAAAGCTTAATTTAAAAAAATGGGCAGAGTGGGATTTGGTCTGCAAACCTAGTTTGCCAAACCTTGAAAGCCCCAGAATAAAAGCCAAAGCAATAACCCCCAAAATGAAAAGGACAGAAAATAGTTAAATGAAGGTAGAGTTTGGAGGACGACACTGTTTCGTAAAGGGCATCATACAATTTGCTTATTGTTTTCCTCATTGAATGAGAGCAAATTTCATATACACTTTACAGCTTCACACTTTACATGACTGTCAGCCCCTGGAAAACAATGAAACTTTTCTTTAAATATATATATGACTGGGGGCACCTGGGTGGTTCATTCAGTTAAGCGCCTGCCTTTGCCTTACGTCCTGGGACTGGGCTCCCTTTGGGCTCCTTGCTCAGTAGGATGTCTACTTCTTCCTCTCTATCTGCCACCCCCCTCCACCAGCTCATGCTCTTTCTCTCTCTCAAATAAATAAAATAAAACAAAATCTTTAAAAAATGTGTGTGTGTGTGTGTGTTTGTGTATACATACACATAACTAGTGTTTCAAGTATTAGGTCTCAGTTAACCACAACAGGCTGGGTCAGAGCATTCCCCAGTATACACAAATTATTATAGTCCACTCTCAGTTAGGTGCTGGTTCCTTCTCATGTCATTGACTAAATTTTCTTACAGTTCTTAGATTACCATGTACAAACAGATCATTGTGTTGTTGACAATTCCAATCATAAGGACATACAGGTAAAATTTACTTTTCAGGTAAAATTGTAATGTTAGTTTCTCTACTGAAGATAGCATGGATGGCACATTTCTTAAGAAAATCTTCTTTGACATTTGTTTATTTATTTTTACATGCTAAACAAATACTGGGAGGCCCAAAACAGAATTCTAAGCAAAAAAGATATTTCTAAGTTAAAAGATATTTCTCTACAAATACCAAAGTAAGTATTTGAAAAAGGTGACAAAAACAGCCTCTCAACTCTCACTAAATTCCATAGACAATCACCAACTTGTTCTACTGTTAAAAGATGTGGGACACCTAATAGTTGGAAAACACTTAACATAATAAGTAAATCATGTAACTCAGAGATACTAAACACTCAAAACCATTTTGCCATGGGATTCAGATTTGGTGGCTCAGTACTCTGGTTCAGAAATCTTATTGCCGTTGTTCAGGCTACGAAGGATGGAAGTCCAAGTTGAAGCAGTAACTCCAACCACAGGAAGGAAGGGATTAATATGAGAAACATTTATATCTAGAATTGACAAAATGTGATTCATTATTTAAAAGTCAATATGATGATGGGGCGCCTGGGTGACTCAGTGGGTTAAAGCCTCTGCCTTTGGCTCAGGTCGTGGTCCCAGGGTCCTGGGATCTAGCCCCACATCGGGCTCTCTGCTCAGCTGGGAACCTGCTTCCTCCTCTCTCTCTGCCTGCCTCTCTGCCTACTTGTCTGTCAAAGAAGTCTTGACTTGTCTGTCAAATCATTAAAAAAAAAAAAAGTCAGTATGATGATGATGAGGATGAGGATGATGATTTTTGGTGGCAGATAACAGAAACTATCTGGCAAACTTAAGCTGAAATGGTGGTTTATCAGGTTTGTGGGGTAGCTTACATAATTGAAGAAAGGTAGCCCACATAATTGATCAAATCTTGGAAAGGCAGAAATCAGGGAATCTCTAGGCACATCAGCAGTGAGCCTCCATAGATCTTTCTGTTATGGTACCATGGGGTTATTGACTTCCAACCTGTGCTTGGCTAGTGGCATTAATAGTCCTAATTGAAGACCTCATTGCATCCCTTCCCTTTGCTCTCTAACTCCATAGGCCCATCTCATTCTGATTCTGAAATTGGCCCTGGAAGAGCAGTAGATGTGATGTAAGCAGAAACGTGAATAAGCACTTGCAGATTTCTGCTTCCTTGTTTGTCCCTCCTCTTTGCTGTGAAGATATGCCCGGTGAGCCTACTGGATAATGTGGCAGATGGAGAAGAGCTGCATGGTCCCACTATTTGAGCTGAGCCTCCAGCTATGAGAAAGCTCATTTGAGGACTGCCTGTCTCATGGGCAGCCGACTAACCTAGCATAGATCCACACAACTGTCCACCTGACGCAATAGAGAAAGGGTAAATGGTTGCTTTAGGTAAATTGTGTGGGTATTTATTACACAGCAACAGTTAAGTAATACACCAATTGTGTCTCTTCATTCACGTTTTAATTTCTTGAATATGAGAATCTGTTGGATTCATCTCGGTTCTTGCAATGTACCCTGAATCACTAAGCTGTGACCAGGAGCAGGCGGTTTGGCTGAAGGGAGAAACACTGTGAGCTATAAAAACAGCCCAACTGGTAATATAGATTATAAATGTATAACATGGAGGAGGGACTGGGATAAAGATGGAGAGAGTCAAAAACTCCTGGAATATGTGTAAATATTCTAAGCATTTCATCAGACTCCTGGGGGAGGAAGGGCTTTTAGACTCCCACTAATGTTAACTGTGAATCGGCATTGGGGAAATGACGTGTTCATAAAAAGTCAAAGAGTGATTGATCAAACCCATGAAGAACTTGATTGAGTGGGCAGAGCCTGTTTTTCGTGTCTGCTTCCTTAGTGCCTGACAAAGGATCGTACATAGAAAGGTGGTATTATTTTTTAGAGGGACACTGGGCATCAAAAGAATTGTCCAGAATAAAATATCCGCTGTCGATATTGAAAAGAGAGTGGCCAAATTCTGCTGGTTTAGGTGTATCAGTACCTGATAATGCGGTGCCTATATAACATTAATTATGGGAAAGTAATAATTTGTGGCCAGAAGCAAAATTGTTAATGTCATCATGTAATACATGTGTTTTTCAGGCAACCAGATCATTAACTGCCTGCTTGTGGTGTTTATGACTGTCCTTTCTTCCTCACCATAATTGTAGAATTCTAGAATTGTAGGGGACCTGTGGGTCTAGGGGACTCCTCTGGTCTAGAGAGCCTGTTACACAGTGTGGATACCTGTTACCTCAACCTCACATGTTCTTGGCACACCCCCACATGTCCTTCCTTTGTAGAAGGTTCTCACTGGCTTGTCTGAACCCCCGTTCACTAAATCATTCATTCCTCCTCCACTCAGTGAGCACATAGTTACTGAGCTCCATCCAGACTCTTGTGCACAGAGAAGGTGCAAGCAACCGGAATCAGGTGCTTCCTGTGATTAACATGATTCTGTTCACAAGGGACATGTTCATTTCCCCATTCTTATTTCTCATACTTTATAACCTTCTGCATGCATGTCTAGGCTGAGTCTCTGTATCCTAGCAGCTGAGCTAAGAGGAATGTGTTGGGAGGAATGGCACCTGGGAGCACTTTTCCTCATGTGAGTTCTAAAAGTTAATTGCATTCTACAGGTTAGTTGCATTCTAAAAGTTAGTTGCATTTTCATCATTCCCCCCTCCCTGCCTCCCTCTCCTCCCCTTGGCTGCCCTCCCCCTCCTCTCCCTTCCTCCCTCCTTCCTTCCTCCCTTCCTTCCTCCCTTCTTTCCTTCCTTCCTTCTTTCTCTGTTGTTGCTCTTTGAACAAATACTGATTAAATCCTGGTATTCAAAAAGTGGCATATAAAGCCAAACACTTTGCTAACTTTAAGTTGCACAGAGTCTAACATATCTTGTGGGGGAAAAAAGGCAGATGTTTTACTTAGATCTAAGAAGGAAATTGATAATTATATATAGTTATGGTTCCTATATTATAGATGTTGATATGAAAGATCCATTTAACCTGTACAGCTATTCTGTAAACTAGATATTTGTATTCCTATTAGTAGATAAAGAAAATAGAGCTCAGACTGTCAAGTAATTTTCTCAAAGTCATACAGCTAAGGCACAACAGAAGTAGGATTTGAATCCTGGTTCTTCAAGTTGTGACTGCAAAGCCTTGGCTCATAATCTCTGTGCACAGTTCCATCAGCCTTCGGCCAGATTCCCTCTCTGCAAATCAGACATAGTCCCTGTACTATTTAGCTGTTGTTGAAATATTGCTACGTGACAGATAACTCCCAAATTCATTGACTTACATAAGCAACAAGCATTTCACTTTTTTTACTCATGGATCTGTAAACTGGCTAGTCTTTGGCTGATATCATCTGGATCTAGAAGGATTCACTGTATTTGGCTTCCCCATGGAGGTTGAATGCAGGTCTACTCCAAACGTCTTCTCAAACTACTCCTACCAGAGCCCTGGGCATCTTCTCATGGTAAATGATAGGAGTACGAGAGAGCCATTCAAACCATGCAAAGACCCTAAAGATATTGCTCACATTATGTTAATTAACATTCACTGGCCAAGGTATATTATATGGTTAGCCAACTACCAAGGAGACAGGGAACTATAGCCCTCTCATAGTGGAAGGAACTATAAGGTACTACAGGAAAGTGTTCAGATGTATAATTCTGTATGGAGGGCAGATGAAAAATTTGGAACAAAAATGCAGTCTACCACAACCCCAAACCAGCAAGATGGCTAAGCAGGTGTGTGTTAGTGGTCTATCCTTTACTGGTATTTAGAATTTGAAGTCCTGGCTTTTGTTACTCCCTGCCCATGAAGCATTCGGCCTGTCTGTCATTCAACCTTTCTGAGCCCTCAGAAGGAGTGGTCATTATATTCCTGTTCCATATTCCTGTTAGATTTATTTAGATCTCAGAGAGAAAATGTGAACTTCTTTGTAAACTTTACTGCAGTATTCAAAGTTAATTGTTAATATTGTTATTTATTATTTTTGTCAATATGATTACCACCTTAATTAGAGTATTCTTGAAGTCTTTTGGGGATCACCTGGCATTCCACAGTTGGAGAACCAAGTGGTCTGTGGGCTGTGGCATTAGGGGTTATTTTATAGTGTACCCATGGCTTGGTTTCTGGTATTATTAAGTCATTTGTTTATGATATTTAATAAAAGCAAGCATTGTCTCGTCTGCAGCCCATCAGAGGCAGTACAGCCTTTCATTTCCTTGGGTGTGGTTTTCATCTGGGGCAGCCCCAAGTGGGAATGAGGATAGTTGGTGGTTCGTGGGCATCCTCTGTTTCGCCAAAGTGGTCTGCAGTCTACAGGAGCTTGAGAGCCTTATTTCCCATAAGTGCACTGATTCTTGAGCTGAAAGCATTCACACATTTTCTATTGCTTCATAATGGGCTGAATTCTCTCTCCATCAGAGAAACACAAATAGTGTTTGAGGTAAGTAAGAAAGGGCAGGAGGTAACCTCTGCCAGAACCAACTAGTTGTAAGTGTGGATGCAAAATAACATTTCCGTGAAGAAGGAAACCATAGCAATGAAGGGAGGAGGGGGAGGCAGAAGTTGCTATTATAAACCAAATATAAAATTCCTAAGATAAATCTAAACATATTTTTATAAGGTTTACATGTTTGCTCAGTTCAACTCAAATCTATGAAATTTGATTCTCTGCAACTCAATCCAATCAATATTTCTAGGCACTATAGTACCAATAATCCAGGGATGAGCTCTAACTCAGAGATGAATAAAATATAGACTCTGTCCTTAAGAAAATTCCAGCTAGTGGTGAACACACATACACACACACACACACACACACACACACACACACAAAACATTAGAGGGTAGCAGCTAAGGTTTAAGAGTCAGGCAAAGCAGGGTTAGTTTCAAAAAGGTCTTGATCTTGCTGAGTCTTAGTTTCCTCATCCAAAAAAAGGGACAATAATGTATATTTCATAGAGTTCAATTGATACCTGTTTATGTATTTAAAAAACATTAATTAAACCTTCCTTTGGAATCAGGGGATTTGGCAGCCTTCAAGGAGCCAACAGAGGTACAGGGGAGGCAGCTATTAAATAGTGCGATAATCTTGAAAACTGTTGCCAAAATCAAATTTAGGATATGTGAAATATGGGATCATGGAGGAGTAGGCTATAGGGTGTGGGGTGTTTAGGGGACTTAAGTCAGACTAGACAGTCCTTGACTATTTCCTTTTAAACAGGAGGAGGAAGGGTTCATTGTAATGAACAGGCATGTATGCACACATGTACACACACAGCTCATGTGTTTGGTTTCAGGAAGCAGAATGTTTCAGGGAGAGGGAATTACATATGAAAAGACTTTTGGGTGGGAGAGAGAATAGCATCCCAGGAAGTAAGAGAAGGCCAGCATGTGGGAGAGGAATGGGAGGGTTGAAGAGACGGACAGAGGACATGTGTGTTGAGATCATATTACGGGGTTGGACTTTGTTCTGAGAGCAATATGAAGCTACTACGGGGATTTAAATGGGATTGGTGGTGATAGTGGTTAGGATTGGAAGAGCTTCACTGTGGGCAGTGGGTGTGAGGAGAGGCCAGTTCTAAGTCTACTGTACTCTTCCAGGAGAGAAGTGGTGTTCAGCCTCCTAGTGATGGGAGTAGAAGTGAAGAAAAAAACAGTCTAGAAACAATCTTAAGAGGTCACCAATGTTAAGGTCACTAATGATCTCCATATTGCCAAATTCAGAGGACATGTGTGTTCTCTGAATTGTCATGTGTCAGTTCTCTCTTCTGTCCTCATTTTGCTCTACATTTGACACAAATCATACTGGTGATGTCATTCTTAAATTCACCTCTTCTCTGTTTCGGAGATGCTGTCCTCTCTTGGATCCCCCAATGTACTGGTCACTTCTTAATCCTTTTTTTTTTAATCTTTCTAATATTCAAGGCTTATAAATTATTTTCTCTTCTGTAGTGAACTTATTATTTACGTCCCTCCATCCAAATTCATGTTTTGAAATCCTAACTCCCAATGTGATGTTCTTAGGGGGTGGGGCCTTTGGGAGGTGATTAGGTCATGAGGGTGGAGCCCTCATGAATGGGATTAGTGATCTTATAAAAGGTACCCCGGAGTTCTCTCTCTTACCTTCTTTCTGCCATTTGAGGATATATTGAGAAGTCAACAAACCAAGAAATGGGCTCTCACCGGAACCTGACTATTTGGCAACTGAGTCTCAGACTTCCAGTCTACAGACTGTGAGAGAAGATTTCTGTTTATAAGTCACCCTGTCTATGGTGGTTTGTTGTAACAGTCTGAAGGGACTCTGCTGTCTCCTTTCAGTCACTTACTTTCAAATTACTATTTCCAGCCCTACTCTCCCCATCCCCTGGCTTTTATTTCCAGTTGATATCTTGACTTGAATATCTAATAGTCTTGCAAGGTATCAAATCCAAAATGGAAGTGTTAATTCTACCTCTTGTCTTCTATATTTTATGATTCTGGTCTTACAGTTACTTCAAGGAAAAGCACTTGGAGTCATTCTTGACTCCTTTCTCATAATTCACATTCAGTCCCTTAGCACATTCTGGAAGCTTGTTGTAGCTTGACTGCCTTAATGAACTCAGTTAATGATGTTCCTGTATCCATATCCTCTGTAGTGTAACTTGCAGCTTCTCCCATAAAAATATAGTCTATTTCCCCACCCTTGAATATGGGCTAATTTTGTGACTTTCAACAGAAATAAGAGACTGAATATACAAATGGACAATGGCCAAACTATGTATAGAAACAGAACTCTAACCCACAACTGGGAGCAACCAGTCCCCAAGAAGCAAGCCTACTATCTGTAGTAACTGGAAATTCAAACCACCATCTGGAACAAAGAGTCCTGGGAGCCCAAACAATAACCTCTGTAACAATTGGCCCAAAATGACAAGACTTGATTAATAACTGGCAGATTTCCTAACTTTTGCTCCTATTTCCAAATAAGAACCAATCAGAGATCTAAATGGTTACTCCTAACCAATCCCATAGATGTCCCCTTCTAGATAATCTCACCTATAGCTTTCCTATGCCAACAGCTTCCAGTCAAGGCATACCTGAAACCTTCTGTTTTTTTTTCCCACTATAATGCTTTCTTCCTCTTCTGCCTGTCTTTGAATCTCTGCCAAATGCAAGTGATGGTGGCTGACTCCCTTGCTATCAATCTCTGAATAAGCCTTTCTTGCTGTCATTTGGGGGTCTTCATTTACTTCCACAACAATATGATAGAAGTAACAATGTGGCCATTCTAGATCTGTGTCTTAAGAGGCCTTTGACAATTCTGTTCTCTCTTGCCTTTCTGCTATCACCATGAGAACAAGACCAGGATAACCTTCTGGGAATTTAAGGGCCTGCTACAGTTTGAAAGACTTTATGGAGCAGAGCTCAGGTGTTCTTTTGAAATTGAGTATACTTTGCCGTGGAGCTTTTTGCAACCAAGAAGTCCAAATAAGGAAGCAGAGGAACTTAGTGACTTGGAGGTTATTGAGGTGATGAGAAAAAGGCAAAAGATTTAGCTCCCCAGGCAAGTAACAAATAAGCTGGCTGGGAACAGTGCTAATTTGGATTGTTCTTTGGTGGGAACAGAGACTTAACTGGAGGAGGCAGGCTCACTCCAGGAGGCTGAGCTGTGACATTGCTCCCGGTAATCAGTTAGTCGGGCAGGAGCGGATGCTGAAGCTCTGAGCCCATCAGCTTCAACTTCATGCTGACCTTTTGAGGGTGGATCCGTTTCAAGAGTAGCATTAAGCAAAGCTACCATATTTCCTGGGGCATTTAACAACATGGTTTAAATAAGAAATGTTTCTTATAGATCTGTGGGGACTTTGTGTGTTTATTAATGCTTAAGAAGTATTACGAAAAAGAAAAACAGATGCACATTTAGTTTGGGAAATATGCTAGGTGTGATGAGCTTAATAACCTCCCTAGGTCAAGTTTTCAGTTGTGGGCAGGTAATGCGAATGAACCCTCATGAGCACTTTCAAAGGTTACCACTATGGCCACAATTTGCATGAACTAGACCACAGCTTACACCTTACCCCGAGAACACAACAACCAAACAAATACAAATGAAAGGGAATTTGAACCACATGGCTTAGGTGTTCAGCTGCCTGTGTTTTTCTTCCTTTTTGTTCTTCCCTTTGTGCAAAGAATACTTTGATTTCTTCTGTGGCATTTCTTTTTCTTTGCAATTGGCATCAAACACAGATGCCATGTACATGGTCTCTGTTTGGCATCCCAGGGTTTCCTTCTCCTTACAAGTTAGACCATAAGGATAGCACAACCCCTGCTGAGTTCCAGAGATGACTCTTTATAAGCAGCTCATGAAGAAGTACTCAAGGGGCTGTCTGTAGTTCATTATTACCCAATAGGGTCTGGTGACCTTTTGCCTCTTGCCTGTGGGTCCAACTCCAGTATTTTTTCTAGGGAGTTCTCAACAACTTGGGAATCCTTAGAACTTTGGTTTTAGTTTCTCTAGCAATCAAACACACAACACATAATTTTGATGTCATGTGAAAGACTCTGCTGGCTTTTATTGTTTTATTATCGAACAACTATGTCTAAGATTCTCTGGGCTAATATACAAAATAACTAGGGGTAACCAAAAATACATCAGGCATTGCAGGTTCAAATCCTAGCTGGGTGAATCAGTGCAGGTCATTCACTGGGCTACAGTTCCTTTAGCTTTATGAAAGAGGGTCTCCAAAGTCTTTCCACCACTACCATCAGAAAACTTCAACTATATGCAACTTCTGAATTCCAAATTATGAATAAATCTTATATCTCATTTCTTTTTTTTTTTTTTTTTTTTTAAAGATTTTATTTATTTATTTGACAGACAGAGAACACAAGTAGACAGAGGCAGTCAGATAGAGAGGAAGGGAAGCAGGCCCCCTGCTGAGCAGAGAGCCCGATGCGGGACTCGATCCCAGGAACCTGAGATCATGACCTGAGCCGAAGGCAGCGGCTTAACCCACTGAGCCACCCAGGCGCCCTATATCTCATTTCTTGTGTACTTATTACATTGTCAAGTGATTTCAAGATATGTACTAACAAGCACTAATCTCCCCTTCAATTTACCAGGCATCCTTCCAGGTGCTGGGACGGAGTAAAAGCAAGACAGAAACAGTTCCTATAATCCTAGAACAAATGTCCCCATGGTAAAACTGGGCTAATGTCGCCCTGTGATGAGATAATGAAGTTAGGGTCAGACCCAGGTCTCCCTGACTTGAGTATGCTTGTTTTTATTCCATAGGCTTTATTGTCTCCAGATAATAGAAAGACCCGGACTTTGGGCTCCTGGCTTTCTTTTGCAGGGGCACACGAGTGGTGGTGGTGATGAAGAGGGTTTTTATCATTCTAGAAGTTTACCTTAGTAAGAATCCAATATAGTCATTGAAAGAATAATTCTGGGAACATGGCAGATGGTAGCATGACACTTTATATTTCTCTTCATACCTGCCTCATAGAGGCACAGCGTTAATATTGAGCCCTATCTTCCCAAACTGCAAGGTATTTCTTCTGCAATTTGCCTCTGTAACGGGTTTGCTATGACGGTAAGAAAGAATGTGAAGAATTCCTCTGAAAGAATAGACTACATAAAATTAAATATTTCTTCAACTTAGTATCAGATCAGCCTGGACTTCAGCAAAGACTTTAAACCCAGAGTAAAAGCAAACAACAAAAATATCAAATAAGTAGAACTCAGCACTATAATTTACTAGCTATGTGACTTTGGCTTATTTAACTTCTCTGGTCCCCATCAGGAGATTTTATCTGTATCTACAGATACAGATCTGAGAGTAATCTGTTAAGTGCTTAGCATAGTGTCTGAACCCACATAGGTATTCAGTAAATATTAGTTCCTTTCTCCCTCTGTAAGTGAATACATGTCTACACACATTATCACTGGTACCCAGAGGTGTAGAAGTTGGAGGGCTGAGCTGAGTGGAGCCTATAGCCTGAGGGAATAGCTAGGTAAAGTTAAAAATGGTTTAACTTCAGGGTGATGATCTTCTATTCATTTATTCACAACTTCATGTCATACCCATTTTATAGGTGGGGAACACTAAGGAACAGAGGAACTTGATTTACCCAGTATCATCCTGAAGTGGGAATTATTATTAAGAATTATTAAATCCTGTAGTAATGAATAAGATGAAAGGTTTGTGGCCATCACTGATTCCTTCTTTATTGTGAACAGATACTCTCAAAAGGGAAATGTGTTTATCCTGAGCTTTCTATCCCTTTCTCTGATGTTGCTGGAAAGGGTATCCAGAAAGGCTCTGGACAGTTCCTCAGAATCAGGTACTAATAGAGCAGAGCCAACATGTCTTTCCTTGGTCACAGGTCACAGGGAAAGCCTGTTCTCATGATCAGGACACCAAGGATAGGACCGAGGTAAATGTATTATGCAGAAGCCAGGAGACCTTTATTCCCCTTCACGCAATTGGCAAGTATAGTTATTTATTGTTATTTTTTTGTAAATAGCTTTATTGAGGTGTAATTGATATACAAAACACTACACATTTAAAGTATGCAATTTGAACATATGCAGACAACCAAGAAACTATCATCACAATTAAGACAATAAACATAGGAAGAATGGTTTAAATTGTGGAAAAAAGGACATTTGCTGAAATTGACACCATCCCTCAACAGATGTCATTTATGTTTATGCCTCCCTCCATTCTTTTGAGCATGTAAGCACAGTTGGATCCCTAGCTTTGGTCCAGGCATTATGCAAGACACTGAGTGAGACACAGGGATAAATTGGACCCATGCCTCATTCTCAAAGAGCTGAGAGGTTAGCAGAGAAGTAAGCCATATGCTCACTTAGCTTTCAGGTAAAGTCAGAGATGCTAAGTAGTAAGGCAATGGGCATACTTTCCCAGCATTGCCAAGGGAGGAGAATCATCATGACCTGTGAGAATCATGGACTAAAAGGACAAAGTAAGCTTGAGAGATGTCAAACTTTTCAACTTTGCTGGGGCATAAGGTGCTTTGATAATATTGCTAACTGTCAATAATTGACAGTTAATATGTCTTGGACAACATGCTGTACTTTATATACTGTATTCCATTCCATCAGAAAAACTATATAGTAGATATTAATAATGCCTTCTGCAAATGAGCTAACTCTAATGACAAGAGGTCAGTTAGTAGTTCTGACCTAGAAGCCTGTGCTATTAATTGCTGCTTCATACTGACTCTCCCTTGCTGGGGGTATGAAGGGAGCCAGGTTGTGAAGGATCTCTTATGTCCCTCAGTTAGGCAATAGGGAGCCACAGACAGTAGAGAGGGAGTGTGCCCCTTCTGGTCAACATTAAGCTTTAAAAAGGATGGAGTTTAAAAGGGATTTGAAGGCGCCAAGATTTTAAGAGGGAAGCATGTTTTTTTTTTTTTTTTTTTTTTTACCAAATATAAGGTGAATCAAAGGGTGGTAGATGTTTGAAAATAAGAGATCAGTTGAAATTTCCTATAAACAAAGTGTTTCTATAGCTGACAGGCTGTAGCCATGGTGGCTGTCTTAGCCAAGGTCATACTGTACCTTAAATAAGCATGGTTTGGGAAAGACAGAATTCCAAAAGCCACAGAAAAATTAATCTCCCTGCCAGAGAATCACAACATGTGTCTTAGCTCCAGCTGCTATAACAAAATACGAGGGACAGATACACAGTTCCCAGGGCTGGGAAGTCCAAGGTTATGGTACAGGCAGATTCAGTTCTTAGTGATGGCCCATTTCCTTGTTTGTAGATGGCCACCTTCTCACTTTGTCCTCACAAGGCAGAGAGAGGAAGCTTTGGTGTCTTAAGGACAGTATCCCATCCTCGGGTCCCTACCCTCACAACCTCATCTAACCCTAATTACTTCCCAAAGCTTCACCTTCTCATAGCATCAGATTGGGGGTTTAAGGTTTCAACGTATGAATTTTGGGGAGGGGATGAAAACATTTAGTTCACAACAGTGGCTTATTCATTGTTTCAGATTTGTTGGAATACCACACAGATATATGTAGTTTATGCTTTGTCAGATGTTGGTTTATTATTAATTTGGGTATGAAGAGCTTAGGAAGGTTGTTGGGTTGTGGTGATTGATTCAAATTGCAACTTGGGCAAGATGGTAATAGGTGATTTATATTTATGTACTTCATGATGCTCAGTAAAGCACCATTTTTTGGTGGGATATTAAGATCCACTTTACAGAAGAGAAAGCTGGGGCTCTGAGAAGTTATGTAAATTTCCCAAGGTCACATGTCTACTAAAAAGCTGGAAAGGAAATTGAATTCAGATTTTTTAAAAAATAGATTTTATTTATTTATTTGAGAGAGAGAGTAAGAGAGCACAACAGGGGAGGGGCAGATAGAGAGGGTGAGGGAGAAACAGGCTCCTGGCTGAGGAGGGAGCCTGACGTGGGGCTTTATTCCAGGTACCCTGGGATCATGACCTGAGCTGAAAACAGATGCTTAACCAGCTGAACCACACAGATTCTCCTGTATCCAGATCTTATAGCTGAATCCTACTTCTTCTTAGGTTGTCAGGAACTTCTTAAGTGACCCTAAATTCCAAATAGACTAAACAGTATCCTTGAAGCATAAAATATTGAACTACAGGGAATGCAAGAACATCTAGTCTCAACTCTGTTTTGAGGTCCAGAGGAATAAAGTGATAGATCCCAAATTTAGGACATAGTGAAGATGAAAACTTCTATATTTTGATTACTGATCCAAGATCTGCGTGACCCCAAAATCTGGTGAACAATTTTCACTCTATCAAGCACTTTACATTAAATTACTATATTTATTCTTCAAAACAGTCTTACAAATTTAGGCAGGTGTCAGACCATCTTTCTGATGAGAAAACAGATGCTTTGAAAGATTAGGCAACTTCCTCAAATTGTTCAGTTGGAAAGATGTAAGCTAGGTATTAGGAATCTCCTTTTGAATATGAGTTAACTAATTTCGGATGAGTTAAGCGACGTGTCCACAAAGTCAGACATGAACACAGGCCTTATGATTGCAAATCCTTATGATTGCTCTGTGCCCCATTCTCCCTAAGCAGAGGGGGGGTGTTCCCTCTTGTTTTTCCTGTCATTGTCTGAGTCTGATTGCTTCCCTGAAGTTACCATGACAGCTGTGGCTTTAAGCCTGCTCTCCTCAACCTCGGACACCTGTTTACCCTCTGACTTTCCCCCACACATTTGCTCCATGTGTCCTATTGTTCAGACAGTCCGTTTATGGAAGAGGGCATCTCCTTATTGTTTGTGTCCTGAGCTGCCAGCCATGTCCCGTCTTCCTTTACTTCTCATCTGTCATGCAGGCTTGTGTCAGAAACAGGGTCAATTAACTTCCTACAGAGATCTTAACGTGGTAGACACAACTTGATTGATTTGTTTTAATGTGACCCATTTTTGGAATGAACATCGCAGGTAGGAGGGATAAGCAAGCCCAGGAAGTGGGATGAATGTGAAGATTGATTGCTCTTTTATTTTAGAAGAAACACAGAGTAAATGGTAGATGTGGGCAGATGGCAGATTTGTCTGATAGATTGGTGTCATCAAAAGCCTGAATGGAGGGCGCCTGGGTGGCTCAGTGGGTTAAGCCGCTGCCTTCAGCTCAGGTCATGATCTCAGGGTCCTGGGATCGAGTCCCGCGTCGGGCTCTCTGCTCCACAGGGAGCCTGCTTCCTCCTCCTCTCTCTCTCTGCCTGCCTCTCTGCCTACTTGTGATCTCTCTCTGTCAAATAAATAAATAAAATCTTTAAAAAAAAAAAAAAGCCTGAATGGATTGTTCCTTCTGCTTTACGACATCAGCTTCCACTTCTCCATGTCATCATCGTTCTCTCACAAACAGCCCCTGCTCTATCTTGGTTATGTCCTCACCGTGCATTTGATGACTCAATCTAGAAACTGAAAATCATCCTTATCAGCCTCCTTGCCCTTCCTGCTTCAGTTGGTCATTACATCACATTGGTTCTGCCTCTGAAATAGCCTCAATCCTGTCCCTCTTGCTATGCCCTAACCCACTTCATTATGTCAGGCGGGCATCTTTTCATTGCCATTATCTCCTAACAGGTCCTCTAATCTTAACTTTTCCAATCCATTGTCCAATCCTGTTTTGACTGGAGAGCAAATCTGGTCATGTTCCATCTATACTTATAAGCCTGAGTGGCCACCAATGTCTACAGAATGAAGGCAGTGCAATATTTGTACATTTCACATAAAACTCTCCACTGTGCAACCCCTGCATGGTTCTCCAAGGCCATATTCATCTATTTCTTTCTTTGAAGCAATGCTAAACTCCTGCTTTTCCATAAATTTGCTATAATGTTTCATATAGTCATATCTATGCATGCTCCCTTTGTCTGAAAGAAACTTTCTTTTTTGTCACTTGTCCTTATTCATCTTTAAGACCCAGTTCTAATATCATACTTTCAGACCAGTCTTCCCTAATCCCTAGGTAAAATTGAATGGTGCCACCTGTACCTTACAGTAGACCTCTATTATTTTAAGTGTTCTTCTGACTGACAGCTACTTATTCTATGTTTGTTTCTCCTACCAGGTCTGAACTCCTCTGGAAGAGAAACCATGTATCCCAATTACTTTTCCAGGTAGTGGTGCCTAATAAATTCTCAGTAAGTTGTTTTAGAATTACATACATTGATTGCCCCTCAAATTCTACTGCAAGTAAAGACTTAATGAGAGCTCTTTAGATGCAGAGCAGTTATTCCTTCCTGATATGATATTTTATATCTCTGATCTTTTGCACATGCTTCCTCTGCTTTAAGTGACCTTGCCACACTGTCACCTAAAATTCCATATGTACTCCTTGAATCTCAGTCTAAACATCACTGCCTCACTGAAACATTTCCCTACTTCCCCAGGTAAAATTAATCACCTCTTCCTTCAGATGATCTCACTTGTACCTGTATATTATTTCATTCTTTCTTTTATTGTAGTTAGTGTATGTTTTCTCAAAAATCCTTTGAAAAATTATTGAAAAGCAAACAGATGCCCATTTCTTCCACTCTACTAGAATTAGTTGAGGCTTCTTTTGTATTTGCATAACATTTGTTTCTAGTTTTGTCCAGTACTTGCCTTAGCACATAACAGTCATTTGTTTATATATATGTAAGAGTTTGAGCTCCTGGAGTGAGGGATTATGCTTTATTTATCTTGCTTGAAGATTTACTCCTTACTCATTTCTGTTGTTTTCCCATGATCCAACTGTGTTATTTCTGGTCATTCTATCCAGATAATTTATAAATGTTCGATTTCTGCACAACTTTGTCATTTACCAAAAATTTAAAAACCACATTCTTACACAGCTGCTAGGGCTGGGATCCATATTTAGTTTGATAAACTTCTCCCTGTTTTTAGTTTTGTTTTGAGCTTTTTAGTTCATGAATTTTATTTCTGTATGCTGATAAGAAATGTAAAAATAGAATATTAATCAATTTCAGTTTTTTCTGTAATGTCAGGAATTTAAATATTAAAAATTGTTTTTTTTTAATTCCCCTGGCAGGGAAGCTAGTACATAGATGCTAAACAATTATATGTCAAATTGAGTTGAAAAGAACCAAAATATAAGTTTTTTGAGGAGAGTGATTTTTATCTTAATCCATATTCATTTTATCAAACTTGTCACTGGGGGAAAATTAAAAAAACCAAAACCAAAACCAAAAAACACCACTTATGTTGTGTCTACACGACAACCCAAAATATTTTTGAAAGAAAAAAGAAAAAGCATATATTCCTGTTTGTCTCTAGAATGCCCCCAATGTTTAAATAAATACATTTCCTTGTTATATGGTTCCTGTACTGGAGCCACATATTCCTTGTGGTGGGAACTTACAGACAGACCTTGCTTCCACATTTCTTGTAAAGTGGGTGGATTGTTATGAAAACACAGTGTTCAAGCATGCTGAGCTGCTTCCCCAGGCTGCACATACCCAAGAGGTGATCCTAGTGTATCCTATCAAAATTAACCTGTATCTCTTTTTACCTTACGATAGTCCAAACACCTAACTTGCCCATCAAGAACCAAAATGATTGAAGGTAAAGCATAATTCATAAAACATAATCGTAGAAGATGATTGCCATAAAGAGACAGCATAGCATAGTTGTTAAGGGAATTGGCTCTAGAAGTAGAGGCTCTTCGTTCAAATCTCAGTGCTGCTACTTTCTAGTAGAGCAAGCTTTCAGGTCATTTAGCCACTTTTCCTCATCTGCAAAAATGGGCTGACTTTAATTGGTTGGTATAAAGCTTAAGTGAGTTAACCTGTTAAAAGTCCCTAGGACAGGGCCTTGCTCATACTAAGTGTTATGTAAATATATATTAATGATTCCTGGCCTGTGAGATTTTTGTTTGTTTTGGATTTTTTTGGCCTAGTTCTTCTGCCTGAAATGTGCTTCTTCATCCCATTTCTTTACTTGGGATGACCTTTAGTTCCATTTCTGTTTTAACCTTGAAGACTTTGATGACAAGGCTACCTGGAGTCCCATCTCCCATGTTTGAGCTGTGCTTTAAGTCATAGTAACTCCTTGAGACTCTTTGTCTCATAACAGTCTGCTGAGTGCTGAACAATGAGTCAAGGCATACCATTGGGTATTGAGCCAGGGGTCAAGTCAAACACATGACATTTTCTAACTTAAAATCTTGTGTGCAGAGATGTTCTCTAAGTGGCTGGCTCCAACACAAGACAAAACTTGAAAAATGCCTCAAGAAAGGCTCAACTTAAGTACTATGGGTTGTAGGTGTGTGCTTAATTATCTCCTATCCACTAAGTGTCTGGCAGGTTGTGGATGTTCATGAATGCTATAGGTAAACCCAGTAATGTTACTTTGTATTAAAAAAAAAAAAAGAGAGCTTTGTTCAATAGCTTTGTTCATATTTCATGTGGACTTTGTCTAAGGCAGTGAAGAGCTAAAATAAGCATGAATCTAAAAGGATTGCAAAAGGCCCCCAATGGCCTAGGGTAGAGAGTAGAGCTATTGTCTGAATGTAGGAGTGGGACTCAGCTGAGATTGAGAGCATGTGTTGTCTACTTAGATCGTTTAAGTTGACTTCCACAGAGCAGAGGAGATAGTATCCCCTTCAATTTATGTTTACAGTCATTATATGCATTCAGTCTATATGCATTTAACCTTCACCATCCAATACAACAGCCACTAACCACAGTGGCTAGCAGCACGTGAAATGTGGCCATTTTGTATTAAGATGTCTTGTAAGTATAAAGGATACACTGGATTTTGAAGACTTAGTCTGAAAAAAGAAGACAAAATATTTCATTAACATTTTTTATATTGATGACATGTTAAAATGATAACATTGCAGATACATTGGGTAAATAGAACACCAAAATTGAATTTACCTGTTTCTTTGTGTCTTTCTTTAGATGGCTAGTAGAAAATTTAAAATTGTCCATGTGGCTCACATTGTATTTCTGTTTAACAGCGTTCATTTAGAGTGTGGTTTTGAAAGATCACATACACTTATTGAGTGCATGCAGTGTGCTGGGCCTTGTGCAAATTGCTCTGATTAAAAAAGAAGTGAGGTGAAAAAAAAAAAAAAGAAATGAGATGAAGATCATAGTGTAGAGAGAGAAACAGCTGCATAAGCACCTGTCTTTCATGTAGAGTAGGAGTTTTGCAATTGGGTAGCATATTGTGTGGAAAAAGGATAATAGGTTTGGGTCATATCAGTCTGAATTTGAACTCTAATTCTACCTGCTGGCTGAATAAGTTCATTTACAACTGTGATTCTCAGTCTCCTAAATCTATATAATGGAAATCATTATATCTAATTTATCTGTGGCTAGTATTTGCATAGCTCATATTAAGCATTTAATAAAACCAGAATTCATGTCATTCGATTGTATCATTAAAGTCTTGTGGTGCTATAGGAGAATAGAAAATGAGAGGTCTCTAATGCCTTAATGGTAAGAAAGTGGGAGAGCTGAGGCTTAAAAAAAATACCTTTGACTAGAGTTACTAATTAGGGCCTCTAAGAATTTGCCAAGTGGAGAAGAGGCGGCAAAAGTCATTAGGAGAATCCATATGCACCAGCCCAAGCAAAACATGTTTCTGGCTTGAGCTAGGGCAGTGGCAGCAGGGATGCACTCAAGAGATAGAGTCCATGGACTTGGTGGTAGGAATCACGTTGTGTATGTCATTATGATTTTTACTGTTTCCTTTTCCCCAGTTGTCCATGCTTTTTTAAAGCTGATATATACTTCTTAGTTGGTCCAGATTGAGGTTGTTTTTTTTTTTTTCCCTTTTTTCTCCCTCTCTCAAATGGTCTTTACACTGTTATTTATATTCTGGAGATTATAGCACATGATAATTATTTTTTTATTTTTTTTTTTTATAAACATATATTTTTATCCCCAGGTCTGTGAATCACCAGGTTTACACACTTCACAGCACTCACCAAATCACATACCCTCCCCAATGTCCATAATCCCACCCCCTTCGACCCAACCCCCTCCCCCCGGCAACCCTCAGTTTGTTTTGTGAGATTAAGAGTCACTTATGGTTTGTCTCCCTCCCAATCCCATCTTGTTTCATTTATTCTTCTACCCATTTAAGCCTCCATGTTGCATCACCACTTCCTCATATCAGGGAGATCATATGATAGTTGTCTTTCTCTGCTTGACTTATTTCGCTAAGCATGATACGCTCTAGTTCCATCCACGTTGTTGCAAATGGCAAGATTTCATTTCTTTTGATGGCTGCATAGTATTCCATTGTGTATATATACCACATCTTCTTGATCCATTCATCTGTTGATGGACATCTAGGTTCTTTCCATAGTTTGGCTATTGTGGACATTGCTGCTATAAACATTCGGGTGCATGTGTCCCTTTGGATCACTACATTTGTATCTTTAGGGTAAATACCCAATAGTGCAATTGCTGGGTCATAGGGCAGTTCTATTTTCAACATTTTGAGGAACCTCCATGCTGTTTTCCAGAGTGGCTGCACCAGCTTGCATTCCCACCAACAGTGTAGGAGGGTTCCCCTTTCTCCGCATCCTCGCCAGCATCTGTCATTTCCTGACTTGTTGATTTTAGCCATTCTGACTGGTGTGAGGTGATATCTCATTGTGGTTTTGATTTGTATTTCCCTGATGCCGAGTGATATGGAGCACTTTTTCATGTGTCTGTTCGCCATCTGGATGTCTTCTTTGCATAAATGTCTGTTCATGTCTTCTGCCCATTTCTTGATTGGATTATTTGTTCTTTGGGTGTTGAGTTTGCTAAGTTCTTTATAGATTCTGGACACTAGTCCTTTATCTGATATGTCGTTTGCAAATATCTTCTCCCATTCTGTCAGTTGTCTTTTGATTTTGTTAACTGTTTCCTTTGCTGTGCAAAAGCTTTTGATCTTGATGAAATCCCAGTAGTTCATTTTTTCCCTTGCTTCCCTTGCCTTTTGCGTTGTTCCTAGGAAGATGTTGCTGCGGCAGAGGTCGAAGAGGTTGCTGCCCGTGTTCTCCTTAAGGATTTTGATGGATTCCTTTCGTACATTGAGGTCCTTCATCCATTTTGAGTCTATTTTTGTGTGTGGTGTAAGGAAATGGTCCAATTTCATTTTTCTGCATGTGGCTGTCCAATTTTCCCAGCACCATTTATTGAAAAGGCTGTCTTTTT
The DNA here is from genome assembly GCF_030435805.1 of Mustela lutreola. Lineage (NCBI taxonomy): Eukaryota > Metazoa > Chordata > Mammalia > Carnivora > Mustelidae > Mustela > Mustela lutreola. The sequence goes on along the minus strand of NC_081290.1, from coordinate 54,451,892 downwards.
TCCATTGGACATTCTTTCCTGTTTTGTCGAAGATTAGTTGACCATAGAGTTGAGGGTCTATTTCTGGGCTCTCTATTCTGTTCCATTGATCTATGTGTCTGTTTTTGTGCCAGTACCATGCTGTCTTGATGATGACAGCTTTGTAATAGAGCTTGAAGTCCGGAATTGTGATGCCACCAACGTTGGCTTTCTTTTTCAATATCCCTTTGGCTATTCGAGGTCTTTTCTGGTTCCATATAAATGTTAGCATTATTTGTTCCATTTCTTTGAAAAAGATGGATGGTACTTTGATAGGAATTGCATTAAATGTGTAGATTGCTTTAGGTAGCATAGACATTTTCACAATATTTATTCTTCCAATCCAGGAGCATGGCACATTTTTCCATTTCTTTGTGTCTTCCTCAATTTCTTTCATGAGTACTTTATAGTTTTCTGAGTATAGATTCTGTGTCTCTTTGGTTAGGTTTATTCCTAGGTATCTTATGGTTTTGGATGCAATTGTAAATGGGATTGACTCCTTAATATCTCTTTCTTCTGTCTTGCTGTTGGTGTAGAGAAATGCAACTGATTTCTGTGCATTGATTTTATATCCTGACACTTTACTGAATTCCTGTATAAGTTCTAGCAGTTTTGGAGTGGAGTCTTTTGGGTTTTCCACATATAGTATCATATCATCTGCGAAGAGTGATAATTTGACTTCTTCTTTGCCGATTTGGATGCCTTTAATTTCCTTTTGTTGTCTGATTGCTGAGGCTAGGACCTCTAGTACGATGTTGAATAGCAGTGGTGATAATGGACATCCCTGCCGTGTTCCTGACCTTAGCGGAAAAGCTTTCAGTTTTTCTCCATTGAGAATGATATTTGCGGTGGGTTTTTCATAGATGGCTTTGATGATATTGAGGTATGTGCCCTCTATCCCTACACTTTGAAGAGTTTTGATCAGGAAGGGATGTTGTACTTTGTCAAATGCTTTTTCAGCATCTATTGAGAGTATCATATGGTTCTTGTTCTTACTTTTATTGATGTGTTGTATCACATTGACTGATTTGCGGATGTTGAACCAACCTTGTAGCCCTGGAATAAATCCCACTTGGTCGTGGTGAATAATCCTTTTAATGTACTGTTGAATCCTATTGGCTAGTATTTTGTTGAGTATTTTCGCATCTGTGTTCATCAAGGATATCGGTCTATAGCTCTCTTTTTTGGTGGGATCCTTGTCTGGTTTTGGGATCAAGGTGATGCTGGCCTCATAAAATGAGTTTGGAAGTTTTCCTTCCATTTCTATTTTTTGGAACAGTTTCAGGAGAATAGGAATTAGTTCTTCTTTAAATGTTTGGTAGAATTCCCCCGGGAAGCCGTCTGGCCCTGGGCTTTTCTTTGTTTGGAGATTTTTAATGACTGTTTCAATCTCCTTACTGGTTATGGGTCTGTTCAGGCTTTCTATTTCTTCCTGGTTCAGTTGTGGTAGTTTATATGTTTCTAGGAATGCATCCATTTCTTCCAGATTGTCAAATTTATTGCCGTAGAGTTGCTCATAGTATGTTCTTATAATAGTTTGTATTTCTTTGGTGTTAGTTGTGATCTCTCCTCTTTCATTCATGATTTTATTTATTTGGGTCCTTTCTCTTTTCTTTTTGATAAGTCGGGCCAGGGGTTTATCAATTTTATTAATTCTTTCAAAGAACCAGCTCCTAGTTTCGTTGATTTGTTCTATTGTTTTTTTGGTTTCTATTTCATTGATTTCTGCTCTGATCTTTATGATTTCTCTTCTCCTGCTGGGCTTAGGGTTTCTTTCTTGTTCTTTCTCCAGCTCCTTTAGGTGGAGGGTTAGGTTGTGTACCTGAGACCTTTCTTGTTTCTTGAGAAAGGCTTGTACCGCTATATATTTTCCTCTCAGGACTGCCTTTGTTGTGTCCCACAGATTTTGAACCGTTGTATTTTCATTATCATTTGTTTCCATGATTTTTTTCAATTCTTCTTTAATTTCCCGGTTGACCCATTCATTCTTTAGAAGGATACTGTTTAGTCTCCATGTATTTGGGTTCTTTCCAAACTTCCTTTTGTGGTTGAGTTCTAGCTTTAGAGCATTGTGGTCTGAAAATATGCAGGGAATGATCCCAATCTTTTGATACCGGTTGAGTCCTGATTTAGGACCGAGGATGTGATCTATTCTGGAGAATGTTCCATGTGCACTAGAGAAGAATGTGTATTCTGTTGCTTTGGGATGAAATATTCTGAATATATCTGTGATGTCCATCTGGTCCAGTGTGTCGTTTAAGGCCTTTATTTCCTTGCTGATCTTTTGCTTGGATGACCTGTCCATTTCAGTGAGGGGAGTGTTAAAGTCCCCTAATATTATTGTATTATTGTTGATGTGTTTCTTTGATTTTGTTATTAATTGGTTTATATAGTTGGCTGCTCCCACGTTGGGGGCATAGATATTTAAAATTGTTAGATCTTCTTGTTGGACAGACCCTTTTAGTATGATATAGTGTCCTTCCTCATCTCTTATTATAGTCTTTGGCTTAAAATCTAATTGATCTGATATAAGGATTGCCACTCCTGCTTTCTTCTGATGTCCATTAGCATGGTAAATTCTTTTCCACCCCCTCACTTTAAATCTGGAGGTGTCTTCGGGCTTAAAATGTGTTTCTTGGAGGCAACATATAGATGGGTTTTGTTTTTTTATCCATTCTGATACCCTGTGTCTTTTGACAGGGGCATTTAGCCCATTCACATTCAGGGTAACTATTGAGAGATATGAATTTAGTGCCATTGTATTGCCTGTAAGGTGACTGTTACTGTATATGGTCTCTGTTCCTTTCTGATCTACCACTTGTAGGCTCTCTCTTTGCTTAGAGGACCCCTTTCAAGATTTCCTGTAGAGCTGGTTTGGTATTTGCAAATTCTTTCAGTTTTTGTTTGTCCTGGAAGCTTTTAATCTCTCCTTCTATTTTCAATGATAGCCTAGCTGGATATAGTATTCTTGGCTGCATGTTTTTCTCGTTTAGTGCTCTGAAAATATCATGCCAGCTCTTTCTGGCCTGCCAGGTCTCTGTGGATAAGTCAGCTGCCAATCTAATATTTTTACCATTGTATGTTACAGACTTCTTTTCCCGGGCTGCTTTCAGGATTTTCTCTTTGTCATTGAGACTTGTAAATTTTACTATTAGGTGACGGGGTGTGGGCCTATTCTTATTGATTTTGAGGGGCATTCTCTGAACCTCCTGAATTTTGATGCTCGTTCCCTTTGCCATATTGGGGAAATTCTCCCCAATAATTCTCTCCAGTATACCTTCTGCTCCCCTCTCACTTTCTTCTTCTTCTGGAATCCCAATTATTCTAATGTTGTTTCGTCTTATGGTGTCACTTATTTCTCGAATTCTCCCCTCGTGGTCCAGTAGCTGTTTGTCCCTCTTTTGATCAGCTTCTTTATTCTCTGTCATTTGGTCTTCTATATCACTAATTCTTTCTTCTGCCTCATTTATCCTAGCAGTGAGAGCCTCCATTTTTGATTGCACCTCATTAATAGCTTTTTTGATTTCAACTTGGTTAGATTTTAGTTCTTTTATTTCTCCAGAAAGGGCTTTTATATCTCTCGAGAGGGTTTCTCTAATATCTTCCATGCCTTTTTCGAGCCCAGCTAGAACCTTGAGAATTGTCATTCTGAACTCTAGATCTGACATATTACCGATGTCTGTATTGATTAGGTCCCTAGCCTTCGGTACTGCCTCTTGTTCTTTTTTTTTGTGGTGAATTTTTACGTCTTGTCATTTTGTCCAGATAAGAGTAAATGAAGGGGCAAGTAAAATACTAAAAGGGTGGCAACAACCCCAGGAAAATATGCTTTAGCCAAATTAGAAGAGATCCAAAATCGTGAGTGGGGCGAAAGGGGATAAAAAGAGGTTCAAAAAGGAAGAAAGAAAAAAGAAAAAAAAAAAAAAGAAAAGAAAAGAAAAGAATTTTTTTAAAAAAAGAAAACACCTAAGAAAAATGTAAAAAAATATATATATATATTAGATAAACTAGTAAAAAATCGTTAAAAAAGAAAAAGGTAACAGTTAAAAAAAAAAAAAATTTTACCCGAAGGCAAGAAAAAAAAAAAAAAAAAAGGAAAAAGGAAAAAGAAAAAATTAAATTAACTGCAAGACTAAAAAAAATCACAGGAAAAAAGCCATGAGTTCCGTGCTTGGCTTTCTCCTCCTCTGGAATTCTGCTGCTCTCCTTGGTATTGAAACCGCACTCCTTGGTAGGTGAACTTGGTCTCGGCTGGATTTCTTGTTGATCTTCTGGGGGAGGGGCCTGTTGTAGTGATTCTCAAGTGTCTTTGCCCCAGGCGGAATTACACCGCCCTTACCCGGGGCCGGGGTGAGTAATCCGCTCGGGTTTGCTTTCAGGAGCTTTTGTTCCCTGAGCGCTTTCGCTTTCCGTAGAGTTCCAGAGGACGGGAATACAAATGGCGGCCTCCTGGTCTCTGGCCCGGAGGAGCCGAGAGCCCAGGGCCCCACTCCTCAGTGCGCCCTCAGAGAACAGCGCCCAGTTACTCCCGTCTGCCTGACCTCCGGCCGCGCTCCGAGCTCACCGAGCCTGCGACCGGTTCAAGGTAACACGGAGCTGCGAGCTTACTGTCGGCTCTGTCTCTGTAGCCGGCTTTCCCGTTCCAATACCCGCAAGTTCTGCGACACTCAGACACCCCCGATCCTTCTGTGACCCTGCGGGACCTGAGGCCACGCTGACCCCGCGTGGGCTTCGCCCCGGTTTAGCCTCTGGAGCGATGTCCCTCAGCGGAACAGACTTTTAAAAGTCCTGATTTTGTGCGCGGTTGCTCCGCCGCTTGCCGGGAGCCGGCCCCTCCCCCCGGGGTCTATCTTCCCGTCGCTTTGGATTCACTTCTCCGCCGGTCCTACCTTTCAGAAAGTGGTTGTTTTTCTGTTTCCAGAATTGCTGTTCTTCTTCTCTTCAATCTGCCGATGGATTTTCAGGTGTTTGCAATCTTTAGATAAGCTATCTAGCTGATCTCCGGCTAGCTGAAGCAGTCTCAGCTTGCTACTTCTCCGCCATCTTGACTCTTCACTGCACATGATAATTATTATGCTTCAGGTTACAGCTCAATGTAAAATACAGTGTGATTATTGTTCCTCTGTACTTTTTCCCTTAATGCCTAATAGTATATTTTTACTGGGCACCAATAATCATCTAATTGCTATGTAGTTATTGAAGTCAGATACAATGCTCTGTTAAAGATTACTCTAATTATGAGGCAAGGTTATTAGATCCTCTCTTTGCCTAGTTTTAGGCCTTTAGAATTTTCAAAAAGCAAAAGGTTGAATAGGCATTGAAATCTCAATACTCTTCCATTTGGTCCCCCCTCATTGGGCTGTTAGGGCAACCTTTGTACACAAACAGGCCGACCCTGGTCCCACTCGCTGCTTTGATGAGACCAAGCAGTGCTAGAGCCTGTAATAATGCCCTGAGGCATGCTGGGAAAACCATTGTTACCTAAAATGAGGACTATCTGATAGGACAGTGCTTTTGTTTCTAGTTAGATTTTCAGTCATAAAAATATTTTTTATTCAAATGTACATCTATGAATTTCTTATTTCTTTTAAACAAATGTATTTAGATTTTTGCTAATGTTCCTGGCACTAGAAATGATAGCAGCAGTTTAACCTTCCATTTTTTTTAAAGCGGAAATAAGAATGTAACTTCATCAGTGAAAAATGTAACTGTCCAGAAGAATGAATTTGAAAATAGGCAAAGAATCACAATACTATTTCTGTGGATGAGATAAAAAGTGTAAAGTGTAGCCTTTACCCATTCCTGTTCACTCATGAGGGTATGATCACATGGAAGGCATGCATTGTCTAGTCACACATCACTCACAGCTGGAAGGAAAAGGAACTGTGTGGGCTCTCAGGTTAAGGATCCCAAGAGATCTTGATCAGCAAAGCAGTAATTTCAAACTAAGGTGTCATTTTAAGATGACTTTACTTGGTTCCAAAAACTAGTCACACATTTGGAGAGAAGAGCCTTGGAGGCTATATGCAAAAGAAAGAGAAAGATGCAAATCCAAACCATATGGTGAGACTCTACTATTTTAAGGAATTGGTCAGTAAGGGAAGAGAAAAAGAGGGGCTGGTAGTTCAAGAGAAAGGTGTTCTGCCTTCCCCACCTTCCTCTGAAGCCTAGAGCTGTAGCTACAGGCTGAGGGAGAGAGCTGTTGCATAGTGTGAGATCTAAGATTCTAGAAAAAGAAGAGGCTTGAACTACCCTGTTCTACTGGATGGAATGTGAGGCCAGTGGGGGATGAGAGAGAGCATGGGATTGAGACTACAGTTGGAAGGATTAGCCTGGGAGGACATGAAGAATATGCCTTCTTCCAAGACAAGAGGGGAGGAGGTAAGCCCGAGTAAACACAGAACCATTTTAAAGTTTTGAGGATTATGTGGGGATAGGAGCAGAGGAGATGAAGGAATAATGAAGTTGGGACTCTTCGGCTTCCTTAGAAACAGTGGATGAAGTCATCAACCTAGTGGAAGAAGGTAGAATTTGGAGCTGGAGAACTATGAAAAATGGAATTGCTGCTCTGGTAAATATCAGCGCAGGACAAGGGGTAACTTGAGGTTTAAAGACATGAGGGCCCTGTGTGACCTTGTAAAATAAAAATCAAATCTTATCACTCTCCTGACTTAAATGGTACAGTGGGCTCCCATTGCTTGGGGGGATGAAGATCAAAACTCTTAACATGGTGCACAGTTCCTTCATCATCCTGCCCATCTTCCACTGCAGCCTCACCTTCTTCCACTCTCCACTGTGTTAAATGCCCTTTGTTTATTCCCAGGAGGCCACTCTGTGCTTTGTGCTCAGAGCTCTGCCTGGGATGTGCTCCTCCCAGCTCCTAGACGTCATTAGTATCTGTATCCACTCATCCTTCAGAACCCAGAGGGAATCTGACGTTCTTAAAAAGGCTTCCCTAACTGCTCTGACTACACATGCCCACAGCTCTCCTCTTTTTTTCTCTTAGCGTATTTCTCCCCAATTGTGATTAAAGAAATCATTTTACAAATAAATCAAGGGAAGGCTGGTTTGACATTAGAATGAATTTATTTGACCTCAGGACTGGCAGTATAATTTGTAGGGCCCAGTGCAAAATGAAAATGCAGGCACCTTGTTCAAAAATTACTAAGAATTTCAACACAGTGACAGCAAAGCATTAAACCAAATATGGGGCTCTTCAGGCATAGGCCCCTGTGCAACTGCCAAAGTCACCCACCCATGAAGGCCTCCTGAGTGTTTCTCCTGCAGGGAACAGAGACTATGAACTCTGAATTTATTCATTCAGTGCAAGTTTGAGGGATGAGGGCAGTGTTGAATTGATGAACCACTATGTTTAGAATGGAATGGGCTCCACAAAGAAGTCAGAATAAGGCTGATGGTCTGGCTTAGCAGGGAACAGCAAAATGTCAGTGCAGTGGGCTTTTGGAGCAATAGATAATATAATAGAATGTCCATGCACTATTTATTAATCTATAAAGTCAGCATTTAATTTTTTAGCTCCTACTTTCTATTGATGGAAGGAATGATTGAACTTTTCAGTCCCTCCCAAAGGAAGAAGGCCTTGAGAAATTTTAGAGAGGAGAAGGTATGGAGTCGGAGTGATTCAAAGAACAGGTTCTAGGGCCAGATAGCCTATGTTTCAAGCTCCAGTTTATCAGTTTTAAGCTCTGTGACCTTGACAGTGACTAACTTCTCTGTGCTTTAGTTTTTGGGGAGGGTGTAAACTTGGGATGATGTTAATATCCCCTGTGGTAGTTTAAGGGACAAATGAGTGAATGAAGAGTGCCTGATTTATAGTAAGTTCTTACTGTAATTTCACCTAGTGCAGTCTTAAGTTTCCTCTTCTATGCTATTTCAGTTAGGTAGTTGAACTCAGTCATAGTACTACCATATACCATAAACAGCTAGCCCTCACTGTTAGACTTAGATGGATGCTAAGAATGTATCAGCATGCTTTGTAAAACTTGTACTGGGATACATTTAAGCAAGAGGAACATAATATACAAGCTAGCGCATCCCCGTTATAGTGTAGTAGATGCCAAACACCTATCTAGAACACATTAGCATATTAGTATGTAATACATTTTAGTGAATTCCCACATTTTATATTTGAATCTCCAGAGTCAAAGTGCCTTCTTTTAGGCACCTTAAGATGAGACCAAGTGGTAGTAATTCTGGACCATGAGCAGGATTTAATCAGCTTTGGTTCTGACTTCTGTTTTCGTAATTCATATGAAACTAAGTCAGTGTCTGTTGTTTACTGAGCATATGCTATTTTTCTTAACTGTTAGGATGCTGTTTATTTTAGATTTCTCTGCTTTGGAGAATGTTCTGATCAATTCCTGAATCATTATCCCTGGTGTTTTCATTTTATGTAGGACCATCAATGAAGTCATCTTTGGGTGAACCCTCTAGCCACTAGGGGGTTCCCAATCTGCATCTCCAGCCTAACTTTCTTTTGTGAGTTTCAGGTCTAAGTCTAATCCACTTAACATTTTTACCTGGATATCTCCCAATACCTCAAACTCAATTTGTCCCAAGCCAAAATTATTATCTTTTCTGCAAACCCACACTCATCTCTTTTTTTTTTTTTTTTTTTTTTTTTTTTTTTTTTTAGATTTCTTTTTTTTTTTTTTTTTTTATTTTTTATTTTTTATAAACATATATTTTTTATATACATATATTTTTATCCCCAGGTCTGTGAATCACCAGGTTTACACACTTCACAGCACTCACCAAATCACATACCCTCCCCAATGTCCATAATCCCACCCCCTTCTCCCCAACCCCCTCCCCCCGGCAACCCTCAGTTTGTTTTGTGAGATTAAGAGTCACTTATGGTTTGTCTCCCTCCCAATCCCATCTTGTTTCATTTATTCTTCTACCCACTTAAGCCTCCATGTTGCATCACCACTTCCTCATATCAGGGAGATCATATGATAGTTGTCTTTCTCTGCTTGACTTATTTCGCTAAGCATGATACGCTCTAGTTCCATCCATGTTGTTGCAAATGGCAAGATTTCATTTCTTTTGATGGCTGCATAGTATTCCATTGTGTATATATACCACATCTTCTTGATCCATTCATCTGTTGATGGACATCTAGGTTCTTTCCATAGTTTGGCTATTGTGGACATTGCTGCCAAAAGCTTTTGCACAGCAAAGGAAACAGTTAACAAAATCAAAAGACAACCCACACTCATCTCTTAAATAATTATCTGGCTAACCCTTAAAAAAAGTTTCCTTAGTGTTGTAGAACCCTCCTTATTTATAATTTCTGAATCCATACTTATCTTTCTACTCCTTTTGCCATAGACCTAGTTCAGATCCTCATCATGTTTGTCTTCAAGCAGTGCGGTTGTCTGTGAACTACCTCTTACACTCTAGTTCTCCTTTCCTTGGAAAGAAATTGCTCACAGATTAATCAGAGCAATTTCTCTAAACTACCAATCTGACCATGCTTTTAGTTATCTCCCTGTTCATTAGATAAATTCCAAATGTTTTAGCATGAGATGTAAGCACTTGCACAGTCTGTGCCTAACACCTCTTTCCACCCAGGTCCTGCGTGATGGTGGTCCTGCATGAGGGTGGATGAAAGAAAGAGATGGAGGAGGGAAGTATTGGTAGAATAATCTTCAGCTTTAGAAGGTCTCTCTGGCTGCTAAACTCAAAACCAATGAGTGGAAGGCAAGGATGATAACAGGAAGATCAGTTAGAAGGTTCTTGTAATCATCTAGGCCAGAGTTGACAATGGACTAGGATATTAGTCATTAATAAAACACTCAACACCTACTTTGTCCAGGCCTTTTAAAAGAAATTGAAATATGCTAAGGTACTATCACTGTACATAAAAAGCAAATCCTTTCGTAGAGGAGAAAGGTTCCAAAATATCTCTTTTAGGATTGACTCATGCTCTGTTAGCAGCAAGAAAAATGAGCTGAGACAGCTCAGAGAAGGGAAGGATCATCCATTGTAACTAGAACCAGTAGGCTTCACAGAGGTGACAATAATAGCAGGGTCATGGTCTATAAAAGTGACAAAAGTTCACAAGTGGTAGTGAGGTAAGAAGACTGTCCTCTGCTGTCCTCCTCTCTGGCAGGTGGTTGCAGGTGAGATCAGGTACTCAGACCTTGGTTATGGACAGAAGAACTGAAAATAGGGAGCAAAAGCAAGCAACCTTCGCTAGTTGTACTTCTTCCACAGTTGAGTTCTTTCAGCTTCAAGGAACATTTTTTGTCTGCCTTCTGATCTTTTCTGTTTTCCTTACTTGACATAGGCGTTGGCAAGAAGATGATTGCTAATGAAGTCGAACTGACTTCATAACCCCTGATGATTTGGCATGCTATTTTATGGCTGAGGTTTCCACTTTGATTGGATAAGACCCAAAACAAAGAGTTGACTGCTTCTGATGATTAAAAGCTCCCTTGACGATTTTTTAAAGGGATTGTTCAAAGCTTTTAGTGAAACTGAGTAGCGAATTACACTTCACTTCCCTAAAACTCCCCCTACAATTGCACATGGGCACAGCAGACTTATTTCTTGCTGTACAACATGACCGAGAATTTTCTTTTCAGAGTAGTGGCCTTTTAGTAGGAGGTTAAAGTGATCCCTGTATATATAATTTATAAGACACTTTGAGCTTTTTGTATGGAAGCACATTGGAAAAGTAAAATCATTATTACTTATATTGTTATTAGCTTTTTAAAAATTCCTGTTCTCCTGTGAGACATTAGTTTCCAAGCTAAATATTTAGAACAGAACTTTTATCATAAAAATAAGAAGGAATAGATTAGACAATCATGAAAATTAGGAGTGAGTGGCAAAATCAGATAAAGATGAGTATTATATGATGTTTGCTTTCCCTTGAACAGTATTCTTTGAAAAATGTTGTATAAACATTTTTTCTTAGGTTCCTATATGGAACGGATCTTGAGAATAGGGCCAATTTATTCACACACACACACAAACACACATACACACACACACAAATACACACTACCTAAATCTTCAAATTATTTGAAACATATGTTTTACTTCTGCCTCCATACATCTGACAAATAAATAACCAAATTACATAACTAGAATTGTAATGATTTTAAATAAATATACAGAAAATAAAATAATGAACTTTTGCCTCTCTGCCTCCCATCAAAGAGCTTGTCCCAGATATTGGTACCTTGTTGGACTTTAGACATTTAATATACCCAGGAGGTAGGATTGGGAATAGAAGCATAATATAAAATTTGATTAATGTTTCAATCCTGTTAGTTTAAAAAAATCACAGGTTAAATCAATCTTTTTCCATTATTAATTCATATTAATTAAAATTTTCTAAGGTCTTTTAGGTATATACTTTGTATATACAAAGTAGGTAGGATTAGGCTTTGCTGCATACAACAGAAAGACACTAAATAACAGAAGCTTAAGTGAGAAAGAAATTTCTCTCTCAATTACAGTATGATTAAATGTCAGTAGGGCTACATCCCTAGCTGATTATTAGGGCTGCCTGGTTACCAGGACCCAAGGTTCCTTCTATCTTGTTGCTCTGCCAGTCAAAGCAGACTGTGTCTTGGTCCAAAATGGCCATCAGGGTTTCAGCCAATATATTAGCATTCCTGGCAACAGGAAGGAGGAAAGGAAGATGAAAGGTATACATCCTCCCTTTTATGGAAACTTTCTAGAACCCTACTTCCTCTTGATAGTCCACTGGCCAGAGATAAGTCACATAATGGACAGGCAGCTGAAAGGGAGCCTTGGAAATATAGATTTTGTGACACTGTACCTGGCTGAAAACTTAATTTTCTGTTACTAAGGAAGATGGGAAGAATGGATATCAGAAGGTAGTTTACAGTGTCTGTCACAACACTTTCTTCTGCTTAATTTGAATAATTTTTTTCCTAAAGAGGGAGAATTTGGTTTGGTTTAAGTTTGGTTGATTTTTTTGTTTGTTTGTTTTGTTTTTTTGTGTAGGCAATGTGGTGTGCTGCAGTGGAATGAATACTGGAGTACTAGATTCTAGTTCCAGCTTCCTATGATGTGTGGAGTCAGCATCTCACTCAAAACAAGGAGTTTGTATTATAGCCCCTCAAGGAAGTCCTTCCATTCTTTTTCCCTTATCTGGTTCCAAGTTTCCAAGGTTTTACAACAAAGGTAGGTAATGTATGTTTATATACACACATATATCATTACATGATACATAATTTTAAGATCTGTTTCTATAGAAATAAAAGATGTACATATATGACCACATTAACAGAGAGTGGCTTGATCAATCTTTTTTCAATTTTCATGTTCCTTGCTCTTAATAGAACTGAACCTCATGTGGGAGTTAAAATGATGACAGATTGAAGGATATCATCATTCCTCTCTTTCAAATTAGAAGTCAACCTTTCATCCCAAAGAATAGCCCTTTCTTTTTGGTGTATTTGGTTTGTTTCTGTTGCTGTTGTGTTTTCCCCATCATCTTTTGTGGAAGCCAATGACCCTGGCAGAAGTGGATTTTGTGTCCTGAAATATATGATGATGTGACTGAGTCCATGGCATGTTGGGATGCTTGGGCACATTAACGCTGATCTTCTTGGGGAATAATAATATAGATAATTGCATTCTTTTTGTCTTCTTCTGTCTCCTACTCAGTTTTAGTTGACTGAGGTTTTTTGTCTTAGGACAGCTGTCATGTAGCAACAGGTAAAACTCCTCCAGGGGGGATAGCTTCGTGCTGGTTGGTGCTCCACAGTCTCCCTGAGACACTGTACACCTATCCCTTTCTAGTGTCCTAATGTGTTTTTACCAGATGGAATGATTCTGAAGGCCATCATGATTCTAAAGAGAACTAATGTTTAAAAAACCAACCAAAGCAACAACTGCAAAAGAAGATTACTTGCATTTTCTTCCTAACTCTTATATATATTTTTTTGAGTAGACTCCAGAGCCAGCATAAAGTCCAACGTGGGGCTTGATCTCACAACCCTGACATCAAGACCTAAGCTGAGAATAAAACTTGGATGCCTAACCAGCTGAGCCATGCAGGCACCCCTAATTCCTATAATTTTTAATTCTTAGGGGGAACAACACTATATAATGCCATTACCCCTCTCAGACCTTAAGTGGAATAAAGTAAAGGTACAAACAAATAAACAAAATGAATAAAACAGGGCACCTGGGTGGCTCAGTGGGTTAAGCCTCTACCTTAGGCTCAGCTCAGGGTCTCAGGGTCCTGGGATCGAGCTCCACATCAGGCTCTCTGCTCAGCGGGGAGTCTGCTTCCCCCTCTCCTTCTGCCTGCCTTTCTGCCTACTTGTGATCTCTATCTCTGTCAAAAAAAAAAAAAAAGAATAAAACTATCTTTCTGTGTTGTTGAAGCAAAAAATTTATTGACCAGTAAGATGGTTTAGGTTGAACCCATGAAGCTACTGTTTTTGTAGGTCAAAGGGTTTGAATACTGGCAATGGACAGTGATTCAACCTAATAGTGGTTTCTATTCTGGCTATGCAGTAGAAATCATTGACATTGAAACTAACACCATCTTAGCTGTATGCTTCCATTATAAAAGCATTTGGCTATTAGGTGATATTTTTTAAATTCAAGGAAATAAGCATTTATTATTGGTATTAAAACAATGTAATTGAAAAAAAAATCCAACCACAGCTCCGTTGTTCTTACATAATTATTTTATTCTCCATTTTTTCTTTCCCAACTCATATATTTTAACTGGTATTTGCCAGCATGAAAATCAAAAAGTTTAAATCTTACATGCAAAAAGATTATGTAGATTAAAAAAAAAAAAGTCCAAATCAAAGAAAGCTTTTCTGGCCTTTGAATTTCTGAATCCATAAATGAACACACAGTACAATGGAGCAGAAACAAAGCCTTTGCCTAATGAAATCTGTGAGGAACTTTAGTGTGGAAAATGACACCCTCTGATAGCCTCCAGTACTCTCCAAAGGCAAAAATATACTTTTACAAATTATCTTAACGAGCTGAGGGACATATATTTCCATCAGGAGTGCTTTAGCACCTACGCAGTCAAGGCTGAACAATTTAGGAAGAAACAGGATTCCTTCCCCCCTCTTTGCTTGGAGTTGACCCCCTCCAGTGCCCTTGTCCATGGCTTAGAAGTCCCTGAGCAGTTCTTTACCCGGGCCAACTCCCTCCAGACTTCAGGAATATAAGGGGTAGAGTACAAAAAGTGACAGGCAGGGCCAGGATAGAGTAATTGTAGGGCTCATTGTGACTTGTTATCTCTCGACACTCCAGGGAACGTGGCTGTGTCTGCTTTGGAGGGTCCTGATTTCTTTTGGCTGTTTAGAAGTACTAAAACCACCAGCTACCTACTTGCTGGCTCTAGAGGGCTGAAACCTGAGAAGGTAAATGCTATGTGCCCTAGGTAGCCAACACCTGACTTGCCTGGTTACTAGGGAACCATTTGCCTAGCTGGTTACTAAGACAGGGAGGAGGAGAGAGAGGGAGAAAACCCAGCACAGGATGTAGGCCCCTCCCCCTTCCCTCTGGTTTCATTATGTTTTCAAATTTTAGACTCTGACCTGAGAAAAACAAGCAATTCCCTAAAATCTAGGAATCCTCCGGATGTAAATAAAAGGTCCTGAATGACATTTTAGTTTTTTTCTTGAATTGATATGCAAATTCCTAATTTACTTAAAACACACTGTTATGCATTATAATAAAGTCTAATACATGCTTCCATGTAATTATGTGTAATAACCAGTGATCAGTGGGAGGAGGGAAGGAGAGAAGGGAATTGTGTTTCCAGCTGGCCCTCCACACCTGCAAATAACAGACAACTCCTTTCAGTGTAGAGGAAACAAGATAATGACAGTATGATATTAAATACAAACATTAATTCTTGGGAACAAAACATAAGGAAGAGGTCTGTCAATTAAGATGTGTGAAAGTGAGCAACTTAAATTACATTTCTCACCATCTTAAAGAAAAATAAGGGCCAAGCAGAATGAAAACCTCAATTTGCTATTTACTGTAATAATCCTGATGCCATTAGTTTTATTTTATTTTTTAAAGAAAGATTTATCTGGGCCACTAGAACCCTACATTGGGACACACTCTTCAGGCTCATTTGGTTTAAGAACCAAGTTGTAATAGGCACCTCGGTGACTCAGTTGGTGAGGCAACTGGCTCTTGATTTTGGCTTAGGTCGTGGTCTCAGGGTCATGAGATCAAGTCCCATGTTAGGGCTCCCTGCCGATCAGGAAGTCTGATTGAGATTCTCTCCCTTTCTCCCGCTCCCACTTTCCCCCCATTTCTCAATTAAATAAATCTTTAAAAAAATACTCAAGTTGTAACATTCAGTTCCTCTCTCTGAAAGGACAATTCAGATCTTAGAAAATTTCAGGAGCCCAGCAGGGCTCTAAGCTGTGAGCAAACAAAACACTATTAGAAAATGCTTTGTTAACAGGAAAGTGTAATCCTAACATAGGGGACTGTTATCATCCTGATTGCTGTCAATGTGAATTTTGTTATATGAGAGGAATGTTCCTGTAAAGTCATCTGCAGAAAGATTTTCTTGACGTTTGAACATACATTTCCATGTGTGAGGCAGTTTAATGTAGTGATTGGGATCTTTGCAGTCTTTCCGATCTGTTTTTCCTTCCTAGATCCATTAATTATGAACTGTGTGATCTTTGGCATGTTACTTAATCTTCTCTAAGCCTCAGTTTTCTCATATGTAAAATGGGAATAAAAATAACTGTAACAACTTGATAGCATTTTGATGAGAATCTAGTGAAATGACAATCCCAGGGTCTGCAGATGGTGCTTATATATAAATAATCTATTTGTAAATAAAGGAATTATTTTATAAGAGCAACCATTTATATCAGAATATAAGTTCTCCAAATTGGCTCATATGCATCAAAAAATGGTGGATTATAAAACAACAGAATCTGTGGGTCTCAAAAGTTTGTGGTGTGTGTTTTTACATGAATTGTGGTATAGAGTAGCTAAGAATGGATGCCCACATAGGACTGGAGAGGAGACAGGTATTCAGGGGTTCAATTCCAGCTTTTCCATGTACTTTCTATGATCTAGGGCAAGTTGGTTAACTTTTTCTTGGTTACTCAGAGAAGACTGTCCCTTTGGAATATGTATCTGATATATTCTAGATGTATCAGATGCATAAACTACCTTTTACTTTTGTTGATTTATGTGGAAATGAAAACACTTCTGCCTTCTAGTTCCTGGGATAATAAATGGACATTTCCTTGGTTTTAATCCCTTCTTTGTCCTGCAGAGAGAGAGAGAGAGAGAGAGAGAAAGAGAGAGAGAGAGAGAAGCAGGTCTTTTGTGTCTCTATCCAGGAAGCCATCAAACTTCATTTGAGAAGAAATGTGAGCCTTTTGGTATTGCAGAGTCTGTAAGAGAGGAGGTAGAAGCATGAATGGGCAACAAGAAGGTGGGAAAGTGAAGGGAAAAACTGAGAATTAGAAACTTGAGCTTGGTAGAGCTGAATCTCACAAAATGCTGAAGCTAGTAAACCAGGGATAGGGTTACTAGGGAGTATGTTGTTAGAAGTTCCAGAAGCAGCTGGAATTTTGAGTGCATTCCAGCAACATAACTCAAGGACAGGTCACTTCGGGTCACCTCAGGAGAAAGATCCTTGCTTTGGTTTAGGGACTTTACTATAAATGCCTTGCTGTCTGTGTAAATTTAATCTGTTCTCTAGTTGTGCTTCAAGTTCTATCCCACAAGCCTTTTATGACTGAATAAGGAAACATCTCAGCACCGAGAATACTGGACAGCTCCAGGACAGGAGGATTAGCTGTGGCAAAATCAGCCTCCTAGGCTTCTCTAGAATTGCTAAATACAATTTAAAACAAGTCTTTAAAGGATCAGAGAATTTCATTGTAACTTGACTGTGTCTCAAAAGAACTCTCAAGACTTAAAAAAAAAAAAAGATAATAGCGTGTCCATCAACCCAAAAATGCAAAATTAACAAAGTCTGGCATCCAGTAAAAATCACATGGCATGTAAAGGAGTAAGAAATACAAACCATAATGAATAAAATAATTAATAAACCAAAACTGAGCCCTAAATTATATGAGTCATGATATTAGTATGTAAGGACATTAAAACAGTTATAACTATG
This sequence comes from Mustela lutreola, assembly GCF_030435805.1. Taxonomy (NCBI): domain Eukaryota; kingdom Metazoa; phylum Chordata; class Mammalia; order Carnivora; family Mustelidae; genus Mustela; species Mustela lutreola. The sequence continues at coordinate 54,434,716 of NC_081290.1, read as the reverse complement.
TCCTTATGTTCAAGAAGGTAGAAAAAATCCTGGATAAGTTAAGGAGCAACATAGAAGATATGAAAAAGACACAAATAAAATTTCTAGACATGACAGGTGATTTCTGAGGTGAAAAATACACTGGATGGAATTGACAGAAGATTAGAAACTATAGAATAAACGTTTAGTGAGCTTTAAAGCCATAGAAACTGTTTATAATGAAACACTGAGGGGAAAAAGGCTGGAAAAAAATTAACAGAGCATTGGTTAGCTGAGGGAAAATTTCAAGTAGCCTAATACATATAAACTTGAGTTCCCAAAGGAGAGGAAAGAGAAAAAAAAGGAGAAACTAAAAGAACATTTTTAAAGCCTAAAATATTTCTAAATATCATGAAAAATATAAACTCATAGATCTAAGACTCTTAATGAACATCAAATGATATCATACCAATGCACATTATAATCAGATTGCTTAAAATCAGTGATAAAGAGAAAACCTTAAAGCAACATATGGGGAAAAAGAGACACATGTTATGCAAAAGATAGCAGATTTTGCATCAGAAACATTATAGGTATGAAGGCAGCAGAACCAATCTTTTAAGTACTGGAAGAAAACACTATTAACCTAGAGTTCTTACCCCCTGAAAGTACCTCTTAAAAAAGAAAGGGGGCACCTGGGTGACTCAGTGGCTGTCCTTTATTATAAGAAGCAGTTTTTTTTTTTAAGATTTTATTTATTTATTTGAGAAAGAGAGTATAAGTGAACACAAGGGGGGCAGAGGCAGAGGGAGAGGGAAAAGTAGACTCCCTGCTGATCAGGGAGCCTGATGTGGGTCTTAATCCCAGGACCTGGAGATTGTGACCTATGCTGAAGGCAGATACTTAACCAACTGAGCCACCCAGGTGCCTCTGTTATAAGAAGTAGTTAAGAAAATCTTTTAGGCAGAAGGAAAGTAATATCAATGAAAATCTGGATCTATAAAATGTAATGAAGAACAATAGAAATGGTAAATATGTGAACAAATATAAAATATTTTCTACTTGTATTTTAAATTACTCTGAAAGATAATTGACCATTTGAACTAAAGTCATTACAATGTGTCATGGGGCTTACAACAAATGGAAAAGTAAAATGTGTGATACATTGATAAAACTAGAAAAAACAGAAGGAGAAATGGAAGTGTAGTATTGTAGGGTTCTAATACTATATGTGAAGTAACAATATTATTTGGAAGGCATATTTTGGTAAGTTAAATTTGTATTATAAAAATATCAAAGTACTACAAAAAAACCTTACTCATATGCCAACAAGAAGAAAAATGGAATTGTAAAAATATGCAATCAGTAGGATACAGAGAAAGAGAAAAGAACAAAGAGTAGATGGGACAAATAAAAAACAAATATCAAGATTGTAGATTTAAATACAATAATATCAATAATCACATTAAATTTAAATGAACTAGACACCCCAAATAAAGGAGAAAGTTTTGAGACTGGGTAAAAGGTGAGAGCCCACTAAGTACTGCCTACAACATATACAACATAAATATAGATACAAATAGGTTAAATGAATAAAGATAGAAACCAGGGACATATACCATGCTAGACTAATCAAAAGAAAGCTGGAGTGTTTATATTAATGCTTGATTAAGTAGATTTCAAAGCAAATAGAATGACCAGAGATAAGTTTAGTTTAATAAACATAAAAAGATCAGTTCATCAGGACATAACAATGCTAAACATAGTGCATCCTTTGACAGATCTAGGGAATGCACGAAGCAACAACTGATAGAACTGCAAGAAGAGATAACCAAATTCACAAATATAGTGAAGATTTCAATACCCTTCTCTTACTAATTGATAGGAAGCATGTAGAAGACTTTATCAGCAAGATTAACAACTCGATCACATTGGCAATTATAAAATATTATACCCAGCAAAAACAGACTATGCATTCTTTTCACATATACATGGACTATTTACCATGCTAGAATAATATTATGGGTGGTAAACGAAGTCTGAATACATTTTAAAATGTCCAATGTCATATGAGGTATTTGCTGATTGCATGGAATTTAAAAATCAATAACAAAAAATCTGGAAAATCATAAAATATTTCAAAACCAAATAACACACTTTTAAATAACTCATAAGCAGAATTAAAAGTATTTTATATTGAATGGAAATAAGCACAAACATTTCAAAATTTAGATGAAATGCAGATAAAGCAAGGCTTATAGGGTAATTTCTATCACCAAACACCTATATGAGAAAAAAAAGTCTCAAATCAATGACCCATACTTCTACATTATGATACTACAATATAAAGAGTTAATTAAACCCAAAATAAGTAGAAAGAAAAATAAAGGCAGAAGCAGAAATAAATTAATTTATGAGAAAAACCAGTGAAATTGAAAGGTTTTTCTTAGAAATGATCAGTAAGATTGATAAAGTCTAGCTAAAGTGGTCAAGAGAAAAAGAAGGTTTAAGTCGCTAATATCAACAATGAGAGTGGGGACATTACTACAGATACTATGGATATTAAAGGGATAATTAGGGACTATTATTAACTATCTCAGAAAATCTGATAAATGAATGATCAGATTCCTTGAAAGATACAAACTGTCAAAACTCACACAAGAATTTGATAATCCAAATATCTCTGTATCTAGTAATCAGTTTGTATTTGTTGTTAAAACTTTCTCAGGAAAAAAAAAAAAACTCAAGCTCAAACTCTAGTAATCAGTTTGTATTTGTTGTTAAACCTTTCTCAGGAAAAAAAAAACAAACAAACTCAAGCTTCCTGAGAATATATAACTAAACATTTGGTTAAGAAATGATATAAAGTCTACATAAAGTATTCCAAAAAAATTAAAAGTAGGGAATACTTCCTAAGCCATTTTACGAGACCATCATTACCGTGATACCAAAACCTGGCAGTAAATATTACAAGAAAAGAAAACTAACTCTCATGAACAGAGACACATACAATAATTATTAACAAAACTTCAATGAAGCGAATCCTTCAATAAATAGAAAGGATAGGAAATAATGACCAAGTTTGGTTTATCCTTGGAATATAGTGCTGGTTCTGTATTCAAAAATCAATCAGTGTAATTTACATCCATAGATAAAGAACAACCATCACCAAAAAACCCCATAGAATCATTAAGGAAATGCAAAAAAAAAAAATCATTTAATACATTCTTCAGTTTGCTTTCAGCAAACTAGCAATAGAAGGAACTTTCTTAACCTGACTTAGGACATCTGCAAAAAGCTTGCAGATAATAATGTACGTAGTGTTGAAAGACTGAATGCTTTTCTTCTGTGATCAAGAACAAATAAGGTTATGTACTCTCACTGCTCCTATTCCACCTGGTACTGAGAGTTTTAGTGTAAAAAGGCAAGAGAAAGAAACATGAAACCTAGAGATTGGATAGGAAGAGTGAGAGAGTCTCTTTTTGCAGATGACATGATCATCTACATAGAAAACCCCAATGAGATCTAATAAATGAGTTTAGCAAGGTCACAAGCTAGAAAGTCAATATACAAAGCCAGCTGCATTTCTGTACACCAGTGATGGGCAATTGGAAAAAGAAATTTAAAGTTTAGTTTCACTTAACTATATAGTACCCCAAACCTTGAAATACTTAGGTACACCTCTAACAAATTGCATGCAACATTTGATGTTTAAAACCAGAGAACACTAGAAATCGATAAGCTGATTTTAAAATGTATATGGAAATCCAAAGAAATTAGAATAGCCAAACTAATATTGAAAAGGAAGGAAGTTGGAAGACTCAGACTATCTGATTTAAGGGCAGTATGAAGCTACAATTGTCCAGAAGAAATGGATTTTAGTAAAAGGATAAAGATATTGATTAGTGGAACAGAGTAGAGGCTACAGAAATACAACAATGCATATATGGTCAGCTGATTTTCATCACAGGTGAAAAGGCAATTCAATAATAAAAGCTTATCTTTTGAATGAATGATCTGGATCCTCTGAATATACACACATAAAAACAATGAACTTGCTCTCTGCTTCTCACCACATACAAAATTTAACTCAAAATGGATCTCAGACTAAAATGTAAAAAATATAAAATTTAAATTATTTAACTTATGAAAGAAAATGCAAGAGAAAATTTGTGAGCCTTGGGTTGAACAAAAATTGCTTAGGTAAGGCACCCAAAGTATGACCAAATAAGAAAACACTAATACATCAGCTTTTATAAAAATTGAGAACTTTTGCTTTCATTAAAACAGTTTTAAGATATGACTTAAAATATAGACTGGGGTAAATATTTGCAAGATCATATTGCATAAAGTTACTTTTCAGAATTTCCTTAGAGAACACTAAAACAATAATATATTTAATAAAAATATGTCAATGGCAAGAAAACAAACCAATAAAGAAATGACAAAAGATTTGAACAGATACTTCACCACAAAAGATAGAAAATAACCACATGAAAAGCTTCTCAGCACCATTAGTCATTAGGGAAATGCAAATTAAAACCACAGTAAGATACCACATATACCTATTAGAATGGATAAAATTTTAAAAAAGAAAACTGAAAATGCCAAGTCTGATGAGAATTCATTGATGGTGAGATTGAAAAATAATACAACCACTGGGGAAAATAGCTCAGCAGTTTCTACAAAGTTGAACTTACATGTAATAGACAGTTCAGAGATCCCATTCTTAGGGTTTACCCAAGTGTTGTGAAAAACTATGTTCACACAAAAACCTGTACACAAAAGTTTATAGTCTCTGTATTTGTAATTGTCTCAAACTAGAAATAATCCAAATATCTCTTAGCTGGAGAGTGGATAAACAAATTGTAGTACAACCATCCAATGAAACTATACCAAGCAATAAATAGGAATGCATTACTGACATATGCAACATGAATATATCCTAAATGTGTTAAGCTCAGTGACAGAATTCGAAAGGCGATATATTGCATGGTTCCTGTTATATGATATTTTTTAAGAGAGCAAAATCATAGAGAGACAGAAAGCAGATCTGTGGTTACGGAAGGTGATGGGCGGGTGCTAAATTAGACAGCACAAGGTCACGGGGAAATATTTTGGCAGCAAAGAACTGTTTTATATCTCGCTTGTAGTGGTGGTTACATGCATGCGTTTGTCAAAATGTACAGAACTATAGAAGGGTAGATTTTACTGTATATAAGTTGCACCTTAATTCTAAGAAATATTTTAAAAATGACTCTTAACTTTGAAACGGGGGTTGTGTAAATGATGGAACAGTTCCCCCTTTATTAAAAGGGGCAAACAAATACCGTAATTGAAGTAGTTCTATTTGACAAATAGGGCCATGATGGGACAAAGAAAATGCGTCCCACCCCTCCCGGTGCCCTACAGGACTCTCTGGAGGAAAAAGACAGTAACTAACATGACTTACATTTATTAGAAATCCTTCTATATCCTTCAGTTCTTTAAAATGCCCTGATTTACTCTTCACTATTAGCCTGAAGGGAAAGGAAACAGACCTTACACTGTCATTTTCATGAACAAAAAAAATGAGCTTCCTTTTTGTCTTCTCATGAAGGTTTCTGTTTCTGTTCCACTCAGAATGTTTTAGTATTTTCATAAGGGAAGCTGCCAGGTACAGCGGAAGGTTCCTGAAGCAGTGTGTTGACATTGGAAAAGACTGATTTTGACATATTCTTCTAACAACTTTTGATTAATTTTCTGCTTCATTAAAACCCCTTAATTAAATTAACATGGTGTGTAGCAATATCCTTGACAGATTTTGTGTATTAGCAAACAAGGCCTCCGATTTCAAAGACAGTGGCAGTAGGGCTCCTGAAGTGAGGTCAGTAGTTTCTGGGAGGATGTGGTCATGAAGGGGACTGAACTTGGAGCTCATCCCAAAGCCCAGCTGAATTTGGGCAGTGAAGCTGGTGAGAACATAGAGGAGGTCTTGTGTGGACTGGCTTCGTGGTGCTCAGATCCAGCTGTCCAGTGGTGCCTGTCCTCCATCTACCCCTCCCTTGCTTTAATGTGTTCTCCTTCAGACAAGACATTATAATCAAAAATAGTTAAACTCCTGAGCAGATAATTCACCCCACCATGTTTAATCCTTCATGTATCCCCTTAACACGTACAGATATAGCTTTGTAGGCATGATTTTTATGCAAGGTTTGAAAAATGAGGTGCCAGGACTCATATCTTCAAAAATTCTAAAAATGATAAATTGATCATTTTTAAAGTTCCTCTTTCACCTCTCCCCATATGTTGGATTTAGCAGCACATATGCTACTGTTGGCATGATATCTGTCCCTGCATTGTGTGGAACTTCAAACATGAGGATGGGGGAAGGTAATAAAAATCAAAGGTCCATAAGAGTATAAAAATTATTAATACTTATAAATTCATAAATTTATTGCTTCAACTCTAATTATTTTTAATGAAATATATTGACATTCAAATTTCATAGGAAAAAATTTAATTTTCCACCTGGTTCATTTCTGCTATAACAGTCTGATAGAGATGGGGTTGCTTGTAGTCTCCTATATTGGGTGTGCAAATGAGACTAGCATTCTTTCTAGCACTGCAGTCATTGACACGTGCCAGAGGCAAGCTCACAGATGTTTTGAAAAGCAAGAAAAGTTTACCATTTTGCTTAGTAGCATAAAAATACAATGCTATGCTTCCTACCTTTTTTGGAGAAGTGTGATGTTGGTTTCTTTATGAATTCCCATGTGAATTACCTGTTTCAAACAAATTTCATTCATTTGTGTATTTATTCAGCATAGGAGAATTTAGTGGCTCCTATGTGCCAAGCATGAACTGGAATCAGAGATGAAAAACACAGCTTCTGTCCTCAAATATGTCACAGGTTAACGTACCTAGTATAGTAATTGAGGTTAGCACATGGGGATACGGGCATGTTTAGAAAACCAAATTCAGAAGGATTGGTGAGGTGGTCAACAAAGTAATCTTAGGGTCCCCAGTGCTGAGTCTTGATGGATAAGAAGATACTTGAGTTTAAGGGTCATGATGCAGTGTTGGGGGTGTGTCAGGGAAGAGCATCATGTGAGGATGGAGCTCCAAGGCACCTGGGTGACTCAGTGGGTTAAGCCTCTGCCTTTGGCTCAGGTCATGGTCTGAGGGCCCTGAGATTGAGCCCCATATTGGGCTCTCTGCTCGGCAGGGAGCCTGCTTCACCCTCTCTCTCTGCCTGCCTCTGTGCCTCCTTGTGATCTCTCTGTCTGTCAAATAAATAAATAAAAAATCTTTAACGATGGAGCTCCGTGTGCAAAGCATGGAGATGCGAAGCAACAAGTAAGAGCAGGGGTTGAAGAATACATAATGTAGTATGGTCTAAGCCTTGGAGGTAAGGAGAGCAGTACAAGAGGAGGCTAGAGTGGAAAGCAAAACATAGTTCATGAAGGTTTTTGTGTGGCAAACTCAGACATGTGAACTTCCTCTGGGAACTGTGAGGAGTTACTGGAAAACTTTAAGGAAGGATCTGATCTGGTTGGATTTTGCTTGTCATAAATATATCCCTGGTAGTAGTGTGGAAGGCTGATGTGGATTTTGCAGTGGTGGTTAGTGATAGGAGGCCCAGGAACAAGGGATGAAGAGGCTGAAAAAAATCCAAGTTAGAAACAGTGAGAGCTTGAGTTGGGAGGAAAGAGAGGAGGGGGATACTCAATTAAAGTGTTGAATTTAATTGAAGAACAAAGGGAGAGCTGCTGTCAGCACTAGTCAAGAATATAGACCTCATGGAAAGGCTTCTAGAAAACTATATCTCCTAAAGATAAAATGCAAAACCATCTCCATGGTTACAGCACATAACCTTGTAGAGGGTGATCCATATCACTGAACATATTGTTTTACCTTGAACATTTTATTTTTACACTCACTAGAGTTGTGTGGTCAGAGACAGAATAACTCCAGAAGGGATCTATAGAATGTCTGGTTTCTGTGTGGGCGGTGTCAGGTGCCATGCTCACTGGACATTAACTCTTTCAATTCTGACAACTATAGAAATCCTTTGGAATAGTACCCCTCTCAGTGCCTTGTCATATCAAAGGAGAATCAGGCACAGAGAAATCAAATAACCTGATTGAGATCACACACAGCCAGAGAAGTGAAGAACCAGAATTCCTCCTCAAATGCTTTTCTTCCTTCTTACTTTCTCTCATGATGCTTTGCAGGATTTCTCTTCTGTTCTTTCACTGGCCTCCTGATTTCATGGTCCTATATTTACAACCTGAATGGTAAAAGAAATATAACATCTTCAAGATCTTTCAAGAGTCAGTCATAACATGGTGATAAGTAGTAAGGGCTCGGGAACCTGAATGCCTGAGTATCTATTCCGCCTCCAGCATTTCCTACCTGTGTAATTTTGGGTTTGGGCTCCATGTCTCAGCTAACTTGTCTGTAAAGTGAAAGCAACAATATCTTCATTTTAGGGTTTGGGGGAGGACTCAGCAGGTTTATAGATAGAAAGCATGTGCAGCAGTGCCTGATGCATTGAATGGCATTCATTCAGCCATTGTTTATTGAATCTAATTAAATAAGGGGTCTCTGGGTTGATACCAAAGAGGACAACAATTTCTTTCTAAGAAAGATGCCTTGAGTGCCAATGAGATAAATGTAGGTGCTGTTACTTGCCATCCAATGCTTTGCTTCATGCAGTAGAAGATTGGGCACATGGATTCAGCAACCAAGGCTCCTCCCTTGAGGCATTGGGCAAGGCATGAAGACTCTTTAAGCCTAGGGTTCCTTACCCTTTAAATGATGTGTGAATATATCTTCAATAGCAATTATAAGGCTTCAATGATGGAAAGAAACCTTTGTCACAGGAGTTCCAGAAGTTTCTATTTCATGAGATTTCAGGTGTCCTCAGGTGCTGTGATTTATCATTAGGTATTGTGGGGAGGAAAGGTTAAAATAATGTAAGCGAGAATTTGGAAGCTCAGAGATTTTCCCTTCTCTTTGTGTCTCTTCTACCTGCCACCAGGATTGCTCTTTGAATGAGCCATTGTTTCTGGTAAGAATGTTGTAGGTATCAGGTGTGTGGCATTGAAAAAAAAAAAAAAAGGTTGAAAAGCACTGTTTTATCCCAACACCTTCAGCTTACAGATGAGACAAGAGTACCCTCCGCCCAAGAACTTTAGGCAACCATACAAGGTCGCAGAACAAGTGAGTAAGTAGGAGAATCAGAGCTGGGAACTAGGTTTTCTTTAAATCTGTTTAATGTTCCTTCCACAACATCATGTTGCCTCTCTCCTTTCTATCAATCTCTCTAAAATTTTGAAATTTTGATTGCCTAAGTTTGAAAAAGTAAGTCAATGTAGGTAAATCATTTTTTAAGGCATTGAACTGAGAACCAAAGATTAGGACCACGTTAAAACCATTAGAAGATTTGAGCTTAAAACTGATCATGCTGCCACCTCCTCTCTGTAGAAAATTCAAAAAGAAAGTTGATAATCAGACCATACGTGTACAAAAATCCAAAAAATTGCAATTTCCAATAATAAATGATTTTCATGCCTTTTTTCTCAAACATTGATACAAATTTAAAAAAAAAATGCTGTGGATATGCTCTTGCTCTAAGAACCTGCAGACCAGATTCTACTGTCCCTGTCAAAGGAAGGAGACACAGTGCCACTTGAGCACAGAACATAGCCTGCATGTTGCATGTGTATTCATCCTGCCTATATTAACTTGTTTTGGAAACTTGTCTTTCCCTAAAAATACAGCACAGTGAAAAGGTTTAGTCACAGATGCTGACCAGTAAATTACACTGCATATTACCTTAAAAGACTTTTTTAGCCAGTTTTCTGGGTAGCTCATCCAGGGCCACATTCCCATTGTTCATTCTCAGAGTGGCACTGGGATCCAAGAAGTATGATTTAGAACCTAAGGAAGATAGTCCAAAGAAACTCTGACTCCTAATTGCATTTTTCAATCTCCATAAAGAGACTAGGAGGTATTCTCGAAATCATTTCATCTTTTTTTTACACTTATTTCTCCTTACACATATTCAGCTGTCCCTGCTCGTCTTTCTCCCCGAGCTTCCCTGAGGAATTCCTATCCAGCTTTAGCTTACATGCTCATACCCTTACCCTACATACCCCCATTCCTGCATGATTGTTGTGGCATGAAATCCAAGAGAAGCCTCCTGGCAAAAATGATTATCCTCAGAAGGTGAAGGGGGTAAGAACCTTAGTGGAGAAGGAGATGTCCAATTAATTAAGTTGGAAATAAACTGGGAACGCTCAAGCATTCATAATCTTTGCTCCATCCCACAGTTGCCTTCTTTCCCTTTACATTCACAGTGAGATGTTTGATGAGAGGGATTGCTTTTAATGTTAATTTTATTTGGGTTGCTCCTTCAGTGCTTAACACCACATTCAGTCTCAATGCAGCTCTCAGTAATTGTTCTTAACCACTTACAGAGACGAGGGTCTTGAAGAAATCATTAATTTTACACACATTTGTCCCTAATTTTGACATTGTGTTTTATTGTCAAACTGCATTTTCTAATTTGGCAAACTGGTTCCCCATATCCCAAGGAGAAAGTCAGCAGGAACAAAGTGTAGATCATGGTAAACTACACTCTTGACTTTGCAAAGAATGTGAACGCAAACTTTCTTCAGATGCGTGTGGATGAGATTCTGTCTCCAGTCTTTGGTAAAGCTTTTAATACTAAGAAACTCCTTATAATTGGCAATCAGTTTCCAGGACTAAAAATAACTTGGTAGAAATTATTCTCATTGACAGTCAGGTTGTATTGCTCAGGGTCAGGAATACAAATAGCTGAACAGAGGAGCAGTAGGTTCAGGGAGACTTCTGCTTTAAGTTCTGCATTTGGGAAATTTATTTATTATTGGAAGAAAGAGCTATACTCTCATGTTCAACTTTGGAAAACATGTAAAAAAATCATTTTGTCCTGAATGTATGGCCTGATCTCTCTACAAATTGACCTGTCTTTGTAAAATAGACTTGTTTCAATTTGCATATAATTAATTTTATTATTATCAGTATTTATTATAATCATTATTAAATGTTCATTATTGTGATTTTTAAAATAGAAACATGTGAATTGTTATAGATCATGTGTGGGGGTTGAAAAGAATTTACTGCTTTTAAGGTAATATTGTGATCAAGTCATTGATAATGTGATAAAACTTCACTATTAAAAATATTTACTCTTAGGTAAATATTTACTAAAAATTTACTAAAACTTCACCATTAAAAATATTTACTCTTAGGTAAATATTTACTAAAAATTTACTCTTAGGGCACCTGGGTGGCTCAGTGGGTTAAAGCCTCTGCCCAGGATCCTGGGATCGAGCCCTGCATTGGGCTCTCTGCTCAGCAGGGAGCCTGCTTCCTCCTCTCTCTCTCTCTGCCTGCCTCTCTGCCTACTTGTGATCTCTGCCAAATTAAAAAAAAAGAATCTTAAAAAAAATTTACTTTCTATGTAAGCAAAGAGAACTGAATGCTGAATCAGAAGACTCCAGACCCCAAGTAACCAGATCATCCTGGACAAATTCTGACCATTCAGTCTGATAAAATTTGCAGGGTTATAATCTATGATAGACTATCCCTAACATCCTTCCAAAACTCTGATCAGAATAAAGTATAAGGAATATTGGTCAATAAAAATCATTGAAAGAAGAGTCAGTGGGGGGTAAGGGATGAAAGAAAAGTGAAATGAATCAGGCAGGTATACTATCAAAATCTATGCCGTGTAGTAGCTATATGGAATCAGACTTGGCTAATTTATTTAATCTCCAAATCTCAGCACAGGATTCTCTCCGTTAGAACAATAACAAAAGAGCAAATCCAGTAGCCATTTTTTGAGTGTCTGCTATTCAGATATACCCCACATATATTAATTTCAGAAAAATTATGTCCAATTTATATTATTTGTATATATATTTTATTTTATTTTGCAGATTTTATTTATTTGAGAGAGAGAGAGAGAATGAATAGAGCGGGGAAGGGCAGAAACAGAAGGAGAGACAGAAGCAGGCTCCGGGCTGAGCAAGAAGCTCCATGCAGGACTCTTTCCCAGGATTCTGAGGAATTGACCTGAGCCAAAAGTAGAAGCTTAGCCAACTGAGCCACAGACACCACTATATATATATATTTTAAAGCTTGAATCTCATAGAGATTAAATAATTTGCCCCTGGTAACATAGTAAGCAGTAGGTTGAGGATTTAAATTCAGGTCTACTTGATTTTCTCTCTTAAACATCCTATTTCCTCATTTTGTAAGGAATGAAAGCAACTCACATTTGGAAACATTTTCAGGATGAAAGAGAAGGCCAAACACATAAAAAAGATCATCTAACAAAGGACACAAAAGTGGTCACACAGGCCACTGAATCACCTCGTTGGAGCTCAGGGACATCATGAACTGCCCAGAATGCTAAGTGACCTCACACCTGTGTGAGCCACTTAGGACCGTAAATGCAAAGAGTCTGTCCTGGTAAAGCTGTTGTGTTTGTTGTTTTGAAGGAGTTGATGACCTTTGACCTTTTAAGACTAGATCAGAGATGAGCAACCAAACATCTCTGTCAAACAGACTCCAATATCTTCAGTAGAAATTCTTCTCATTTATTCCAGGAACCAATTCTTTTGGTCCTATTGTTCCTAATCAGGATTCTGAAACTTGTAATCACGTTTTTACCAATCACAGAGCATGGTATCCTGGAACCTTGGACTAAGAAGGGCATTTAGAAATCATCTGATTCAGCGTTCTCATTTTGTTGATCAGGACATTGAGGTTCCAAAAGATTAAGGGATTCACCTTGACTTAAACACACAGTTAATTATATGTATTTTGGATCAGGTGGCCTAGTTAGTGGTATCACCCAATACCTCTTCTCCCTGATGAGCTGACAACATACTTGAGAACAGAGACTACATGGAGACTTTGTTTCAGTTTCATACTCTTGGGTGAAGAACTGGATTTATGGTCACTAGATAAGTAGTATGGAGTAATGGACTCAAACAGAAGATACATAGTAGTGAATGCTTCATATTCTCTTTTTTTAGTGACAAATCAAGGAAAAACAAAGACTGCAACAAGGAAAGTTTCTGGTTGTGTCAAGGCATGTCAGATACAGTTACATTTTGGTTTAGAGATTAAATGGGACATACCAGGGTTCCACCCTAAGAAAGCAACAACCATGACCAAGAGAAGCTATTTTGACCAGATTATGTTCTCATCCTGATAAATGTTCTGTACCTTTCCTTTTATTCCTTTCTTCGTTTGACATCAGAATGATTCCATAGAGTACAACACTTCTGTTTATCCAGTTACAATGCTGTTGTCTATCATCTGCTATCCAAAAATACTTCACCCTTTGTTCCTAGCCCCAGTTCACAGAAATTGCTGATGCTTCATTCTGCCCTATAGCATCTGACTATTGCTTTGTTTGTGACTTGGCTTTGATAACTTACTCCAGCTTTACCTCAAAGACTAGTGAAAGGGGAGGGGTCTGCCATTGTGCCTGGCTGAGCAGTTAAGAGAGCTGTAATTAGAAGGGGGTTACCTCTTCTATTAAACAAATTCTCCAAGATTTTGGTAAGGAAGAGCACGAAAGGTAAACTGACCAGAAAGGCAAGAATATGGATAGGGCTTTTTTTTTTTTTTTCCCGTTAATTTATTGAACTAATATTTATTGGTACCCACAATTATTATTGACGATATGTTGGTGGGATTGATAGGAGACTTCTGTCCAAATTGTTCAGAGTAAAGTGAGACAACAGCCACTGTGGCAGACATTGGCTAGATGTTCAGCAATTCCATTTCTGCTTCCTGGGAACTCAGGAAAACTATGCAGCTTAGCATCTTTTCTACAGTTGAGTTGAGATCATATGACTAGTTCTTGCCAATGGAATACTGAGAGAAGTGATTTTAGGCCTGGCCTTTCATCATCTCTCTCTCTTTAGAGTTCGTATGTCTGATGTGATGAGAAATCACAGGATAGGAGGTACATCTGTGTCACTGCCTTGGAAATGAGCTTCCCAAGAGATTCACCCAAATTTTATTGGATTATGACTTGAGTGAGAAGGGAACCTTGTTGTGTTAAGCCACTAGAGTTAGGATTTATTTTACTATGGCAGCATAATCTGTATTACACATGATTATAAAACAATGAAATTGCTTACCATTGAAATTTTTCCCAAATATTATGCCGTCACCAAGGAGAGCACCTCTTTTATCCTGGGGAATTATGGGATATTTCCTATAAGAAGAGATGTGTAAGATAAGTCTTAAAAGACTCCATTCCCTTCTATTTTCACCATTCTCTTTTGGATTTTTCTTTTGTATGCCCATGTTTTCCAAACTGAAATAGAAAGAGGAATCTAGGAAAATATTCCATGTGACTTAACGTCTTTGGCCTTGTTTCAGGAATGAGCTCAGGAAGTCTGGACATCTGCTTTCATGTGGGAAGAAATTAGGTGATAATTATTACGTGGGGACAAGGAGCTGAGAAGGAAGGACATCAGATAGATCATCTCTGAAATTATGTCTAGTCTTTGGAACTAGAGTGATGTTAGTATAGGGTCAGAAATCTGTGTTCTGGAAAAAAATTTGCTCTAGGTCTTATGTGTTTTCCTTAAGAATGTTTACATACAAGGGGGAAGTCTTAAATGTAATGGCAACTGGAGCTATTTGGTCAGAGCAGTTGGATGAGTGTAGTTTGAATTACTCATTTATTTTTTAAATATAATAAGCTCTATTGTTCCAGGTATGGTTCTTATTAAGTACTTAATAAATATTAATTTACTTATATGAGGTACTTTCTAGTATTGATATCATTTTCAAGATGAGGAACTGAGGCATAGAGAGTTCAAGAGTACATATTTCCCACTAGCAAGTGTAGAATCAGGATTTGAACCCAGATTGTATGGCTCTAGATCCCAAATATGTCACTGCTTTACTATGCTGTATTGCTTTTGCTAATTAGTAATAGCAGAAGCAACAATTACCATTTATTGAACTTACCATTTATTGAATTTAAATATTATGCATTTAAAATTGGTTGATATTAGGTTATTGCAGATAGCACATTCATTATCTTGTACTGCAGTAAATTTTTTTCTCAGAAATTAGCTAATTGTGTATATCAATTTTTAAATTTTAACACATTTTCTTTCTGGAATTTACTATATGCCAAGTGCTCTTCTAAATTCACTACATGCATTGTCTCTTCAGTGCTCAAAGCCATATTATGAGTAGGTACAAGTATTACTCCCATTGTATAGATGAGGAAAGAGGAAACAGAAGAGAAAGAACCAGAAGATGTTTATAAACAGGAGAGGCAGAAGCTATGCTGGAATTCAGGCAGGCTTAGGTCCACAGTCTGAGTACTTTGCCACTACAACACATATCATCTCAATAGTTGAGGTGCAAGATTTTTCTGGCTGTGGACTCTAGAAAATGCCCTTGAAACCAGGAACCAGGGATCTTTTGCATTTGCCTCTTCCTTCTTCTAGGTCAGTTAGGATAAGTGTTGGATACTTTCTTGGTCTAGATTACTTTTCACTCCCTTACCAAAGATTTGACAATTACTGGAATAGCAATCAAAGTCCCACTGAAAAGTCATCTTTTTCAGTGAAAAAATTCTTCCTTCCCCTAAGTTATGACATAATGAATTTCCTTTTACTCTATTTCATTAGAAATATAACATTGAAAAAAATATCAACAGTTTAGTCTTACTGAAGCTTTACTGAAACAGACTTTTTTTTTTCAGACTTTTTTTTTTAAAGATTTTATTTATTTATTTGACAGAGAGAGAGAGAGAGAGAGAGAGATCACAAGTAGGCAGAGAGGCAGGCAGAGAGAGAGAGGGAAGCATGCTCCCCACTGAGCAGAGAGCCTGATGCGGGGCTCAATCCCAGGACCCTATGATCATGACCTGAGCTGAAGGCAGAGGCTTAACCCACTGAGCTTCCCAGGTGCCCCTGGAACCGACTTTTAATGGCAACATGATATCTTTGGTTTTTGCTTTGTTGTCTTGTTTCCTGGGTTTTAGATTTAGCCACAGGAGACAACTTTAAACAGCTTGCATTTTGTAGTAAACACCTGATAATATGTGCAAAACAGAAGAGTCTGGTACTTTGGTAATGACTTTTAACCTAGAAATACGAAGAAAATGTTAGAAATATTATGCATTTAAAATTGGTTGATATTAGGTTATTGCAGATAGCACATTCATTATGTTGCACTGCAGTAAATTTTTTTTCCTCAGAAATTAGCTAATTGTGTATATCAATTTTTAAATTTTAACACATTTTCTTTCTGGAATTTAATAAGGATTTTTTGAAACATGCATAACCTCATGATATATGATAATTGCCTAAAATAAAGCCAACAACAGAACAACAATTATTTGAAAAGAATTCAAAACACAGCTTACTTTTGAAGAACACTTGTGGAAACATCTGTGGAACTTCCAATCTCATAACTCTGGATAATTTGTTCAGCCTCTCCTAGCCTCTCCACTCTTACGAAGATTACATAGAATTATTTATATGAAAATAATAAGCACAGTGGATGAAGAAGTAGCTTTATTCAACTTCCCTCCCTCCCTTCTTCCTTTGCTTCTAAGGAAGTACTTCCTTCCCTCGTCCCCTTTTTCTCTTCTTTTATTCCTCTCTGTGCCTCCAAGATGTCTTCAGGGCACATTTAGAGAAAGGAGAAGAAAGAGGAGGAGAAAGTGAAATGAGGCTGCTTTTGATAAGACTGGAATTGCATTGGGAAATGGATTTTTTAAAATGGTGATGCCCCCTAGCAATTTCAGCACCCAGAGGAAGACTGACAAATCTTACTGAAGACGCTTCATAATGCTCAGTGTTCTGGTTTATTTATTCTCAGTGTTGACTCCCAATAGAAGTAACTCTCCTTGGCAAGGGAGATTAAAGCCTCTTTCCTCTAACCATAGCAAGTATACTGATATTGCTAATGCTAGAAAGAAAAAAAAATTAAAACAATGTAGGTGGCTAAGATTAATGAGGTAGAGTCCTGTTCCTAAAGGCATTTTTGTTGACAAGTAAAGCAGGTAATCAGCATTAGTACTGCATACTGGAAGGAGTACCCTTCCACAGAAATAATTTAGTGTAGACTCAGACTCCAAAGACTACTTTGAACAAGTGCATAATCAAAATCATGGACTTTCTGTGACCAGTAATAACTGAAGGAAAAGTGTGGGCATCAGAGCAAATGACAGAGTGAACAATAAGATCAGTCCTGGACTAGAATTATTCCCTGAGCCCCCATATTAGTTTACTTCTGTGATGTAACAAATTAACACAGATTAGTTGTTTAAAACAACACACATTTGTTATCTTAAAGTTTCTCTGGGGTCAGAAGTCTAGGCAAAACTGAGCTGGATCCTCTTCTCAGTTTCACAAGGCTCCCGTCAAGGTTTTATTTAGTAGGCTTCATTGTCATGTGGAGGCTTGATGGAGAAAAGATCTGCTTCTCAGCTCATTTGGGTTGTTGGCATAATTTCCTTCCTGTGGTTTGTAACTGAGGGCTCCATTTTTGTGGTCTATAAGCTGGAGACTGTCCTCAAGTCTTGGAGGATGCTACCAGGTCCCAGCTGTGTGGAATTCCTCAATGTGGCTGCTTACTTCAATCCAGCTAGAAGAATCTCTCATCTGAGGAAGGACTCAGCCTCTCTTGTAAGGACTCTCACTTGATTAAGTCAGACCCACCAGATAACTTCCCTTTTGATCAGCTCAAAATCAGCTACATGGGATTTTGATTATATCTACAAATCCTTTCATCTTTGCCATTAGGTAACCTAATTGAAGATGTGACATTGCCATTGTTTTTTGGTTAGAAGCAAGTCACAGGTCCCACCTACTCTCAAGGATAAGGGATTATAAAAGGCATGAGTTCCAGGGGGCAGGAAACAGAATCTGTCATAGGCTCTGTCCATAACAATCAAATTGGTTAAGATTTATTGCTGGTTAAGAGTAATTAAAGATAGGCAAAAGAATTCCTGTATACTCTTCACATTTTTGTAATTTCATTCAGTAGACTGTTTAACTTACATCACTTCAAAAACTGGTAAACATTTAGGATAGGCTTGCTCATTACCAATTAACCCTTTCTCATCTTTACATAGACTTAAATTAATGGAGCTTATCTGTATGCATTTGTTTATTAATTCATTCAACAAATATTCAATGAGCATTGACTATGATCCAGGGATTATTTAAATGCTGGGTGTTTTATAACAGACATAAAGATTTAAAGTAATCCATGCACTTACAAACTTTGTATGTTAAAGGAGCAGACAGATAACAAACAAGATTAATTAGTAAAATACGTATTATGTTTGGCAGTGGCAAATGCTAAGGAGAGGGGGTAGGTGGGTTGATATTTTAGAGACTTTGGGTAGTGAAGGTATCTGTAGGAAGGTAACATGTGAGCAAAGGCCTGAAGAAATAAGGGACTAAATCATGTGGCCATTTGAGAGATGAGCATTTGAGGCAGGAAAAAAAAAAAAAAAGTACAAGGTCCTGATATTGAAGACATACCTGATGGGTTTTGGGGCACAATAAGGAGTTTGGATTAGCTAAATCAGAGTAAGCCAAGGAGACATAAAGGAGATATAGTGAAAGAGGAAATGGGACACTGGGTCAAGCCAGGTTCTCTAGGTCTTTTTGTAAGGGATTTGTTGTTTTCCTTGAAATGAGAGCCATTGGAACCTTGTGAGCAGGAGAATGAAGTGGTCTGATTCACCTTTTACCAGGGTCACTGGCTGCTGTGTAGAAAATAAACTGAGGGGGTCAAGAGTGAAACAGGGAGACCACTAAGTAGACTATAATGATGATTCGGGTTAGTGACGACAGCGTCTTGAACCAGCCATGGGGTGGTAAAAATGGAAGGTAAAACTGAAAGAATTTGCTGACACTTTGGATTATAAGAGAAAGAGAGAAGTCAAGGATGACTGTCTATTCCCACATCTCTCTATAAATGTATAGCTTTTCACTTAACTACCAAACTACTATGCATTCTGTATAAAAGAATTTATATACATAAGTATGTGGTGAAGCTGCACTGGACTTATGCTAATTCACTTGTGTTTGGTAAAATAAAGAAATCCCATAGACTGATACTTTATAACATATTCCTTCTTATTGTGTTGAGTTAAATACACACAGCAGTGTATACAGTGCTTTATTGGCAATTAAAGAGATTTTTAAGAAAGATTTTATTTATTTATTGAGAGAGAGAGAGAGAGAGCGCTGGGGGAGTGGCAGAGGGAGAGGGACAGGCAGACTCTCTGTGGAGATGACCCGGTGCTCCATCCCAGGACTCTGAGATTATGACATGAGCTGGAGTAAGACGTCCAACTGACTGAGCCACCAGGCACCCATTAAGAGATTTTTCAAGCATAGTTTTTATTATGTGCAGTTTTTACCTTTCCAGTTCATTTTAGAATCCTACCTCTGAGAGAGAAGTGCTTTTGCTTTAAGGCCCTGCCCTGGTCTTAGCATCCATAATTATGGTGCTCCGGATATACCACATAGGTGAGCAACATTTCTTTGAGAATTATGTCTCCATGGGGCTTGCTTAGCTCCCTTGTACGTGCTGCAGAGCATAGTTGATATGGAGGGAGAGCTGCTCTCCGGGTCTGTCCTCTCAACACTGTGTTCTGTGTGGCTAATGTCAGAGGTATTCACTCAATTCTGGTGATTAGTGCAGCAAAGAACTTTTCAAATTAAAATTTTACAAAGAAAATAAAATACTCTAGTTCAAATTAACTGGGCATACTCTTGATTGGCCTTACTTATAAAATTGACAATCATATGGATAATATGCAAATGTATGCAGAAATAAATATATTTTTATAGGTATTCAATTCTCAGTAACACTTCCTGTACCAGCAGCTATGGTCTTGTTGCTAATGCCAGTCTCTCCTCACTGAGCAGTCCTTAGATCCTCTATCATCTCTCCAGGAAGTGTGGCCTTTTAGGTGTACAAGAGTATAGTAGTCTACCAGACAGAAACATTTCAGTTGGAAATGAGATAACATTTGTCCTAATGGCTTAAATATGAAAGGTAAATTTACTGACTCATGTAATTAAACAGTACAGAGGTAGGAGTGACCACAGACACGTTCATGGATCTCCTATTTCACTAGGTCTTCCGCTCTGCCTTTTGGCATGTTCCTCGGCTCTGCCCTCTAGCTTGTGTGGCTTTGCCCTCATATGGCTCTGTCCATAATAGAAGCAAGGGCTGCCGTTGTTGTACTCTGTGCCCTCTACCACAACAACCATAGGAAGAAAAGTCCAGATCCCAGGACTTACAGAACAAACCTTGGGGCATTCTCACTGGATCAGTGAGGATCCCATGATCTGGACTAGTTCTATTGCCAGGAGAATGTGATGCATTGGTGAGCTTAGGCCTGAATTTCCTGCCCATTGCTGAAAGGACTGTGGCTAAGGAGTTGGGGATAGGTTACTGAAATTTAGCCAATTCAGGCACTGTCTGGAACTGTTGGATATGGACATAATCCTTGGCATACTACAGGGTAGAATAAGGATTGGTGATCTGGTCTGTGAATGCAAATAAGGTGGAGACTGTTCAGTAGATGCCTAGGACATGTGATACAGAAATTCAAATATTGTATTTCTGACTTGGCTTGGCCACAATACAAGGCTTTGCAGTGAATGGTAAACAGGCTTATACTTCTAACAACCTTGAATTTCAGAGTGTCTTTCTCCTTCAGTTCTATTCCTGTGTCCATGACACCATCTACAACCTAGGACACATGTTTATAGCTAATTGCTTCTCTACATAAAGACATGTCTGATACTATTTATGAAGAGGAAGGTCCTGCCTGCCTTGTGGGGCATGTGTTCTGATGTTTTTGCTTAGGACCCTAGCACAGAGCTTTGTGTCATTTTTACCAATAGGCTTTTTGCAATAAAATTTGAGTTTCACTGTTTGGGCAGTTAGTTGTTTTTTAAAAATCTCTGTCTCAGGATGCCTAGGTGACTCAGTTGGTTAAGCACCTCCTTTCAGCTCAGATCATGATCCCGGGGTCCTGGGATTGGACTGTTCCCTGCTCAGTGGGGAGCCTGCCTCTCCCTCTCCTTCTGCCTGCCTCTCCCCCTGCTTGTGCTCTCTCTCTGTCAAATGAATAAATAAAATCTTAAAAAAAGATCTCCATCTCTAGTATTGGTGTTCTACTGCTTCAATAGCAACTTAACACATATTTATTAGCTTACAACAACACAAATTTATTATCTGATAGCTTTGTTAGTCAGAATTCCATCCCTGATCTCACAGGGCTATAATCAAGGTTGCTGACTGGTTTGCATTTCTTTTTAGAGGCTTTATAAAGGGGACAGTCTTGTTTTCTTGCTCATTCAGGTTGTGGGAAGAATTCCATTATTTGCAATGGCGTGACTGAAGTTTTGTTCTCTTGAGGGTGGTTCTCAGCTTTTAGAGGTCACCATATCACTTAGCTCGTGGCCTTCTTCCACCATTTTCAAAGGCAACAATGGTAGGTTGAGTCCCTGTCACAACATGTCTCTCTGACCCACTGTAGAAAGATTCCCCACTCTTAAGAGCTCATGAGATTAGTTAGGACCTTCCCAATTAATCCAGAAAATCTTGCCCTTTTAGTGGTCACCTGATTAGCAACAGAAAAGATATGTATGACTGAACAGATAAAATTATGTAATATAATTTTGCTATGTAACATAACATATTCACAACTTTGAGGATTAGGATGTAGACAGCTTAGGGGCTGTTATTCTTACACACACACACACACACACACACACACACACAGTGTGCATGCACAATTCCCAAACATTCATTTTTTACCACTTTTCACTTGCCTATTAATATTATTAATTCCATAAAGCAATTCTTAATTTAAGATTTGGATGAAACTCTTAGCCAGGAGTTGTTCAGGTGAATTCCCGGTTTTTATCCAGTATCACTTTCCTTTGATTATTATTCTGGATAATTATTATTCTTGATACCACTGTGACTTTACAAGCTCTTATTGAACTGGCCACTTACTATATCAGAGATTACA
The DNA here is from genome assembly GCF_030435805.1 of Mustela lutreola. NCBI lineage: Eukaryota > Metazoa > Chordata > Mammalia > Carnivora > Mustelidae > Mustela > Mustela lutreola. The sequence goes on along the minus strand of NC_081290.1, from coordinate 54,412,656 downwards.
TCCAATTGTAAAAAAAACCTGGATTATATTTTGTCTGTAGTGTCATAGTTTTGAAGATATAAAAATAAATTCTAGGTTAAGTGCTAAATCAAATTGTATTAAAAAGGTAAACATTCCAAAGGTGCTTCCTGGGTCATGCTGTCAACTCTTCTTCCAAGTTCATAGTACTTGAGATTTTGCTCCTCAAACTATTTCATGCCTGTTTCCATGTGTTCACTTCAACATTACTTTCCTGCTCAGGGCTCTAAATCAACACTGCATTGAATTTAATCTACTGGCTCTGAGTTAAAATGCTTACTCAATTGCTTACAGGAAAGAGATGTTCTCAGAGCTGCCTGAACCCTAATAATCTTTGGCCAGATTCAACTTTTAAAAAGTCTGTACATCCCACTTGATATTCATGTTCACTCAAGGTAATAATCAGTAATGGTTTGGAGGTGGTACCATATGTCAGGTACTACTTTACATACACTCTCTGCTTGAGTTCCTCCAACATCCCTATAGGGGTATGTGATGTTGTCAATTCTGTTTTAAAGACAAAGAAATAAAAACAAAGGGAGTGAAATCATCTTGCCAAGGCTATATAGCTGTGAAGTATCAGCATTGAAACCTCAGCTCACCGACAAGAATGCCTCTGCCCTTAACCATAAAGCATTAATGCCCCATGAAATTTATTCCCTTTCCAGGTGGCTATTTTACTGTTAATATGGAGGTATAGGTGGATCAGATATTACTATTGTTTTACTGATAGGAAATTGAGTAGTGTAGTTGCCCTAGTTAGATGTCTAATATTGATCATTGCCTAACTGTCCTTCTGTTTCTTCCTTCTATGGAAGCTGTATCATGGCAGGTAACCAGTTTTTATAGATTATTATAGTTTTATATTTCTTGTTTTGGCTAGTGGATTTTTATCCCTACTTGTTAGACCATGCTTTAGAATTTCTCCTATTGTTGATTAGGGAAAAATGTTTTTGTATTTCCTCTTCAAAATTGCAGATGGGTCTGGGAAATATTTAGGAAGACATACATTCCATATGTAAGGCAGGCTTGCTTGCCTTATTTATTTATTTATTTATGAGCAAGAGATAGAGACAGTACAAATGGGAGGGGGCAGGGAAAGAGGGAGAGGGAGAATCATAAGCAAGCTTCATGCCAGCACGGAGCTCGACACAGTGCTTGATCTCACAACCATGAGATCAGGACCTGAGCCAAAATCAAGATTCAGACGCTTAACTGATTGAGCCACCCAGTCACCCCAGGCCTTTTCCTAATCAAATAAAATTAATTATCTTTGCCATATGCTATTGTTAGCATTCATAGAATATATTCATTTGCAACCAATCTTAAAGCTGAAAATTATCAGAAAAAGTGATATGAATAAAAAACGAGTTCATATGATTTCCTAAGATTCTTTAGGTAGACTGTTCTAATCTTCATTTATCTTGCAGGTCTTTTCAGCCAAAATAAGCTACATTAAAATCCTATGATCCTTCTAAATCTGTAGTTCTTGGAAACAGATGTCAAGGCTTTATCATATGTGTGAAAAAAGGTAGTTTCATTAATCCACTGGAGGGTCCTCACTCTGAGTTTCTCAGCATCCAGAATCTTACTCCTACTCAGAGGGAGATACTATAGGACAATGCATGTCTCAGTCTAGGAGAATAAGAAATAAAATCATGAAGAAATCATGAGATGTAAGGAGAATAGGCCTTAGGAAGGAAAGGCACAAAATAGAACATCTATGAAAAGGGATGTAGGATTAATGGCACATGCAGAGAAAAAATTTAAAATAAACATATTCTTTGTTCTCAGAGAGATAAAGGAGAATATAGGAAATGTAAAGTAGATCAGATAATTATGAAGAAACAATTGAAAGAGTTAGATATGAAAATAATATTGTTAAGCTAAACTACTACATGGATGTGTTGAACAACAGAACATATAGAATTTCTGAAGAAAAACCAAGTAAGCTGTGTGATCAAGCTGAGGAACTCTCCTGGAAGATGTCAGGATATGCTAAACAAACGGAAAGAATGAAAGATTAAGAGAGGACAGAATTAGAAGTATCAAAGATAACAGAAAGGACTTCCCAAAGAGGAACAAAGAATACCTGCAGGAGATAAATTAGCAGGAGAAATAATGAATAAGAACTTCTCAGAAATGGACAAAGATATGAATCCTTAGGTAGAAAAAAATCATAGAGCACTGATAGAACTGATAAGAAAATACTACAGCTAGACCCATTATAATGACAGTTGAGGAAATAAAAGATGACAAAATCTCTTAAATGCTCCAGACAGGAAAAAAAGGCACATAGAGAGTAAGAGATATCATCAGTCTTTTCACCAGTAACACTGAATGCAAGAGTATAGTGGTAAAATAACTTCATATGGTTGATGGAAAATAATGTTGAACCTATTAGCTATTGAAGTTGTTATTTAAAATTTTTATCAATGTCTTCTTAAGTTCATTGTAGAAGTCAGGCTTAATAAATTCCAAAAAGTTAGTATCATTCAGCACATGAAGTATGGTCATAATTTAAGAAAATTAGGAATCAAAAACGAAGTCTTAGTTTAGAAAGTTTACAAAATATACCAAAATCCTATTTATACTACTAAAATATCCCTAATAAGAAAAAGGATGGAAACTGTAAAATAATTAGGCTACATGACAATGAAAACAGCACTACATGTCAACACCTGTGGTATGTATATTAGAAGGAAATTAATAAATATGAAACATTTATCAGAGAAGAACTATTACAATATATTATCTCAGTATTCAATTGAAGATGTGGGGTAAAGAGTAACAGTAAATCCTAACAGGAAAGGAATAATAAACACAGAACTGAATAAAATGAGATCACATGAAGAAAATTAGGGAGGCTCCACAACTCCCAAAACTTATTCTTTCAAAAAACAAGGAGACAAACTAATGGCGGAACCAAAATTTCACCATTATGGTAAAAACCAAAAAAAATCCGCCAAAATGGTAAAAACCAAAATTCAGAGTGAAAAGTTGGAAATAAATATACATCTGAAGCATATTTAAAACAAACACTTTAGGGGTGCCTGGGTGGCTAAGTTGGTTAAGCGTCTCCTTCCTGATCTCAGCTGAGGTCTTGACCGTAGTGCCATGAGTTTGGGCCCTGTATGGAGGCCACTTAAAAATAAATAAATAAATAAATAAATAAATAAATAAATAAATAGACAGATAAATAGATAAAACACTTTATGATACCACTTACATGGTAATCTAAAGTAGCTGAACTTACAGAAACAGAAAGTAGAATGGTTGTTACTGGGGGCTAAATGGTGGGGGGACTGGGGAAGTGTTGATCAAAGAATACAGACTTAGAAGATGAGGTGCACCTGTGTGGCTCAGTGGGTTAAAGCCTCTGCCTTCGGCTCAGGTCATGGTCCCAGGGACCTGGGATTGAGCCCCACACTGGGCTCTCTGCTCAGCAGCGAGCCTGCTTCTCTTCCTCTCTCTCTCTGCCTGCCTGTCTGGCTACTTGTGATCTCTGTCTGTCAAATAAATAAACAAAATCTTAAAAAAAAAGAAAAGATGAGCAAGTTCTGGGGATCTAATGCACATGTGATTATAATTAACAATACTGTATTATATAGTTAAAGGTTGCTAAGAGAATAGATCTTAAATTTTTTTTAAGTTTTATTTATTCATTTGGGAGAGAGAGCCAGAGAGAGAGCATGAGCAGAGGGGAGGCACAGAGTGAGAAGCAGACTCCCTGATGAGGGGTTCTATCCCAGGGCCCTGGGATCATGAGCTGAACTGAAGGAAGGCAGAAACTTTGCCAACTGAGCCACTCAGGTGCCCACATCTTGATTGTCCTTACTACAAAAATGAAATGATAATTAAGTGACATGGTGGAGATGTTAGGTAACACTACAGAATAATAATATAGCAATATGAAAGTTTATTAAATCAACACATTGTACACTTTACACAATGTTATATGTCAATTATATCTCAATAAAGCTGGACAATAAAAGAGTATTATACAAATAATATTGAATAAATTTGAAAACTTTGATATAAGAGATAAGTTCCCCTCAAACGGCAGAAAGACAAAATTAAGGGAAAACTAATATAGATTAGTGACCCCTAAAGTAATTGAGAAGGACTTTCAAAATTTCCTTTGCCCCCCAATCCCAGATAGTTTTATAAAGGAACTCAAACTCTCAAGGATTAGATAATTTCTTTCTTATATACATTATTATACAACAATGGAAATAAAAGAAGGGAAAGTTTGAAGAATTAAGTTTATAAGTGAGTTCTACTTTTGAATATTGATGTAAATATCCAAAAGAAAATATTAGCTAAGCAAATATAACAGTGCATAATGACTGTATTATGATATAATGGCATCTGTCCCCCCAAATGCTGAGATGATTCAACACAAAATGAAATCTATTATCTTGACAGGTAAATAAAAAGAACTAGATAAATGTTAACAATTATTTATATTTTAAATGATTAGAAAACAAGCAATAGAAACTAGCCTTCTTAAAAACTATTAAAATAACTCTATAGTATATAATATATTTAGTGGAGATAATTAGCTACATTACCTCTAATGTAAGGAGCAAGACAGTGATTTCCACTCTCCTTGCTACCATTCAGGCAGTTCCTACAGATAGGGTGATAAAGTCATTCTGTTTTGCTTGGGACTTCCCTGAATTTAGAACTGCATCCTGGAAAATTCCTCAGTTACAGGAAACCTGGGTGGTTTGACTGGGACAGTTAACAGTAAGTCCCATGTTCTAGAAGCCCTCTCAGACACAGGTAAACTGGGACAGTTGGTCAACCTATTACTGGTCTCCTGACCAAAGAAATAACACAAGAAAAGAACATTTGAAATATAATGATTGGAAAGAAAGATACAGAATTTTCATTATTTAAGAAGGTATGAAAATTTATATATAAAGCTTTAAAAATTATTTAAGTTCTTAAACTAATAATATAATGCAAAAAATGCTGGATCTAAGATCAGCAATAAAAATCAACAAGATTCATCAGTTACAAACCATTTATACAAGCAATAAAAATTGTCAAGTATCTAGAGATTGTCTAAGAAAGTGTACAAAAAATTTGTGAAATAATGCTCAAGCTATTTTAAAGTACCTAAAACAAAAACCAGATGGTGAAATTTGTTCATGAAGGAGATAATTTTTCAATGTAAACATATAAATTTCTTTCACATTAATTACATTAATTAATAAATGCAAGGCAATTCTAACCAAAATTCTTGCAAATTTTTTGGGAAAGGTAAAATAACATATAACATATTATTATAACATAATAACAGTTTTTGGTAAATTATATACATAAGAAGAAACTCCCCAAATAGATAAGATTTTGAAAAATAAGGATAAAGTAGGTAGAGGAAAACCAGTTCCACAGATTAAGACAAAATATAAAATCTGTAGTAACAAAACTGTGTGGTACTATGACAGATAAATAGACACGTAAAATCAGAGCAGACAGCCTGGAAACAAACCCAAATTTAAATTAATTTGTAACTAATTGAAATGAATGTACAGATTTTTAGAGAAATGATGAAATAATTGGCTATGCTGTAGGAAAAATATTAGGTTGATTTCCTATTCTCTATCTTATAATATTTCCAAGTGCAACAGTGAAAATTGTTGGTGCTCCAGAGACTCTGTTGTCCAGGCACAATACCCCCCTCACATGGACAGTATCCCCTCTCATATTTAAGGTGGAACTAACTAAGGGTAACTAGTTTGTGGCTGTTCAATTTATGCCAGTTACCTAAGTGGTCATTAGTGGAATAGTAACAAAAAAAATTGAGTTAAAAATTAGATAGTGAGGCACCTGGGTGATTCAGTTGGTTAAACATCTGCCTTTGGCTCAGGTGGTGATCTTGGGGTCATGGGATCAAGTCTGGCATTGGGCTGTCTGGTCAGAGGAGAGTCTGCTTCTCCCTCTCCCTATCTGTCTGTACTATCCCTCTTTTTCTCTCTCTCAAATAAATAAAATCTTCAAAAAATTCTTTGAAAATTCTTTAAAAAATTAAGTAGTGGACACATATATTGAAATGGTGAAAATCTAGAAAATTAGAAATATCAATTACTAATGAGAATGCAGAATTAGAGGAACTCTTAATTGCTGGTGGAAATGCAAAATGGTATGCTCACTTTAGATGACAGGCAGTTTTTAATAAAGCAACACACAGTTTGACCATATGATCGAGGATTAGCAGTCATGTGCATAGAGATTTCCCCAAGTGATTTGACAACTTAACGTCCACATGAAAACCTGCATGTGAACGTTTATAGCTGCTTCATTCATAGTCATCAGAAACTGGAAACAACTAAGCTGTCTTTCATATGTAAATGGTAAAACGATGTGATACATTTATGTAATGGAATAATATTCTATGATAAGAAATGAGTGAACAAGCAATAATGAGATATAATGATATAATGACTCTTAAGCACATATAGCTAAATGAAAGAAAATAGTCTGAAAAGGCTACACCCTGTATGATTTTAATTACATGATAATTTGGAGAGGGCAAAACTATAATGGTGGTACAGAAGATCAGTGATTGCCAAGAGTTTGGCTGGGGAGAATAAAGGAATGGATGAAACACAGGGGAATTTTTTTTTTTTAAGGTGGTTAAAATATTCTGTATGATATAGTGGATACATGACTCTATACATTTGTCAAAACCCATAGAACTTTACCAAGATCCCATGGCAAAAAGGTATAACTGTATTCTAAATTATGAAACAACCTCACTGAAGGAGTAAGGAAGAAAGGTGCTGACCTAAGTAACTTTAGAATTGAGTGCAGTGTATAATATGAAAAAAACCCAGAGTTACAGCGATACATTTATATTGGAGTAGAAAAATTAAGGAAATGGCACATGACTGTAGCCAGGTTTCTCACTATTGGAATGGGAATTTACATAGAAGCTTGAATAAGAGCCTAGAATGATACATGTGATAATGGATTAGAATTGGAGACATCAGTTTTAACTTATGTTTGGCTTAGTATTGATACTGGTGGCTACATATAGAAACACTTATAGATAATGTATTATACCAATTAGTATACATACATATATTTCTTTTTGCACTAGGAAAATCTAGAGGCAACAACACCTGAGAGGAAATGGCACATCTGGCACCCAGATTTTGGTTTCTAATAACATTCTCCAACAAGAGGACCCAGGATTCATTATAGAGGTCATAGAACATCTTCGAACACCTAGAACATCTTCTAGTATCAGAAAGTTAGGAAGAGCTCAAACCAAAAACAAAACCAAGAACAATCCATAATCATTGGAGTTTGTCAAAAGGATCAAGAGCCAACTGAAAGACTTCCTGATGTCCAAAGCTGAAAACAATTTGAGCAATAAGAAATAGAAGACACTGGATTATTATATAGGTATAAAATAAATAGCTCTGAGTCCATAGCAACATAAATAAGGGATGAATAAATAAAGAAATGACAAATCCATGGAGAGGAGCTCCAAATAATTTATGTAAATACTTTACCCTCATAGGGGTGGAGCTTAACTCTCCATTTCTTAAGTGTGGATTTCATAGTGAATTCCTTCCAAGAGTATAAGGGAAGAAAACAAGAGTAATTTTGAGTGGAAAAAACCTAAGAAATACTAACTCAACCAGGTGATGAAGTTTAACATCAGCCAGGTGATGAAGTAGTGAATCTTGTTGACAGTATGTACCCTTGATGTGATGAAATCGGCTCCTTACTCCTGTGATCTTAATCCTCCAAACATGTAACCCCAGTTTTAATTATGAGGATAAACATCAAATAAATTCCATTTGAGGGAAATCTACAACGTAGCTGATCAATAGTCCTCAAAACTGTCAAATTTATCAAAAATAAGGAAAGACTGAGAAACTGTCACAACCAAGAGGACCCCAAGGAGACATAATTAATTTAATGCAGTTTACTGGATGAAATCCTGGAACAGAAAAAGAACATTAAGGAAAAAGCTAAGGCAATCTGAAAAAAAAAAAAAGCATAAACTTTCGTTAGTAATAATGTATAAATATTGGTTTGTTAATTTTAACAAATCTGCCATAGTAATAGATATTAATAATAGGTGAATCAGATTGTGGGGGTACTCTCTGTACTATTTTCACAATTTTTCTGTAAATCTAAAACTGTTCTAAAATAAGACATTTAATTAAATATATAGTTGTTTTCTTACCACCATTCTGAGACCTTTTCCTTCCCAGCTTTTGTTCACCAAATGTGAATCCCAATGTCTTTATCCAGAAGCTTCTTTTAAATGCCTTTCCCTTTTCAGTGGGTACTGAGAGGTTTTTCTTTTCTCTCTCTCTCTCTCTCTTTTTTTGGTTTAGGTCTTATTTAAATTCCAGTTAGTTAACATACAGTGTAGTATTAGTTTCAGGTTTACAATTTAGTAACTCAGCACTTCCATACAATGCCCAGTGCTCATCACAAGTGCACTCCTTCCTTCCCATCACTTATTTTATCCATCCCCTCAACCTCCCCTCCCCCCGTAACTATCAGTTCTTTCTCTATAGTTAAGAGTCTGTTACTTGGACTGCATCTCTTTTCTTGCCCCTGATTGTTTGTTTTGTTTCTTAAATTACACATATGAGTGAAATTATATGATATTTGTCCTTCGCTGACTAACTTATTTCACTTAGCATAATACTTTTTAGCTTCCATCTGCATCATTGCAAATGGCAAGATTTCATTCTTTTTTTTATGGCTGAGTAATATTATAGTGTGTGTGTGTATGTGTGTGTGTGTGTGCGTGCGCACATGCACGTGCCCACACACGTGCCACCTCTTCTTTATCTGTTCATTACTTGATGGACATTTGGACTTTTTCCATATTTTGGCAATTGTTGATAATGCTGCTATAAATATCAGGATGCATGTGCCCCTTTGAGTTAGTATTTTGGTGTCCTCTGGGTAAATACCTACTAGTGTACTTGCTAGATTTTCAAGTAGTTCAATTTTTTTTTGAAGATTTTATTTATTTATTTATTTAAAAGAGAGAGAGAGTGAGCAGAAGTGGGGGGAGAAGAGACAGCAGGAGAGGGAGAAACAGGCTCCCCATTGAGTAGGGACACCTCTCCCCCATGTGGGGCTTGATCTCAAGACCCTCGGACCATGACTTAAGCTGAAGACACGCTTAACTGACTGAGTCACCCAGATGCCCCAGGTAGTTATATTTTTAACATTTTGAGGAACTGCCATACTGTTTTCCAGAGGGTCTACACTAGTGCATTCCCACCGACAGCGTAAGAGCACTCCTCTTTCTCAACATCCTTTCCAGCACCTCTTGTTTCTTGTGTTGTTAATTTTAGCCATTCTGACAGGTGTGAGGTGAAATCTCATTGTTTTGATTTGTATTTCCCTGGTGAGTGATGTTGAACATCTTTTCATGTGTCTATTGGCTATCTGCATGTCTTCTTTGGAAAAATGTCTGTTCAGGTCTTCTGCCCATTTTTTTAACTGGTTGTTTATATTAATTTCAGAATATCAGGGGTGTGATAAATCTCTGGAAGCTTTTGGAAGGCTTTTCTTGGATGAAAGATAAGAACTATGGTCTGGGTGCCTGGGTGGCTCAGTGGGTTAAAGCCTCTGCCTTCAGCTCAGGTCATGATCCCAGGGTGCTGGGATCGAGTCCCACATCGGGCTCTCTGCTCCGCAGGGAGCCTGCTTCCTCCTCTCTCTCTCTCTCTGCCTGCCTCTCTGCCTGCTTGTGATTTCTCTCTCTCTGTCAAATAAATAATAATTAAAAAAATTAAAAAAAAAAACAACTATGGTCTATAGATGGATGTTAAAGGAGAGTAGACTTTAGTTCTTTGGAAGAAAATACTAGGGATTAGAATGGGATGCAGTTGAAAAGGCCTGTCTGAATTTGGCTTCACACATCTGTAAAGTTTTTAAACTTTATACATGGAGGAACAGATAAAATGCTGAATAAGAGAGTTAGAATAGTCTGAATAAGAAGGTTGGAGTTGTCTCATCTTAGTATGATATTCTAGGTCTCTACTGAGTACACAATATGCTCTTGCAACCTAGGTTTGCTTTTCATTAACTCATTTATTCATCCAACAGATACTAATACTTCCTCAAGCCCTAGGTATATGGTACTGAACGAATGGAATGATGCCCTTTCTAGTCCGTGGAGAGCAGATACCTTCTGTGGCATTCGACAGAACTGTGGAATCACAATTAATTAATTAATTACTAATTAATTACTAATTAGTAATTGTGGATCAGGGATGGTTCATGAAGCAGTTTTTTTTTTTTTTTTTTTTTTTTTAGTTTCAAAGGCCACTATTATTTTTTTTAATAGTTTGGTAATATGTTCAAATTTTTTTTAAAAGATTTTATTTATTTGTCAGAGAGAGAGAAGGAACACCAAGAAGGGAAGAGGCAGGCAGAGAGAGAAGCAGGCTCCCCGCTGGGCAAGGAGTCCAATGTGAGACTAGATCCCAGGACTGCCGCTTAACCAACTGAACCACCCAGGTGTCCTCACTATTATTTTATTTTTATATATTTTTTATATCTATTATATTTATATTTTTTATATTTCTATTATTTCTTTAGAACAGAATCATCTAGGAGGAATAACATCCTAAGAGTTTTTTAAGACTATGAAGATACTTCAAGGACATACTTTGTTCTTGAACTTTTTTTGGTGGGAGGCAGGAGGAAATTGGTTTTGTTGGGCAGTATCTTCCTTTGCCTAATCTCAGTTATCACTCTCCCCAAGATAGATATAAGAAACTAAGAACTGTTGTGTTGAAGACAAAAAATGTGTATAATTTAAAGAGAAGTGGGTCATTTAAAATTCTTATCTTCCTTATTCCTATAAAGTATCAGGTAACTTAGGGAAAGTCGTTCTTTTTAGTTCTGTTTTGGGGCTAATAATTCTCCTTTGCAAATAACCACAGATGTTCTCAAATGAAACTGTTATGTAAAGTTCAAATGAATGCAAGAATTTAAAGAATTTTGCTTAGATATTTATTAATTTAGGGGTCAAAAGAGGTCAATTCATCTCAAGAAAGGAGGCAATATTTCATCCCATGCCTACTATGTACATTTTAAATTTGTGATTTAATTCACTACCTGCAACAACCCCTGGGGGCTGAGAGAGTTTAAATAATTTACTCATTTAGTCTAGCTAACTGAACTGTTAAATGGAGGAGCCAGGCCCCAAGCCCATTAGAAAACCCCAGAGTTCTTTCCCTACAATCAGACTTCTGGATATGATGAAAGACATCAGAAGTCCTATTTTATAAGATCCCCTTTGCCTTCTAAGACAGATTCATTTTCTCTACAGATGTTTCTTGGGACATCTATCATATTTCTGATATCATGCTAGATGATTTAGGGCACATTCCCTAATAGAATAGACATATGGAGCTTAGAGCTTGATGGGAGAGTCAAACAGTAAACAAGTAAATAAATTTAATAGAACTATGTAATAATAAATTAAGTGATAAGGACTCGAAGTAAAATGAACATAGTTTCATGACAGAAATCATTGTCTGTCTGTTGGGGAGAAGGTTTCACTTAAATAAGTTGGTGAAAGTCCCTCTGGGCAATGGTATTTAAGCTGGTATTTAAAGATAAGCAAGTGTCAGTTGTGAAAGGTCAGGGAGTAGAGTGGAAATGTCTGAAGGTCCAAACGTGTTTAACATTTAATTCTATAATTCATTTTGAGTAAAATTTTGTATTGGGTATGAGACAGGTTGAGACTTATTCCTCTCCCTACTCCCTCACCCCTGGATGAAAGTTTGCTCAGTCACCATTTGCTGAAAAGGCTATCTGTCCTCCATTGAATTGCCTTTATCAAGTCAGTGGGGCTGATTTCTGGGATCTGTATTCTGTCTTATTGATCTGTGTCTGCACCCCCACCAATACCACACAGTCTTGATTAGTATAGCTACATAATAAGTTTTGATACTGGATAGACTGCTTCCTTCCACTATTTTATTTTTTCAAAATTATTTTAGTTAATTTACTTCCTTTGCCCTTCCGTATACATTTTTCAATAATCTTGTCTATGTCTACAAAAAATAAAAAACTTCCTGGGACTTTAGTATGAATTGTGCAAACTTGTTTGTCAGTTTAGGAGATAATTATTATACTGAGTCTTAATTATATGTTATATCGAGACTCAATAGAATATTTTTTATATGGAATGTCATTATATGGAATCTATAAACTTGGTATATCTGCCCATTTAATTTAGATATTATTTTATTTCTTTCATTAGCACTTTATAATTTTCAGTAAACATGTCCTGTATATATATTTTGATTGATTTACAATTAAGTATTTCAATTTTTGGAGCTATTGTAAATGATGTTATATCTTTAATTTTAGTCTCCAAATGTTTATTGCTAGAAATACAGTTTTTATTTTTTTATTAAGATTTTATTTATTCAACAGAGACACAGCAAGAGAGGGAACACAAGCAGGGAGAGTGGGAGAGGGAGAAGCAGGATTCCTGCCAAGCAGGGAGCCTGATGCAGGTCTCGATCCCAAGATCCCCAAACATGACCTGAGCTCAAGGCAGATGCTGAACGATCGAGCCACCCAGGTGCCCCTACAGTTTTGATTTTTATAGGTTTATCGTTTATCCTGTATACTTGCTGAACTAATTTGTGAGTTCTGGGCCTACATTTGTAGACTCCTTAGATTTTCTATATAGGCAATCATGTCATCTGCTAATAGGGACTATTTTATTCTTTCTTCCTTTTTAAATTTTTTTTTTACTCTTTCTTTCTCATCTGTATGAATTGTATTTTCTTGCCTATTGCACTAGCTAGACATTTTAGTGCTATGTTGAATAAGGGTGATGAGAGCAGACCTCCTTGCCTGGTTCCCCATTTGAAGATAAAAGAATTCAGTCATTTACCATAAAGTATATTACTAACTATAGGTTTTCCATAGATGTTCTTTATCAAGTTGAAGATGTTTCCTTCTATTCCTGTTTTTCTGAGAGCTTTTAAAATCTAGAGTGTTGAATTTGGCAGATGATTTTTCTGCATTGATTGATGCAATCATGAATTTTTTCAACCTATTAATATGGTAGATTAAATTGATTTTTTAGTACTAAAACAGCCTTGTGTACCTTGAATAAATCCCATGTGATCATGGTTTATAATTATTTTTCCATATTGATGAATTGTTTGTTAGTTTTTTAAAAGAATTTATTTATTTGAGAGAGAGAGGAAGAGATATCAATAGAAACATGAGTGAGAAGGAGTGGGAGAAGCAGACTCCCCACTGAGCAGGGAGCCTGATGAGGGGTTCAATTCCAGGACCCCAGGATCATGATCTGAGATGAAGGCAGACACTTAAACAACTAAGCCACCTAGGTGCCCCATTCTTCTTTAAATGCTTGCTAAATTTTTCCAGTGAAATAATCTGAGACTGGAGATTTCTCTTATGTATATAGATGTGTATAGATTTCTTTTTGTGTATATAGATGTGTTAATTGTATTTCTTTGTTATCCTTTTGTTTTCTGAAGTTTGTATATATGGTATCCCTCTGTCTCATTCTTGATATTGGTAATTTGTGTGGTCTTTTCTCTTTCACAGTCTTGCAAGATGTTTGTCACTTTCATTAATCTCATAAATTTCCATTTCTTTTTATCATTGATTTTCTCTACTTTTTGTTTTTAATGTTCTTAATTTATGCCATTATATTATTTGTTCTCCTCCTTCTGCTTGATCTAGGTTCTATTTTTTTGCATTTCACAGTTGTTTTATTTCTTTTTCAAAATTATTTTTATTATTTTTATTTATTTATTTTATTTTGTTTTTTAAATTATGTTCAGTTAGCCACTGTATGATAGTACATCATTAGTTTTTGATGTGGTGTTCAGTGATTCATCAGTTGCATATAATACCCAGTGTTCATTGCAACACATGCCCTCCATAGTACCCATCACCCTGTCACCCCATCCCCTCACCCTCCCTTCTGAAACTCTCTGTTTCCCAGGGTCCATAGTCTCTCATGGTTTGTCTCCCTCTTTGATTTCTTTTCCTTCAGATTTCCCTCCCTTCCCCTATGATCCTCCATGCTATTGTTTATGTTTCACATATGAGTGAAACCATATGATAATTGTCTTTCTCTGCTGGACTTCCTTGAGGTACAAGTTTAGACCATTGATTTAAGATTTTTCTTCTTTTTTAATTTATTAATTTAATACCATAATTTTCCTTCTTGCCACTAGTTTTATGTTCCACAAATTTTGATGTATTTTAGTTTTCATCCTGTTCAATGTATTTTTTTATTTCTTTTGGATTATTTAGAATTGTTTTTTCAGTTTTCAAGTGGTTGGAGGTTTTCATTTCTTTTTCTCTTACTTATTTATAATTTGATTCCACTTTGGTCCATAAACACACACTGTATGATTTCAATTATTTTAAATTTGTTGTGGATTAATTTATGGCCCAAGATGTGGCCCATTTTTTAAAGACTTATTTATTTATTTACTGACACAGAGAGAGAGAGAGAGAGAGAGAGAGAGAACGCACAAGCAGGCAGAGAAGCAGGCAGAGAGAGACGGGGGGGAAGCAGTCTCCCTACTGAGCAGAGAGCCTGATGCAGGGCTTGATCCCAGGACCTTGAGACCATGACCTGACCAAAGGCAGAGGGTTAACCCGCTGAACTACCCAGGTGCCCCAAGATGTGGCCTATTTTGATATATGATCTGTAGTCACTTGAAAACAATTTGTATTCTTTTGTTATGGAGTGGAGTGTTTTATAAGTGCTGATTAAATCTTGTTAAGTAGGGGTTGTTGAGTCCTATATGTTTGTTGATTTTCTGTTGTTCTTTTTAAAATTTTAATTCTTTTTTAAAAATTATTTTTATTAACATATAATTTATTATTTGCCTCTGGGGTACAGGTCTGTGAATCATCAGGCTTATACATTTCACAGCACTCACCATATCACATACCCTTCCCCAATGTCCATAAGCCAACCACCATCTCCCTCCACCCCTCCCCCCCAGCAACCCTCAGTTTGTTTTGTGATATTGAGTCTCTTAGGGTTTGTCTCCCTCCTAATCCCATCTTATTTCATTTTTTCCTTCCCTACCCCCAAACCCCCCACTCTGCCTCTCAGATTCCTCATATCAGGGAGATCATACGATAATTGTCTTTCTCCAATTGACTTATTTCGCTCCACATAATACCCTCTAGTTCCACCCACATTGTAGCAAATGGCAAGATTTAATTTCTTTTGATGGCTACATAGTATTCCATTGTATATATATACACATCTTCTTTATCCATTCATCTGTTGATGGACATCTAGGTTCTTTTCATAGTTTGGCTATTGTGGACATTGCTGCTATAAACATTCGGGTGCACATGCCCCTTTGGATCACTATATTTGTATCTTTAGGGTAAATACCCAGTAGTGCAATTGCTGGGTTATAGGGTAGCTCTATTTTCAACTCTTTGAGGAACCTCCATGCTGTTTTCCAGAGTGACTGTACCAGCTTGCATTCCCACCAACAGTGTAGGAGGGTTCTTCTTTCTCCGCATCCTTGCCAACATCTTTCATTTCTTGACTTGTTAATTCTAGCCATTCTGACTGGTGTGAGGTAGTATCCATTGTGGTTTTGTTTTGTATTACCCTGATGCCAAGTGATGTTGAACACTTTTTCATGTTTCTCTTGGCCATCTAGATGTCTTCTTTGCAGAAATATCTGTTCATGTCTTCTGCCCATTTCTTGATTCTATTATAGGTTCTTTTGGTGGTAATTTTGAGAAGTTCTTTATAGCCCTTTATCTGATATGTCATTTGTGAATATCTTCTCCCATTCTGTCAGTTGTCTTTCGATTTTGTTGACTGTTTCCTTTACTGTGCAAAAGCTTTTGATCTTGATGAAATATCAATAGTTCATTTCTGTGCCTCTGGTGATGTTTCTAGGAAGAAGTTGCTGTGGCTGAGGTTGAAGAGGTTGCTGCCTGTGTTCTCCCCAAGGAATTTTGATGGATTCCTGTCTCACATTGAGTTCTTTCTTCCATTTTGAGTTTATTTTTGTGTGTGGTGTAAGGAAATGGTCCAGTTTTATTCTTATGCATGTGGCTGTCAGTTTTTCCAACACCATTTTTGAAGAGACTGTCTTTTATCCATTGGATATTCATTCCTGCTCTGTCAAAAATTAGCTGGCCACAGAGTTGAAGGTCCATTTATGGGCTCTCTGTTCTGGCTCATTGATCTATGTGTCTGTTTTTGTACCAGTACCATACTGTCTTGATGATGACAGCTTTGTAATAGAGCTTGAAGTCTGGAATTGTGATGCTACCAACTTTGGCTTTCTTTTCCAACATTCCTTTGGCTATTCAGGGTCTTTTCTGGTTTCATATTAATTTTAGGATTTTTTTGTTCCATTTCTTTGAAAAAAAAATTGATGGTATTTGATAGGGATTGCATTAAATGGGTACATATCTTTTTTTTTAATCCTTTCTGATACCCTATATCTTTTGATTGGGGCATTTAGCCCATTTACATTAAGGTCACTCTTGAATGTTATGAATTTAGTGCCACTGTATTACCTGTGACTGTTAATGTATTTTGTTTTTCTTTCTTTATCATCTACTACTTTTATTTTCTCTCTTTTCTTAGAAGACCCCTTCCAATATTTCCTCTAGGTCTGATTTGGTGTTTGCAAATTCTTTTAATTTTTGTTTGTCCTGGAAGCTTTTTATCTCTCCTTCTATTTTCAATGAGAGGCTAGCTGGATATAGTATTCTCGGCTGCATATTTTTCTCATTTAGTGCTCTGAATATATCAGGCCAGTCCTTTCTGGCCTGCCAAGTCTCTGTGGATAAGTCTGCTGCCAATCTAATATTTCTACCATTGTATGTTATAGCCCTCTTGTCCCGATCTGCTTTTAGAATTTTCTCTTTGTCACTAAGACTTTTAAGTTTTACTATTAGATGACAAGGTGTGGACCTATTTTTATTGATTTTGAGGGGAGTTCTCTGTACCTCCTAGATTTTGATGTTTGTTCCCTTTGTTATATTAGGGAAATTTTCTACTATAATTTGCTCCAAAATGCCTTCTGCCCCCGCTCTCTTTCTTTTTCTGGGATCCCAATTATTCTAACATTGTTTCCTCTTATGTTATCACTTGTCTCTTGAGTTCTCCCCTTATGGTCCAGTAGTTGTTTTTCTCTCTTTTGCTCAGCATCTTTATTCTCCATCATTTGGTCTTCTATCTCACCAATTCTCTCTTCTGCCTCATTTATTCTAGCAGTAAGAGCCTCCATTTTTTATTGCATCTCAATAATAGCTTTTTCAATTTCAATTGGTTAGATTTTAGTTTTTTTTTAAAATTTCTCCAGAAAGGGCTTTTATTTCTCCAGCCAGTGTTTCTCTATTATCTTCCATTCCTTTTTTGATCCCAGATAGCACCTTTAGAATCATCATTCTAAGCTCTAGTTCTGACATATTAGCAATGTCCATATTGATTAGGTCTATAGCTATCAGTACTGCCTCTTGTTCTTTTTTCTTTTTTTTTTTTTTTTTTGTGATGAGTTTTTCCACTGTATCATTTTATCTAGATAAGAATGTATAATTGAGGGATAAAATACTAAATGCGTGGCAAAGACCTCAGAAAAATGTATGATAACTAAATCAGAAGATACCCAAAACCATGGGGAGAAGAAAAGGGGAAATAAGAAGAAAAAAATATATTAGACTGGTCAACAGAACAGAATCACCCACTTGATTTTGGGTGTGTTCTGGTCTCTTAGAAAAACTACCTACAAAAATTTAAAAAGAAAGAAAAACATATATATACATACATGTACACACACACACACACACACACACACACACACAAATAAGGGTAAACACAATGAAGGGATGGAGTATTACTGTAAAGATGAAAATTTTTAAAAGATTCTAAAAAAGGAATTGATAAGTTGGTTGGAAAAAGAAAAAAAAACGAGAGAATGTAATAAGGCTGGAGACTAGAACAAAGCCATGTGCTAGATTAGGGTATATTTTGATCTGTTAGAAGAAGTTACATCACAAAATTTTAAAGGAAAAAAGCCTATATGTATACAAAAAATAAAGATAAATACAGTGAAAGGACAAAATATGACTATAGCATTAAAAATTTATGAAGACTTATTTTTAAGATTTTATTTATTTATTTGACACAGAGACAGAGGTCACAAGTAGGCAGAGCAGCAGGCAGAGATAGAGGGGAAGTAGGCTCCCTGCTGAGCAGAGAGTCTGATGTGGTGCTCAATCCCAGGATCCTGAGATCACGACCTGAGCTGAAGGCAGAGGCTCAACCCACTGAGCCACCCAGTCTCCCCCAAAATATAAAAAGGTTTTTAAAATTTATTATTATGATAAACTAGTTAAAAATGTTAAAAGAGGAAAGAGGAATATTTTTAAAAAATTGAATAAGAAAAAAAAATAAAATTAAAAAAATTAAACTTTGCAAGACTAAAGGATCATGGAGAAAAAGCCATAAATTCTGTGTGATGCTATCCACTTGTTCTGGGGTTCCACTGTTCTCGTTGTTTGGTGAACTTGATATTGGCTGGATGTTCTTGCTGATCTTCTGGGGGAGGGGCCTATTGCAGTGAGTCTCCAATGTCTTTGCCTGAGGCAGAATTGCACCACCCTTGCCAGGGGCCAGACTAAGTAATCTGCTTGGGTTCTCTCTGTAGCTTTTTTTCACTGAACGCTTTCTGTAGAGCTTTGGA
The DNA here is from genome assembly GCF_030435805.1 of Mustela lutreola. Taxonomy (NCBI): domain Eukaryota; kingdom Metazoa; phylum Chordata; class Mammalia; order Carnivora; family Mustelidae; genus Mustela; species Mustela lutreola. Next base: position 54,393,883 of record NC_081290.1, on the reverse strand, counting down.
GGACAGGAATGAAAATGGCGGTCTCCAAATCTCCTGCTCCAAGGAGCCAAGAGCTTGGGGCTTCACTCCTCAATGTTCCTCAGAGAAAAGCAGTCAATCCCTCCCGTCTTCCTGGTCTCTGGCAGCACTCTGAGCTCACCTGGCCTGGTACCAAGTGTTTCTATCTCTTGGCACAGCCCCATTTGGAGTCTTCAAACCCAGCAGATTCCTGCCATACACTCCTGCACCATTCTTCTTGGAGGAGGAAGGAGTGGGCCTCTTTGGATTTGCCACCTGTGGAGTCCTTGCTCGAAGAGCAAGCCTGACTGTACCTTAGATCATTGTTTAAGGTAATCCTGATCTGAGTGCTCAATCCTTTGCTCCATTTCTGTAGTCGGCTTTCCCACTCCAATACCTGGGAGCTCTACCACATTTACATACCCCCAGTCTTTCTGTGACCCAGGATCTGAGATTGCACTGCCCCCACGAGGGCTCCACCCCCGCTTAGCCTCTGGAGCGATGTCCCTCAGTGGAGCAGACTTCTAAAAGTTCCAATTTTGTGCTCTGCTGCTTCTCGGCTTGCCAGGAGCCAGCTCCTGCCCCACCACGGTCTATCTTCCCCGTTGCTTCAGATTCACTTTTCTGCATGTCTTACCTTCCAGAAAGTCATTGCTTTTCTGTTCCTAGAATTAGTGCTCTTCTTCTTTTCTATTTCCTGTTGAGTGAAGGTGTTTGGGATGGTTTGGTAACTATCTACCTGAACTCCTGGGACCTGGTATCATTTCAGTCTGCTACTCCTCTGCCATCTTGCTTTGATCCCAGTTGCATTTTATCAATTGTTGAGAATAGTATTGAAGATTATGACTATGATCATAGATTTGTTTATTTGATTTTTTAATTTATCAATTAGTACTTCACATAATTTGCAGCACTGTTGTTTGCTGCATATAATATTTTGGATTGTTATGTCATCTTGGCGTACTGGCTCTTCTGTCATTATATGTCCCTTTTTGTCTCTGGTAATTTTCCTTATTCTGAAATCTGTTTTACTTGATATTAAATAGTAAATCCTTCTTTGATTAATGTTTGCATAATACATCTTTTTTGTCATTTTACTTTTGGCTTTTCTATATCTTTATATTTGAAACAAATTTCTTGTGCCTAGCATATAGTTTGGTCATGTTTTAAAATCTATTCTGTAAATCTCTGTCATTTAATTTTAGTATTTAGACCATTTTAATTTATTGCAGTTATTGATCTCTTGGAGAGTAAACCTGCTATTCATTTTTATTTTCTGTTTGTTCTTTATGTTTTTTGTTTCTCTGTTTTCTAGAAGAAAACCAATTTAGTTTGTTTATAGCACTTGTCACGATCTTAAATTTCCCTATTATCTATTTGTATGCTTACTTATCCATTAGTTTTTTACTTTTTTTTAAGGTTTTTTTACTTATTTGACAGACAGAGATCACAAGTCGGCAGAGAGGCAGGCAGAGAAAGGGGAAGGGAAGCAGGCTCCCTCCTGAGCAGAAAGCCCGATGCGGGACTCAATCCCAGGACCCTGGGATCATGACCTGAGCTGAAGGCAAAGGCTTTAACCCACTGATCCACCCAGGTGCCCAGTTTTTTACTTATTATTGACTGCCTCCTCCCTAGTAAAATGTACCTTACACATCTACATATACAGTTAGATGTATTAAATAGGGAGCCTTGCCTTCAGTAAATATTTATCAAGTGAATGAATGGACCACAGACCAAAATGAGCTATCTCCCAAGAAGCCATGGTGTATGCAGATGTAGCAAACAGGAAGGGAGCTGATAGGGGCTAAAAATTAAAAATAAATAAATAAATAAATAAATAAGGCATTCTAAGTCAACATTTGCATTTAAAATTATTTAATCAAAAATTGGTGGCTTAAAAAAAAAAGATGACTTCAACAGCATGTGTAAAAAATACACAAGTAGTAAACTCAAATGCTGCCATGTTGGTAGCTCTCTAATCACCCAATTTTCAGTTTTAAAAATCCTTTACAATGTCAGAAGGTTTAGTACCAAATGAATTTGTCAGATTCTTGGTTTTCTATGGCTTTGCTATCAAACTGACTCTGTTTTTATTAAAGTGTGTTGACTTCTGAGGCATTATCAGTTTGACCAGGCATGTGCATGTATTGGTGTTTGTAAGTGCATCATGTATATATCTGTGTGTCTACTCTTAACAGAAGAATTTGTCCTAGGTAGCTGAGGCAGGGTTTCTAACTATATAAGGCCACATTGTTTGGAATGCCAATGGAATAAATGATTTTTGCATATTAATGTTAATTGTATCATAATGTTGTTCTACTCTAATGGAGTCATGAATAGTATTTCCTCTCTATGAACTACTGTATTTAATTACCAGTAATTCCTTCTTTTTTTCTGGTCTCTTGCCTCCCCCCCCCCCAACCTACATTTAATTTAAGCTTGAAGATAGCACAATAAAATCATTTTCTTTCATATCTGCATTCTTCTTTCTGAGGCCAAAAAATAGCGAACTATACAGTGACTCAATGAGCAAAAGGGAGCCATTTTGTGATGCCTTTCTTGTGTTCTCGATGATTAGTGGAACTAGTCCTTTTGATGAAAACATTGATTTAGAGAATGTTAGAGCCCCCCAAAATAACTTCTAAATTGTATTATTTTTATTACTCTCTACTACTATAAAACTATGATTTATGCTACATGTTGTATATACATAATTGCAGTTAATTCTCACAACACTTCCTTTTGGTATTGTCACCTCCATTTTACAGATGAGGATATTGAAGCTCAGAGGTATTAAGTAATTTGTCCAAGGTCATATAGCAGATATAAAATTTCAGCCTGTGTCTTTGGTCCCAAATTCCACACTCTTAGTCATCATACTATCCCACCTCTCCAATCTCTACATCTTTTTTTAGTCTGGAAAAACTATGACACAGAGACAGAGGCTGGTTATCCAAAGTCACAGCAATATTTCATTCATGTATTCATTTAATAAACATTTAGTACAAACGCTATTTGTAAGTAGTGGTAATCACTGAAATATATGTAGGCAAAGAGAAATAAAATAGAGTCTTGTTCTCCCTGTCTAAACATTAATTTATAATTTTATTGGGGGAGGTGAATACATACAAAATTAGGGAGAGGAAATGAATGAAGTGGGAGGAATAGAGAAATTCTGGGTGTGGGTTGAACACGGCAATAACCTAACTTTCAAAATGAGAAAAATAGGCCTTTGTGTGTTTCATGACTTAATCCAGCCACAGTGGTGTCACTGTGACAATCTTAGAAGTCATCCCAAGTTGGGGTCAGCAAAACCTACAAAGGGGTTTATTCTTCTATCTGTTCTTAGTTGCCCAGTTGGATATTAGAGGAAAATAGTACAGGGGCAGGTGATTTAAAGACTAGCTGTCAAACCCAGGTCTCTGACAATCAGTCCGGTGCTTTTACCAATATGTTTTCATATTGCAATAAATAAGACCCAAGAAATTAGTTGGCAGGCAACTCTAACCTGAGTAAGAGCTTGAGAAAACCTTAGAACTATTGTCCAAATAATGCCAAAGGAAAATCTACAAAATTGTTGTTCATTTAAAGTCATGGGAACATACCTTTGTGGGTAGAAAAATAATAAAAAGACATTTCCTCTGGAGAGATATGGGTGACCAAACTCATCACTACTAACAGCTGCTGAGCGAAACTGTTTTCTCAGTTTACAAATTATTTTATCCTAGTTGAAAGGGTGAAAAATGGAGGTACCATATCAAAACCAGGATAGTTTTGGAGGGAGATTTTTCATAATGAGTTATTCTGTCCATCAAATCCATTTTCTAACCTTCAAATGCTTTGCTGAATGTGTTTTCTTCTGTATAGCTTTGCTTGATTCTGTACCAGTTTTTAATTATAAGAGCTAATTCTTCTGACTCCAAATCTCCTGCTCTGCCCACATGCCACATTGTCTCATCTCATAGCTCAGTAGGAGTTCTGCCCACTTTTTGCATTCCAGTTTTATGGGTTCACTGAAGGCAAAAAGAGTTTTGTCAGAGCACAATGCCCTCCCAGGCCAGCTTATTTGTGCTACTATTTGCTGTGGCTGAAAGGCTGTTTTCCAACAAAAATTGATAAAAAGGTGTTTGAAAAGTCAACCTTATGAATAATTCCATTTTGTATGTGTGTGTGTGTGCTGATGGGACTTGTGGCATTTCTGTGCAAAGTGTCAGTTGGTGACCTTACTTCCATTTCCTGCAAATTTATCTTGTCTACAGTATTTTGATCTTTTTAGCCTGACTAGAAAAAAAAAAATCTTCATAGCAAAACACCCTCTCATACTACAGACAGATTTGATTTCAGGTTCCTGTGAAGGTTTTTCTTTTCTTTTTTTTTTTACCTCTGTATTGATGGAGGCCTCTGTGAACTATTTCTAGTTGGCATTTATAGGCTATTTTGCACTACATGGTTAGCATGAAAAGTAGGTGATCTAGAAAAACAAAAAAAATTTTTTTAAATTTTGTGTTTTTTTGAAGTTAATGCTTTCATAGCTTTATAAGATTTATAACAGAAAACAGCAATTTAGAGAGAATCAAGAGGCAATATTGGATGTTGTAAGGTGACTGGCAGACAACGTGTATACTTGTCTCCAGACAGAGTCATTTGAAAGTCAGCTTGGATAACATCAGGGAGACTGGGGTCCAGCTCTGCTGTGTATTAGCCTGTGTTACTTTGGGCAAATTACTTCACCTCTCTGAGCCCAGGGAAAAACCAAGATAGAAGTACTTCCCTGAGCAATCTTAGGAGGTAGCTGAGAGACTCACATGAAATAATAAATGTGAAAATGCCTACTGGACTTTAAATTGCTTTGAAAATTAAAATGGTAAGATTAAATGAAATTTAAACATATCAAATACATCAATGTGGTACCTAAATAGGATAGGTTAGGCAAGCTAATCATGATGATAAGTTCATCATAATAATATTCAGGTTGAATGTTATTAGTCAGTAATAAAATTTCTTCCTTGTCCATGTCAAAAAAATCCTTTAAAAAGTGCTGTTTCTGTTTTTCTGTGGATGTCTTTGTTCACTTCTGGATTCAAACTTTTTATTGTTGCTAAAGATGTGGCTGGGTGAAGGCAAGCATAATTTTGAGACCGGAGCAGAGGCAGGAAAAGAGGAAGTCAGGAGCAGGTGGTGGGGGAAAGGATAATGGACCCAGGCTCCTGTGTTTTCATTAGAACCAAACAAACATAAAGGACATCTCTCAAGTGAATTTAAACATTAACAGAAAAGACAGGTGTTTCAAATTGATAAGCAACAGACCAGCTAAGTTAATTATTAGCTTGAGAAAGGCTTTTAATGTTTCTAGCCATACCAACCTTCAACAGTTGACTTATAGGCAACTTAACTGCCCTCCCCCAAAATTACAATAATGATTAAAAATGTATATATGAACTTCAACGTGTTTTCATGTACTTTTCTTACTTTTTTCACAACAGCCCTATAAGATGGGCAAGGGGAGCAGAACTTGAGCAGAGACTTGGCTAAAGTCACATAGAAGACAGATATCATTTAATCTTTCTGTAGAAAGAACATGTATTGGAGTTTTGATCCAAGAAACGTATAGCTACACATTTTTACTTTGCCTGGCTTTGTTTACAAATAGAAGTTCTAAGCTATAAAAATTACAACAGAAACAGCAATGAATTTCCACAAAAAAACATAAATTGAGAACTCCAGATGAAAGTTTTATTACCAAATCCATTGACATGGAGTCTCAATTATAAATCAATTTATTAAAATTTCAGTGGCAGATATTTTCTTCTTACAAATACACCCCCCACCTATCTTTCCTGCTTATTCTTTTTTTTTTTTTTTTATTTGACAGAGATCACAAGTAGGCAGAGAGGCAGGCAGAGAGAGAGAAAGAGAAAGAGAGAGGACAAAGCAGGCTCCGCTCCCTGCTGATCAGAGAGCCCGATGTGGGGCTTGATCCCAGGACCCTGGGATCATGACCTGAGCCAAAGGCAGAGGCTTTAATCCACTGAGCCACCCAGGCGCCCCTCCTGCTTATTCTAAATCCAGCTTAATTCAGTTCCATCACACAGCATCTTCTGTTTGCAGTAGGGTATGCTATGTGTTTATGGAATCACAATTTGACTAGATTTTGTGAGAAAACTCTATATAAATGTTGTCCAATAGAACTTTTCACAGTGATGGCAATCTACCTGTCCATCTGTGCTTCCCATTACAGTGGCCACTAGACAGCTGTAGTTATTGAGCACTTGATAACTATAGCAGTTTGAGTGAGGAACTGAATTTTAAATTTTTAAATATTTTTAATTAATTTAAATTTAAATTAAGTGGCCATATGTGGTTAGTGGTACCATATTGGGTACTGTGGCTCCATGTCAAATTCATGAAGACTGCCCTTGTGATGTTTTTGATGGAAGGCCTTTGAAAAACTTGTTTTTAGATATATTTTATATGGCAGCAAGGGCACTGAAAAACAGTTTTTTCCATTACTTTCTCCAACGCATATATCCCTATTTTTATTGTTACTGCAGTGCTTCCTTTCCCTCCTCTTCTTTCTCCTCTTATTCTTGTTCTCCTCCTCCTCCTTCACATCAGCTGATCTGGTTGGGCACTGCAATCATAGTTGTCTGTTCTTCTCTTTCCTCATTAATTACCTAGATTCAGAGCTTTTTGTGACTGGATTCTTCTCACTTCTTGGGACCTCAGTGAAGACATATTCTATATAAGATTTGATTGAAATCTTTCAACACAATTTCATTCTTTACTTGATGTATCTTTCTCTTTTGGACATGTATTAATAACTTGATCTTATCAATCTTTTTTCAGACTCCTCTGTGAGAATTCTGTTCTTTTCCAACGTGGACACAATGGCTGTTATAATAATAAAATCCATAACCTTATCGTGGCCCCTGTGCTTTTGCATAGTCTGGTATGTGACTCACTTTTGGTCTGATATGTGGAATCTCACTTTTAGCCCTTGTTCTTCTATTTCTTATTTAGGTGACCTTGGTCCAATTGTATAATCTTGGTGGACCTCAATTTTCTTACCTGTGTAATGGGACAGGCAGAGAAGACCATTATCACAGGATTGTTGTGAGGAGTTGAGGGCCATACCTAACTGTCCTCAGTTGAATGTTTCCTTCCATCTTCTTTCCTCTGTTTGGATTATGCCTTCAACTAGGAAGAAAATAACTTTTTAGGTCATTTACTGAGACCCTCAAATACTCACAATTCTACTGAAATGTGTTTTTGCCAGACTAAAATGAGGGCTCGCAGTGTTTCACATAGAGGCATTGGCTTTGAAATGGAAGATTATATTTTTGCTGGCACATATCAACTGCTAGATAATAGGAGTAGTTACTCATCAGGGATATGCGGATTCCCAGAGCTTAGTGATGCTTTAATCTTAGGAGATGTCAACATTTAATGAGGTCAAAGAGCAAGTGACGGGTATCCCTGTCTTATTCCTTAGCTTCCAGTGAATTGAACTGAACACCGTAGTTGCCTTTTGAGTTCTTAGACAGATGTTTCAAACCAAATAAGTTGCTTATTTGAATACACTATTTTCTTCTCTTACAGTTATGGCCTTATAATACCCAAATATCCATCAAAGTAGGAGAAGGAGTTTTACATAATAAATGTAGAGAGAATGTAAAATTGAATTTTGGTGGAAAGAGCTTGATCAAAAGGTAAGAGTCATGTAAGACATATAGGTCATTGAATCACTCTGGGCATTACGTTAATGTATTCACTGACATAGTAGGTTTTGATGATACTTCCAGTGCTCAATTTCTGTGTATATTCATATAGTACCTATTAATGTTAGCACTTTCAGACATATATTTCCTCTGCCTGGAATGTTCTTTCCCTAGATATTGACAATAGTAATTTCCTACAAGACTTTGTTAACGTCACTTTAGTGAATTCTCTCCTGGACTCTCTTTGAAAATTCCAACTCCATCTCTGTCTTCTCTTACCACTCCCTTTCCCCTCCTTTATTTTTCCATAACATTTAGTAATAATGTACTTTGCAATATACTTACTGTGTTGGTGGTCTATCTCCCAGTCTGGAGTATTAGTGTCAAGATGGGGGACATTTTTGACACTTCAGTTTATACCTACAATAAACCAGATACATAGCAGGGGCTTAATATTTGTTGAGTGAATGAATGAAAGAATGCATTCTCTCCTTGGGTTCTCAGGTAGTCCTGTGATGTAGTTTGAGTATTTCTTTGCAAGGCATAATAAGAAACCCAAAAGAGAACATGTTCTATTCCTGTTTTGTTCTTGATCCACTGTAGAGATTTGCCATAAGTTACCCAAATCAGTTCCCCATTTTAGAATGTTTTTATTATTTCCAAATTTTAAAGTTACTTTAATTCTTAAAGGTGTGGCTTAATTCTGTGGAACCTTGCGGGTAATGCTCTTTTCCTGTTTATTTTATCCAGTACAGTAACTATTAAAATGCCTGCCTACTTGACAGATGAGAAAACTGAGGATCAGAGGAGTTAAGGCATTTGCCAAAAGCCATACAGTTTGCTAATAGCTGAACTGATCTCTCAATCCAAGTGTGCCTGGAAATTCTGTCATTTCAGCCATATCTACATTGTCAGGTGGGTGAACAAAAAATGATTGTCCTTCTACCTCACTCTGTCATAAATTCCTTTTCAGTATAGTTTTAAATACTATTTCAATACCAAAGCTACCTGGGCTGGGCCTACCTTCTGAGGCCAGGCTGATTTTTCTTATGGAGTCTCAGCAAAGGCAGGAGTGTGAAAGAAGCCCGGGTCAGGGGCCAGTGAGCTACTTACTCTGTTCTGGGTAGAGCAGAGAGCAGTGGGAGCTCAACCTGTCCTAGCTGTTTGGGATGCAAAGAAGTCTGAAAGATCATGCTTACAGTGTTTGTAAGCTGACCGTCTAGATGAGGGGTGTGTGTATGGTACATTAATTTACATGTGGAGTTCTAATGGGGAATCCAATTAGGCAGGGTGCCTAATTGCTGTGCTTTCAGATACTCTAATCACCAGAGTACTGAAAGTGTTATTTTTCTCACACATACATACACAGACTCTGAGGCCTTGGACATGAATGCCTTTGTAACATACTGATTAAATAAATAGGCCTCCTTATACTTCAGGGTCATCGTTTATATATGTTGGGTTTGATTGGCTTTTAATTAACTTTTATTTTACTGACCGTAAATTAAAAAAATAAATTTGCTTATTATTATAAGTAGTCTCCTAATGGAAGACTTTTTGAAGTTAATTAGACCTGGTCAAGTTACTCAGTGCCTTTTGAGTCCCAGATTGCTCCTATAGAAAATGGAGAGAGTATACCTAACATTTGCTGTGATGAGTAAATGAGAAAATGAATATACAGAAATATCTGACCAATAAAAGGCACTCAATAGATAGTATCACTATAAGTATTACTGTAGTAGAGTTCCTCTTGTGCTATGAGATCATGACAAGAAAGAGATGGCTTATTGGTTTATTGGCATATTCATTCATTATTCATCCATTGAACATGTATTTATTAAATATTTCCTGTGTGCCAGACACTGTTACAAGTTTTAGTGATAAAACAGAAAATATAACAATGTTCTTGTCTTTACTGAGCTCATGCTCTGCAAAGAGGCATGTATGAATTTTCAATGGTTGCTATAACAAATTACCACAAACTTATTGGCTTAAAATAATGCAAGTTTATAAGATCACCTCTGTAACTCAGAAGTCTAATGTGGGTATCACTGGGCTAAAATCAAGACGTCAGCAGGGCTACATTACTTTCTTGTATCTCTAGGGAAAAATTCTGTTCCATGTCTTTTTTTATCTTTTAGAGGCTATTCCCATTCTTTGGCTCATGGCCCACTTCTCTTTTCAAAGCCAGCAAAGTTACAGCTTTCTGACCATTCTTCCTTCTTCTTGACACATCTCTTTCTGAGGCTTACCTCCATTCTTTTAAGGACTCATGTGATTAAGTTAGGCCCCTCTGGATCCTCTAGGATACTCTCTCCATCTCAAGGTCTTTAACTTGAATCACATCTGCAAAGTCCCCTTTTTTAAATATAAGGCAGTGTAGTCACAGGTTCCAGGGCTGAGGACATGGACCTTTTTAGTGGAGCATTATTCTACCTGCAATGGAATACACACTGTAAACAAAACAAGTAAAAATGAATATGTGGTGTGAGTTCTTTTTTTTTTTTTTTAAAGATTTTTATTTATTTATTTGATAGACAGAGAGAGATCACAAGTAGGCAGAGAGAGAGGGGGAAGCAGGCTCCCCTGCTGAACAGAGAGCCCGATGTGGGGCTTGATCCCAGGACCCTGAGATCATGACCTGAGCTGAAGGCAGAGGCCTAAACCACTGAGCCACCCAGGCACCCCATGTGGTGTGAGTTCTTGATAAAGGTTAGGGACTAAAGTAAAAAGGGCTAAAAGCAATAGGGAGTGCCAGGAAAGGGAAGGTTTTTGGTTTGGGTAATCAGGGAAAATCCTTACTGATAAGGTGACATTTGAGCAGACAATTGAATTTGCTTAAAGTAGAATTTTTTTAAAACAATCTAACATTTTAAACATTTTTTCTTGTGTATAATGCATAAACTTTTTCTATTTACTAAACATTTGATAAAGAACCAAGCCCTTTTTGACTACATGTGCCTGCAGATGGAACACTAAGCACACATTATCTAAGATTTTCCATTTAATTTTTTTTCAAGTGAACCAAGAACCTAAAGATACTGATCTAAGCAATTTGAAATCATAATCTTCTCAATTTGTCCATTTCTTCCCAATCTTTTATAGTTGTTTCAGTGGCAAACTTTTTATTAACTCACATCTTTTCACATGCATATTTTATCAATTTATATTAATATTTGAGTAAACTATGTAATGACAATTAAATTATCAATTTATATTAATATTTGAGTAAACTATGTAATGACAATAACAGATACAACTGTAAATTGGGACAAGTATAAATGTCTTCTGCTAAGCATACCATTCACTAGCAGTATCTGCTGGTGTATGGGTGTATGACAGTGAGGGTGCCACCAGCAAGGGCTCACACAGTTTATGGAGGAAATGAGGAGTATCACTGTTTAATCTGAGTGTCAATTAAATGGTAGCTTTTAAGAAAACTGTACAGGATCACTAACTTTAATTCATTCAGGCCTAATCCTGACTAATCCAGGTTTTATATATATGACATTTTTATATATGACATTTTTATAATGTCATCATTTTAAAATTATGGTAAGAATGTGGAGGGCCTGGGTGACACGCAGTCATTTGGGCATCTGATTCTAGATTTCTATTTGGGTCATGATCTTAGGATCATGGGATCGAGCTCTGCCTCGGGCTCTGTCCTCAGAGTGGAGTCTGGTGGTCCCTCTCCCTCTGCTCCTCCCCCTGCTCATGTCTCTCTCACTGTTTCTAAGATAAATAAATAAAATCTTTAGAGAAATAACATTATGAAAAAAACAAGATTATAGTAAGAATGTTTAGTAAGTTTTAGGAGTAGAGAGAAGAGTTTTTATATCTAGTATATCTAGTATGCAGAATTAGATTCATTCCGTATTATTCTAGGAGACATCTATTGAAGTGTTTCAGATGATGCCCATTGTGACTCGATATCCTAGATTTGTGTCTGTCTCCTTACACTGAATAGTTGAGTTTGTGCAAGTTACTTATTCTTTCTGTTCCTCAGTTTTCTTATCTAGAAATTGGGAATAATAGTAGAATTTATCTCATAGGGCTGTTAGGAATCTCAAGTAAGTTAATTCCCATGAAGAGTTTAGAAGAGTGCCTGGCACTCATGAGAGACACTGACCTAAGCACCCATAGATTAAAGTTGAACACTTTAATACTGGACTCGTTTTCCATGGGTGTATATTTCCATTCCTCTGTAGGATGTGGGTACTAATGGCAGTTTAACATCCCCAGTACAACTGGAAAAAAACCCACCAAATATTTAATTAAAAAACCTTTAAAGACATCAGAGATTAGAAGAATTGAGAAATAAATGAACCAAAATTCCAGAAGCATTTAATTATTACAAGGTGAAAAGACCCATTTTTCCCTTAGAGCATTTGCCAGGAGCAGGTTGACCAGAGGGCTTTCATGGGGGAAGGAGAAACTAGTCAAGCTTTTAGGGCTATATGGGGCAGGAGTGATGAACTGGGGCTTGGGACATCTACTGAGTAGTGGAGTCATGTGGATGCTAGGGGAATGGCCCATGAAGGTAAGATCAAAAGCTAGCAAAGACAGAATGAAATTTTCCACTATATTGTGGTACTTATAAGCAATCCTAGCCCCAAAACATATCTCGTCTCCCCCTTAGGAACTGCCTGATGAGGAAAGTTAAAACCTCAGGAGAGCAGAATTATTTCTAATGCAGTGATTCAGAGCTAGAGAACTGGGGCTGGAGTAGGGTTGAGAGAGAAAGAGAGGGAGAGGGAGGGAGAGGAGAGAGAAAGAAGAGGGCATTATAAAAAAGGTTAAAAAAATACACTTATTTATGGTATTAGATGGTATTAAAATACACTTATTTATGATACAAAAAGATTGAAAATAAAATTATTTAAAAAGCTAGAACAGGGCGCCTGGGTGGCTCAGTGGTTAAAGCCTCTGCCTTCGGCTCAGGTCATGATCTCAGGGTCCTGGGATTGAGGCCCACATTGGGCTCTCTGCTCAGCAGGGAGCCTGCTTCCTCCTCTCTCTGCCTGCCTCTCTGCCTACCTGTGATCTCTATCTGTCAAATTAAAAAAAAAAAAAATCTTTAAAAAAGCTAGAACAGAAAGGAAAAAGCTGATCTAAATAAAAAATATTAAACTATAGGTAAGAAGCACTATTAAAGAATATTTAGAATAGTAAAAATACAGAAGAAGATTTCAAAATGAAAGGGGAGTATATCCAACAGTATGATATCTGCGCCATAAATCTGTATATATCTATAATATAACTTTAAAATATGTGAGGCAAAAATTAATACAACTAAAAGCATAGAGAAGTTCACAGTAATAATTGGGATTTTAACACACATATCTCAATAATTGATTTAAAGATACAAACAAAATTCCACGTTCTACTTTGTTTAAATCCAGTTTTCAGCAGAGTATTATCTGTTACATGGTCATTCAGCTTCTTGTCAAAACCCTTTTTCTGACAGGGCACTCACTACATTTTGTGATAGCCCAGTCTATTTCCAGAAAGCTCTAGTTTGGTGACTTGGATTTTATTAGATAGTAGTTTTTGGAAACTAAAGTACCACAATCATATATAGCTTGCCTATGAATATCTAGCAGTTAGTGTCAGATCTGGGTCATGAATCCTGGTCTCAAGACTCATAATTCAATTAAAATTTTTTTCTAAATGAATTACAGATCTTATCTGACTGGACCAAAAACTCCTTGAGAATAGGGACTTGCTCTTGCCCTCTTCACAATATGTGTCTTTAGAGAACTCAGCACATCACTGAACACCTGGGTGGGGCTGGGGGGGGCATGGTATTGTTGGGGAAGGGGTAACAAGCCCAAACCACTGCCTTTGTACCTGGATGTAGTTCATAGCACTAGTTACTGATTGTGTGGCCCCAAGACACTCATTCAACTTCTCTGAACCTCATTTTTCTCAACTTAAATATGAATAATCCCTGTTGAATTTTGTTTTGAGGCTGAGAAGCAGTGTTATATTTAAAGAGCCAGTATAGTACAGGAATATAATAATTGGTAAATCCATAGTGCTTGATGGATACTTACTGTTTAATTAAAGAGGCATATGAAGGGTTACTGATTTAATTATTAAATGAAAAAGACTTTGAAATCCTTCAGTGAGTGTACAAGCATACAAGCCAAACTAGACTAATGATAAATTCAACACGTTATTTGTTAGAAAACAGCATCCAATTTCATAGCAGTAGCCCATTATAAATGCAACACACTACTTATCTAAGTGGTTTTTAGCTGACATTTACTTTTTTTTTAATCTTGCAAAATTATCCTCTTACTTATTTGAAGTTTGAATGGCTCATGACGAGACCATTAATAAATATTTCCCTCTGTTAGAGTGAATTTTCATCTCTCCCTTTCCAGAAAGCAGAGACCAATATATTAATAAGTGGGAACACAAACATTCTCTTTTTACAATATCTCTGGTCATAGGACAGGCTCATTAATGTTGTCATGGCAACCATCCCCTCACAGGTTACATGCTTGTAAGCTTCTACTAAGATGCAAATCTAGCTTAAACAAAGCAAGCTTACTCTAAAATGGCATGTCACCTTTCAAGGGGGATGGTGGTGTTTCTGAGAATTTTATTTTTTTCTGTATTCGGTGTACTATTTGAATAGCTTGATTCCTCGTTTGGTCTTATATGCTAATTTTTATTTTGTCCAAGAGAGAAAAGATAAATTAAAATGGAATCTAAATAAAAGCTTTTTTTTCACATTTATTTGCTTCTTTATATCAGCTGTCTTCTCATCCCTTGATGAGCCAATGCAGATTGACACATCCAAAAGTCAGTCTTAAAAAAAATTCACCGTGAACTCGCTCTTGAAGCCTTCTTCTCATCTTGGATGCATCTGTCTTGTCTTGCCTATACTGTGTCTATACCTACTAGCATTGTATTTTGAAAAGTGAGGAAGTTGGGATGAGAAAGCCTTGTTGAGTCAGTTTCTTGGTGTTGGACGTAGATTCTCTCCTCCCAAGTCTATACATCTGGTCATTGGCCCATAGAGTATGGTGCATCTGCTCCCTCTCCTCATAGAGGGGTACTGAAGGGAATACTTCTGAAGGGATACTTTCCTACAATACGCACACAAGAGAAGAGGAACAGCTAATTCTTTCAGTCACAGCTTGATCCTCGTTGGGACTATCTCCCTTAGCAGGTGCCATTGATGTGACTTTAAAGCCAGAGCCAAGCCTCACACTTCCCCTTTGGTTTCCCCCACTGAGTTGCAAAAAGCTTACTGTCCTTCTTGCTTGCTCTTTCTGTTCCTCTCTCCAAGAGCAGCAGATTCCTCTCCATCACATTCCTATCCTGTTTTGCCCAGTCTGTTGCTAGGTAAATTCCTGTAGCTGGCCTTCTAAACCAGCCTTTTCTGTCCGTAACATGGCAAAATGCATAAGGCAGGCCTGTGTTCATCTGGGGAGCTGATTGGGCATGGAGACTGCTCTGAAAGCTCGAGATTTGGGTCATAAAGGTGGAAATATCACTTTCTTTTCATTATTTTTATTTTTTTCAAAGATTTATTTATTTTAGAGAGAGAGAGAGAGAGAGAGAGTGTGTGTGTGTGTGTGTGTGTGTGTGTGTGTGCATGGGTAGGGGGATAGAAGGAAAAGAAGGAGAGAGAGAATCTCAAGCAGACTCCCCTCTGAGCTCAGAACCTGATGCGGGGCTTGATCTCATGACTTTGAGATCATGATCTGACCTGAAATCAAGAACTGGACACTTAAGCGACTGGGCCACCTAAGAGCCCTGCACTTTTTTTTTAGATGTAACAATCATATATGTGAAATGAATGACACATACACTAAAGGCAATGGGAAAATGAATGCTGAAGTCCAGAAGGCTTAGTAAATTGGGGAAGATTGAGCTAATTTGTGAAGAACAAGGATGATTCAGCATATTAGTAAACAGAAGAAGAGAGCCAAAGCAGAAAAATTTAAAGGCTAAGGGATAGATATATTTACTTGCTGTGCTAGCCAGTGTACTTAACATTAGCTGATATGGTGGCTTCGTTATGTTTTTCACTCATAGTAAGTCTGGTGTAAGTTAGGCAGCCCCCCATCATCTGGAAGCTCTGCTGTCTGGAACATGTGGCCTCCAAAGTTGCACATGCGGTGAAGAGAATATTGGAGGATATGAGGGGATTTGGAAATAGCGAGGTCTACTTATGTCATCTCTGCCACACCCCACTGGCCAGAACTCATATCAGTTCAGTCTAACTCTGTGGGATGAAAATGTAGACTTCCTATGTGATCAGAAAGAGAAAATGGTGTTTAAACGCATAACATTATCTCTTTCATAATAATATCTAGGGACATCTGGGGTACCTGGGTGTCTCGGTTGGTTAAGTGTCCAACTTGGTTTCAGCTCAGATCATGAACTCAGGGTCCTGGGATCGAGCTCCACATCAGGCTCTGTGCTCTGCATGGTGTTTGCTTAAGATTCCCTTTTTCTATCTCCTTCTGAGCCTCCCCCTGCTCATGTGGTCTCTCTCTCTCTAAAATAAATAAATAAATAAAATCTTAAAAAAAAAAAAAGTTTAGGGATCTCTATATGGGAATCCTGATTATCAGCAAGGATTGACTGAGGAGCAAGTTATTGTGAGAAAGAAAAATGAGCTGGGGAATCTCAGTGTTATATCCATAAATATTCAGCCTCACATAATCACCTAAAAGGTGAGGATCCATATGTCGGTTGGAGCACTGATGGAGACACTTGACAGTCTTGATTAGTTCCCACTATTGGTTCTTGCCTACTGGTCAGCTATTGCTTATCTAACCACCATCATATTTATGCCTTTAGTAACAATGGGCATTGGTGTCATAGAAATTCTGGATGGTAGGGAGCCTATTCTTCCTCAAAGGAATATCAGGTGTGCTTGGTGAATCTTCATGGAGAATTCCTTTATAAGAGTCGAAGGAGAGAAGGCTGAAAAGAGTTGTTGATACCTTTATTGTGAAGGGATAGACTTTACATGAAAGGCTAAAGAGTACCATCTTCATCCTTAGATTGTGAGGAGTCACTGAATAATCATCCTTAGATTGTGAGGAGTCACTGAAAAATCATCCTTATTGTGAGGAGTCACTGAATAATCATCCTTAGATTGTGAGGAGTCACTGAAAAATCATCCTTAGATTGTGGGGAGTCACTGAAAAATTTTGAGCAGAGTTGTCATCTTGTCTATCAAACTATGTGTGATGTAGATTAATCCGGCTTTTCTGATACTCACTGTTAGCTAGTTTAAGATAATCCCTTTCCTGCTATTCCATTTCCCTCTGTACTTCTGGCTACAATTGTGCTTAAAACATTCCTCTGCTAATGTCTGTTTTGTATTTTCCTCATCCCCACTCTAATGAGCTCATCCTGGACTCAGACTAGCTTGATTTGCTTTCCTATCCGTGTTTCGCATAATGCCTGATAGAGGAGACAGCAACCCATTTATGGAGCACAAATTCTCCAAAGCTATTTATAAGGTCACCTCCCCCATCCTCCTCATCAAACTAATCTAGTTAATTGGCACTTCAACTCTTCTGTGAAATGGATATTCCCGAACCTCAGCCCTGAAAGAAACTAAGTAACCTCTGAATCATCAAAGAGATTCAATTATACTCAACCTATATTTTAGTGATTGATATGTTGGTTGTATAAAATTATTTGGAAAGTTGTTCCTCTGTACACAGGATATTTTATTAAGTAGGGCATCCTGTTTCCCAACTATCATTATCTCTTCATATGGATTTAAATCATCTGAGTAGGTGAGCAGGCCACAGAGGAATCAAATGACTTTAATAGTTTTATGAATATTTAGTGGAGATTTAAAAACAAAAATGGATGGAGTACGGAGACTGTAAATCCTTTTCTCTAGGAGTAAGCTAAGTCTTTTCATTTCTTTTTTAAAAGATTTTATTTATTTGACAGAGAGAGACACAGCGAGAGAGGGAAAACAAGCAGTGGGAGAGGCAGAAGCAGGCTTCTCAATAAGGAGGGAGCCCAATGCGGGACTTGATCCCAGGACCCTGGAATCATGACCTGAACTGAAGGTAGAAGCTCAAACGACTAAACCACCCAGGCGCCCCAGAGTAAGCTACGTCTTACATGATTCTAGTGAGATATGGAAAGAAACTAAAATCTTTTGAACTCCTGCAATACTCTGGAAAATATGCTAGGCATTTTACATATATCTTCCCTTTTAAATCTCCTCATAACCTGCAGAGCTAGCATTAGTATCCCCATTTTATGGGCGAAGAAATTAAAGCTCAGAGAGATTAGATCTGTTATTGAGGGCAGGCATCCAATAAAATGATCTATAGGACCCCAAGATTTGCAAACCAGCATTCCACGCAGTGAAAGCAGTAGAATCTGAGTCTTTAGACAACATGTTTTATAACTAACTTTTTCATAATGCATTAGCCATTTTTCTGCCCTCCCCCATTTCTATTCTTACAACTCTTCCACACTGTTCTAATTAATTGGCATTGCTCGAGTTTGTCCCTTGGGGATTTGCCTCACCTTAGATGGCCTGTATGCAAAGCACCTCTAGGATAGAAAGATCAACTTAGAATGTTTCTATGGCAACCATGGACTCCCAAAGACAGCTTAGCTCCTCCTTTGACCACACATCTGAAAGCCAGCAAAACAGATGCTTTTTAAAGTTGTATTTAAAGCAAAGTCCATTTAGCAATATCAGCCACTATTTTTTTTTTTTTTAAATGTAATTAGTTATGCAACCCCTGCTGATGGTTGCCAATCTAAATCAAGTGGCTACCTCCTCTGCCAATAGATTTTTTTTTTTTTTTTTTTTTTACTTGATTTTCTCCTGGAGCACCTCTACGGGCCTGGGTTTTATACACAGTTGAAGAAATAAAATGCAATGATGTATTTCAAATAAAATCATATTCTCACTAAGGCTTGCCATATCTTTGTCTCAACAGTCAGAATATTTTGTGTAGTGTCAGTGCTGTATAACACAATTGAGCATATTTTTGCTTTCAAAAAAATTTTTTTGGAAAAGGAAATGGGAAAATATTTTTAAACTGCCGTTTCTCTCTTTTTACTTGACAAATAAGAAAATGGTTGTCTAGTGCGGGATTGATGGAGTAGTTTGGATTCAAAGTTGTAAGTTGAAAAAAAGTCTAACAACTTGAAAGTTTCTTGTTCTCGTAATGATTTAAAACACAGTGATTATCTTTTTCTGAACAAAATATTGGGACAAATTTTCTCATATGCTCTGTGGCAATAGGAGAAAATGTTGGCCGTGAGTATGGTCTAGGAACGTATCATGAGTAAGTTATTCTCGTGTAACTAGAGAAGAAAGAAGAGATGATCATAAGCTCTGGAACAACTTTATGGAAGAATTACAAAGAAACACAGGCAGGTGATTTACGGGTAAACCTTCACATACCCATTAAACATCTCTTCCTAAGGTCTCAGCCCTGAGCTCCATGTGGTGGGATGTTAAAAAGAATATAAAAAATACTGTCTTTGAGAAACTTCTAGTGTACTTGAAGGGGTGGGGTGAGCACACATAAAGCAATCAGTGAACAATGGATAACAGAGGAAAGTGGGTAATTCTTAGCCATGCTGCACTGTCATCCTAATGAAGCTGCTGGAGGAGGGGAAGTAATTTCTGATTCTACACTGAGCCTAATTACTTTTACCCAATGGCAGAAACTGGTATTTTCAATGTAGCTACATTTTCTCAGTCACTTGGGACCTATCTCTGTCATTTTAGGTTTTTCTCTCTTCCTCTTTCTCTCCTTCTCCTTAGTTGGTGCAAGTGAGAAGTACCTTTAGTAAAATCATGACACTGAAGGATATAGGAAAAGGAGTCTTATCTGTATTGGCTTCATTGTGGAGCTGGCCTGTGCAGGGGTGTGCAGTCATGCTTGTGGACCAAAGTGTACTTGGCTTCTAGTCACATGATTTCTGGGGCTTTAATGACAAACTATTTTCAGAGGGAATTCTGTCCTGTCTTTCTCTCTCTCTCTCCAGCCATGAGAGTAATGGGTCCAAACTTTGACAGGAAATACTGGTTAAAAATACAGCATAACTGTTTTTAGACATCGGACAACAGGCAGCATAAGACAGAGATCCCTGAGAGAAGAAACACATACAAGGTGAACTTTCCTGTGCCCCAACTTTCTGCCTAAAGGGAATTTTTAACATGTAGTATAGACAGAAAGAACCCAAACAGTTCAGCAGTTTTGTTGAGTTGAGGAGACAGATGTCTGGAGTTTGGGGAAGTCTAGGTGAATAGTCTTCAGGGTGGAATTTTAGAGAGAAGTAAACTTAGTAAAGAAAGAGTTTCAAAAATCTGTAGAGTAGTCTTCGTGAGTCTTTGATTGAATACTAGTCTGTGAATGTACTGGATGAAATTCCACAAGTATGGACATAAAACAACTTCTAGGAGAAGACAAATTTCCCAAGAGCTATAAGTTGAATAATTTCCAGACTCTCACAGGACTGGAAATCATTTGACTTTCATACCCAGAATGGAAAGAACTTATTAAATATATAGGATAATTATTACAAATCCTAGAAGAGTCCAGTCTTAGTAGTGGCACTACCTTTCACCAGTAGGTAAATCTGCTGAAGATTACCCCTAAGACAACTTGAAAATAATACTCAACAAGAGCAAACTATTGAGCAAATAAAGCAATTGCTTGCTGTATGAGTCTAAAACCCTCTCATAGACTATATCAAAATTTAGCACTCAGCCATGTAAAATTCACAATATCTGGCACATAATCAGAAAGCATGAGACATGTGAAGAAGTAAGGAATTGTGACCCATGCCCAGGAGAAAAAAATAAGACAATAGAAATAGGTCCATAAATAATGAAGATGAAACAATTAGCAGACAGAGGTTGTAAAAGAGCTTTTATAAATATGCTCAAGCTTTTAAAGAAACATGAACCTAAAGACGAAAAGACATGGGAAAAATGTGTCAAAAACTAATGGAGACTCTAGACTGGAAAACAAGATATCTGAAATAAATTTTCACTGAATCTTCTTAAAATGTCTTAGACCCTTTAGAAGGAAAGATCAGTGAACTTGAAACATCACAACAAAAGCTGTCCAGAATGAAGAACAAAGGGAGAGAAAAATAAAAACAAAAGGAAGATTAAGTAATTTGTGAATAAAATCAAGCTAACACACATATCCTGTGACTGAAGTCCCAGACTCTAAATTTTTCTGTAAATCTAAAACTATTCTAAAATATAAAGTCTATTTAAAAAAATAGTTAAAGGATAGAGTAAGATGTGGTGCATAAACAATGAATTTTTAAACAATAAAATAAATTAAATTAAATTTAAAGAAAGAATAAGATATTCTGTGATGCCACTAATCATAGGAAATTTAGGATGGGCTATATTAAGATCAGACAGTAAATTTCTGGGCACTGACTGTTGCCAGACATAAAGAGTGACATTTTATAATGATAAAAAGACGGATTTATAATAAAGACATAGCCAGTATAAATGGGTATAAGTCTCTTAGCAGATATTCAAAAGACATGAAGTAAAAATTAACAGAACTAAAAGGAGAAATAGGGAAAATTCACAAATGTATTTGGAAATTTCAATACTCTTTTCTCACTAACTGATAAAATAGTAGTCCGAAAAATCAGTGTTGATATAGAAGCAACTATCAACCAGCTCAACCTAATTAACATTTATAGAACTTTCCACCCATTAGCTGAAGAATACACATTCTCTGACCCACAGTGGACTTGACTTGGTAATCAGCAACAGAAAAGTACTTGGAAAATTCCCGCACATCTGGAAATTAAACACAATGCTTCTAAATAACCTGTGGGTCAAAGAAGAAATCATAGAGAAATTAAAAATATTTAACTGAAATAAATAGAAACATAAAAATTATAGGATGGAGGGTTCAGCTGCTATAACAAAATAATATAGACTGGGTGACTTGCACATCAGAGATTTATTTCTCACTGTTCTGGGAGCTGGGGAGTCCAAGGTCAGGATCAGCCAGCTGGTTTGGTTTCTGGTGGGAACTTTCTTCCTGGCTTCTAGGCAGCCACGTCTTGCTGTGTCCGCACATGGCCTTTCTGTAGCACCTGCACAAAAGAAGAAAAAGCAAGAGATCTCTTTTTCTCTTCCTCTTGTTAAAAATCCACTAATCCAATCATGAGGGCCCAACCTCATGACCTTATCCAACCCCAATCATCTTCCAAATGTCTTATCTCCAAATATCATCATGTTAAGGGTTAGGGCTTCAAAATATAAAGGGGGACACAAACATTCATTCTATAACATGCAGCCAAAATATTGTTCAGTTTTTAAAAACAAATAGAAAAACAAAAAAACCCAAACCCCACAAAAACAAAAGTGAAAAACAAAAAACTTTCTTTTTAAAGATTTATTTACTTATTTGACAGATAGAGATCACAAGTAGGCAGATAGGCAGGCAGAGAGAGAGGGGAAAGCAGACTGCCTGCTGAGCAGAGAGCCTGATGTGGGGCTCGATCCCAGGACCTTGAGACTGTGACCTGAACTGAAGGCAGACGCTTAACCCACTGAGCCACTCAGGTGCCCGAAAACAAAAAAAAAACTCTTGAGATAACTTCTTCATTCTTTCATACTAGAACTCTGTGCTCATTGAATAACAACTCTCCATCCCTCCTTCCCATAACCCCTGGTAAGCATTGTTTTACTTTGTCTCTAACAATTTAACTTATTGTTCTAGGTACCTCATATAAACTGGAATTATATGATATTTGTCCTACTGTGTTTGGCTTTTTTATTTAGCATAATGTCTTTAAGGTACATCCATATTATGGCAGAATTCCATTTTTTTAAGGCTAACTAATATTCCATTGCATGTAGATCCCACAATTTATCTATTGACCTATCAGTAGACATTTGGGTTATGTCCACCTTTTGGCTATTGTGGCTAATACTGTTAGAAACACTTATGTTTAAATATGTGTTTGAGTCTCTGATTTCAATACATACCCAGTAGTGGAACTTTTGGATCATATCATAGTTCTATGTTCAATTTTTTTAAGAAACTACCATACTGTTTTCCATAGTGACCCCACCATTTTACATTCCCACCAACAATGCGCAAAGGTCCCATTTTCTCCGCATCCCTGTTAACATCCTTGTTGTCTTCTCTTTTTGACAACAGCCACTCTAATGGGTGTGAAGTGGTATCTCATTGGGTTTTGATTTGTATTTCTGTAATTAGCTGTGATGTTGAGCATTATTTCCTGTGTATACTGGCCAGTTGCATGTCTTCTTTGGGGAAATGTCTATTCAATTCTTTTTTGTCAATTTCAAGTTTTTAAATTCTCAAGTTAGAAATAAGAAAGACTTATAATCAGTTATGTTAAGTAAAAAGGAGCAAAGTAAACTCAAAATCAGTATATAGAGGAAAGTAATAAAAACAAATATGGAAATCAATGAAATAAAAACTGGAAAAATAAAGAAAATTGATTAAAGCTCCAGCCAATTAGCAAGTCTTATAATCCTTATGTCCTGAATATTTCTTTAGTCTGTTTTCCTTCTAGAATGTAGACTCTTAGATACCATACTACAATGTAATAGGAACTTGTTTACCTGTTATCCACAAGTTACAAAAAGAACCATGTTGTTTTCATCTTGATATCTCCAGTGTCTGGAATAATACCTTGTAAATAATATCTGTTCAATTATTCCTTGACCAACTAATTCATAATGTTGCTCATAAATTCAAAATTATAAGATAGGACAAAGCAAGCATATTTAAACAACATGAAGCAGCATAGGGAAGTATAGGAAAAGAACACAACATTTTAGAATCAGAAAATTCACCTCTTAGGAGCACCTGGGTGGCTCAGTGGGTTAAGCGTCTGCCTTCAGCTCAGGTTTTGATCTCAGGGTCCTGGAATCAAGTCCCACATCAGGTTCTCTGCTCAGCAGGGAACCTGCTTCTCCCCGCCCCCCCACCTGCCTTTCTGCCTACTTGTGATCTCTCTCTCTGTCAAATAAATAAAATCTTTAAAAGAAAAAAGAAAAAAAAAAAGAAAATTCTCCTTTTATTTGTGTAGAGAAACACACAAATCTGTGGATCTCTTGTTGCTCTGTGGATCCTCATCCATACAATGGGTGCAAATTAGCTATTAAATATAAAAAAAAAAATTGTGCCTCTTAAGCCCCTTGGAGTCTCCATTCACTAAAAATAATTTCATTGATTCAGATTTGAGGGTTAATCTTGGTTTGTTCCAGTCAAATATTGCTCTATTTCATACTGGAATTGTGCAGTGTCTCTGTATGTGCCTCTTCATGGGCTATCTGAAAATTTACCTTCTTTTGTGTCACCTTCTTTGAATTGTCATTCCTGCCTAAATCACTACACGGGAACCTTGAAGTCAGGCATAGTGACTTGTCTTGCCTGTCTTCCTTGAACCTAGCAAGTTCCCGGCATAGAGGAGAGCATAATAAATCATCATTGAATGGTAGAGTAGAACGGTAGGAATCATACCAGAGCCTAGAGAAAAGAAAAACTGCTTAATACTTTATTTCTGAAAGAAGCTAACGTACGGTCCACTGCCTAACAGTTCCAATTTCTTTATGTAACACTCGTCACTTGAAATGCCAAGAATGAGGTTCAGTATTAGGTTCTTGGCAGACTTTTGCCAGGACCTCATTGATACCAGACTCCAAATTGTTTTCAGACTATTTGGCAAGTCTCTGTTCTTTTCTATAAGCATTGGAGAGCTTTTCTCTCTGGCACACATTTTCCAATACCGTGCTTTCTTCATCAACTGAGGCTTGTGGAATTTGCCCATGCTTTCAAAGCAAAATAGAAACAGTGAACAGCGAAAGGAAAACTGTAAACCTGCCTGTGAACTAGCACAAGGTAGAAAACTAGGAAGCTGTAATTTCCTGAAAGTCCACAGTCAAATCCCAAGACTCATCTGTCACAACAGACTTCTCTCTCCTTTCTGGGTCCAAACCACATCCATCCTTTCAGTCCCCGTGCCAGTCCCACACCCTTTATCACCAGACCCATTGCTCTCTGTTTTATCTAAATTTCTGTAGTGTTTGTAAATGGTCCCACAAAATCTAGCACCTGTTTAAAAGCTGTTCTATAAAAATAATTATGTCTGTACCACACTATATTTTTAAAATGCTTTTACATTTACCTCATTTTGTTTTTGTCATTGTTTGGAGAAGGTATTCATGCACCCACTTTACAGGTCCAAGTTAGAGGGCCTCAGGGGCTTATATGAGGTTATGTACCTTAGTGATATCGTTTTTGAGTTCAAATATGTTCGCTGGCTTTACTGAACATTTCATGTGTTTTATGCATACTTGCCTTATTTCACCCATCTCCAACGTAAGTATGTCTTCCCATGAGAGCCTAGTGAAATGCTAGGCACAAAGCAACATACTTCGTGATTGCTTTGTCTACCTCAAACCATCTGTTGGTACAAAATTTGCATTTTCCTAAAACATCATATTTCTGCTCTTTTGTTGCATTAAATGATCCTTGCTTTAGATTTT
The DNA here is from genome assembly GCF_030435805.1 of Mustela lutreola. Lineage (NCBI taxonomy): Eukaryota > Metazoa > Chordata > Mammalia > Carnivora > Mustelidae > Mustela > Mustela lutreola. Next base: position 54,368,626 of record NC_081290.1, on the reverse strand, counting down.
ATGTAGCTTCCCAGGTACTGATTTGTAATGAGGCCTAGAATAATAGAAAATAGAAAAAAACAAGTTGTGAAGGATCTTGAGATCATACAAACTATCACCCTTCTTTGCCAGCCCCAGATGGATTCTTCCTTCAGATAAAGAACCTGACAGTTTTGCCAGGGTCCCAATTCCACATGGCTCTGTTGGTGATGGGCTCTCCCACCCTCTTTACCACCCCTAGGGTTGAGCACATGACTCAGTTCCAGATAACCAACCACCTGATGTCCTAGTCAAGGTTATTGGCTCAGCAATAAGCACATGATTTAGGAACAAACAGAATTCTTTCTGAGGTCTTTCTCTTTTCTCCAGTGCTATGGGGAAATGGCCTTTTTCAGTGAGTCCTGGGCTGGGAGCCTCCATCATACTCATACAGGGAGAATGTACCAGAGAAAAATGAAGCCCCAGTTAACAATATTTGAGTCTTTTATCCTTGCCACACCTAAAATAACATTAAACCTGGTCTTTTCTGTTCAATTAATTTCTTTAATGTTTAAGCTAGTTTTAGTTGTATTTTTGTTACTTAAAAAAGTGTATAGGCTAATTCATCTGTCACTCTACAGAAGAGAAAACTCATGTCTAGAAATGACTTAGTGAAATTACACAAGTCTAGTTAGTGATAACATCTGGAAAGGAGTAATCCAGATCACTATAATTTTAGTATAAGAGTTTTTTCTCGTTTTTCAAATTTTAGTATATGACTTTTTATTTTTTTATTTTGGGGGGTTATAGTGTATGGTATCACTGCCTTTATACCAGAGGAGTGCATACACGTATAGTCACAAGTACATTGCCAAATTCAATATATTTTACCACCCAGGATTAAGCCCCTTATTGTTCCAAGGTTCTGAGATTCATTGGTATCTGCCATTCATGGCTTATGGTATGATATATGTTTGATATTTGTATGTTGTGCATTTGGAGTACATATTAGAGCTGTACTGGTAACAGAAGGTCAGAGAAGCTATATAAAATTGCTCAATGTCACATAGGGAGTAAGGAACAAAGTTAATAGTCAAATTCAATTGTGTTTGACTCCAACATATGATCTTTTCCTGTACCAGAGACCTTCACATTCTCTGCTTTTATCTGAGCTTTTCATTTTAATGATGATAAGTATATAGCTCAGAAAGTTTTACCACTTGTTCATATCATTTAGTGGCAGAACTGGAACCTATTCACCAAATACCAAACAAACACCTAGATAATGCTGTGAGCGTTGAACACAGCCCTCACAGATAACTGCTTTGCTGATAATGGGATCATTTGCTTTTCACGGTAGTTGAGGTGGTATTGCCACTTACAGTATCCAAATTCTAAGGCTTCTGGACTTTAGAGGTTTTTAAAGAAATGGCCTTTAAGTACGTAGATGTGCCATTCCCTGATAAGGGGTGTATTTGTCAGGGTTTTCCAGAGAAATAGAACAAACTGAAAATATATGTAAATGTAGATATAGATGTAGACGTAGAAACGGATATATAGAAAGAGACTTATTAGGGGAGTTGACTCACCTGGTTATGTAGACTCAGAAGCTCCACCATCTGCCATCTGCAAGCCAAAGGCCCAGGAAAGCCCATGATGCAGTTCTTGTCCAAACCAAAAGGCTTGTGAACCAGGGGCGCTGATAGTGTAAGTCCCAGTCTGAGTCCAAAAGCCTAAGAACCAAGAATGCTGATATTAGGGGACGGGAAAAGATGAATGTCCCAGCTCAAGCAGAGAGCAGATTCTCTGTTCCATTCATGCCCCCAGTGATTTGGATGATCCCTCCCACCTTGGGGAGGATGGATCGTCTTTACTCAGTCTACTGAACCAAAATTCTAATCTATTGTAGAAACACCCTCACAGATACACTCAGAAATGATATTTTACCAGCTATCCTGGGCATCCCTTAGCCCAACCAGGTTGACAAAATTAACCAACACAGGAGGTATAGGGCCACCTACCAAGTATACTTTCCTTATAAATCTATGGTAGGTTGGTGAGTTAGCCCAAGTGGCCACCAAGGGCAAAAGCAAGGAAAGACTTCAGAAGGCCGGGATAAAGCCATGTCAAGACAGTTCTGATTGTTACAGTTAAGGAAGGCAAATCTGTTGCTATGTCTCAAGGAAAAATATGGATCTTTGGATGAAAAAACCAGTGGGTGAAGATAGTGGGATACAGTGGCTACTAAGGAACCAAAGCAAACATAAAGTGTGGGGGTCTAGAATTTTCTTGTTATATGGTGCAGTGATGCTGCTGTTACTGGTCTGCACTGCATGGTGTTTTGATAGATGTGGCCTGAATTATAGGAGACTGTTAGGAGGCAATTTTAGGAGAATTTAGGAATTCCATTTCAAAATAGATGTGGTATGTCAATTTCTTCTTCCTTATCATTATGGATGCCTGTAATGCATCTTTGCCAACATTTGGATTATCTTTGAAAAAATTCTTTGGTACTTTAATACTTAAAAAATATTAGCCATTGGGCACCTGGGTGGCTCAGTGGGTTAAGCCGCTGCCTTCGGCTCAGGTCATGATCTCAGGGTCATGGGATCGAGTCCCACATCAGGCTCTCTACTCAGCAGGGGGCCTGCTTCCCTTCCTCTCTATCTGCCTGCCTCTGTCTACTTGTGTTCTCTGTCTGTCAAATAAATAAATAAAATCTTTTAAAAAAAACATTAGCCATTATGTTTGCATATGCTTGATTATTAGGGAGGTTAATCATTTTTTTTCATATGTCCATTTTGTTATTTTGCTTATGTGCATTATTTGCTAATTTCCTTTGCCTCTATTGTTTTGGGATTTGAGTGATTTTTTTTAATTGATTTGTAAACATTCTTTTTTGTTGTTGTTGTTAAGCACTTTTTTAAAAAGATTTATTTATTTATTTATTTGTCAGAGTGAGCGCAGGCAGACAAAGAAGCTTCCCAAAATTTGTAAACATTCTTTACAGATTAAGAATATAATCACCACGTTTCTTTCTTTTTTTTAACTTCTAAATCAAAAATTTATTTTAGAAGTTATCAAACTTCCTTTGATAGCTTTTTTAAATTTATTTTTTATTTTCAGCATAACAGTATTCATTATTTTTACACCATACCATGTTTCTTATGTTTTCTTGGTAAGTAATTTTCATTTAAAGTTTTATAGGATTGTGTTTGATGTAGACATGTATTTTTCTTTTATATAGGTTTATTTATTTATTTATTTTTTAATTTTTCCAGAAGTAGTTGTTTTTTTTTTTTTTAATTTGGCACTTCATTTTACATAACATGTGGCATTCTTGAGATGTCTTTTTCATTCACTATATTTAAGTTTAGAAAGTTTTTCTCTATCACAAGATCTTTAAGATCTTTGAAGTATTACCCACTAGATTTATTTATTTATTTAGCATTTGGCAGATAAATTAATCTGAACTTTGTTTTATTTTATGGTATATAGTAAAACACCAAAGTTTCTTTTCTAATGATGAAAAATTCTTTAATAATATTTGTTGAATATCCATTTACCTGTTGAATGTGATACTTGTTTTATCATTTTTAATACTGCATTTACTAGCAATTATTTCAGGCTTACTCCATTTAAATACCTTATTGATTATAGCTTTGCAATACTTCTTAATATGTGGCAAACAAGGTTAGTTCCCTTTTTATTTCATCTTATAAAATAAATTTTCATTGCCACTATTATCTGTTTATTCTTTTCTATAAATCTGAGAATTGCTTAGTCAGTTTTCCCTAGAAATGTTATGGGAACTGCATGAAAACAGTTATTGTCCCTGCCCTAAAAAGTATAATTTACAAAAGAAGAGAGACAGTAACCATATAAACAAACAAGTGAATATATAATTTCAGATAATACATGCACTGCATACAATGAATAGGGTTTGGTGACTGAAAATTAGACTATGTAGGATTTAGAAGGCTGGTAGGGAAGCCACAAACATAATGTGTCCAGGAAAGACCTTTATAAGATCTTTTACGCCAGGGTCTGAAGAATCAGAAGGATCCAGATACCCAAAGAGCAAGAAGTAAGGACAGACAAGGCAACCAGGACAGAATACGCACAGGCCCTATGATGAGACTACCTGAGCATGGTTGAGAAGCTTAAACAATGTGAAGGGACCTGACGTATTGCAGGCAAGGGCGAGAGGCAGATGATGAGGCAGAACAGGATGACAAGGACAGAGCTCTGAGTGTGGAATGTGTTGAAGGGGTTTCTTTATTGTGTGGTACAAATACCATCTTGGCCCTTACCAGCTGTATAGATCTTGGCAGGGTACTGAACCCTAAGGGATTAGAATATCAGTTTTATAGGAGGGCTGTGTGGTTTGGATGATAAATTTTAAGTGAAGGAACCCAGTGGCTGGCATCAGGATATTCTTATATAGAAATTTTAAGATGAGCATCAGGAAATTCTTATATAGAAATTTTAAGATGAAATTTTAAGATGAGCATAACACCATGGTGTTAAAACTGTTCTGTTCTAAAGTGTTAATTCACTCAGTTTTCCCAACAACCGTATGAGAAGGGCATTATCATCATTCTCACAGTTTTACAAAGGTGGGGGAAGACTGAGACACCCAAAGTGTGAGTGATTAGTCTGAGGTCCCACTACAGTGCTGGGAGGGGAACTCAGCAGTGTAGTGCCGCAGTGTTCTTGACCAGTACTCAAGACATGACTTCTTAATATAAGTACAGTGCATGTCTCTTTCTGTATTCACTAAGCCTGTAAACCCTGAGAAGTCATGCGGTACAACCACTCCATTTTCTAACTGAAGAAAGTGAGGCCCAGAGTGGTAAATGACTTACCCAGGTCATAAAATAAGTCAATACCAAAACTAGGAATCAAATCCTCGTCTCCTCATTCCATTTTGCATCTTTTGCAAGTAGAAGGGACTTCAAGTATCTCTACTTTGGAACATTTCAGGCTTGCCCTAAGGCTTTGGGGAGGACTTCAAATGTTGTAAAGTGGCAGGAGGAATTTGTCTGCATTGCATAATAGCTTTCAACCAATTTTTAAAAAAACTTTTCCTTTAGGTTGGTGATAATTATTTCAAGGGCTTTAATTATAAGCCTTTGTGGATCTTTAGGATGTCACTACAAGTGATTATATTTATAATATTTTAAATGAAAAGGACAACAATCAAAAAGAAAAAACTGAACAAAAAAAATTAAAAGAAAATATCTATACCTATAAATTTTGTAAGTTTACTTAAGTCTTCATTCACTGATCTAGCTTGAAGCTATAGCTCAGCTCCAATAAATACAAACAGCGCCATGTTTTAGGATGCCAAAATGGATTCATTCCTAATGTGCTTAAAGCAATACTTATAAAACTAGTTCCAGTTTTCTAGTTGTCCAATGTGATAGTATCAGAGATCTGTTCTTATGGAGGAAACTTTCCCCAGGGGACATACCTGCTAATATTTGATAAGGAATGAGTGGAGGCATGGAGAACTTAGGTTCTTAGATTCTAGGGATGTCAGTTAGCAGTTCATTGTTGAAAGTCTTCACAATAATTTCTCTCTTTGTTCCCTGAAGTTTCCACATTGTCGTATGAAGCTCCAGCAATTTTTTTTTTTTTTTTTCTGGCTGCTCTTTCAACTGTTGTTGCACTGACCTGAGTCAATATCATCATACATCAAGCACGGGGATAGCATCACAAAAATTTCCCTGCATGTCCTTGGCCATATCTTGGATGAATCTCAAATCCAAGATTTGGAAAGGACAACTCCTTATTTCTTGAAATGGCCCATTTGTTTCCTGAGACAGGGAACTTATCACATCTTCATCATCATTATGATCACCCATAGTGTTTATTGAGAATTCACCATAGGCTCAGCACTCTCCACATGTGACCTCTTTAATCCTTTCAACAAGTTTATGAGGTAGTTATCATTGCTCACATTTTACAGATGAGAAAACAAAGGCCCAAATTAAAAACCAGAATAAAAATCTAGCCTGCAGTTTCACAATATTGGAGATAAAATTGAACCCAGTCCTTTATTAGTTCTGAGATACGTCTCTATGGTCAACCTCTGCATCATAATTGAGAAGCCACAGTTATAAGGTTGCCTCATTTCTATTAAGGGGATCAAGAGGAAGAAGTTTCATTTCTTTCTTCATATCTCAACACCCCAGCTGCTGATTTAACCCAATTCCTTTGTCATACCATGCTAGAGGCACAGTGACCTTTTTGGGTCCTGAAAGTTTTACAGTTGTAATTAGTGAGTCCATATATATATATACATACTTATATGTATATTTATAGCTATTTTCCATTGTATATTTTAGAGGCAACACAGGCTGTAGGCAGTGGCATGTGCTAAGAACAGGACTGTTGTGTCATGCTGCTTGGATTTGAAGCTAAGCTCCCCAACCAATTACCTATATGACGCTGGACAAATTACTTAACTTGTCTGTTTCCTCATTTCCAAAATGGTGATGTTATGAAGATTTAAATAATTCATAGGTGTAAAACCCTTAGAGTACTACTGATACTTGGTAAAAGCCAAATGAATGGGTTTTTTTATTGGTATCATTATTATGTATCAGCTCAGCCTGATTTCCAGCCTCTCTATGTATTCCTGCTTCTTAGAGAGCTGGGACTGGCTTGGGTTGCCTGTGCTGAGACTCAATGTGTTTAAGTACTTCATTTACATTTGGGGGCTCACTCCAGTTTCACCCAGAACCTGTCTCTTTCCCATTCATCAATCCATTTCCACACCATTCCTGGATTTTATGGTGTCACTTTCCTGTTACAATCCAGGATGGCTCCCCACAATTTCTTTTGTGGGGCCACCACTTTATAGGGGCACACATCTATCTCCCCACAATTTCTTTTGTGGGGCCACCACTTTATAGGGGCACACATCTATCTGCCCATCCTTGATACCTGCCACTTTCCTCAGTGTGCCCAGTGTTCCAGCCCCTTGGAGTAACTTGCCTCCCCAAATACCTCTTCCAGGAGTCTTCATCATTCTTTTCCTTCTGTCCAGAAGGCTCCTATCTGAAGGGCAAAATTCCACTCATCATTTCAGATGCAGCTAAAAATGTTGTCTCTTTTGAGAAACATCCATAGACCTCAATTGGCCTTCCTTTTCTGGATTACCAAAACTTTCTGTGTTTTCTGTCTAATAGCCTGTGTGATGTTCATGTGCTGTGCTTAGCGGTTTACAAGTATGTCTTCTCTGGCATCTCTGTTCTGGGAGCTCCATGAAGCCAGAGGTAGAGACTGGTGATGGTTTAAGAGGTACACAGTACACTGGGTTGGAACCTGAGTTCTGAAGCCTGATTTTCTGGATTTAAATTCTAATTTGCTAATTCCAAACCATGTGTAACCACAAACAAGTCACAATATGCCTTTCTTGGCCTCAGTTTCTTCATAGGTAAATTGGAGGTAATGATAGAAATTGCCTCATAAGATTGCTGGGGGAATAAAATGAGTTCATATATGCAAAACCATTGAAGATAAAACAAGCATATTGTAAGCATTCAGAAATATTGACAGTTATTAGTAGATGATGCTAGTCTGTCACTGGACACATAGATACATTCAACCACTATTTGGTAATTGAATAGATGAATAGATGAATTCCAATAAAAAAATCTTTAATTCCATACATATTCCCATTTTATATCATACCTGTAAAAATAACAAGCAAAAACACTTTGGTTCCTGTCTAAAACTTTTTCCATGTACATAGGAAGCCAGGACACTCTAAACCCGAAACCTCCCTTTTGCCTGTTTGATCCTTCCCATAAACTGGAGTGTGCTCCTCATACCTGGTTTTAGACCTGGGTCTCTATCAGCTGACACTCCCAGCTCTTTGCTTTGGGCCCTGAGCAGCCCCTGCCTGGATTCCCTGCCTGGTTTTGCCTTCCTCCCTCTCTTGCATGCCAGTCTTTCTGCTCATAGACTACTTGTCTGGACTGTGCCCCACTGTTATCCATCTGGTCTGCAACCTATTTATCTTCCTGGCCTGATGTGGCCTTGTCCCATCTACATTTTCTGCAGCCCTTATAACTCATAGTAGTTCTAGTTTCCCACCTGGCCACAGGCCTTGTCCAGAGGATTCACTGGGTTTCATCTAAATATACCTCAAAACAAAATAGCAAAGCATGGGAAGGACCAGTTCAGTTTATAATTTGGATATCATCAGCTTTTTTGCATCATTAAAAGGGGTAATGCTAAGTACCACTGTTTTCCTTTGAGGGTATCCAGTTATTAGTAGATGATGCAAAGGATGAGCAGTGAATGATATGCATAATGTTTGACAGCTCTTTGATACCGCAAATCAAAATGTAAGCCACAAATCAGCATGTAAGCAATCAGATTAGTTGTACCTGGGTATTCTCACTGAATAAGCACTCAATAATAGAAGTTACTGTTATAACATTCCTTGGGGACTTAAAATAAAAACTTTAATACTTATAATAAAACTTATATAAGGTACTTATAATCAAAACAATACATGGTTTATCTGAAATTCAAAGTTAGCTGGGCATCCTGAACTTTGGTTTGCTAAATTTGGCAACCCTATTTACCATGCCTCATCCCCACCTATGCTATACTAACCTAAACATTGTGCCCACTTTTATCACTATAAAGTGGAAATTTTCTGTGTTTCTAGTACAGTGCTTGGCACAGAATAGGTGCTCAAAAATGTTTGCTAAATTTCCTTTTGTTTGAAGGAGATTGAGAGAAATCACAAAATGAAAGTCAAATACAGGGAAAGCAACATAAAATAACGAAACACTCAAGGACTCCACTTCCCATAGACAATAATTGTGGCCTCCTGATGGAGCAGAAACTTGTGTGCATAAATTGCTCCTGAGGGAATGGCCATGTGAATTTGATTTATATAACGTTCAGAAAAGGAACAAATTAGCTTATCTAGAGACATTGAAGTGCAGCATCATGGACAGCCTCTGGAAAGGCTGGCTAATGCCAGGTGCTGCTCTGCAGTTTGTTTGTTTGATGGGACTTGTGCCATTCCTTAATATGCTTTTCCAGTAGCCACAGTCCCAAGCTTTCACTTTTCCAGTGTTTGGTTCTTTCTAATCCTGGAGAAACATCTGAACGAGGCCATCAGTGCCAGTCAGAGGGGCATAGTGTGGTTTATCAAACTGTACTGAACCACTTGAGGTATGTCTATGCCTCGTAGGTGGAGTCCCAAGCCCTTGGCATGGCATTTGTGGCGATTCATGTGGCGATTCTGCACCCTAGTTCCTACCCCCTGCCAAGTCCCTACATCCCAGTCACACCAGAGACACTCACTGCTCCTGAATATGCCTTGTTCTGTCATAACTTCCACACCTTTGCTTCTGTCATTACTTTTCCCTGAGATGTTTTTCTCCATCTGCGCTTTTAAGTAGATCTTAAGCCTCCTTATATGTTTCCCTGCAAAGTCTCCAGTGCTCTGTGTGGTGCTCCGCAGCTTCTCATCAGCCTTTCAGCTGAGCCTCTTTCTATCTCTGCTTCTGCCAAGATGGGGAAAAACTCCCTTTTCTGGGCTTGACATGAGTTAGCAATCTTTATATGTTGGGAATTACATCCAGCTATGAATAACAGGGAATTTTCCAGAAAGTGACTCAAGCCAATTTAAAGTTTTAATTTTCTACTTAAATGTGTTGTCTGGGGATTGGCATTCCAGGGCTGATATGGGGCTCTGCCAGAGAGGAGGCTTTTTCTGTTTTTTAGATATATTATGCTTGTTACTGCATCCTGACCCAGGGAATGTTTATGTCTGGGAGATCTTCAAGGGTGGAGGCTATGTCTTTCATTCCTTTGGTACTTTTTTCATTGTTCTTATCCTCATAGGACAGAGAATAGTGACTATGCAATAAAAGCTTATTATGAAAACGGTAGTGATAAACATGTGAATAACTAATGGAGAATTTCTCACTTGCATAAAAGGGGAAAATGCTATTTGTTCATCATAGATAAACCTCAAAGCCAAGACCTGTAGAATTAAGAAGAATATTTAGTGCTTTTCTGTGTTTACTTTAGATATCATACTTTGGTTTATTCGAGAAAATATCCATTTTTTTAGCCTCTTACTGTGTTGATTTGAAAAATGAACTTAAAATATAGCCTCTAAGTTAGAGTATAATGTATTCCTAAAACATGTTATAAAGTAGAATATGCTTCTTAGGGAAATAGTATTATAATTGACACATTTTCAACCAAGGATTTGTCAACAAATAAATCACAGAAATGGTGATTAGTATGTCATAAAAACATAGAGCCACAACAATAATTTAAAAGTGTAAAATTATGCCTTATGTCCTAGAAAATGAAAATACACTAACAATAAATATTTATGAAACAAGGGGTCCAAATGTACTATAAATTATATGTATTACACACAAAAAGCAACTCTGTTGTGCCATAAACATGAGTTAAAACTAACATGTTAGTGATAATGATAATGATAACTTTAAAGTTTTGGAGTAGATCCAATTGATCTTATAACCTCAGGGCTCACCACCATCCCTGTACTATAGGAAGTACTGAACAAATGTTTGTGCATTGAATTAAACTGGGTCTATGTAGAGCGCGTAAAGTAGTTTCACATCCATTGTCTTTTTACTTCTTCAGTAATCCTTCTGTGTGGTTAATTGTGTAGAGAATATCCCAATTTAGAGATAACTCAGGCTCATAACAGTTAAGTGACTGGTTTTCTCAAGGTCAGAAAGTTAAGTTGTGGTGCCAAATCTCTTGACTAGTTTTTCCAACTAAGTTCAAAATGTTTCCATGTGGCTTCACACAAACATCAATGATTCATATGACCTGGGTCTGCAGACAGAAGCTTGAATAGCCACGTTCTCTTTCTCTTAATAAGTTTTCTTGGAATAGAGACACTCCAAACCACTTTATTTATCTTAATTCTATCTTAATGTAGAGTAATTGTATTGATGAGTATGATGGAAACGGCTGTTTTTCTCACCAAATGATAGTTTTGATAGGAATGTCTGACATAAAATTTATCCCTGATTCTTCTCCTACACCAGTTATTTTTATTAAAAACTGAGTTTGCTATCAGGACAAAGAAAGGTCACCATATAACATTAAGCAATAACTTTACTCCACTTCGGCCTTTGTGTATGGGACTCAAAACACTCCTGTTTCATGGAAAACTGGACACAATAATTATCACCAAAAAATATACTTTTATATAGCTCCCCAATGCATCTTTCAAGGATTGCTAAGAGAAGAAGATAATTGTATGCCAGGAGAGCATCCTCCACAGGAGAGGGGGTACCTTTCCATGTCAAAACCATGACTTCTGACTTTAGACTGTGTATTCCAGTCCCATCTCTGCTTCTTACCAGAAGATTGATCTTAGCAAGTTACTGACTCCTCTCTGTGTCATAGTTTTCTCATCTAAAAATGGGATTAAAAATGGTACCTACCTCCTATGATTGTGAAGGTTAAATGTATTAAAATAAGTCAAGCATTGCTTGGCAGGAAGGAAGTGTTTAATGAGTGGTAGCAGGTACTGTTATTAGTTTTATATTTTTGAACAATGGTGGGAATTTCTCATTGTCTGCCTAAAATGTAAGAGAGTTAGGAAGCCAGATAATTGCTTTTATTATGGATGTTAGTGAAACACAAATTAATTGTATCTGTGTGCAGATTGAATTGCTATCATACACAATAAAGTGCTAGTTCTTCTGTTTATAAGAATTGTGAAATTCACAATTGGAGTCAAAGCTATGCTTAATGCTAGATTATAAACTGTAAGAAGTAGGAAATCCTCTCTGTGTTAATCACATGTTTCTCACACAATTGGCACATTGTAGGTGCTCAATAAATGTCTATAATTAATTAGTAAATAAAGGAATAAAATAATTACTAGCATTTCCACAAGTCTGATGTGGTTAAGTTACCCCATAGCTACCCAATAGCTACCCAGCATGTTAAAGGTTAAAGGTCACCTCTGTAGAAGGTGACCATATTGATTTTACTACCAAAGCTTAACTTGATATGTAGATGTACTCTCATGAAATACAGTTCTTTTGGAGTTTATAAAGATATCATGCACTATAAATGTTATCAGTGCTACTTGTTAGTCTCTCAATTACTGCAATTCCAGTATTTCCACATTATCTCTGCTCTGATTAATTACATAAACAATAATAGAAAAAAAGAGGCTATATTTTAATGCATTTACATTTTCCTTGATGGAAGGGCTAATCCATGACTGTTAGGTAGGAGCTCAATGTTCAAAAAATGTATTTAAATATGATCTTTGCCAAGTGTTATGACTTTTCTGAGTAGAGAGCCTTCATATTTTATATTCTGTCTTTGTCTTGAAGGTTTTGTTGCTGACCGACCATTAATAATTCACAAGTTACTTGTTAAGGAGTAGTGTGTGAGGGTCGTTTGTGTGGTGCCCTTCTGTCTGCTTTACTAATTTTAGGAAAGATTAAAGAAGTGTTTATTTCCTTCCTGAGGGCTTGGTAAGGCTCAGGAACTACTTTCATGACCTAGATATTATGAAACTTCTATTATAATAGGGGTACAAAAGTGAACTGCTGTGTTATATTGAATAACATATTGAAATGTATAATCTGGTTTGTGTTGGCATATTCTCTGAACATAGGATTCTGTCAGGTTCTTCCAAGTTTTATTTGCTTATTGGCTGTTGGGAACTTGATGCTTTGCCACATAAACAATGTTAGCAAATGAGATCAAGAAACCATGACCTCCCTGCTTCCCTCTCCAATCCTGTTTTTGTGGAAAATCTCCTTTCAAATTCCAGCTCTTCCTTATGCCCAATTCTGTGCTTAGTATGACACAGGTATTCATTAAATTTTGCATGGACCAAGTGATGTCAAAAAGATTTCTCTGGAGCAGCTATAGAATTGTATCTAATCCTCTCTATAGGGCCTTGAATGCCAAGGAAAGTTCTTGGATGTGTCAGCATTTACAGCAGGAGAAGAATAGGCAGGACGAAGCTCCTAAATCCTAAGAGTCTGTGGGTTGAAAGAAGGAATAAAATAATATTCTTAATAACAGGAGATACTCATTATGGAATACTCATTATGTGCCAGGAACTGTGCAAAATACCATATACACATCATGTAATTCTCAGAGTACTCATTTTATGAGCAAGGAGCCCAAGGCTGAGAATAAGCAGCTTATTTAAGGTCACAGACCTTCAGTGCCCAAACCAAAGTGTCCTGGGTTCTGTTTTCCTTTCTTTCTCTTTCCCTGCCCAGCCCCCCCCCCCCCCACCACCACCCCTGAAACTTTTCTGCTTTGGTGACTGGGCTATCCCTTCAGCAGAGGCCAGACACAGCCCCGTGGCTCTGTTGAGTACAACAGGGTAAAAGCAATCAGGCAACCCACTATCTGTGGGTTTAGGCCATGCTAGTCTCAACCTCTTCAGCAAAAGCAAATACTTTGGTCTCTGCCTGACTCCTAGGTCTATTTCTAATTGTTTCTAAACATGAGGAGGGAAAAATATGATTAATTACCAAACCTCAAACTCCAGTTTGGGGAAGATGATTAATTACCAACCTTCAGACCTAGTGTGGGTATAGTGATGTGATACTATTTTATATTTGTTGGTTGGTTTGTTCTGGTTTTGTTGGTGTTTAGAGATCCTCTTTTTTATGACTATAGATCCTTCTATGAACAGCATTAAATGAACAAGAAGATCAATTAAAATACAGGGGAAAAAAACCCTAAAACAACCTTGCCCTTAGGAGCAGAGGCTCTGATAGCTACATATAAGCCCTCCTTAAGCCAACCTTGCAGTGTGCTGGCTGGAGAAAGTGACATTTACACAGAAATGCCCTGCAGGCAAAAGAAAAAGAGTTGAAACGGAGCCACATAAACATTGTGGCTCATAAACCTGAAAACAGGAAGGGTGACCTTTCCAAAGGCTAGAAATGTACTTTTCAGCCTCTAAAATTCAAACAATTTTTGGTGTCAAAGTCTCCTCCAGCTCCAAGTTGCTGTTTTTATATACATGGCTAAGTCGAACACCATTGTAGCTGAAACTTCAGGTCTTCCAATGAAACCAGTGTGGGGTCTGGTTGCTTCCCTGAAAGGGAAATGGGCTGGCTGGTGGGCCTCTCAGAAAATCCTCTGCCACCATCATTTCTGTTGCCGGTTAACATACAGAGAATTACAGAAATTAATATTCAACCCTTTCACCTTTGCTGTCAGAGAGGCTTACTTTAGTGTCTTTCCCCAGCCAGGTAAACCTTCCTAGAGTTCCACTTTCTTCAAGAGATGATAGATCAGTAACAAATCAGGAGTACTCTGTTCTCACAAGGATTGGGTACAAACTTGGGGTCAAAAGAACTAGGGAGGTTTAGTGGAAGGACAAGGAAGCTTGGAGGGCTACCTGTAGTGTCATGAAGGGCTTTTACAAGGAAGAAGGGTGTCGTGGACTCTGAGTCTCCATTGTGATATGCTCAGATCCCTGTACCATTTCTGTGATCTCTGCTCCTGGCTTCCATGTTTTTTGTTCTTCAAAGGCTCACACCTGAAATCCTCCTTTGGGACTGACTATTCTCAGGCTGCTGAGCTGCTTTTCCCCAGACACGGAAGTACGGAAGTGCAGAACGTTTAGGTCCTCATAGTCAATGTCATTAGTCATTCATGTTGGCGTAAGGAAGCCCAGCTTCCTTGCCCCAAGTAGGGACAGAGTTGGGAGATGTAATTTATACTCTAGAGATCTCCCTTGCTGAGGGGGCCGAAGCTACTTTCCAAGGGACTTTGTCATTGCAACTTCACTGGCGTCTTCCCTTTTTCTGTCCTCTGTTCTCCATTCCCTAACCAGTTCTTCTAAGAGCAGCTCCATAATAAATTGCTGGCACAAAAATCCTTACTTGACCTCAACTTCTGAGTAAGATTTATTTTGTTAATTCTGAAAAATAAGATTAGGACCAGTGGATAACAGTTAGCAAACTTTGAATCAACACAAGGGGAAAAAAAACAAAACAACTTTTTACGGATTGAGGATCTCAAGTGTGATTTCTGAGAAACTACCCAGAAATATTTAACTCAAGTCTGGATGAGTAATTTTGGGGACTGTGCTTTGGAGCAGTTCATGTCCCAAGTATGAGGTTGCTTTTTAGATTCCCTATCACTGCCTTACCACTGGAATGTCATGGTATGCAAATGGACCTCAAACCTTCACAGGTGAGCTGCCAACTTTGAACGGTACTTAACAGATTTCCACAGTGCTTGTTTATTTTTCAGTTTATTGTAGGGCTTTCTCTCTGTAATGTAGCTGAGTAGGCTGCACAGTGAAGCAGCTGTTATAGGTAAGAGGCATAACATTAAATTGGCTCCAAGTTAACATTTGTGTGAGACCCTACCTTACAAGAATATGAAATACTGATGAATGCAGAAAACATTTTTTTTTTTTTTTAAGGCAGATAGCTGCCTGGTGACTGAGTGAATGGTACACACAGAAAATGACACACAATGATTGTTTAGGCATCACAGTGACTGAGCTAAATTTTTATTGACCTGGTTAGTGATGTTTGCAACCCTTTAATTTTTCTAGAATGGCTACCACATCCTGGTGTCTGAAATCCCACTGACACACAAAAAAATCAACAACTGTTTTCCTACATAATTTCCCCCTCCCGCTCCACAACCTTCAATGGCTCCCTTCTACTTGGAGGTTAAAACCTCCATTTTGTGGCTAGGCAGGCACAGGTTCTCACACAGGCCTGGCAACAGGTTTAATGGTGTCAGAGACAGAGTTTTGGTCTTGTCTGCGTCTAGAGAGAGGAGAAGAGGTCTCATACTGGACATAGTTCAGAGGTTACAAGGAGGTGTTACATTAGGAGAGGGTGGTAGGCAGGTCAGAGACTAACAGGAAAGAGAAAGGCAAAAAGTCATGAAAAGCCAAGTTTGATGGGAAAAGAAGAAAGCCCAATAAATCCTCAAGTTAAAAAGTTGAAAAAGAATACTTCCGTTGCCCTAAGGAGGAACTAATAGACGTGGGCGTGAGCTATTTCTGCCAAATGGCACCTTCCCAGAAGGACTGGGTGGTTGGGAACTTTGATATTTCCACTTCTTGGCCTCCGTCTAACTCACGACATAAAATCTAGATTTATTTGTAATCACTTTGTACTACTCCAGTTTCTCTGGGTTACTCCAAGTCCTTTATTCATTGATTTTACGCATATAACCCTCCTCATCTTAGCCAAACCAAATTCTACCCATCCCTGGTGGCCAAGCATTGGACTCCTCACTACAGAATTTTTCAGTCCTTCCAGACTCTTAATATCTGTTGAAACCCATGTACTTTTCTCATACCATTTATTTGACCCATATCATGAAATGCTTTCAGAGATTTTCTCTTTCTTTTGTACATGGAATCTTGCATATTCGGTATTCATATATTTATCTCTTGCATGATATATTAAATTGCTTATGCTTTGACTTCCCAAGTCGATTTCAGTCCAGACAGTCATCCACCATGTGTGCAGTTTACATACATTTGGATTATAAGGTTTGCAGATAAGAAAATAAACACTCTGTATTGAGGGTTTAGGAAGGATTCCTGGCAACTAGTGTGCGTTAGGAAGCTTTGATAGCTACTGGAGAAAACAACTCAGCAGTTGAAGGATGTAACAGACTCAGAACCTTTGGGATTAGCGTGTAGCCTCTATAGAAGAAAAGCCCATAGTAACAGCAATAATTGGTAATAATCATTAGCCCAGTGCTAAATGCTTTACTTATTTCATTTACTCCTTCAACAATAAATTTAATTCTTTTGGTAAGTATTAGAATTCTCATTTTAAAGGTGAGAAAATGGAGGCTTAAAAATTATAATAAAGGGGTGCCTGGGTGGCTCAGCAGTTAAATTTCTGCCTTCGGCTCAGGTCATGGTCTCAGGGTCCTGGGATGGAGCCCTGTATCGGGCTCTCTGCTCAGCAGGGAGCCTGCTCCCCATCCCCCCGCCTGCCTCCCTGCCTACTTGTCATCTCTCTCTCTGTGTCAAATAAATAAATAAAATCTTAAAAAAAATGATAATGAATTGACCCAACGTCATGTATGCTATTGAGAAGTGACCAGATTCCAAAATGATTTTCACTGTGTTATACTTTGTTCCAGTAACAATGGGATTTATGTATGACATTTATAGTTTCGAAGGAATGTGAAAAATTGTCTCTGGAGCTTTAGCTGCTCTGTCAAAGATTTGGGAACTGTATTTACTGGAACAGAGACTACAATTTATTATGTAAATGCTCAATCTTGTATCTTATTCTTTCTTCTTGTTCAGGCCCTTCGCATTCCCTCTAAACATCCAAATGTGAGATGACTTTTTGGAGCATCATTTACCACTTGTCCAAGGGCTTCTCTGATTGTAAGTAGTGAAAGGGAACCGGGACACGGACATCTAATGCTGCTCCTACTACCTGGAATTGTAGGCCATTGAGATGGGAGCTCAGATGGGAGCTCAGCTTTATCTGAGCTGCTTAATTACGTAAAAACATAGAACTCTACCAAATAATACCTTGTTGATTGCTAATTAAAGGTTTGAGGAAACATAAGCATTTATTACCTTATTCTCGATACTTTTCTCCATTGTTATTTCATTAAATGATGTATGTTTTTAATTATGTTTTTTAGAAAGTTGCTGTTTTTTTTAATTTTGCCAGGTTAAAAAAAAATAAAAACAGAAAAACAAAAAGAAAACAAAGCAAAACTGTAATATTTTTGCCTCTACTAACATGCTATAAAGGAGAGGATATTTTAACACTAGTAAAATACGGAGGACATAATTTCAGAATTAAGATGAGTCATTTAGTTCTGGAAACCTCATTCTATCCTCTTTATTGTCTATTTCTTTTCCTTGGTGTGGTGAGAACTTTGTCATAGCCTTTACCCATCTACTTACTGGCATTTGGGACCCATTGAAGTGGATAATGTTAAGCTCCTTTGGACCCTTCTGCTGTGTCTATGAAACATTTGGACTTTTTGTATACAGACAAAGCAGATAAGAATTTAAGGCACTTGACTGCTTCAAGGCAAGTTTCACTATACATTTGACTTGGTTTCTGGTTTGTGTTTACAGGAAATTATTTGTCCATTGACTCACGTCAAGATTTCTGCCTCTGTTCTCCTCCTCTTCTCAAATTTGGTGCATCAATCACATATGAAAAAGTCTATGTGCAAGTATAGATGACACCACATCGTGTAGAAATACATAGTGAATGCATGTACTCAATGCCTGGAGATTTGTCAAAGGAAGAATAATGTTAGGGTCAGCAGTTCTCACACCATGGCATCTCCCAGCATCTCTCACACCGTGAAGTGTTTAGCTCATTAACTTTCCACAAGATTGTGTCTCCGAACGATAACCTGATCTTTCTGATTGTTTTCAAAAGCAAACTGTGTCCAGAAAGGCAGGCTTTGCTTAGCTGGGGAGTCTCTGCTGTGAGCTTTCCCCCTTGCTGTCCATCACAGCTTGGGTTTGGTAATTATTAGGAGTCATGGCATGAAGTAGTGAGTCCCTGTAGTTCATTGAGAGAGTAGGGCTTTGTGATGCGGGGACAAAGCAGGGGATCTGATGGTGGCTCTGAAATCTATGGAGATTGATTGTTATGAGTTAGTGGTGTTAAGTTTGGTTCTGTTGCCATGGTGTTTGGCTACTTGGATTGTTTGTTTTAGCTTTTGTAAATGTGCCCAGATATTGGATGTGCATTCAGTCCACTGAAAGGAGGCTGAGGAAGCTCAATGAAAGAGGAAATAATTACACTCTGGTTTGGGAATGAGTCAGAATCCCAAGGTATTATTTATTACTTGGGTTTATATAAATGCACTCCTCAGCTTCCTTTTCAGAAATGAATTTCTGCTTTCATTTCATGGTAATCAATATTTGCAGCCCTGATCCCTACAATCAAACGTGGAGCTCAGATTAACATTCAAACTAACAATATTTAAACAGGAAATTTGAACTTGATATGTGGATTACAGTCTTTACCCTTCAAACAAGACAAGGTTTACATAATCAGCCTTCATAATATTTTTTGCCAGGGTCTGACATTTTCCCCTGGTTTTGGCCTTTCCACTTTCAATGTGATGTTCTGAACAAAAATTATTACCATGTAAACAATTTTTTCCCCATTTCTTCATCTAAAACTTGTGTAAGATGACTTGCCCCTTAGTTTTTGAATCAGAAATTCAGTGGCTGTCTCAATGTGGATCCAGTGAAAGAGGTGAAGCTTCCCTACCCCAAAGATGAGCCGCACCTGTTCCTAATTGCCTAAAATCCCATGTGAAATACTTCAGATTCTTGACTGCTCAGCGTTCCCAAAGAGCAAATTTCAGCAAGCCAGGTGAACCAACGTAAGTGTCCTCAAATACCAGCGTAGGTCTTCATTTATTTATTCATTTATGCATGCATTGTTTTTTCATTCTTATCTTCATATAGTTTGTAATGCATATATTCACCTGTTTGTTTACAAGAACAAATTTTTATACATTCAACAGAAATTGAATGGAACTTTATGAGATATGAGGCAGAAAAAGTTAAAGTGGGAGAATTAGAGATAAATAAGATTTACCTTCGAGGGGGTCACAGTGTAATTGGAGAAGACAGGAGCCCATCTAATAATAGTGTGGTATATTACATCTCCTAACAGATAGTTTTGAAGCATTACAGCTCTGGAAAAGAGTGGTTTATTTTAACTTGAATGCTGGTGAATACAGCTGGAAAAGGCTTTAGGGAGGGCATGGGCCTTCATCTGGAATTAAGGATTATTTATCTATTTTTTAGAGGGAGAGAGAGAGAGAATGAGGGAGTGGCAGAGCGAAAAGGAGAGGGAGAGAGAATCTTAAGCAGGCTCCTTGCCCAGAGTGGAGCCCAAGGCAGGGCTTGATCTCACAACCCTGAGATCGTGACCTGAGCTGAAATCAAGAGTTGGACACTTAACCAACTGAGCCACCCAGGTGCCCCTGGAACTTAAAGAGAATCTAGTTTTGTCTGGGAGACAAACAAGTTGTGGGGCATTGCAGGTGGAGGGAACTGGGCAAAGATAATGATTTCTAATAAAAAACGATGGGGTTTAGAAATTTTACAAGTTGAGATTCACACATGTCCCTTTCAATTTTTATCTAAATTATGCCTAACATCTGGCTAGACTGAATATTTCTCTTTTTTTAAAGATATTATTTATTTATTTGACACAGAGAGAAAGATGACAAGTAGGCAGAGAGGCAGGCAGAGAGAGAGGGGAAAGCAGGCTCCCTGCTGAGCAGAGAGCCCAATGCGGGGCTTGATCCCAGGACCCTGGGACCATGACCTGAGCTGAGGCAGAGGCTTTAACCCACTGAGCCACCCAGGCGCCCCTAGACTGAATATTTTTGATGAGCAGCTGGTTGCCCTGGCACATTGTAGACAGAACCACAGGGGAGCTAAGTCATCTCCCATATTCTACTTTGTAAATCCTGGATTCTCAGGGGGAACTGAAACCCAGGTTTTTTGTTTTGTTTTTGTTTTTAAACTTTTATCTATTTATTTATTTATTTATATTTAATTTATTTATTTTTTAAATTTTTTATTTTATAAACACATAATATATTTTTATCCCCCGGGGTACCGGTCTGTGAATCGCCAGGTTTACACACTTCACAGCACTCACCATAGCACATACCCTCCCCAATGTCCATAACCCCACCCCCTTCTCCCAACCCCTCTTCCCCCAGCAACCCTCAGTTTGTTTTGTGAGGAAACACGGGTTTTCTGACTTGTTGTTTTCATTTGCTACTTAGCATTCTCATTATTTTATAAGTTAACAATAGACTCTGCAAGTTTTGGATTGCAGTAGATGGGAATCCATACTAAAAACTAGCTTTAATGTTTTATGTTGCTTTAAAAGTTTAGCATTTGCGTTGTTTCACAAATCAATGAAATATAAATGTTGCCTAACACCATACCCCAGATGCTCTTCAGAGTCCTTCCTGAACATCTTGAACTGCTTCCTAGACATCTCCCCAGAAATGTGCCACAGAAACCACAAATTTCCATAGCCAAACAATGGCTTTCTTAACTGGCTTTCTTAACTGGCTCCTTCTATTTTCTATCTTAAAGTCATCACCAGTAAGACCTGGTGGAAGCATCAGAGTTATTACTGTTGTTCTCTTTTCCTTTTTGACCACTCTAGGTGGCCATTTAACCCATGTCCTATCAATTCTAATCATACCTAATGCTGTGGTTTCTCTGCCTCTAGTCTCACCCTACTCTAGCCTACTGGTGTTCAAGAAAAGTTGCTCTACTCATTCCTTTTTTAAAATTTAAATTCAACTAGCCAACACATAGTTGGTCATACTCTGTGTTGGTTCTACTCATTCCTTATCAAGGTATTCAGAACTGTTTTTCTTATTTTGCCACAATCTCTGAATCCTTGAATATTGACGTTTTGAAACACCAGTCAACTTGCTGCTCTCCCAAAACACCATCTCTCTTTCTTTCTTTTTCTAGTCTCTTTCCTTCTCCTGGGAAATAGACCTGAGGTATATCTTCTGTGATTTCTTGCTAAAACACTTACAGAAATATTTTTCTCAGCTACTTCTTTGCTTGACTGCACTACTACTGTACTACTACTATGTTGTCTGCACTACTGTAAAAAAACATGAAATAACAACTGACATTTTGTTTAAGAACAATCATTTCTTCTTTATCTTGTGTTGTCTTCGCAAATAATGCAAAATTTGGTATATTTTAGTGTAAACAATTGCCAAATCTGTAGTAATCTTTCTAAATATCACACATTAACGTAAATGCAATAAGATGCCACTGGATTTCTCAGGAATAAGAACTTTATATTTGAGGAATTCTTCATCTGTAGCATCTTCTAAATCAGATATTATTTGCCATGTGCATTTGGAGTCACTGTAGAAGTTTCTTTGGGAGATGGAGGGGAAACTACCTAACATTAAGACTAGTTCCAGAAAAAGTTAGGATTCTATACGGTTCAAACATTTGTGACTTCAAGACTCTCATTTTGTATTACCTACAAAATCAGAGTTGAATATATTTTAATCTTTTTTGTTGAGGTATCCTAGAGATGGTTGATGTTGAAGATCTTTTTAAAATTCAGTATCAGAAGCATTAAATAATATTTTTACTATTGCCTCTGAAAGTTACTGTATCCTAAATCTTTATCTTAAAATTAAAAAACAAAGCAAAACTTATGCTTGTCATTAAAAAAATTTAAAAGCGATCTTCTGAATCAACTTGTGCTACTTAATTATTTAATTCTTTTTGAGTGCCTAATGACAGACCTAAGCTTTACTGACTTTAATGAAGTCCAACTTCAAATCTCATTTTAAAAAGAATCAAAGGAAATTTCTGCTCCAGTCTTACTTGGCAAGACTTTTCTGCCTCCATTTTCTCTTTTGTTGAATGAGCATTATCAATTAGCTGTGAGGAAGTTCCTAGAAAAAAAATTATTATTCATTTAATGTACATTTATTAGTCACTTTAGATAATGGGAAAGTTTGGATGCAGATTCAATTATCAAGTCCCCTTACATTTTCAGCAGTCTCTGAATCAAGAAGAATGATCCATTAATTACCTGTATTGTCAAGGGAGTCACTCGGGAGACTTTGGAACAAAAGGAGTATTCATTAGTAGAAACAGAAAATGGAAGGAGCTTGAGTTCTTCATTTCTCAGTTTCATGCCAACTTTGAAAATGGACTTGCTGCAACTCTTAGCAATAGATTCCTGTAATGCAGGGGACTTAATAATGTGTTTAGAACACTAGGATATGGCTTGCATGGTCACTCACAAATGCTTCTGGTTGGAGTTTTGCTCTGGGGTGCCCTTTCTTGTGCTAGGAAAACTTGTACAGCTTGAAATTACCTCTGATCCAGTTTCTTTGTAACTGGGCCCAGACTCCAGGTTAACAGGGAAAGAGAAAAAGTTGTCTCCCTTTGTCCTGCACTACACAGCTGACTCCTTTGGGTATCCAGAGCCTTCCGTGTGGCCACAGGTGCTTACCTTGGCTCACAGTGATTTTCCTATATTGATGAAGGATGATCTTTCCAGTATGGGGTGGTTTCTGGAATGGTTTCTGGAATGCTGAAGTCCTCAAAATCATACAGCTCATGCCATATGTTTTGATTCATGAAAATTATTCCACAAGATCAAGTCCATATTCTACCCATTTTTAACTCCTTCATTAATACTTCCTGAGAAGTTCCAGTGTGTGAGGCAACAGGACACAGTGAGTACTGTGGCACGCCTCTCATCTAAGACACTTAAAATATAGGAGGTGGAGGCAAATAGAAATGCTGGTGCCACAACTTCAGTTTTCTTTGGCCCTGCCTAGTTGTGTCATCCCATTTGCAGATGAAGAAATTGAAGAAGAAGGAACACAGTTTGTTAAATACTAGGAAGTATTAGAATTTAAAATACGGTGCTCTGAAGATACAACACAGAGTCTTACC
Source organism: Mustela lutreola (assembly GCF_030435805.1). Classification (NCBI taxonomy): domain Eukaryota; kingdom Metazoa; phylum Chordata; class Mammalia; order Carnivora; family Mustelidae; genus Mustela; species Mustela lutreola. Next base: position 54,345,168 of record NC_081290.1, on the reverse strand, counting down.
AAGTCATAGTCTTTTTCCAATTCTAGCACTCGTAGGACTGTTTTGAGGAATAAATGAAACAACCCATGAAAGTTACATAGCACTTGTCATATGCTAAATGCCCAACTAAATGTGAAATTCTGAATGTTCATTAACATCATCGCTATTTCATTTTATTTTTTATTTTTTGGGTGGTGGGAATTCATTAATTAAATTATTTTTATTAACATATAATGTATTATTTGCCCCAGGGGTATAGGTCAGTGAATCATCACGCTTACACATTTCAAAGCACTCACCATAGCACATACCCTCCCCAGTGTTCATAACCTAGCCACCCTGTCCCTCCTCCCAACCCCCCAACGCCCCAACAACCCTCAGTTTGTCTTGTCAGATTAAGAGTCTCTATGGTTTGTCTTCCTCCCGATACCATCTTGTTTCATTTTTTCCTTCCTTACCCCACAGCACGCCCCTGCCTCTCAAATTCCTCATATCAGAGATCCATTATCACTATTTTAATTATCATCACCCTGTCACTCATGTTCGAAGAGCAGAGTGGTTATGCATGCTCTGTGCTTTACAGACTGCAATCAAATCCTGACTTGGATACTAAGAATTCATGCAACCTTGGGCAGGGTATTTAACTCCCTCAGACCTTAGTTTCTGGAAAATGGAGATGATACTGGTAGCTCTCAGTGGAAAGTAACCTTCAAGGGAAGTAGAGATGCTTTCCGTCTTGCTCTTTGCTGTCAGACCTCTACTATTATACAGTAGGAGTTCAATAAATATTTGGGAAATGAATGAATATTTCCTAGAGTTGCTCTAAGGTTTGTAAAGAGCTTAAGAAAATGTCTGGTATGGGGTAAGTGTTCAATTAATATTAACTTGATTTTATTTATATTATTACTATTACTGTTATTATCACATGCCACTTTCCTCATGAGGTCCTCACGGATGATCTCAACAGGGCATGGTCTCTTTCTTCTCTACACATGTAAAAGTATTCTCTTGGGCTTATCTTATGACACAGCCTCTTCTTTTAGGTATATTTTCTCACATTTTACCTCCTCTAGGAGACTGAAACTTTTATGATGATAAGCATTGCTAAAACAACTTCGTGGCTGGCACAACGTGTTAGCAACACTCAGTCTTTCTCTTGCTGAATTAGGCTCCTATATTTTTGCACTGAGATTTTGTATGTTTGTTTGTCTCTTAAGTCATTTATTCCAGGTTGGTAGACAGACAAAAAGCAAGTCAGATCTGCAGTGTCGTGGCTTTTCAGGGAAGACACTAGATACTGCCCCAGCCAGGTTCCTCCCTTCTCAGATGGTGTCTTCCTCCTCTAAGTGCTACTTAGAGGTGTCTGATGGAGGAGTTCATGGATGAATGGCAGATGAAATCAGCTTTCTTTCCATGACTCTTAATGACACAGAGTGGACATTGAAGTCTCCTCTGAAGGCAGATACTGTTTAAAGGGAGGAGAGAAAAAATAGCTCTCTCAAGTAACAGCTATGTGTGTATAGAGTTTAAGAGCTACAAACAGCATTTTCAGATGTTCTATGGGTGGGTGGAGAATGTGAAAGGACATGAGAGAGATAAAGTCTAGGTGAGAGATGTTCAGATACAGGAGAGAGCTCATTCCCTCAGGATAGGGTTGAGGTGAGACATTAAGAGTGCCCTGTTTAATGCATGTCATTTGGAAATTAGTATCTTAGTAAGGTAATTCCCAAAGGAACAGTTCCATCAAGTGGTAGGATGCTGCGGTGGAAAGCAAAACAGAACAAAGCATAGGTTTTGGAGCCAGACCAACAGTGATTCTAACCTGGGCTTTGGTGGGTATTCTTGGAAGCCCTATACCTTCTGAGACCTAGCAGTGTCATTTGTAGAGAGAGAATGTGGATGTGGTAGTGGCTGTTATTAGGGTTTACCATATTCTTCTGGGCCACAAAAGACCACACCTCTCAGCCCTTTTGGAGTTCAGTCAAGTTATATGAATAATTTTAAGCAATGTGTTGTAAGATTAAGTGACACAGATCACTTCTAGCCTAACGCAGTGAAATTCCATGGCACAATTCTTCAATCTCTTTTTCGTATAAGCAGCCTCAAAGAGGCCTTGTGTTGAGATGGGGCTACAAGATGAAAGCATCTGGGGCACTCACCATTTCGTGGAATACGGTTGTTCCAGAAAGTTAGCCCATTAATTTATCTATATTTTCTTATTCCTTAGCTCAATAAAGATAGATGAACTGTATATCATAGCATATGGCACATTATAGGCACTGAACTAGCTTTCCACCATTGGGGGTTTCAGGGAGATGGTTTCAAGTAAGAGAAATACAGGAACATTTGAGTCCATGGAGGTGTCCAATTATATATGCTCTTTTTGAAAGTCTAACACTATTACTTTTATTTGGCATCATGAGTTTCATATGCTGGAAAGTACCTGATATGAAAATGCTGCTCAGTAAAACTTCGCTGAATAAAAGGGGTGTGGGGGTCTGAGGTCATTTATTGGGTGTTCCAAATGAAGTGCTGCTCTTGGGTAGGATACGTTGGTGGGATTCATGAGACTAGATATTTGCCTACATTTGCTTAGTGCTTTAAAGCTAACACCTCAGTTTCAGAGATGTTACTTGCAGTACCTCATTTAATGAATGATATTACGACTGCATTCTATTCCAAAAGTTTCACTCTTCTCAAACAGGACAGGCTAGTCCTCACTTCAGTGTAGCATTATTTGACATAGAATCGACTTAGACAGAAAATGAGGCAACAGTGTACACAGACTTGCTACGTTCAGTTTTATAGTGTGTGTGCTACTGAAAGATAGTCTCTATAGGCCAAACCATCCTCTGGCTCAAGGATGCATTCTCTTAGGAAGGGGTGCTTTTTTCCTTGACGTGGTGCATCTGGGTTGCATCTAACCTGTGCGAGGGGGAGTCCTTTCTCTCCTTTGTTTGTCCAAAGTGAATTAATATCAGCTTAGGGCACAAATATATAGATCACATTATTATGATAGCCAGCCTTCCAAAATGAACCCAGGTAATATCCATCTTCTGGTCATCATACCCTTGTATAAACCCCTTCCCTTGAACATGGATCAGACCTAGTGACTTTCTTTCAATGAATTGAGTATGCCAAAGGTAATGGCTTATTACTTCCTAGATTCAGTTACAAAAGATTATGATTTTTGTCTTGCCAGCACTCTCTTTCTGGTTTGTATAACCTTTCTTGACTTCTTAATTTCTCACTCTGGAGAAGCCAACTTCCACACAAAGAGGTCAGAGTGGGAAGAAACTGAAGGTGGTCTCTGACCAACAGCCAGTGTGCAACTGAGTTCCTAGTCCAAAAGTCCCTGAGAACTGAACCCTGCCAACAATCAATGAGAAGGCTCAGAAGTATATGTTTTTTAAATGAGACTTAAGATGAAGGAGTCCCTGGATGACACTTAATTCCAGTCTTTGAAGAGACCCTGAGCTGGGTGACCAAACTAAGGCATGCCCAAATTTCTGACATACAGCAACCCTGAGATATGTGTTGTTTATGCTGCTAAGTTTTGGAGTAATGTGTTTTGCAGTGGTGAAAAAGTAATGTACATTGCGAGATGCCTTTCTACTGCTCACCTATACTTTCCTCTTTCAATGCTGCTTAAATTGCAGGTTTGTCATTATCTATCAGCCCTTATGTCCAGTCCCTCTGACCAGCACTATGTGTTACATGCCCACCTTTGTGCATATAAGGGTGGGGCAGCATGATTTATGGAATCACATACAATTACATAAAGGTATTTCTCAAGCAGAGAAGCAGCCACACAAAGAATAACAGATGACCAGTAAAGGGGTCAGGTGGACAAGTAATGTACTCTTAGGATTTCATGCAAACGGTCATTCTTGGCCTGGCCACCCACAGATCTACCAACACAGGCTCTCTTTCAGGCTGAAACAGTTTAGATGTCTTTCTACTCAAAGCAAGTAAATGATAATAGAAGACCCATCATTAACCCAAGGGCACATGTAGACTGGGTCTAAGCACAAATCTGTAGGAAGTCTGTGTCTATGCTTTAGTGCCTAAATACCTTTAATAGCAGCTGTAAGAAACTGGTCAGAATATCCTTTTGAGAAGCAGCATTTAGGAGTATAGCCAGTTCTCGCGTTTTTCTTGACAAGTTCTTGAGTGCGCCTGTTGGTAGATGGACCCTCGGATCCATAGATGGACTCAAATCATTGTTCTCACACTGTAGATACCAAGTGATTTTACTGTAAGGACCATACGCATGGAAACTAGACTGATTGAAATCTGGACTTAAATCCATATAAACCTGTTCAGATGGCAGTCCTCAGGGATACTTAGGTGAGCTCATTTGTGAAATAGTTCAAGCCAGTAAAAACATCGAGTTTTTACTGATATGAACAGCTAATTGATTGAGAGCTTACCACATGGAAAGGAGAGGCCATAGGATTTGGGTCAGCAGTTTAGGCTTTATGAGCATGAAGTAATTAAATGGTTGGGGGGTAGGCAGTACAGTATGATGTGGTTGGGCATTCATTCAGTAAAATGATACTTGCAGCACTTTAAAAAATCAGCCCTGAAGCAAGCCTTGTGATTTTTTTATAACAATAAAGAAAAGACTTATTATTTCTATCTAGAGGTGATTTCATGCAATAGAATTCTGAGAATAATATATGTAGTACTTAGGAGCGAAGTTTTAGGGACAAAGTGTCTGAATCAACCCTGGCTCTCTCTCTCACTGTGTGACATTGGGAAAGTTATACTAACTTTTTCTCAGTTTCCTCAGATAAACATATTTTCTAATAGTACCTAATTCAGGAAATTGCAGTGTGGGTTAGAATGGCTCCAAGGATATTGAATGGGGAGGTAGATAAGTTCAGTGGTTGTACACGTAGACCCTCAAGCCATACCAGGATCTGAAGGTCAGCCCCCTTACTTCAGATGTTTGCTAGCAAAATAACTTTACACATCGTTAAATTTCTCTGTGCCTCAGTTTCTCTTCTATAAAAGGGGGTGATAATAATTGTACCTATTAAGTTAGGTGGTAGTGAGAATTGACTTGTTCACTTAAAAAATATATTGATTGAGCTTCTATTATAATCCAGCCACCATCATAGGTATTATCAGTATGCCAAAAATAAAGAATCACTGTCTAGGTGGTTATGTTCTGGTAGAGTGAGAGAGAAAACACACACACACACACACACACACACACACACACACATACACACACACACATTTTAGGAAAGGGAAGAAGATTAGGGGTGCCAGCCAGGGAGGAGACTAGGAGTTGGGGATGCCAGAAAAGGAGTAAGAGTTGGGAGTTCCAGGAAGGGGGTGGGCATGTTGTAGCAGCAATAGATAGTGTGTTCAGACTTGGCCTCATTTAACATGAGGATATATGAGCAAAGACTTGAAAAAGATTAGGGGGCTATACATGCAGATATCTGGGAGGAGTCTCCCAGGAAAAAGGCCCAGATAGATCAAAGGCCTTAGCTGGGAAGATGCCCGGTGTATCTGAGGAACAATATGAAGCTAATATGGCTGGAGTATTGGTAAGCCGCAGCAGGAAGTAGGAAGTGGGATGAGAGAGCTAATGGGGGTGTCTGGAACTGCAGATCCTTGGGCAACTGTTAGGATTTTTCGCTTTAAGTCTGAGTAAAATGGGCTATACTATAAGATTATAAATGGAGAAGTGACATGATCTAGTTTATGTTTAAGAGGATTGTTCTGGCTGCTGTGTTGAGAATAGAGGTAGGAGACAAGCACACCAGTGGCAGACATTCTGTACTGTGGATTCTTCTGCGTTTCCCAGGATCCCTTCAGCTAAATTGACCATGTACTGGACTCTGTCCAGTGCAATGTAACCACAGGTAATCACACTATATCACTTCCTGTTGAGGCCCCAAAGCCCTTGAAATTGCAGAGCTATCAGATGGAAGAGGTCTGGGGTTTTTAATAGTATAGCTGAGAAGAAAGTATCCCAGGAGAACCACCAGACCATGGGCCTTGGCTTTGAAATTTACATGAAATAAACATCAACTCTAAAATGATTCATGCCTCTTTAAGTGTTCAGTTTGAGAAATTTTAATAGTTGAACAAACTTGTGTGTATTCCAGACAAGATATAGATCACTTTCATTACCCTAGACAGTTTTCTTTTATGACCTGTAGTATAGAATTTCCACTTACCACCAAGATAAGTACTTTTGGATTTCTATCGTGAATTTTGCCTGTTTGTGGACTTCGTGTAAATTGGGTTATTCAGTCTGTACTCTTTTGTGTCCAGCTCATCTTCAATGCGATGTGTTGGGGGTTCTTTCATGTTGTGGCATGAGCAACATTTCATTTGATTTGATGGAGTGTGATATTCTGTGATGATGTTCCAGTGCATTTAGAGACGTTTGGGTTGTTTCCAGTTTTTGCCCATTATGAACAAATCTAAGAGATTTGTTAATTTTAAGAGAATTGTGCACTTTTCTTTGTCAGGGGATGCCTTTCTTTCGTTGGGGTAAATACCTGGGATGGAATTGCAAGTCATAGGTAGATGTATAACTTTGTAAGAAATTTGCCATCTAGTTCTCCCACGTGAAGGAATGATTTTATGCTCCGGCATCCTTGCAGTTTTTCTTCCTTTGTATAGATTTGTCTTTTCAAAAATTTGTATCTTATATTTGTTTTTTTTTATAATATATTCTGTTCCTTTAGTCTAGACTTTCTGTGGTATTACAATATCTTGCTTACAATTATCGTTATGGTAAACTTTTTTAAAAAAGATTTTATTTATTTATTTGACAGAGAGAGAGATCACAAATAGGCAGAGAGACAGACAGAGAGAGAGATGAGGAGAAGTGGGCTCCCTGCTGAGCAGAGAGCCCAATGCGGGATTCGATCCCAGGCCCCTGGGATCATGACCTGAGCCGAAGGTAGAGGCTCAACCCACTGAGCCACCCAGGCGCCCCTTATATTTGTTTCTTGCTGGTATATTAGAAATAAAAGTGATTTTGGATGTTGTTCTTGTGTCAGGGAAAAATTCTGAACTCTTATTAATAATGAGCTTACATATCAATCTTCTTGGATTTTTCTGTGTCTCTTGGTTAATTCCTACCAGGTACAAACATGCTGTCATGCTAAAACATTCTCACATAACCAGTCTCTCTCCTCAAAGAGTTTACAATTTAATTTTGCATATAGGGGCAGAGTGTGATATTTCTCACTAAATATCCATATGTTCCTGCACATTTCCCATCCTCAATTTGGATGGTGTCAACATCACTAATTCTAGCCAATTCTTAACTCTTCTGAGGCAGTTATAGATGGGTGTGGCATTGCTCTGGTCCTGATCCCCCCACTCCAAGGTTCCCCCTCTGTTTCTCCTGTGCATTTAGCTGGAAGCAAAGGATTTTGAATCAAGAATTGAGGATAGAAGCAGCCCAGGGTTCTTAGATAAGAGAATTGCTATAGAGCCACACCGTTCACACTGGATGGTGATTTAAGTGGGAAATAGGGCTTTGTTAAGCTATGGAAATTTGGGAGTTTATCTGCACCAGAAGCTTAATTTAGCTTATTGTGACTGTTACAAAAACAAGTTAATTACAAAGTAATTGTTGCTACTTTAAGATTAAACTCAGGGTGTGAGGGAAACACAGAGGATACCTGACCCAGTCATGCTTTCTAGAGGAATTAAAGTCTAAACTGAGATTGCAAGGATTAATGGCACTATTGTGCTCCAGCACAGTTCCTAGCGCACATGGTCATTCAAAAATGCTTTCTGAGTGAATCAGTGAACACTATCAACAATCAGAGCAGAGGTGTGTTCCTGGGGACGCCTGCAAAGGGTTTTTGATTAATCTAACCCTTGAAAATGTGGTATTTTGTTTGGACAACTCCTAGAGGCTAGGACTTTTTGGAAAAAAAAAATTCTGTGTATTCCAGTTGTGGATTGATGACCAGAAAATGAAAACCTCCCTTCTCACCTGCCTCACACACCACAGCACTGATGCAGTACTAACCCCCCAACCCCCACCCCTGCCATTCAGTGGGTTCTCCTTCGGGTTTATGTTCCTGGGGTGTGACAGTATTTACATTTCACAGGCAATTCTGTGAGGCTTCTTAAAAACATAGGAAACCAGAGCCCAGAGAAGGTAATTAAAAGCAAAACCAAGAGAGAGAACAGAGGTGTTTGCTTACCTCTGAAAGTCCACAAGGCCACCAGCTTGGGGAAAGGGGTGGACAGGTAGAGAGAGAGGCTAAAGGGGGACTGGTTGGGTGATAGCAGTGACCTAATGAATCAGAAGTAAATCCATGGTGACCTGGGGGTAAACATTTGAAGGAAACAATAGCTGAGGAAGAGACCTTTTCATTTTGGATGGAAAGTACTGGAAAGAAATCTTAAACCTACTCATTATCTTCAGTCTTAGTACAATGTCAGAACCTGGGCATCACATAAATACACTGTAGGTCAAGTACACAAACTTATCAATTCTTCCACAAAGACGTGAGGATTTTATTAAAAAGGAAGAGAAACCTCAAGCTTTCTTTTGACACTTGAGGGGGACAAAGTGAGTGCTCTTTTAATTGCTTTGTATGTTTTCCCTGATGGATATTAAATACTCATATAATCAAGCCAGATGTATTTTTTGCCCTCCCTGGTGAGAATTCCTCTCTATCTATTGACAGATAGCATTAGGTGTAATATGTTCTGCATGGGTTGCCATAGTAAGAGTTCATCTGCTTCCCCCGACCATCTTTCCATAAATAACAGAGTGGGAATGCACAGGAAGCCTGTATAGAAAAGATGTCCGGGGTTAGAGCACACACTTAGCACTTCACCATGCTGGGGACTCACCAGGTTTATATTTTGTACTAAAAGCTCTGTTTCTCTTTCTGTCTTTCTTTCACTCTTTCCTTCTGTTCTGTGATTTAGTTGAGTTAATGAAGTGACAGATTTAATTGAATTAATGAAGTGACAATGTGTATGTATGTGTGTGCATGCATGTGTGTTTGTGTGTGTGTGTGTATAGATACAGTTGAATTTTAGTAGCAGCCTACTCGTTGTAAATACCAGCTCTGTCTTAATTTTATTAGACTTAGGAGTCATCTACTTTTTACTGTGTGGTTTCAAACACAGCTTTATGTTTTCTTTCTGGGAAGGAAAACTCGGTTATCACTTATTTGCCTACTGAAGATTTCTGATTTATTTTCCTAGGATTCTTAAGTAACTCTCTCTTTTGGAGTAAATCACTATAAGGTGACATGAAAACTTTCTTTCTTCCCTCTCAGCAGAACAACCTTTGGTGTTCAACTTAGCAAATGCTCATTTAGTGCTTATTCTACAAATGCTCTGTGATTTTCAGGAATTAGAGATAATGAGGGTATGGTCCTTGTCCTCCAGGAGTTCTTATTCTATTTTCAGAAAAAGTAGTTTTCAGAACAGTAGTCTTGGGTTTAGAAGGTTTTCTTTGCAGGCTGGAAAGATGGGGTTCTGGAGCAGATAACTAAATATGCTGGTCGAATACCATGTAGGTTGAGTCCACAGGTAATCTAGGAGGGAGTAAGCATAACTGACTTGGTTGTTTGAAGGCAGAGCAGGTAGGAAAGAGCACTATTCTAGCATACCCAGTAGTTCCTAGGGGACCACAGCAACTATAGGGCTGAAATCAGAGTAATCAGAAGAGGCCTGTGGCCACAGTTATTTTGTCTCTCCCCAAGAGACTTCTGCTACCTTTGAAGGCAGAGCAGCTCTGGAGTTCTGCTTAATTCTTTCCTTTCTAGCTAAGATAGGGCCTTCATGTGCATATCCTGACATAAACATTCATTTTTATTTTTAAGAGAGAGAAAATGAGCACATGTTTGCATGTGAGTAGGGGAAGTGTTGAGGGAGAGAGAGAATCTTACGCAGGCTCCACACCCAGCGAGGAGCCCAACTCAGGGCTCAATCTCATGAGCCAAAGATCATGGTCTGAGTCAAAATCAAGAGTCAGATGCTCTTGATCTGCCACCCAGGTGCCCCAAACATTCACTTTGGATATTCAAGGTCTTGGGTGAGGAAGGGGCCCACTACCTGGCCAAACACAGGGAAGTAACTGGAGTAGCACTCTATCTCAATATGTGACACACAAGACTTTTATCCAGCAAACTTGGACGAATAATTTTGATTTTATTTTCATGTATAGAAAAGAATTAGCCAGTACATCAAATCTACAATACAGTAAATAATATAAAGTAAAATAATATAAAATTAAATAAATAATGCCATGATAAATAATCTTAAGAAAAAAGTAGATGTATTTAAATAAATATATTAAGTATAAATAATATATATAAATATTAAGTATTATTATAAATGGTTTATTATATGTTAGTCAGGGAAGACTAGCATCTATAATAAATGACCCATGAGTCTCACAGACTTAATTTAATAAAAGTTTTCCATGTATGTCACAATCCAATGTGCATTGACATGGTTGCTCTGCTCCATGGAGTCATGGAAGCCCTAGGCTTTTTCCAATGAGTTGCTCCAGAACCCACTGACCCTTGGAGTCCTCTGTTAGATCATCTGAATATGGTTGGGAGGTGTGGGAACAGGGAAAGCATGGAATACTGCATGGAAAGTTCTAATGGGCCAGGCCTGGGGATGTTGGTTATCATACCCACCACTTTCCTTTGGTCCGATTCAAGTCACATGGCTGCGCAACTCCAAGCTGGCAACATCCGTGTGTAGAAGAGGGAAATGGTTGCATAAACAACTAATCTCCAGCCCACATCAATATAATACTTTTCTTAAGGTTAAACGTGAATGACTAACTTCAATTTCTTTTTAATTTATTTGATAGAGAGAGGGAAATAGCAACAGAGATAGTGAAAGAGAGCACAAGAAGTTAGGAGAGGGAAAAGTAGGGAGCCCAGTGTGGGGTTTGATCCCAGGATCCCGGGATCATGGCCTGAGCCGAAGACAGATGTTTAACTGACTGAGCCACCCAGGCACCCCTTGAATGACTGACTTGCAAGAACTTTGATAAATAGTCAAGGCATTGGGCTCTGGAGATTCTTGTTTTTTAATCACTGATTTTTTTATAGGTCTTGCCACTGCCATTTTTTTTTAGTGAGAAGACCATAGGCATGGTACTCGGTTCTTTTGGGGCTCGAAGGCCCTTTGTAGAGAGTGAGGAAATCTATCTAAAGGGTTTTGGGGAAAGCAATAGGACACTCATGCATGTTTAGCATCATTGCACGATATTTGGCATAAAGTAGATGCCCATCATATGTTAATTCCTCTCCCCTGATATCCCTTCCTTCTTCAGCTTTTGATTTAAATATTTGGGGGGGGGGACCTTTGTCACAGAGAAACCATGTCGGCAATTAAAGCAATAAAATACTTCTCCTCTCAGGGAGAGGCATGCCCTCTCTTCCTGTGTTGGCATGCTTTCAATTTCAATGTCGTATTTCAAATTTGTGCACACATTCTAAGAATTTTTTAAATCATCAGCTGTGTTTATTTTTAAAAAGCTTTACACACTAATCACTTTTGGTTTAGCTAGATTAAATAAAAAAAAATTAAATTAAGCTTTCATAATAAAACCTTGTCTACAGTGGCTCCAAATAACCTTTTTGGTGGGTCAGAAAACCTTGTTTTTAGTCATGTCTATTTGGTTGGTGCTTTCTATACAGTTCTGTCCTTTGACATTTAGTTAGGACAATGATGAGTCATAAAGTCACATGAAGTAGGCAATTGTCCTTTAATATCCCCTTCAACCTAAGGCAAGAATTTCTGAAGCCATTTCAGGTTTATAGGGTTAAGTTTTATATTTAGTGGCCCATTTTCTTACTCATCCACTGTCATCAAATTCCCTTAATCTATTGAGAAGTTCCTACTGTAACTTTATAAAGCCTCAACCTAAATTAGATTGTAAAACTAATGAAACTTAGGAAATCTAGAGCAGTAACCAAATAATATTCTCCCCTCAATGAGCACAGGAATATTTCATTTTATTATGAATGAGGAAATTCTGTGACTAATGGGTGAGAAATCAATAATAGTATAAGCACCAGTAACTTATGCCTTACACTTTTCCCATCAAGACATCTGATGGGGGATTTGTTCTTCCCTGAGATAGAGAAATCTCATAGGTAACACTGAAAGAAGATTTCTGAGTCAGTTTAGAAGTTCTAGTGAACTGAGGAATCACCAAAATGTGTGTTAATGGAAATAATAAAAATTTTTGCATTTATTTGGCACTTAGGATGCATAAGACCCTGAAGCAGTGCTTCACGGCTTGTGGAGATGAGGTTTCAGCTCCAGCTGGGTGACTCCAAAGTTCTTACTTTTACCCTGACTCTGAAGACAGAACCAGACAAAAGACCACTAGTCCTTTGGAATCACCAAGTATGGAATCTCAGAGGTTTCTGCCCTCTTTCCGGGATACTGTAGGAAATCAATTCATCTTTCCAAATCTTCTCATTTCTAAAATGAGGATTAAACACTGTTAACTATACTGGAATTAAAATGAAAAAAAATAAAATTAGGATAAAAACACTTAGAAAAATATAGTTTTCTTTTTAGGCAGGTTATTATGCAAAGCACAGGTTCATTTGGGGCTCTAGAGCAACTGAATGGCTGAATGGTCTTTACAAATAGGTCATTTGGCTCAGATGTGTTTTCTCTGCCTTAATGAACCAGGGTATATTTTAGTGAGGTTGAATGCCATTTAGAATCCATTACATTTCATTCCATGAGTTATAGATTAATCCAACCTAACATTTACTGAGCACCTACAGTGGGAAAAAATTCATTACTAATAACCACAAATATAAATAAGCTGTGGTCTGGGGTGCCTGGGTGGCTCAGTCAGTTAAGCATCGGACTCTTGATTGTGGCTCAGGTCATGAGATCAAGCTCCATGTTGGGCTTCTCACTTAGCATGGAGTCCTCTTGAGATTCTCTCTCCCTCTGCCCCTCCCCTCCAACTCACTCTCTCTCTCAAACCTTTAAAAAAAAAGTCTGTCTTGGTCAGCAGCAGATTCTTGATTGCAGGTGATGGAAACTAATAATAAAACAATAGCAATAATAATAGGAAATGGATTGGCTTCCCTAACTGAAAGTCAAGTGGTATCCATCCAAATGGTCAGTGATACCATCAGCAGTTGGTTTCTCTTCATCTCTCAGCTCTGCTTTCCTCTGAGTTGGGTGTTCTTGTAGATAAGATGGTATTTTGTTGTCTTCTGGTTTAAGAGCTACCTTAATGATCCCAGTGTAAAAGGAAATTATTTTTATGAATAGCTCTGTGTGAATCCTAGGTGTCATGCTTCTCAGTCTGGATTGGATCACATGCCTACCCCTAGCTAATCCTTAAAGTGAGGGGGACTTGAACTAGATAATGTTGTACCCATTTTGTGACCAAGGAGTGGCATCTGCAGCTGTAGCAGAAGAGGTGTAGAGAAGAAGTTGTTCTTTAAAGGGACATACATGAAAGCTGAGAAGTAGATGTTCACAACAGAGATCATTTGACGTGTCTATGAAGGAAGTGTGGGCTTTTGACATAGAGAGAAAGGGATGAGGTATATTTCAGGTGGAGAAGCCAACATGAATGTGATAGTTAATTTTGTCAACTTGATTGGTCAAAGAGATGCCTGAATAGTTGGTAAAAACATTATTAATGGATAAGTCTGTGAGAGTGTGTCTGGAAGAGGTTAGCATTTGAATCTGTAGACTAAATAAAGAAGATTGCCTTCACCAGTGTATGGGGCCTCATCCAATTCATGATTGGAGGAAGAAAGAATTTGCTCTCTGTTTTAACTGAGACATCAGTCTACTCTAGCCCTCAAACATTACTGACCCTGATTTGGGTGGCTTGTAGACTCAGACTAAATAATGCCAATGGTTTTCCTGGTTTTCTAGCTTACAAATGGCAGATCATAAGACTTTTTAGCTTCTATAATTGCATGAGCCAGTTTCTATGATAAATCTCTTGCTTCTGTTTCTCTTGAGAACCCGGACTAATATAGTGAGTAAAAGACATCAGAAATTTAGTTTGATTGAAACATAGCTTTGTATAAAGAGGTTCAGTGATAGGGTAGATTCATATAGTGGAATGTTTAGAAGACCAAACAAAGAACCTGAACTTTATTTACCGGGCAATGAGAAGCCACATAACTTTTGGGAATGGGAAGTAAAATATCTGTCACTACATGGTGAGTCCCTTCAGAGTCAGAAGATAACTTTCTCTCCCTTTCATGCCCAGCACAAGATAAAGGGCCCAGCACATAGCTGGATCTCATTAAACACTTGTCGGAGAAACATCAGCTTCATCATCAAATGTCTAATAATAGGTACTTCAATGTGTCAGACACTAACTGCTTTATAGGCACCTCATGGGTTATCAAAGAAATAGGATGAAGGAAGTGTGCATATTCCATTTTATAGATGAGGCCTGTGGTACTCGGAAAGGTCAGGTGGTGGAATGAGGATGAAACTTGAGGTCGTCTGTGTTCAAATCACAGGTCCCACATCACATCAGTGTGACTCCATGTGATTTGTGAAACACCTAACAGAATGTTAAGAGCTTTGCACACATATACTGTCTTACTCAGACATCACTATATTTCCATGAGGTAGGTGTTATTATCATTGCCATTTTATGACTGATAAAATGAAATTCAGAGAAGAGACATAACTCAACCCAAATCCCAGAGTCAGTAAAATGAGGTGCTTGACATGTATTTGGCAACCCTGTGTCCAAAATCCATTTTTTAAAAAGTTTTTTATTTACTTATTTGACAGAGAGATAGAGATCACAAGTAGGCAGAGAGGCAGACAGAGAGAGAGGGGGAAGCAGGCTCGCTGTTGAGCAGAGAGCCTGATACAGGGCTTCATCCCCGGACCCTGAGACCATGAGCTGAGCCAAGGCAGAAGCTTAACCCTCTGAGCCACCCAGGTGCCCCCATCCATTTTGGACACACAATTAGTTTGTGTGTCCTATACTTCTCCCACACAATTAGTTTCCCCACCAGCTGCCAGGCCTTAAACTGCATGTGGTGGGGAAGATGGTCTATTAGTGTGTGTGTGTGTGTGTGTGTGTGTGTGTGTGTGTGTCTGTGCGCGAGCGCATGTACACCAACTCTAACATTCAGAGATTCTAGGCTTCAAACAAAATATTAAATGTCCATATCACGTGTCTCAACTTTTTTAGAGATTGTAAAATGGGAGTCATGCGGGCTAAAATGAAAAGATCCTTGGATTAAACTCATGGTTTTGGTCAAAACATTGCTGCTTAAATCTCATAAAAAGGGCTCAGTTAGCTTTCTTAGCATTGTTTTTCTCTTGCATACAAATATCTGTAAATTCTCTGCACTAGAGATCCTTTTACATTCCACGGGACATTGGGTGTGAACTCGCCCAGTTCATGAGAGTGCTAACTCTTCCAGAAAGGTCATTTGGCAAAGTGAGCAGACTTGCAAACCACTTTGACCCTTGAACTTGTTCTTTCTTTCTTTTTTTTTTTTTTTTTTTTAAGATTTTACTTATTTATTTGACCGAGAGAGACACAGCGACACAGTGAGAGTGGGAACAGAAGCAGGGGGAGTGGGAGAGGGAGAAGCAGGCTTCCCACTGATCAGGGAGCCTGAGGCGGGGCTCCATCCCAAGACTCTGGGATCATGATCTGAGCTGAAGCCACCCAGGCGCCCCAAACTTGAACTTTCATGCAACGTGTGACATATTCAGAGCATCTCAGGATCAAACACCTGCAAATTAGGGATGGAGATGATGTTCTATTTTGTTTCATCTGACTCTGAAAGTCAAAAGAGAACAAGGATCTGTTTTTGGACTTGGTGCATATGCTGGTAGGATGACATGCAGTGATAAAAAACAGTTACAATGATTAAAAACAAAACAAAACAAAACAAAACAAATAACATCAGTTGAAGGCTTGGGACAGTGTTCCAGTCATTGCACCAATCACTATAGATGGAATCTGCCTTTTAGCATGGAGACTTGACTCGCTTTTGGCTTTAGGCCATAAGTCTCCTTTTCTGGGAGAGACTAGAGGATTTGGGTGGCTCTTTTAATTTCATTGACATAGACAAACCCACTTCCCAAGACATACCCAAGAATCCACATTGGGTTCTTGGCAAGAACCCAATTGATAGTGGAAATACCCAGATGTAGATGCTGCTGATAGCAATATTAAGTCACCTGTTTAGCAGTTTACATTAGACACCTATTTTGTGTCCCTGAAAACTGTACAAGTTATTTTTTCCCTAAATTTTGTTTTACATTTCTTTACATCTAAACTTTTCTGGTTTTAGGGAAATGTTTGGAAATGCTTGCATGTTTGCTCACCTAGCATTTGCTCCCAGGAGATGGGGAATGGAGGGCACACTACATGCGGGGGATGTATTGGCTTTGTTTTCTTCTCACTCAGTATTGGAGGAAAGACTGGGAAGAGAGTTGGGGTCAGCTTGGGATAGTACAATATACTCCTGGCAGAACCACTGATGTCTGATATCCAGAGTTGACTGACCTTAAGTAAATGAGCATTTTAGGAATGGACTCTCAGATGATGTTGACTACCAGGATTCTGGGATCAGACCACACCTTGTTGGGAGGATGGAATTTCCAAGGATGGGAAAGGATTTTTTCCCTGCCAGTAGTTGTAGGAAGAGATTCGTTCTAGGCAGAGGAAATGTGGTGGGACTTAAATAAGAGGTAGAGAGGTTGGGATTAATGCATTCTATATTTTTTTTCTCTGTGGGGCTTTTCAAGGGAGCTTGGTGATCAGGTTGACCTAGACTTAAATTTATGGAGATAGACATTGATTCTGGGTGGTGGTGGGAGGGCACGGAACTAGGTAAGAAGTTAGGAACAGATTCTGATTGGAGCAGATACTTCTACTTAGTTAGTAGCTGCTTCTACGTAGCCACAAAGGAAATAACTGATGGTTGATCAGTGACTCCTCTATAAGCCAGGGTGGGCTACATCCCCAGTGCAGGACAACTGTCTCTGCAAGACAGCAAATTAGACAAATCAGTTGGTGTCCCAGATTGCAGCCTACTAGCAAGGTGGAGAGGGGGGAGAACACAAATCATAACAAAGATACTTACAAACATTTGTTGAATGCTCAATGAATCCGTACCTTGTTTCATTCACTGTGCTAAGCTCTCGCTTCAAGTAGAAATGAGTTCTTGCTTGCGAGATGCTCACACCCTGAGAGGCAGGGATAACTGGGACTAAATTTGGGAGCAGCAGATTCACACCTCACTTCTAACCAAGGGAGAGCTACAAATTATTGGAAGTGGAATTTCACATACTGGTGAATTGCTATTTCTTCTCTTGCTTTCTTTGTATTTCTATCTCTGGACAAGAGCTTACTGTTAAATCAATGTAAGTTAAATGTGGGTGATGGATACTGTATTTGCATGATCTCATTTCATCTGTATAACCATCTTTAAAGGGAGATAGGTAGCAGCTCTCATTTCCAGGTTATACTAGAGAAATAGGATAGTGAGTTTAAGAGACTTATCCAAAGTGATATGGAGACAAGGTAGATATCTGGCACTTAGGCCCAAGAAGGAGAGAGGGGAACATAACAGAAATGAAGGGGTCCCCTGGCCCATCTTTAGAGTCATAATTCATTTTCAGTTTTATGACCTCCTCAGGGTATATTCACTCTCCCATCCTGTACCATTCATTCTTCCCCATCTTGCTCACCCTCTGCTGTAGACTGTTTGTGTTCTTCCCAAATTCCTATGTTTGAATCTATTCTCTAGTAAGATACTTTTAGGAGGGGTGATATTATTAGAGGCCTCTGTCTAAGAGGTGATTAAGTCATGAGGGTGGAGGCCTCATGAATGGGAATAGTGCCCTTATAAAAGAGACCCAGAGAGCTTTCTGGCCTCTTCTACCGTGTCAGACATAGTGAGAAGATAGGCGTTGGTGAAGAAGGGAGAGGGCCCTCAGCAGACATTGAATCTGCCAGCATCTTGATCTTGGATTTCCCAGTCTCCTGAACTGTGAGGAATACATTTCTATTGTTTATAGGCTACCCATTCTGTGATATTCTCTTTAGCAGCCCAAATAGACTAAGACCTCCTTCAAATGGCTCACAGTTTATATTGAATTTCTTATTATCCTAAAGCACGATAGTCCCTTTCACATCTCTTTGTCTTTATACCTCCTGTCGTTTTTGCCTAGTGTATCCTTCCTCCTTGTACAGTTGATTAAAAAGCATGCTGTCTTTAAAAAATCAGGCCATCAAGTTTTCTAGAAAAAAAAGTTTAGCATAGTGTTTAAAAGCATGGCCTCTGGCTCTATCATTTAGCATCTGTGGAAATTCACTAAACTTTAGTCAGTGTTCTCACATCTAAACTGTAGCCAGCAGAACTACCTACATCACAGGATTTTAAAAGTATTAAATATAAAGAATTTTCCATAGATCCTGACATAGAATGAATGCTGAATAAATGTCATTGTCTTAGTTCTCCATGAAGGCATCCTGGTTTCTTCAAGTAGAGTTAACTACCTTCTAAGACATGTTGTAGATATTGTTCATATCTTTATCATTAGAATTTGTTGTTATCTTGTAATTATCTATTTAAATGTCTCTTTTTATACCACCTTATCACCTGTCCCCATGTCCATTTCCTTAATAGTGCAAGCTCTGACTTCTGGGAACTCCCTAGGCTATTGAAGTTGGAATCAGGGAAAGCCCTAGAAAGCAGACTCCAGGAATCTGTTTTGGAGCTGGATGACCCATGGTCCAATGGCAACACAGGACCTGTACTGGTGTAGTAGTAGTAGTAGTAGTAGTAGTAGTAGTAGTAGTAGTTGGGTGACAAACCCTGGATGCAGTGCCCTTAGAATTACTGATGTTTACACCTATGATCAATTGGGATAGGATGAAAGGAGTAGGCAAGATAGAATTTTATGCAGAGGCTTTGTTAAATAAACAGTTTGGGGAAAACGGTAATGATGAGAATACTGGAGTGGATTAACAACATTGTGGTTCTTGGCAAAAGAAAATGGTAGACCCAGAGCAATAACCTGCTAGCCTAAAGCATGCTGTGAGAGCCAGAAAGGCTTCGTGGCTATTTCAAAGAGTGATGATATTTGTTCTAGCTCTGGAGCAGACTCTAGAACATTGGGGGAAGAGCTGCAAAGTAGACCAGATGCACAGTCATGTTTCTTTTTTAGGACCTTGATAAACAAAGAGGGGGAGCCTGAGAACTGGCACAGGAACATTTGGGTGGATGAGCCTGAGGATGTTGAACCCTCCAACTCCCCTGTGTGTCCAACCTAGGAAGGAGCAGCCAGCCACCTTTCTCTTGCCAGAGGAAAGCATTCTCTCCTTGCTTGGATACTGTGTGAGGCTCTATCCTGAGACACGGTTTCATAGTACTAGCCTTTCTCCTCAAGATCACCCTCCATCACTCTTCACTTCCTCTAGCACAATATCCAGGGTCAGATCCTAGCACTCATTGTCTGAGTGGAGAAGTAGTATCTGGACCCCAGGGGAGAATAGCTTATACCCCAAAGGAATTTCTGTAGTTGACTCATACATACTGGTAAGCATTGGAGAAATATTTGTGAGAATGGAATTAGAAGATATTGGAGCAGACAGAAGAGATGATAAAGCTGGATAGGGGAGAATCTTTTATGTCAGGGCACTTACTCATGACTGTAGATTTGGGGTCTGGAAAAGATGTCTAGGTCTTCTGGATAGGCACCTTGAAGCTTAAATATAAAGATGAACTAAACTACAGTGAATGGTGTGGTGATGCCAGAACCTCCTCAGAAGTATCCATCTTAATGGATGGGTCAGAAGGCTGGGGTATGTGGAAATATTTGAATGGCCCTACTGTGTCAAACCTTGAGAGTGCACCAGCTAGCTGGGTTTTCCAGGAGAGCCCAGGGAATACACCCTTCACTAAGAGAGGGAGGAATTCATTGGTGTGGGGTGCATTAGATTTTTCAGTAGCCCAGTGATGGCTGTTTTATGTGGACTTGGTTAGACAGTGGGAGATGTTGCCATAAAACTGAACCCTTTAATCTATAAATGATAGATTTTAGGGTGGGCAAAAACCACATGGCTGCATCTAAACACCAGATGCAATATAGAAATTATGATCATAATTGGCATCAAGTCCAGAGCGGCAATTGGGGTGTCTTATCCAACAGGATTGGAGTGGTAATTGTTAAGATATTTCTTGGGGGTAGGGAGCGGGAAGGAAGTGGGGGTGGAGACAGAAATGGAAAGTCTATTCAGGTGTTTCTCAATTTGTAATGTCAAAGAAGACTGAGAGCTCATGGGCAGAGACTGACGTCCATTGGCTTAATAGGAAATCATGCTCCCTCGTTCAGTCCCCATATTTGTATCAGTTCACAGACCCAGAATCTAATAGAAGGAGATGCGACATCTCCTTGATGATCTCTGAAAGAATAGTTTTATATGGTAAACATACCTCTCTCTGGTTTTTCCCGAAAATGACCTGCAGCTTTTTGGGGGGTAGCTGCATTGGGGAAGGAGGAAATCTTAGACTTTTGACAGATTTCAAATGTTGAGGGGTTTGAGTTGGTACTAATACTAGAATCCACCATCTGGGATGGGAGTCAGGGGAGGAATGGGAGTCAGTGGAGTTTGGGCCCAGGTCCTTTTTATTTTTGTGATGCTTATTCAGGGCTCAAATGGAATAGAAAGACTTAGGGTCTCGTGAGATGCTCACATTGGATCTCCAAACTGGAATAAAGATTATTAATTTAGAAAAGACTGGAAACTCCTGAAACTGCTTCCCCCATCAGTGGCCAAAACAGTTGATCAGAAAAGAAACTGCTACTCTCCGAGGTTCCGGGATACAGAGGTGGTGGTTTTCCCATTGCCCCTTTCACCAGCATGGGCTCTGTAAATACCAACGGAGAGTAGAGAATTATAAGGGGCTACCTAAAGCTTAAGTAGGTAGCATTATACCACAGCTGGTGGGCTGTATATGGTAGGTTTTTTGAGGAGATCAAAGCAGTTTCTAGCCTTGGAATGTATATATTAGGTTTGCAAATACATTATTTTTGACCTCATTAGTTGGGGGTGAGGAGATCACCTTCATAGGGCAGGACAGCAGCCACCTTTCCCTGTCTTCCCTGGAAGCTATGTTAATTCTCCCACACTCTGTTGTAACACTGTCTGCGAGAGATCTCGGGCAACTTAACATGGTCTAGACCTTCATGCTGTCCACTGTACTGATGCCATCACACTCCCAAATTGCCTATAATAGTCTTAGTACTAGCAAATATACCAAGTCACGTAAGGGTGGTTGGGCAAAGCAGCAGTTCATTGCATGATGGAAATGTATAGAAATGGTGTATTTGAGATGGGCACAGGCAGATCCAAAAGGCATATGTAAATTATATAACTCCATAGCCTAGACTCACTCCCATGTTGTACAATGTTATGGCTACCTAGACTGTCTCAACACACATCTGTGTTGGGGTATCTCCCATGACCAGCTGACAAAGGAAGAAAGGATCCAGGCTGGTTCACAAATGGGTCAGCATGACATGCGGTGCTATGGTCCACTGCTCTGTTACAGCACCGCTTGGGCGGTGCTGAAGGACAATAGTGAAGGGAAATCTTTTGCTGGACAGAGCTTCCACCTCATCATCATCTTGTTGTGAAGGGAGAAGCAGCCCTAGGTGCAGATATATATATTTATTCATTCTTGGGGATGGGCAGCTGGCTTGGTTGGAAGAAACATGATTGAAGAAAAAGGAGCTGGTGGAAAGAAGTATGTGGATAATCCTATGGCCATGGGCCCAAAACTTGAGTCTGCTTGAGGATTCTTTCTCTTCCTCTCCTTTTGCCCCTCCCCCAGTTGCACATGCTCTCTCTTTCTAAACTAAATAAATAAAAATAATAAAGGTGAAAATTAAGAAAATGGGAAGTTCAAAATGCTATGAGGAGTAAAATCTCTTTTGTATAAATAAAAGATAAATATATGACTCTACATACACACGAAGTGATATAGTTGATTAATTGTTTTAATACTTTTAAAGTACTTCAAACTGTGCAGACCTAATAGTTGATGCTTTGTAAGTTCTGGCTTATATTTATTATTATATACACCATCATATACCACATTGGTATTTTAAATTATTTATTATTAGTAGTGTAGTAGTAATACTAGTAGAGGAGGGTGTGGGTATGTGTCATAAAACTTTTTGTCTTGTTTTATTTTGTTTATTTTGTACCTTTGTGTTTGGTTGTTTTTTTAAAATCAAATTCATATGTTATGTTTATTTCTCTTTATCTTTAAAGACTCAGGGCTCATTTGGACAATAAGTTAGTTTATCAGCTATTTCTTATTTCCTTTTTGATACTTTTCTATTTAAAAACTTTAAAATATGGGCACTTGCGTGGTTCAGTGGGTTAAAGCCTCTGCCTTCGGCTCAGGTAATGATCTCAGGGTCCTGGGATCAAGCCCCACATCAGGCTCTGCTCATCAGGGAGCTTGCTTTCCCCTCTCTCTGCCTACTTGTGATCTCGGTGTCTGTCAAATAAATAAATAAAATCTTTAAAAAAAAATAAAAACTTTAAAATAAATTTGGATAATAACAAAAATAAAAAAACACAAAGTTTAATTAAAAGAGAAGAGGGTACTATCTTAATCTGAAATAAGTGTGCTGAGGAGAAAAATTAGAGGTCTGTGGATAGCTAGATCAGGTTCTGCTCACTTACTATTGGTGGGAACTTGAGTTGGTCCAGTTGTTTTCTCCTGACTTTGCTTTCCCTACCTGCAAAATGGAAATAATGGCACCTAGGCTATGGAATCATCCTGAGGATTGAGATACTCATTTCAGTTGGGAGGGAGGGGTACTATACATACACACAAGTATACCTATACACACATATACACATACATGAGAGAGCACGAGAGTGATTTTCCTCCATAGTAAATCATATGCCAGAGTAACAGAATGCAGTATTTTTAATGCATGGATTTGGAAGCTGGTTGCACTGTAGATTTATTACTAGGAAAATGTGACTTGTACAAATTAGGAGTCACCAACAAAAAGGGAAAATGCCAATATAAACATCTCCTTCCTGTTCTTTGTAGGGAAGTCAGAGAGAAGAGAAGAAATTTTAAGCCCAAGGACACATTTTAAACCTGTGATTTGCCTAAAATTATAGTCCCCCTCTGCCTCCCTCCTCATCTGGAAGCACCTTTCTCCAGGTCCCTAGGTGTATTTGTGCCACTCAGAATAATTGGCTCATTAGGCTGCAGTGTTGCTCCTTGGCCTGCACCCCCATCCCTCCCGTGAAGCTGGATGGAACAAACAGACCTCTCTATTCACACACTGCGCAGCTTGCTATCTTTTTTGCATATCTCTAAGTCATAAAAGACACAAAAGGATGTCCCCCCCCTCACACCCCCACCCCAGTTAATTGGCGGCACACTCTCATCCTTAGCTGCTGAGTGGGGAAGCCTTTCAATGCCATGGTAATACTGCCCCCATGTGGTCAAATTTTGAAACTCTCTCCCAAATCCTTCAGCTCGAGTAAAAGAACCTAGGAGGATGGAGCTCTGGGAGACTCTGCAGCTGTGTTGCTTTCCTAGGAGGAGCTACTGTCATTGTTTAGATAGAACAGCTAATTAACTTGCATAGGGAGGATGAGTGTACTTCATTTTGGAGCTAGCTGCTAATTCTCCCAATAGTGTGATTGTAGTTTTAACACTGGTACTTTGAGGTTCCTGCTCTGGGAAGTAAGGGTGAAAATCCCTTTGCCTCCTTCTTACATGGGGTTGGGAAGATAGAGTAATATTGCAGACTTTAAATGCCTTGAGATTCTAGATGTGATGGTCTAATAAAATGTATGGGAGTAAAGTGGAATTTGCCTGCAGAAACACTATGGCTTGAATTTTGTCACTTTATTAAGGGGTGTAAGCTGGATCAAGTTTTTCAATTTCCTGAGTCCATATTTTGTTCTGAAGTGCTGTGAACTGTACCCCAAATATTTCGAACTGAGTTAATTGAATGGATTATTTCTTGCGAAATTACATTATGAAGTGTGGAATGCAGTGCTAATCTTAGCTTGCATAATTTTTAAATATTTGAATATAACCTCCAGAGCCCTGGTGGTGAAAAGTCCCCCTGGTTTCTTCTTGCTTACTAACATTTTAGGTAAAATTGGACAAGACAGGTGTCTAAGTTTGAGGGCCTCCATTTCCATATCCCTCATTCATGGTTAATAGTTTTGCAATCCTTATCTCCTTGCAAATGTTGACGTGAACCTTTGGGGAGAAATTGTCTAGACTGTATGTGGAGTGTGTTATATGCCTTTCCTCTTATTCCAGTGACAACTACTTCTTTCCTCCCATTAACTAGCAATAGGGTCATTCACAGATCACCGAATCACTTCAAAGTAAATAAATAATCCCTATGAATTCATGCCTCATTTACTATAAATTATCATGGAGCCTAGAGCTAGAATCACCCACAGCCCTGAAGCATATAAAATTGAATGTCTTTAACTAGAGAATACAGTTTTAGTTTCTTGTTGTGGCAGGTGGTGATTAGAATAGGTTCTGTACCGGCATATCCTGTTGGCTTTCCAGTGCCCCATCTAAATGGGTTTGGTGAATAACTTGGATTAAGAGAGTGAATAATTTACAAAGAAAGGTCTCCCTCCTCCTACCAACATGAGTAATAAGAGCATGCTCTGTTCTCCTGTAGCCCATTCCTCCTTTAAAAGAATGTTTCACATCAGAAAATGTAGTTCTTTGCCGACTGGCGTTTGCTGAGGTGAAATTACACTGAATAAAACTTTCCTTGGGCCTAGGATGATGTGCCGCCAACCTACCTGTGCATTTGTCAGTCACAACTCTTCCCAGAGAGGAGGAGCAGTACTGCCACAGTAGGGTGTCTATGTCCTGTTGGGCCCCTGAGAGCAGCTTGCCTTTAGGAGAATGGAGAGAAGACATTTACACACACCTACACAACACCTTCCTCTCCCCCACATACATGGTTTCTGGGAAAATACAGACTTCAAGGAGTTGATCCTCCTGGGGGCATCTGGGTGGTGCAGTCCCTTGAGGGACCAACTCTTGGTTTCCACTCAGATCAGGATCTCAAGGTCATGAGATCAAGCCCTGCTTTGGGATCTGTGCTCAGCGGGGTCTCCTTCAGATTCTCTCTTCCTCTCCTTCAGCTCCTCCCCACTGCTCTCTCTCTCTCTCTCTCAAATAAGTAAATAAATCTTAAAAAAGAGAGAAAGAGAGAGTTGAGCCTGGGGAATGACAATGTGAATGGTTAGCTGTAGGAAGTGTGGAGCACTTCCATTTCCACTTTTTAGGTTTAATGCTGTTTTTCTTACCATGATCACATTAGTCTATATCACTTTTGTATTAAAAAAAATCATGTACATATTAAAAAGAATGATGGAGTTCTATATGTACAGGCAGTACAATCATATATTTTAAAAATTATCCGTTAGGTTGTCAGGTGGAGAAAATGTATGCAAAATTTTTTCCTTCCGTATTTCTATTTTTAGATTGTATTTTAATATCAAACATGTGTTTGTGAGTTACTTATTTAATGAAAAATATATTTTTGTACAGATCAGTCAAGTTGGGTAGTTGCTTCATGGCTGATGAAATACCTATTTGTCTTGGGCTCTTCCAACAGTCTCTGCCCAAGCCTCCTTGTCTCTCACAGAGGTTTCCTGCTCACTTGGGGCTGGGTGACGGGCCTACCTTGGACTCCCGTAACATTCTGCTCTTACTTCCTTGTGAGAACTCATCATACTGCACTTTAACTGCTTATTAATTGTCTGACCTGAGTAGGCCATAAGCAATTTAAAGTTATATTCCTGTGTTTCAAGTGTAGTGTCTGACATATAATAGGTTTCTGAAATTAATCTTTATTAAATGGCTGCATAAATGGCAAGAAGGAAGGAAAGAAAGGAAAGAGGAGGGAGGGATATTTATGATGGGTGGTTAAACTGGAGCTTAATAGAGAACAAAAGTGTGTTAATTTTTATTCAGCTCCAAGGAAGAAAAGAGAGTATCAGTGACTACAGAAGCATCTGTTATTTGGGGACAAGAATTTCATCAGGTTGGCCATGTTGTTACAACCTCTTTGATGTATATGAGAAAAAACAATTAGAACATATGTATTTTTTTTTTAAAGACCCCATTTATAATAACAAAAATTTGATTGCCTGGGAATAAATTTAAGAATTGCGTAAGATCTATATAATACAAGCCATGAGAATTTACTGAAGGAAATGAAAGGGGCCTAGAATACATAAGCTTTCCATTTTAGTGCTTGGGAATTCACAGTATTGAAGTGTCGTTAATTATTCACAAATAATTTTATACACTCGGCGCAATTACAGCAAAACTCCCCATGGAATTGCTCCCTTCTCTGTCCTCCCCGCCCCTCCCTGCCCCTCCCCTCCCCTTCCCTCCCTTTTCTTTCCTTCTTCCCACACTGGTAGAATTTCTGTTCTTTGAGCTCCAAGCTCTCCCCAGGCTCAGAAGTTTGGCACCTGCTCTTCCTTATGCAGAATTTCTCCGGTGGCTGCCTCTGCCTGTCAACACAGATCTCAGCCCCAATGTCACTGTCTCTGAGAAATCTCTGAACTACCCAACTTTAAAGTAACCTGGAAGTCACTTTCTAGTACATTACCTTGCTCTCTTTTCTTCATAGCACTTGGAAGAATCTGAAAGTAGTCTGTTTATATATTTTCATGCATAATATGTATCTTTTCCTGTTAGAATGTAAGCTCCATGCAAGCAGGAGCATTCTCTGACTTAAGTTCACTGCATGCCTGTCCCCCTGAAACAATGACAAACACAAGCAAGGCACTGCTGTGGTTAGTTCTCTTCTTAATGAATAATCAGTTCTCCAATTTAGGAAGTCCATCTCAGCAACAGACTCATCATACTTTCCTTTTTTCCTTTAAACGTGCCCAGAGATTTATCAGCCTGGTTTTCACTGTGTTTACATTGTATTAAAAAACATTTCTGCATTTTGCTTGGATACACAAATCAACCAGTTATTTCTACCACAAAGCTATGTGACTGGATAAAGTTGCTTAACTTTTTCCAGCTTCGACTTCCTCATCTGTGAAATGGGGATAATGAGAGTACCAACCTGAACATTTCTTGTAAATAACAAAGGTATTAAAGATAATGGTAACTGAAAACATTGTCTGGCATAATGTGAACTCTCAATAAATGTTATTATTATTTTTTTAATATCTGAAGTCCTCCTTTACTTGTGAGAGTCCAGTTTCTAGAAGTCTCTTCTGAAGTTATTTGTAAGTCCAAAGTACTACTCTGTGAATGTCTTGGTATGAAATTTGGCGTCACAAGAGAACCATGCAAGTTAATGGTAATGGTTTTGATGATCCCATCTGCATAGGCAGTGCTTATAATCTTCTCATCAATTATTATTTAAATCTCCTCCTTCTTTGCTATCAAAATCCCAAGACTTGTTCTTCAAGTACTTTTACTGGATTTAAAAACACAAGCACAGGGACGCCTGGGTGGCTCAGTTGGTTAAGCGGCTGCCTTTGGCTCAGGTCATGATCCCTGCGTCCTGGGATCGAGTCCCACATCGGGTTCCATGCTCAGCAGGGAGCCTGCTTCTATCTCTGTCTCTTCCTGCCACTCTGTCTGCATGTGCTCGCTCGCTCTCTCTCTCTCTGACAAATAAATAAATAAATAATCTTAAAAAAAAAAAAAAAAAAACCCAAAACACAAGCACAAGTACATGAGTGCTAATGGGATCAGCGGTGGTGGGCAGAATTGATGTCTTGTTTCGTTTTGTTTTTTTCCCGGCAACTCACTCTCGTATCTCTTCATTTAGCCAGTATTTACTGTGTGCTCACCTTGTACCTGGCACCATTAGAGTCATGGGGAATGGTGTGGTGAACAGGAAGGACTGTTACATTTACACTGTTACACTTACGAAAGGGCATGTACTGAGGAGTTTAAAGGGCATTTATTAGAAGACTTTAGGTAAGGCTTTCAGATGGGGTTTGGTCCCTGAAAGATCCTGCAGCTGATTGTATACTAGGATTGTCTCCTCTTCAGGAGAAGGTCACCTTTGCTTTCAGAATTCGATATGGATAAGCCATATGCGAAGTGATTTGACGTTTCAGTTTGATTTAAACCGATTGACATGGACAGCTTCACGCCAAAGTGTGTTAATTCTTATTCAGAAATAATATCCCATTAGACCAATGAATGTGTGTCATATTATTTGGCAATGGCTGCTACAAGCTCTCAGTGGGAAGCTATAGACAGAAAGCAAGACCCAAACAGTCTAGGAGGAAAAATGTAGTTTTGAAGCAGCCACATCAAAGAGAATTTATTATCCCTTTGTGCAAACTACATTCTATTCATTGAACGTTCATGCTGTCATTCAAATTGCATTCAAGAACACCTACTATGCATACCAGGGGCTCTAGGGATACAAAGACGGCGAATCCTTTAAGGAGCTGTTAGCCTAATGGTGAACTCCTATAAGGAAACACATGACTGGAACGCACCATAATCTGTTCCTTTATGATCTACAGGATAAAGAATACAGGATCCTTTATGATCTACAGTACTTACATAGTACACATGTACTGTACATGTCCACATACACAGATCTCCCCAGTACAGCTGAGCTAATTCTGCAATAGAGAGTGAAATATTTTATGCAGGAATTAGAAATCAATGTTTCTGCATGTTGAGGAAACCTGTTTTTTAGTTCAGAATTCCAAATCTCTGTAAGGACTCTCCCTAGCAATGTACCCTCTCTCCTTGCCACAGGGCAATGGAAAAAATGTGGATTTTGTGAGGAAATGCAACAGCCAAAGGTGCACTTTGAGGGCTCTGTGAACTCAGAGAGAAAGGCTGCTGGATATCATGCTTTTCCCAGTCTCTCACCCTGGAAATCTGGATGCTTCTTGTCATCCTTGACTGCTGTCTGTCACTCTCTGCACCCAGTTAATCATGAGCTCGTCTGTCTCTGACATTTCTTTCTGCTATAGAAACATCCTTCTGGTCTACTCTTCATCAGTCTGGGATGCAGCTTTGGCACCAGCAGCTTTAATTCCTCGGATGGTTCTAACACATGGAGAAGTTCGAGAACCACAGATTTGCAAATAAATTAGAATCTCTGGGGGTGAGGTCCAGATCACGATATTTTGTGGACGCTTACCAAATGATCCCAATGTGCCCCAGTGTTGTAATGCAACACCTCTCAGACTTGGGTGTATATGCTCATCACCTGCGGAACTTGCAAAAACGTGGACTTGGATTCAGTGGCTCTGGGTTGGGGCCTGAGAGCCTACATTTCTGCAAAGCTTCTGGGTGAGTACACAAATATAAACTCAAAATGGATAAAAGATCTCAATGTGAGACAGGAATCCATCAGAATCTAGAGGAGAACATAGGCAGTAATCTCTTTGATATCAGCCACAGCAACTTCTTTCAAGATATGTCTCCAAAGGCAAAGGAAACAAAAGCAAAGATGAACTTTTGGGACTTCATCAAGATTAAAAGCTTCTGCACAGCAAAGGAAACAGTCTAAAAAACAAAGAGGCAACCCACAGAATAGGAGAAGATATTTGCAAATGACAGTACAGACAAAAGGTTGATATCCAGGATCTATAAAGAACTCCTGAAACTCAACACATAAAACAGACAATCATATAAAAAAATGGGCAGAAGATATGAACAGACACTTCTCCAATGAAGACATACAAATGGCTATCAGACACATGAAAAAATGTTCATCATCACTAGCCATCAGGGAGATTCAAATTAAAACCACATTGAGATACCACCTTACACCAGTTAGAATGGCCAAAATTAGCAAGACAGGAAACAACATGTGTTGGAGAGGATGTGGGGAAAGGGGAACCCTCTTACACTGTTGGTGGGAATGCAAGTTGGTGCAGCCACTTTGGAAAACAGTGTAGAGATTCCTCAAGAAATTAAAAATAGAGCTTCCCTATGACCCTGCCATTGCACTACTGGGTATTTACCCCAAAGATACAGATGTAGTGAAAAGAAGGGCCATCTGTACCCCAATGTTTAGATCAGCAATGGCCACGGTTGCCAAACTGTGGAAAGAACCAAGATGCCCTTCAATGGACGAATGGATAAGGAAGATGTGGTCCATATACACTATGGAGTATTATGCCTCCATCAGAAAGGATGAACACCCAACTTTTGTAGCAACATGGACAGGACTGGAAGAGATTATGCTGAGTGAAATAAGTCAAGCAGAGAGTGTCAATTATCATATGGTTTCACTTATTTGTGGAGCATAACAAATAGCATGGAGGACAAGGGGAGTTAGAGAGGAGAAGGGAGTTGAGGGGAGGTGGAAGGGGAGGTGAACTATGAGAGACTATGGACTCTGAAAAACAATCTGAGGGTTTTGAAGGGGCGGGTGGTGGGAGGTTGGGGGAACCAGGTGGTGGGTTTTGGAGAGGGCATGTATTGCATGGAGCACTGGGTGTGGTACAAAAATAATGAATACTGTTACGCTGAAAAAATAAAAAATTAAAAAAAAAAAAAAAAAGCTTCTGGGTGATAGCCATGCTGTTAGTCTGGGGACCTCACTGTGAGTAGCAAGAGACTAGAGTTGTACAAGAGTCTCATAGATGGCCCGCGCACATTCATACCGCTTTCCCGCTGATTCATGTGGGATAACTGCAGCCAGCACCGTCTTTCTAAAACACATGATCATGCCACTTCTCCCCTTAAAAGCCATTATCAAATTATTAATGCCATCTATTATCAAGTTCCAGACTTTGGATGATGGTTTTCAAGTCCTTGTCAGCTCATGCCCCTGCCCAAATACCAGTTTTATCTTTAGCCACTCCCTCCAGCAAACATTCCCCAGTGCCCAGATGCTTGGTTTTTACTTTTATTTTACTTATTTATTTTTTTTTAGAGATTTTATTTTTTTATTTGACAGAAAGAGATCACAAGTAGGCAGAAAGGCGGTGTGGGGGGAGCATTTCTCCCCGATGAGCAGAAAGCCCAATGTTGAGCTTGATCCCCAGGACCCTGGGATCATGACCTGAGCCAAAGGCAGAGGCTTTAGCCCACTGAGCCACCCAGGTGCCCCAGATGCTTGATTTTTTATAACAACACCATGCTCCCTTTGGCCTCTAGGGCTTGTGTGTACTGTTCCCTCAGATGGAACATTCCTGGAGTGTCCTGACAAATTTGGTTACTTGAGCTCAGATACCAGGTCTTCTAATTTCCCCACCCTCCCCCTTCTTCAGCCAAGATTAGGGATATCTTCAATATACTCACATTATCTAGCATATAATAATTTTCTGGTCACTTGGATGTCTTGCTCATGAAGGATAAGATGTGTCTCCCTTATACTAAGTGAAATAGGCCGTACAGAGAAAGACAAATACTGTATGTTCTCACTTATACCTGGAATCTAAAAAAAAAAAACAAAGTCAAATTCAGGGAAACAGAGAGTAGTAGAATGGTGATTGCCAAGGGCTGGAGTTTGGAAGAAATGTGGAGATATTGGTCAAAAGATACAAACTTCAGTTATAAGATGAGAATCTTTTAGTTATAAGATGAGAATCTAAAGTACAGCATGGTGACTATAGTTAATAATGCTGTATTGTGTAGAGTGGATCTTACATGTTCTCACCACCCCCACAAAAGGTAACTATATGAAGTGATGGAGATGTTAATTAAGCTTAATTATAGTAATAATTTCACAAGATATATGTATATCAAATCATCAAATTATACGTTTTAAATATATACAATTTTAGTTATTTATTTAAATATATACAATTTATATCAAATCATCATATTGTGTATTTTAAATACAGGGAATTTTTAAAAATATATTTTTATTTATTTATTTTATATAGACACAGTGAGAGAGGGAACACAAGCAGGGGGAGTAGGTGAGGGAGGCTTCCCAATGAGTAGGAAGCCTGATGCGGGCTTGATCCCAGGACCCTGGGATCATGACCTGAGCTGAAGGCAGACACCCAACAACTAAGCCACCCAGGAGCCCCTAAGGGCAATTTTATTTGTCAGTTATATCTCAGGAAGCTGGAAAAGAGAACCACCTATTTAGGAGATAAGCCAAGTTCTGTAAAAGTATAAATTTCAGCTCTTTTTTTTTTCATGTTTTTTATAGTCTTACAATAAAATATTAATATTTGAAAAAAATTAAAAATAAAGTAACCTTTGTATGGTTCTTTTTCCAGAGCTTTTTCTTCTTTTTTTTTAGAGAAAGAGAGTTCACATGAACAGGGGAAGGAATAGAGGGGGAGCGAGAGGGAGAGAAACTCTGGCTGACTCTGCAGTGAGCACAGAGCCCAACACAGGGCTTGATCTCAGGACCCTGAGAACATGACTTGAGCCGAAACCAGAGTCCAATCCTTAACTGACTGAGCCACCCAGATGCTCCTAGCAGAGCTTGGCTTTAAGAAGTCTCAAGATATTTCTTGTGGTCACCTTTATATTAAATATATGCAAACATATATGCACATATACATATGCAAATGAAATATACATATATCAGTTGGATAGATTCCCCATTGGATGGATGTCCACAGTTAGGAAAACCAGTTTATCAGCTTCTTTTAAAGAGGAGCAGCTTCTCCAAGTCTTTCGGCCTCTGGGCTTTGCTGGTATTGATTGCTCAGCTGGAATATCCAGGAGTGAAATATGTCACACTATAATGGAAACATGGGAAGTCAGGCTAAATGGACTTTGGAGATTTTTTTCCCTTCCTTCCATCCTTCCTCCCTTCCTTCCTTCCTTCTTTTGTCCCCTCCAACTGATAAGATGTATATGAAGATGTAATGAGATAATTCATGCAAGGAACTTAGCATCCCGCCTGACAAGTATTGGGCAATCAGTAAGTAATATCTGGTATCATAATTCTTATTGTAACAATGGTCAGATTTACGGCTTTCCTCCATGATTCCCTTGGTAAGTTGCTCATAGGAAAAACTGTTGTACAGTTAACTTTGGAAGGATTTGAAGAAGAATAAGAAGTTCATTATGAAAGTTCAAAAGCAGCACTGAGGCTAGAAAATACAACTGCTGTTGGGGATGATGTCTGCCTCTTTCAGAGCATAATGCAGGATTCAGATTTGACTCCAGAGCTCTGGGATCTGTGACCCTGAGAAGAAACCTCATTTTAAGGAAAAAAATATAAAAGCATCTCTCAGCTTTGATACAGTCAGGAATTACCAAGAGAATTAACAGTTTTGTAGTTTGTACCCTGGGGAATCCTTTGCTGAAGGGACACTCAGTTGCAGGAGCAGCACCTAGTTGAGAAGTATTTTTATGCAGGTGTAAGTCTTTGTGAAAAGTAGCAGAAGGACTGTGAGTGAAATAGCACATGGAAACTTCAATTTGCAGCTCATTTTGAGTCTAGAACAAAATATAGATGTGCTTTGTCTAGAAATCAAGGAATCTAGATACGGACATTAGAAAAGATTTGTGCATATAAAAACACAATCTTTTCTTTTAAAAACCTGGTTACAACAGCTGTTTATAGGAACAAGGGTACAAAGGCTAATGGAGAATTTGTTGTCCAAAGAGAAATTTCTTTTTTCAGCATTTTAGAAAGGGAAAAAAAAATCCAAGGAAAGGATGCGTGGAATAACATGGTTTGGAAGAACTAATGTCAACATTTCTTTGAATTGGATCAAATTATGAAAACATCTACAGATATCCCAGGATGAGTGTTGTTTAGATACCTCAAACTGTTAAAAAATGAGTCTCTCATTCCTTTTGAGCCCCTCCCCATAATATCAAAGGAAATTAAGAAAAGTGTATGGGCATGAGTATGACTAATGAAGAGGGATTTCCACAGGTTTTGGAAGATAGTAGATGGGACAAGGAAAGTCACTGCCACATAAACACATCAAAAAGAGACTTTCAGGGGCGCCTGGGTGGCTCAGTGGGTTAAGGCCTCTGCCTTCGGCTCAGGTCATGATCCCAGGGTCCTGGGATCGAGCCCCGCATCGGGCTCTCTGCGCTGCAGGGAAGCCTGCTTCCTCCTCTCTCTTTCTCTGCCTGCCTCTCTGCCTACTTGGGGTCTCTGTCTGTCAAATAAATAAATAAAATCTTAAAAAAAAAAAAAGAGGCTTTCAGAAGACATGAAGACCTGTCTGGTGCAGTCCCAGCCATACTTGGCTAATTCTTGGGGATCACCAATAGAGCAAGTTGGCCTGGAACCGGGGATCCCTTAGTCAGATCTGGCGGCAGCACCATCCTCCCCCTTGCCTCTGAAGACTGTGATGGAGCTAGGAAGATGCCGAGAAAAGGCTTGGGTCACCCCTCTTTCTCAGGGTAGATCTGGGTTGATACTCTAGTTCTGAACTGCACATTTCAACAGTATTGAAATAATGCTGAATTTGATGTTGCTTGAGGGGGTGTATCAAAAGTTTTTTTTCTAATTAAAGCTATTCTGTGATGTTTAATTTTTTACCATGCGTATATATCATTTTGGTAAACAAAAAACATTTAAAAATAGGTAGAGGGAGAAAATAGGAAAGGAAAGAAGGAAGGAAGGAAGAGAGGGAGGGGTGGGGGAGAGAGGGAGTCTGCAGCGCACCACTGTCATGCCATGACCTCCAGGACCACTATCCCTGGCGCCGCTGCTATTGCTAACGTCTAATTGTGTTCCAGATGCTGTGCTAAGTGTTTTGAATGCATTATCTAGTTTCATGACTTTTATCTTTAGCCTCCTAGAAACAAGAAGTGATAAATTCTGACGAATGACAACTTTGATTCGAATCTCTCCCACTTTTAATCCAACCTGAGAAATAATGGCGCGTGCACATTTTCTGTCAGGTATTTTACTAAACGCGGACACAGGGTATTTAGAAAGAAAATTTTTGAGAGCAACGTAATTTCAGTCTTCAGAATTTGATGGGCTGACTGGTGAAAGAAAATTAGATTTGTCTTCAGATGTTAGACAGCATGCTTGTGGCGTAAACTGTAATTCAGTAGGTTGGATACAGGGTGTTCCTTTTCAGTATGCACTTTGGCTGATTCTGGCCCGGCTGGTATATGCACTATATGTGGAGAAGCATTAGTGTGGGGGCTGTGTGTGCTGACCTCCAATGTTCCTTCCACCTTCAAGAGACTCTGACCTCCTCAGATTGGTGCCACACTTAGGCATTGGCTTGGAATGCCAGAGATACTACTTTTCTCGGGTCATGAATGTAAATCATCCTCATGATCAATGAAAGGAAATAAATTCAATCCAAGTTATTTGACTTTCAGTTTCCATCTCTTACCACCATCTCTCTCATAGCAGACTTTTTTGTCCAAAAAAATCCCAAGTTTAAAAAGGCTATGCAAATATGAATATAAATACAAAAATACATTCTGCTATTCTGCTTAAAAAACAAAGAAGGCAAAAAAACAAAACCTGTTCTAGCCTGAAAGATTGGTTTTTCAATAAGAAAGAAAATAGATTATCTCATCAAATGTTCATTTGTACTCTGAGAGGCACATATTCCCACCATCCCCAAAGATTGCTAAGTATATGGAATGATGTTTCTATTTGCTGAGCTAATGGGTTTCCTTGTTTTCTTACTGCAGCCTGGCAAAATTAAAAGAGAAAAACTGTTATTCCATGTTTGGGGACTTTACAAAAAATTGCATGCTTCATAAGACTTAAAATTACAGATTTCTAAAATTAAGAGTAGTAACCAATGAACCAAACAGTACAGAAAAGAAAAGGTTCTGGTTTTGATCATTTTAAGTTCTAACAACTTTGGGTCTGTCATTTCCCCGTTATTTATTAAGCAGATTCTTACCTAGATTTGTATGAAAGAAGTAAAGAATCTTCAAGTAATACTAAATATATTATATATACTATATAGTATAGCATAATACATATATTACATACTATATAGTATAGCATATATTATATAGTATATATTATAACTGAAAGTGTTTCCAAATAGTAAATTTGATGTTTATAATTAATATCACTCATGCTCATAAACCTTGCAGTAATGAAAATCTAGTTACCTGCCCTATTTGGCAAACTGCTGGGTCCATGAAGAAAATCATATTGTTCATAATTTTATTTTATTTTTAATTTTTTAAAAGATTTTATTTATTTATTCATGACAGAGAGAGAGAGAGAGAAAGAGAGGCAGAGGGAAGTGGAGGAGCAGGCTCCCTATGTAGCAGGGAGCCTGATATGGGACTTGATCTTAGGACCCTGGGATCATGACCTGAGCAGAAGGCAGACACTTAACGGACTGGGCCACCCAGGCACCCCCATATTGTTCATAATTTTAGTTTCAATTTTAGAAACACACAGTGACTTCAGTCAATAATAACCCAATAATAATTAGTCAACTTGGTAGTATTTTGTCTTCCTAAATCCAGTCAAAGAAAATCAAGAAGGTGGACAGATTGTAACCAAAAACAAAAACAAACAAACAAAAAAAAACTCACCATGTTCTCAGTTGCCTGAGTAAATCTTTGAAGTTTTATCCTGAAGAAAATAAGAAAAAGGAAAACAAAGAGTTAGATGACATTTTGTTACATATTATTATGTTTTTATTACCATCCATTTGGGCCCCAAACTATCATTATTGAAAATAATTTGGGAGACTCAGACAGAAGAAATCTTTACCAACATCTACTAGATTTCATTCTATTCTTCCTTTCTTCCTCCCTTTATTCCTTCTTCTCTCCCTCCCTTTGTTTGTCCCAGGTTGTCAACTAAGTTGTAAAAGTTCAAACGTGTGCAATGAGAGTATCTTAGTGAATGGAAATGTTCAGTGTTGGGACCTTTATGACCCAGCTTGGATTTCTCCTTCTCCAACACCACCATCACTTTCTTCCTCCTCCTCTTCCTCCTCCTCTTCCTCCTCCTCCTGATCCTCCTCTTCACTTTCTTTTCTTTTTAAAATATTCTTATACAGAATCATCCAGGCAACCTGGCTAGATCCTTTCCCAGCGAAAAAGTGTTTGGAAAATCACCAAAAATCAGAAATATCCAGTGCTTGTGTTGACTTTGGCATTTCAACTGTGTTCTTTTCACAACTTGAGAGTCATATAATCGATGAAAAGAGATCAGCAGACCAAGTTGAAAAAGAAATTGTTCCTTAAATGGCAAAGGATTTGCATGTCCCCAGAGGGAGGTACATATTCTCAAAGTCTCTCAGGTTTTCCTTAAGAGAAATACAGTGGCTGATTAAAAAGAACAACCTAGGCAAAAGGGAGCTTCAACTCGTCAGAAGTGTGTTGTCATTCTTGTTCTCAGGACATTCTAGATCTGCCACCTCCTCCACCCTGTCTTCGTTCTGGCCGCATGTCTGTCTTATCCTTAGGTGCAAATGCCTGGTTTATGGCAGCCTAGCACATTTCTGAGTATTCCATATAAAACAGTTTCTCAGGAATAACATTCCTAACAAGTCCAAAGTTCATATTTGCAGGTTTATTCATGCACGCATGTACTTATTTTACATTCTTTACATTATTATGCAGTCTTTAGACACCTATATGTGGGCACACACATGTGCACACATGTAGAGGGAGAACACTGTATAGGGTTCTAGTTTACTTAAGTAGGTTTGGATATGAATTTATCAATCATGTACATGTACTGCTCTACATGCATATTTGACTATATACCTGCATATAATATACATAGAAGGCAAGGATCATTATTTATGACCACAGATATCAAAGTCCTTTTGATAGTGTGAATATGTGGATATTTGACTTTTTATCACATTTTATGAGCTTATTGTTTATTTTGCTAATACATAACTTGCAACAGGAATAGGAGGAATAACAGTTGTGATTTTTTTTCTTACTCATTCTGTATTTGTATTTTGTGCTTGAATTGTATTATCTCCAACTGATGTCTTTGAAGGAAACTTTTTAAAGTTACCTTTCCACTTCATGAGGGTCAGAATCGCAGACATCACTATTCTTCCCCGCTATCTGGTTTCCCTCTAGATGTAGATTATGTTGAAGGATTTCTTTGTTCCTCTGCAACCTGATTAGGTGTAATCGTATGTTGTTTTTGGCTTATGATATTGGGCAAAACTGACATGCATTATTTCTGTAAAGGAGCATTTGCATGTTGGTGTGAAACCTCCTTTTAATCTCTTCCCATCCTTGCTGAGAAATTTGGAAGGTCTAAATAGAAGTTACAAGAATTTCTACTGCCCCAAAGCTATCCTTCACAGTGCCTCCAAACCATGTAATCTTCAGAAAACAAATCTAAACAAAATAACAGGATTGTGAATGTGGTGGGATTTCCTGGGGAACACAGTAGAAGGCACCAAGTTGTGTCCCGCTTACCACAGACCAAACTCCCATATATCAGTAGTAATTGTTATAGGAGTTGAAGCTTTTAAATTTAGTTATGTATTAACTTATTGATTTTTTTGTAGTAAACAAAGTCAAGAGTCAAAATCTCTAAAGACATTTTGTAGAATAACAAATGAGACAAAGTGTACCAATAGAAATATCATGAAGTCTTTATCTTTTGTTAATTCATTATTATTTCAGAGAGTAGTTACAAATCAGTATTAGAACATGGGTATGACTTCTTCCACTTTGGGGAAGGAGAAGCGTATTCCAAAGAAAGAGGCTTGGTTCAGTGATTTTAAGCTAACTGTGAATTTCTCTTTTAGTGTTTAGCTTAAGAGAGTTTCTTGTGGGGAATTGATTCCCACAGGTCCCTTAGGAGGTCCCACAGGCAGACTTTAGTGTGCTTTGATTTTCAGACAAGAATAGTAGCATGTATCAGGAATGTGGTTGGTGTCTAAAAAGAGATTTTAAAAATTGTGTTAAAATGCAATTTACTAATAGAATCAATGTAGTGATTCAAGATAGACATTTTAATGGCTTGTTATGATCATTCATCCAATATTTACTCACAGTAGGTTAGATGAGAGCTTTTCCCATCTACTAAAAGCTAGGTGCTGGGTTGAAAAAAATAAACAGGACATTCATTTTGTTCTGGAAGGGCTCCTCAACTGGTGGAGAAGCCAGAGCTCCCTGCGTTATAGAGACTGAAGAATGAAGTGTGGCAAGACAAACACAAGGTTCCACACTTTGGAAAGCAGGGAGAGAAAGAAAAACCTTCCTCGGGGAGATGACTGCTTCTCTGGGAAGTATGGGTCAGAAACAGAAGAAAGCATTCTAAGTTGAATTTGAACATGAAAATACCTGGCTCATTCAGAGATTTACAGCTCCTTTTGGGCAAAGTAGATCAGACTGAATTAAGCTCGCTAGCAGCCAAGAATGTTTAAAAAAAAAATGCCCTCACTAATATAGCTCCCTCTTTCTTTCCCTAATCTAACATTGTGTAGTGATTACTTTTCCACTAACATATGAACAGAAAGGGCTCATGGATGTCACCATCTTGTACCCATGATCATTATGCTTTTAATACATGGCAAATGAGAGATGTCTGAATCTCATGGAAAGGCTGAAGAATGCATGTCACCTTGCTGAACTTGAGTTGCGAGGCCCTGTTTCTAGACTGACCCTGCCCCTTGCACCCCTCACTTTTGGCAAGGCTTCCTGTGAATCCATGCTTTGGTTTCCTCATATGCATAACAACCACATGAGATTAGATGCTAAAATCTTTGAGTCTCAGTTTGGACATCCCATGATTCTCCCTAATTAGGCTAAAGAACTTCAGTGAAGTTTCCAAAATGATTACTGCTTTTATATCCTTTCAGGGCCATTAGCTCAGTGCTTTCTAACATAGTGTCTGCCTGAAGTCAGGAAGTCTTAGTTGCCAATGTTAGCTCTGCTTAAACTCCACGAACTTTGGCTTTCTTTTTTGTAACAGGAAAATACAAATTCCCATGATGTAGATTTATTCGAAGATTAAATGAGGTCATGCACAAAAAGTGCCAAGCATACTGCCTGGCACTGAGGTGCTAGAAAAGGTTAGTTCCCTTCTCTAGTTTATATGGAGTAATCATTCACTAGAGACTTGTTGACTATTTTCCCTTAGGGATTTGCCCAAAGCAAAAGGAGATGATAAAGTTAGGCAGTCTTCTCTTGCACTGTAGTTGTCTGAGAGGAGAACACAGGGAAGGCTGACATTTTCATATTCACACACCATTTCTTCATTCTCAGGTGATGTTATCTATTTAACAAAACATTCTCCAAGTATCTGCTCTGTGGGAGTCATTGCATTTTGTGCCTTAGTATGAGAAGTCTGCCTAGTACACTGAGAAGGGAAATGAATACACTTTGTGATGAAGTTTTCTGAAACTCAAATCAGGAAATATGATCTGACAAATACCCACATGCTTTGGGAGGGGGGTTGGGACTGACTGTTTGAAATTGATTGTCATAGAAATGAGAAGAGCATATATAAAAGAGGGTCGTTTTCTTCCCAGGTTCCTGTCACATCCACTTTACCAACCAATTCCTCCTCCTTGGTCAAATAAAAGCTCGTTTCTGTAGTCATTTCCTCTACCTACTGGGACATGAAATTGTCAGCCACATACAAATACCTTCCTATCAGAGATAAAGTGATATATGCCTGTGGACTGGTGATGGACATATTCCTACAGGAATTCAGAGACAAAGCAGGTGTCAACAGTGGGCTCCTCTCTTTCCTTGCTATACTCTTCCCTAAACCCAGACTACCCAGGGTTCAGGCAACATATGCTTTCTCCTAAGTTGGAATATAAGTTGGAACAAGGCCAGAGAAAAATCAGCAAATAACATTGTAGATCTGAATTGATGTTGCTTTTAAAATTTGTCACTTTTTTTTTTTAAAGATTTTATTTATTTATTTGACAGACAGAGATCACAAGCAGGCAGAGAGAGAGGGCAGGGAAGCAGCTTCCTGCTGAGCAGAGAGCCCGATGCAGGGCTCGATCCTAGGACCCTGAGATCATGACCTGAGCCGAAGGCAGAGGCTTAACCAACTGAGCCACCCAGGCGCCCCAATTTGTCACTTTTTACAAGTGTTTGGTTTAAAAGAAAATGTAGTTAAAGAGGTTGTGAATATCTTTCTCCAAGGTTTTCTGGTAGGAAAAAGTATTTCTTGAATGAATATGTTTTCTGAATTCTTTGAAGGCATTCTAATTAAATGTTGGATAGTTGTCCACATGCTATAGTATCCATCATTTGGGGTTAATCAAATTTTAAAAATGAACTAAGCTGATCTGTACTGTTTGTTCAAAGG
The DNA here is from genome assembly GCF_030435805.1 of Mustela lutreola. Taxonomy (NCBI): domain Eukaryota; kingdom Metazoa; phylum Chordata; class Mammalia; order Carnivora; family Mustelidae; genus Mustela; species Mustela lutreola. The sequence goes on along the minus strand of NC_081290.1, from coordinate 54,303,978 downwards.
ACAAAAAAAGCAGGTTGGCAGGGTTAGACTGTAATATTCACAGCAAATTCAACTTTAGGACTTTTGTGGACCAAAGGTCAAATGGAGACACTATTTGATTCCTAATATGGACTAAATTGTGTTCCACCAAAATTCATATCAAGCTCTAACCCTCACTGGGATGGTATTTGGAGACAGGGGTCTTTGGGAGATGTTTGGGTTTAGATGAGAGTCATAAGGGTGGGGCCTTAGTAATGGGCTTATAATGTGAAAATACGCCAGAGAAGTTGCATTTCCTCTCTCTCTGCCATGTGAGGACACCGTGAGAAGGTGGCCCAGCTGCAAACAAGGGAAGGGCCCGCGCCAGAATGAGAACATGCTGGTACCCCGAACTCAGATTCCCAGCCTCTAGAATGGTAAGAACATAAATTACTACCGTTTAAGCCACGCAATCTCTGGTATTCTGTTATGGCAGCCTGAGCAGATTCATCCAGTCACATCTTGCCTTCATGCATATACTGTATATTTCAAATGTGGAAATTGAGCATGGAATTCTGGTGGAGCTGCTTTCCAGGGAGAGACATGGCAAAGACTGACATTTTTCATGCTGCTGCCCTGTTTGTCTGAACAAATATGTGACTCAGCATGTCATGGGGATGGATGGAAACAGTTCATGTTCTTCCCATGGCTGGGCTAAGATGAGTTCACTCAAGAGTGTCCTTGAGCCACTGCTGAAAAACTGCGGCCCAGACTTAGGAGGACTCCTACTGAAAGAAGATACTGATTTCTTACAGTTCATGATCAGATGGAGGAGTTTGTTTGTCTCCCTACTCTCCACCCCAAACCTCAGTCTCTAAACTAAACAAATGAGGGCTCAGCCAGTTAAGTTTCTACCTTTGCCTCAGGTGTTGATCTCGGGTCCTGGGATAGAGCAGGCATCAGGCTTCCTGCTCAGTGGGAAGTTCTGCTTCTCTCTCTCTCTCTTGCTCTGCCCTTCCCTTTAATGTCTCCCCCACCCCAAATAAATAAATAAAATCTTAAATAAACTAAAACAAATGATAGAGAAACAAAAGCAACTGAGGTTTATTCAGGGTCTGTATTGTTCTGGGTGTTCTGCTAATGGCACATTCTGCAGGTTACATCAAATACTTCCAGCACTCCCACTGGTGAAAGCGTCTTTCCTTCAGTTTAGAGTTGTGTAGAGTGAGACATGTGGAGAAAGAGGTTGGCTGAATAAGCTGGTATTACATGTGGTGAGTGGGGTGTAGCTGGGGCTTCATTCCAGGAGCATCTGACATTTCTGTCCTGCTTGGTACTCTGGCTGCAGAATGGCTCTCACTTCACTTTCCCTCATTGAGATAAGAAGAGGTCCTCTGTCCACTGGGAGCACACAGTCTAGTGTTGCTGAAGGCAAAATTTGTATCCAGGGAGAAGAGCAAAAATTTCCACCCTCACCTCAGCTGTTGGCTTTGCCGTTCCCATGATTGAAAAGGAGATGGGTTTAATCACAACCCTAGAGGCCAAGCAGCCAGGATTTGCTGTCCTTGGAAATTACTCCAAGCACAAAGTTGTAGAAGAAATTTAATTCACAGAAAGTATTTTATTTCCTCAGTTCACATATTGGATGGGCATATGATATGCTGACATTAAGATGTGAAAAGCAAAAACTGACAGAGAGAAATTGAGCAATTCCTCATTAGAATGAGTAATTTTCAGTGTTATCTTTCTCAGTAATTGATAAACATAGATCATTCAATCAACACAATGAACAAATCTTATCTGAAGGATATACATATGGTCCTGCATTAAAGAACCAGGGAATACATATTTTTCACACAGATTATTTACCATAATTAATCATGCACTAGACTGCAAAGCAAGTCTCAATAAATTTCAAAGGCTTAGAAATATTCACACCATGTTGCACTGACTACAAAGCAATTGAGTTAGAAATCAGTAACGAGAAGATAACATAATTCCATTCATTTAGAAAATTGAAAATAATCTATGTAATTAATAGAAACATTCTTTAGGTATTTTATAGTCCATAGAACTTAATCAGAACTGAATGGGAAGAAATCAGAGAGGGAGACAAACCATGAGAGACTCTGGACTCCAGAACCAAACTGAGGGTTACAGAAGGGAGGGGGATGGGGGAGATGGGGTAACCAGGTGATAGGTATTAAGGAGGGCATGTGTTGGGATGAGCACCACGTTATATGCAACTAATGAATCATTGAACACTACAACAAAAGCTAATGATGTACTATATGTTGGCTAATTGAACATAATGATAAATAAATAAATGAAAGAACATAATCATAAGGAAAATACTATATATCCAAACTTGTATTTTGAGAATCACATGAAAAGAAATATATAGAATTAAAGGAAAAGAAAAAGAAAAAACCCAAAATTTAATGAGTTAAGTGTCCAACCAAACAGGTTAGGAAAAGATATACAGAATTTTAAATTTTAATTTAAATTTTAAATTCTATAACATAGAAGAAATAATAAAAATAGAAGAAATTACTGAGACAGGCAAAATATACAGTAGTGAGAAAGTTAAAAGTTCTTCCTTTGAAGTGATTAATAAAAGAATAAAACCTTGGCAATAATTGGGGCACTTGGGTGGCTTAGTTGGTTAAGCATCTGACTCTTGATCAGGTCATAATCTCAGGGTCCTGAGCTCGATTCCCATGTAGGGCTCCCCACTCTGCATGGAGTCTGGTTGAGATTCTCTCCCTACATCTGCTTTTCTCACTGCTTGTACTTTCTCTCACTATCCCCTACCACCTCTAAAAATAAATAAATAAAATCTTAAAAAAAAAAAAAAACCCAAAAGCAAAACCTTAGCAATTGTCAATCTAGAAGAAAAGAAAGAAAGGGCACAAATAAACAATATTTGGAATTAATAAAAGGGCCTTACCATAAATAGAATCAATATTTAAAAGATAAAAATTATCTTTTTGGATAATTTTGGATTATGTATATAATTATTTTGGATTATGTATATTTCCTGATTTTCTTATTAAAGCACAAAAATCCATGAAATAACTAAGTGGAAGAAACCATCATCATCCTAATGCAGAGTCAAGAAGCTTTCTTTCAGAACAAGGCCTTTAGGATTGGGACCAAAGGTCGGGGAAAGTCTGCAAGGGAATGCTTAGGAACTTGGAAAATGAAAAGCAAGAAAATAAATAAATACGTATATATATATATATATCTTTTGAGTTGTCCACATTTGCACTGACACTCATGTTTCTAATTTCTTTGATCTGAATTTTCCCAGTCACTACCTTTTCCTGCCAATGCTTTTTATCAAAGTCAGTGCTGGCTTTCTAATTGCCATCCAATGGGCCATCTTTTGTTTTGACTTTTGTGCAGCATTTGTCACTCTTAACCTCCTCCTCCTCACTCCCTCCTCTTCCCCCTCCCCACCCCACCCCGCTTCTCCTCTCCAGGAATCCCTATTTTCTCTTAAATTTCAAAACATCTCCATTTATTCAGATTTAACATCTCCTATTAATGTAATGATCCTCCTTTTCTGATGAACTTATACTCATTTGAAGAGGTAGCAACATTCTCTCAGTCTTTTCCTACAAACTTTTGTGACTTCTGCCACAAATCTTTATCCATCATCCAACAGCTCCTCTTACTTTAAAAATAACTCCTATATTTGTCTCCTTTTCTCCACTACCATTGCTTCTACCTTTATTCCAGCATCATAGACTCAAACCTCTTCGAGTATTTCCAGTATATTTATGCTCCTGAGTAAAACTAAACCAAATAAACCAAAATAAAAACTCAACTTCCCAGAGGTTTATTTTTCTTCTCAGGTTTGGTCTGGGGTCTTCTCTCCACTGTTTACTTTTTCCAGGCCTGCCATTTTGTTTGACTTCAAACCTTGACTTACTCTCATCTCTCCTCTCTTAGTGCTGTGCAGTAGAGTTTTATATTCTGCCTCCATAGATTTGATGGATGGAATGGCTTCCCAGCCAGGAACTGATGGATGATGGCTTCCCTTAAAAAACAACAAAACACACTCTTTCTCCATTGTATTTTCTTATTTACCAACTCTTTGGAGTGGTGGTCTTTCTGAAACATCCTTGAAATTTCATTTTTAGTAACTCTTTCTTTCTTTCATGAGAAGTAACGAAAGTCTTTCCAAGTTACAGGTTACCATCTAATCTAGCCCCAGTTAGCTCTACAGTTTCTCTTAACTTTTGGTATTCTGCTCTCTCAAATCATGTACACTGTTTTTCAGACTCACAGGGCACAAACCACCAGGAGTCTTTGAACTGGTCACTCTTCCCACAGTTGTCCATGGGAATCACACTTCCTTCTTGGGAGTCTTTAATCAAATGTCATTTTCATGCTGAGTCCTACCCTGATCACTCAGCCCACTACTTTCTGCTCATTGTTTTAAAATGTAGTATGTTAATAGAACATTTGAGGTACAGTAAGGCCAACAGAACAGGAAACAACTGCTATTAGAAATATAGTTAATGGGGTCCTTGGGTGGCTTAGTCGGTTAAGCGTTGGACTCTACTTTCCACTCAGGTCATGATCTCAAGGTTGTGAGATCCAGCCCTTCATGGGGCTTCGTGCTCAGCGTGGAGTCTGCTTGAGGATTCTGTCTCTTCCTCTGCCTTTTCCCACCTCATTCTCCTTCTCTCTCTCAAATAAATAAATCTTTAAAAAATATATACTTCATTACTCACAGTTCCCAAAGAGGGGGCATGCCACACTATGGGGGCAGGGGGAGACCAGCATCAGGATCAGTTACTAGGCAGAGGGAGGAGGGAACTGTGAGCAAGAACCTTTATCTTGGTTTCCAAGGGAATGGATGGACAAGGCAAGGCAAGGAGGTTTCAGATTGGCTAGTTTGAGTAATTTCAGCAGGCTCTGGGACATAGGTACTATCCTTCATCATCTGGCGCCTGGCCCTGGAGTTATTAGGGCAGGTAGATAGTGGCCTGTTGTGTTGGAGCCCAGTAAGAAAAGTGGTTAAGGTATGGACTACAGATTGGTTGATTTGTATTTGAAAAGTATGCCCCTGGGAGGAGTGTTCTTCCCAAGGAGGTGTAGATACCGAGGCAAGGTGATTCAGACATACTATTGGGTTGTCCAGAGCAAGCATGCCCAGTGTTGACAAGGAGGGCAGATTATAACCTCTTCATTATAAGGTTTTACAGCATCAAGTTTACAAAAGCTATTAATATTGTTTATACATTTGTACTCCTAATTCCTCTTACTCTAGTTTTTTCCTGTAGAATTTTGTCATCTAACATACTATACTGTATACTCATTATACTTATTATTTATCACTTGTCTCTCTTCTTTAGACCATAGTTTTGTGAGGATAAGAGATCTTTTTTTCTGCTTTATTAACTGATAGTCTCAGAGCCTAGAACAATAGCTAGCATGCGTATGTGCTCAGTAACTATTTATTGGGTAAACATCTTTAACTCTATAATTTATGAACTGTTAGCATTATGTCCCATGTCCCATATCCCAGCCAAGATTCTGAGATGATCTATTTTGGCTAAACATCTCTCTGATTGTTCATGAAGATGGACAGGATAGTGTGGACTCTGAAACAAAATCGAACTGCTTGAGGGATCTTAGTCTATTTAATACTCTTTGGCTTTTTTTTTTTTTTTTAATGTTAAAGATTATCTGGATGGAGTATACGGAATAATATATTAAGTATTCTAAACCCAAGGTCTCACAAGCAGCCTTCTTTGTTAATGGATGCCAATATTTCTTTACCTGTATCATCAGGTTATTGTGAGTTCAGATTAGAAACAGTGTGTCTGTGCCCACATCTACTGTGTGTGGATATGTGTGTCACAGCTGGAAGGAGAAGAGAAGAGAGGACATACAGATTTCTGCAAACATGCCAGGAGCTACAAGGCTTGGAATGCTACTCATGGCAACCTTTTATGTTTTCTTTTCTAGTGAATCTCAATTTTTTTAATGTATTTTGAAGAGTGATTACCATGGAAACCATTAAAAACCTCAAAAGCATGATAGTTTAAATTCTCCGCTTAGAGCCTGTAACAAACGGTGCCTTAAAGTGACTCAACTTCCTCGTCTTTTCCTTATGATGACACATCATGTTTACCTTATTTCATACAATGAAGAAAAGAGACTTGTGTTGTCAGTGTAGTTGTTATATAGTCCATGTTGGCTTGTCTTGATCGCTTGCAAGCTCAGTGTAGGGTTTGGATTTCTAAGAGGAAAATATCCAATTTGATACCTCAATGAAATTATTATGTGTCCTTGGGAAAAATTTCCTGAATTTAACCGTATTTCTTATTTTATGCTTAAGGGGAAAAAAAGAGCTTTCACTTTTATGACAGAATGAGAATAATATTTTAAATATCTCATGTGACAGGAATCATACTTATAACAAATGTTGTCAAAACATTATGGAGATAAGTCTATGCCAGAGTTTCCTTTTTTTTTTTTTTTTAAAACCACCTGCTTTATTAAGAAAAATTGAGAACTGCACACTGAGACAAAAATTATGAAAACATACTTGGTATGCTTGGAACTAGAGGCTTTGTCTTTTGTTGTTACAATATACTACAAAGATGGGGTGTCTGGAGAATTGAAATCCATTTTGTTTTTTCACTGCCGTGCATAATATGTTGAGATTCAACAAATGCCAGTTGGACCTCTTCCTATGCTGTCTCTATTTGCACAATATGCCTTCTGCTAGTCATGATAATGAATGACAAAAAGTTATACCAGTTGGTGGCAATGTTGTTTTCACAGCAATGGTCACTTAGTTAAAATCACAAAGTTATGCTTATTTCCCCCTTATTAACTCTGTTATTTTGAGTTTCTAACTTGTGCTACAGGTTATTTCTGGCTTGAAACTGAAGCCAGGTTTTCTATAACCTCCAAGTATTCATCCTGTTATCTTTAAATCTTTTTCATTACTGAAGGCAAACTAAATGTGAAGTAATAAATAGCAGGATTGTGTGGGCTGAAAAAGAAAATTCTGAAGACCACAGGAAACTATGTCAGACATTGCCTTGCCTCATCAAGAAATTATACATACATTAGTGGAAAGCAATTTTGGGTCCTGGTTCTGAAATGCCTTTCATCTGGTATTCTGTTTTAAAACTTATTACTTAATAGGCAGAATATGTGATATTTAGTGAAAACTTCCCTGAACATCAATTTTTATCCAGCTAATATCAGAGCACCTTCCAAGATAAGCAATTGATAAAGTTTAACTGTCTAAATTTATTTCATGCATACAATGGATAGATGGGATACAAAAATACATCTGGCAGTTGGAAATTGAGCACATACATTCATTGGCCTAAACTTGTGCTAGAATTCTTTACCCTTTGGCTCAGACTTCTACTCATCAAAGAAATCTTTCCAAGTCAATCCCAATTTGAATTAATATTCCTACCTCAACTGTTACCAACTTCTAAAATGCCTTATTTATATCTCTACTATGGTACTTATCACAACTTGATTTACATCGATTATTTGTACACATATGTTAGTTCCATTAGATGTCAACTTAATTCATCCACGTTTATCAGACACCAACCTTGTACCAACCACACTGCTGGATATCAGGATTGTGAACTTTGCAAGCTCACTGGCTTTGTCTTCTTCATTTGTGTACCCCTCATTGCTCCTACTATCAAGAGATGTCAGTATGTGTTTGTTGACTTTAATGAGATTGGAACCTTCATCTTTAAAGGATGATTCTGGGTGTCCTGCTTCTTGATTAAATGCAAGTGTGCAAAGCCTAGTGTCAAGAACCAAATAGATGGGTCAATGAAAAGAGAGTGGATGGAGACTCAAGCCCTATGGATAAAGTAGATGGAGGAACAGCAAAATGAAGCAGGTGGGTTTAGCAGGAAAGATAGAGAGTAGGGAAAATAATAATAGTAATAATAGAAACAAACACCGCCATACTTATTGAGCTGCATGCTTTCTGTGAGTTAACTCATTTAATCCTCCCAGACTTCCAAGGTGACCATTATTATCATTATCCCCCTTTTATAGATGAGGAACCTTGTAGGTATTATTCGCTTCTTACCAGAGTTCCTGTTTCTTCCTTCTATGTATCTATTTGGTTCAGATATTCACCTTTCCCAACATAGACCAAATACCTCCCTGGAAATTGATGGCATCCCCAGCTCTGAGCAAGATCTCCATTGGTTTAACAATAGTTCCATCCCTTGCTAATGATTTGTTCAGGAATTCAGGCCTAAGATGTTAAGCCCATGGCCTGGCCTGGCCACAGGAACTGGTTTAAGAATTAGCATGTAACCCCACCCCCTGCGTTTGGGCTGAAAAGGCTTGGTGGAGGCTCCCAGGGAAAATGATCTTTCTCACTCTGAAAAGAGATATCCTGAAGCAAATTTCCTCTCAATTTAACAGTGAGCAGATAGAAAGTCAGAAACTGCTGCAGATGTTTTGCCACCATGACATGAAGAATGAAGACTTCCCGTGTGATGAGCCAATGCATTTCTTCTCTTGAAATGTCAAGTTGGGTCAGATTTTTTGTTTTCATTTGTTAGTTGCTGCTGGAAACATTCTATTTGTCACAAACCTGAGGCATAAGAGAGGTCAAGTGATTTTTTTCCAAAGTTATACGTATGGTAAATAAAACAACCATCTTCAAAGTCAGGTCCCTGTGACCAGTTCTAAACCCTTTTCTGCATTACCTCCCTGTGGCAGTTTGGGGAAATTCTACATGAATTTGTACTTTGCTGAGCTAAGTTGGGTTTCCTTCATAGGTTTCAGTTTTATGTCACTATTTTGGACAACTTTCCCCACTGCTGCAGTTCTGCCATTGGAGACCCTTTATTGGCCCAATATCTCTAGTCAGTTCCCTCCTCCCACCCTCAGTGATTGGAGCCACTTTCTTGAACCCCTGGCTAATGAGTGCAAAGCTGTTTCAACTCAGATGAATCTCTCAGAAATTACAATAATACACTTATCTTTGAAGCTCTGTCTTTGAGGATATTCCTGTGGTCCCATGGATTCAGCAACTCAGCCTTCTAAGCAATGCTGCCCTGATTCCCCCTAAGTGTTTGTTCTTTCTCATGACATTATGATTTGGGCTGATGCCCTCATTCCTCTTAGTCCTTATATGCCAGAGTCCAGATCTTCTTTCTCATGCCAACCCAGCCTTAAGGTTCTATGCTTTGCAATTAAAGTAGAATGTGGCCAGGACTGTACATTTGTCATGACCAAAGATGATGCATGTATACCACTATCTTGTATACAAGGCACTATGTGATTAAAAAACTGTAAGTGATGTCTGAAAAGATGCAGTTGGTGTAAAACCTAGATGAATTCAAAACTTATTGACAGGAAGAAAAGACAAGAGAGAGAGGTTATTACAATGGAAGGGAATATTGTATCTTGTTTTTAACAAGCCTCTGAGAACCCACAATGGTTAATGCTCTCCCTCTGCCCTATATTCTAACTCTACCCCCTAAACGTTTGTGCTGGCTTCTTTTAAGATTTGGAGTTCTTGCTTGGTGAATGTGAAAAATGGAGACACAAATAGCTGGTGTATTGAATTGCCCCAAGGACATAATGAAGTTATCTTGGCAGATGAATCAAATGATAGTTTTTAAGCAAAAATCAGGAAAATAATCTAATGTTTATGTTGTATTGCCAAGAGTCACATCTTTTAAAATTTCAAAGGAGGAACTAACCGCCTGGAAACCTTGATAAATGTATGTTGACATCCCAGAGAAGAGTGGCTATTCAATTACTTCCATACTATATCAGCTGAACCAGGAGATGAAAAGCATATGGTTGGAAAATGCCCCCAAGTTCATGAGGCCTTTGACTGTTTCTAAAATATTTGATATTAATATCCCTTTTGAGTTGGTCTCAAAGTATTTCCTTTCAACAAAGAAATTTGAAAGAAGATTAGCTCAAGTTAGGAGTCAATTCAGATCACATACACAAATGTACTTATTTATACCTTCATTCATTCCTTCCTTCATTCCATCAGTCAGTTTGTCATAAACCTTGGAAATATTTTCGGAGCACTCAGTTTACCAGTTTTCATAAACCTTGAAAATAGTTTTGGATCACTCAGTTTACCATAGACTTCCAAGTAGTGCTAGACCCCAAGACTACCAAAACGCAAGAGAAAAGAAGTTCATTTAAGAAGCTCACAGTGTATTGGGGTATGGAGGAAGGGGTTAGGCTCCTACAAATACTCAGTTGACTCATTGTGACTGATATATCCCTTTCTGGAGACTGGGAAGATGATGTAGGAACAAGAAGGATGAGCTAAGTTCACCAGGGAAGAAAATGACACATGGGCAGACACATAAAGGAAGAGTATGCTTCACCATACAGAGAAAGAGGGACAGAATTATAGGATGAAAGAAAGAGGCGTGGATGTGTGAAGCAGCATGTAGGGCTTCTTGACATATACTCACTGAGCAGTAGAGGGAGGGAGAACGTAAGAGACTGGAAAGATCAGTGGGGACAGATCAGAAAGGGCCATAGTTTCAGACGTTTCAATTTTATACTCCAACTGAGTCACTGAAAGATTTTGTTTTAGTGAATGGTTCTTTTTTTAAATTTTATTTATTTATTTTACAGACAGAGATCACAAGTAGGCAGAGACTCAGGCAGAGAGAGAGGAGGAAGCAGGCTCCCCACTGAGCAGAGAGCCCGATGCAGGGCTCGATCCCAGGACCCTGGGATCATGACCTGAGCCGAAGGCAGAGGCTTTAACCCACTGAGCCACCCAGGTGCCCCTAGTGAATGGTTCTGTAAAAAATTTACTTGAGAGTAGGATAGAGAATAGGAAGGGGATGAAAGCTGTGTGTCCATAATAACTAGAGCAAGCATGTGATTTCATCTGACAAGTTCTCCCTGTCAGGTACAATGCCCATTTCTTCTTTCTGAAGAACATTCTCTGGACAAATTTTCATGAATATGATGCAGGTGGGAAGACCTTGCCCTCTGGATCTGGGGAGAGCATGAGGTCCAAGCCTGGCCAACACTACACAGCCAGTGATCCACATAGTCTGTGCAAGCTAGAGCAAATCACTGTCAGTGTCACCCAGTGAGAAAAGGGGACATTCCATGCAATTTGTTTTGAAGGTAAAAGAAGATACAAAATAAAAATAGCAGAGTAATGAGTACATAGAGGTCTGCCATAGATATTAGTTGAATTTAATTCCCTTGCTCCATGACGAACAAATGATATCATGGATATGGAATGTTTTTTTATAGAGATATTCAGATGTTAATTTTTTTTCTAGGTAAGATTACAGTATCAAAAGAGGAAGAAGAGGGGAGTGCAGAGGTGAGCTGAATCAACCTCCCCTTTTTGATTAGCATATTCACTTAATGCATTCTGAAGATAAAATTGCATCATTTATAGAGAAACTGATGCCCTGAAGGAAGATGGTCTAAAGTCAATGTGGTTTGCTGGTCAGAGAGCAATGCAACTATCTCCTTTTAGCCCAGGCCACTGTGCTCTTTCTTACATTTTCTTCTTATAGATGAAATCATTATGGTGTTGTATTTAGAGAAAGTAATGGGAGTCTACCCTTAGAAAACCAAGCAAGGTTAGGTTTCACTTTTATTATTTTCTGACTGAGAACATTTGGAGTGTGAAGGTATCACGTGTATACATGTATACATGCATATACAATATTAAAATATCTTGCATCCAAACTGGTTTTGGTACTTCCAAAATTGTAGGGAAATTCTACTACTCCTAGTTGAAGATATCCTTGGTGTGTGCAGGGATAAGGCTAATAATCAATATATATTAAGCAGTTACAGCCAGCCATGCATTTATACTTGTAAGTGAAATAGTATAGTCATCTCCATTTTGCAGATGAAAAGACTGAAGCACAGAGAGCCTAACACACTGGTCTAAGTTTACAGAACTATCTACTAGTAAAACTCAGATTTGAATCCATGAAGTCAGACTGCAGGCCTGTTCTTCACTTACAACCTATAGAAAACAAACAGCACCCATCTGTGAAATTGGCTAGGATGTTGATTCTAAGATAATTCTGTAGCTAAAATCCCATCTATCATAAGAATCAAATCCCACAGAAGTTTCTCGGGCAACCCTTAAGCTGACCTCTACAAGTGCCAGGTTCCTTCCCAGAACTCTTTAGTAATATTTGAGCCTCAAGGGGAATGGGCAGGGTGAGTCGGTCTGGCTCTCTACCTAAATTCACTGGTGACCTTGAACTCACGTGGGCATGGCTGAGGAGTGATTTGCCCCTCAGACTCAAAACTGAAAGCCCACCTCCTCTTTCTTTTCCTTTCCTATTTTGTTCCCTCCCTCATCAAGCCTCATCTTTCCACAGACTATCTGTCAGACACTCTGTCAGGCAAATGGACGGCATGGGAAAGTATTTGGAATATGATGGAGAAAAGATAAAGCAGAAAGCATTGGGAGATGTTCAGCCAAGATAAGAATTGCTTGACCATAATGAAGGGATACTTTAGGAGATGAAAAGATGGGAATTTGAAATTTTGTGATGAACACCAACCTTCCCCTGTTTGTGTGTTGGAGAGAAAGGGACAGACAGTGGACTCTTTTCTCCATAGGAATTACCAGTAGTTACCTTCACTCCATTTGAAAGGAGCAAACTGATAAGAGAAGTAAGAGAAGATCCATGTCTTTAAGATAATCTTTTCTGAATGGAGGCTAATAAGTCCTATGGCATTCCAGATCATGTAGATTTTCTGAGAAATCATCTCAGCAGCAGTGACCTGGGAACTGCACCAGGAAGAATGTCCTATTCAATAGGAGCCTGTATTAGATTTATTTAAGATAAAACTGAAGACTCACACCTATCCCTACGACGTAATGGAAAATCAGTCTCTAACATTGTAGCATACCACATTCCTAACAATTTCACAATCAAAAATGTGTATGTAATTCTTCCAAGAATCATTTTTGTGTCTGCTATTCATTCATTTTAAATGTCTTTTATGTTCCCTTGGTAAGGAATGAATGTTCTTCTTTGTGCCTCCACCGGCTGTTTTGTCTAATCAGCTTTCTTGGACAAGTGGACAGAAAACATTTGTTGAATAGCCTGTGATAAAAGCTGTCAGGAGTGGTTGAGAATGCTTTTCTTGCTTACTTTATGCAGGCATGGAGGAAATTAGATATGCATGTCATACTGAGGGCATCTCATTTTGAGACTTAGCTGGTGCTTTTGAAACAATACTAATTTTCCAATTAGAGTCCATGTAGACCATGGAGCTCTTTATGAATGAAAATCAAGCATGAATTGCATTTAGATGAATTCCTTGAAGCAGGATTAACAATACTCAGGGTGAAGGAAACTGATGCTGCCTGTAGTCTTTTATTGATGGTTAGAGCCAGAATTTAAAGATCATTTAACCAAATTCTTAACTTTATAAAGAGAGATGAGACACAGAGAAGGAAAAGGTTTCCCTAATGTTGGCTCCCCACTCAGTGCTCATGCCCATCCCTAGGTAGATCTGTGTTTAGATTTTTACATATCTTCCCATTTTGGAATTGATGCTGGGATTCATTTGATATCCTTATTTATTGATTTACAGTAATGGCACCATGTTTATTTGATGTTTTATATGTGCAGTTGCAGTGGGGTTATTAGCTTGTTGCTTCCATTTCCAATTTTTTTTTTCTTTTAGTGACTCCCTTCATTTTACAAAATTGCATATATCCTAAAATTGGTAAACTGGAAGTGGGATGAAAAGTTTACTTCTATACCATTTGTATGTTCTTGATTGGCCAAGAGACTGGGATATTTTACTATAGTTGCATCATTTTTCTTTTCCCAGAATATGTCAGAATGGTCATGCTTTGGATGTGTCTTTAAGTAGTTCTAGGGCTAAAGGTCATGTAGGAATTATCTAAGTCTCTACCCAGAGTTTTTTTTTTTTTAATTTTTGTTTATTTGACAGAGATCACAAGTAGACAGAGAGGCAGGCAGAGAGAGAGGGGGGAAGCAGGCCCTCTGCTGAGCAGAGAGCCCGATGCGGGACTCGATCCCAGGACCCTGAGATCATGACCCCAGCTGAAGGCAGCGGCTTAACCCACTGAGCCACCCAGGCGCCCCTCTACCCAGAGTATTTTACAATGAAGAAATTCAGACTCCGCTCACTTAAATCAGGAGTCACAAATGCAGATATTTACATGATATATGCAAAGACCATGTCCTAAAACAATAGGATTAAACTACTCACATTTCAACCAAATTTGGCTGATTTTACATTAATTTCAAAAAATTGTGTAGTCCAAACATTAGGTTGCTATAGTAAGGCACTATACATAAAAGTCTTCTCAGTTTTGACTTTGATTTAAATTCAGTGCCTGATACATAAGTCACTACTTGGAAGCAAGGATTAAGACCCTATTCTTCTAAATATAAGTGCCAGTTTCTTTCCACTGCATTGTATGACTTTTCACCATCTTCTGACCTATACAGCTGCTCCTTTGTTTTAATCACATCATTTGTGTTTGTGAGGATAAGTTACATTGAAAAGTTTTTGTTGGCAGTAGCAGCAGTCAGGCAGTAACAAGAAGTACTTTGAGGAATTTTCTTGACTTTTTACTTCAAGTGTGTGTGTGTGTGTGTGTGTGTGTATTTGTCCTGTGTATATCTTATGTATATCTGAGTGTATATATGTGTGTGTTTATGAGTGTGTGTGTGTGTGTGTGGTGTGTGTGTGGGGGGTCATCTTGGCTTATGAACTGGATTTCTCTTCTGTGTAATGCTGCTCAATTATGTGGGCACTGGTTTATATGCTGCCATAGTTTCTGTGTCCAAGCCTTGAAACGGTTCTTTTCTCAATCCATTATGGAACATTCCCTATTTATCATGATCTGCATAAATCAACAGTTAAATGCATGCTCTTAGAGCCTTTCTTTAACACCATATATGGGTTGAAGGATATTAGCAGAAGGGAAGACTCTAGAGATTGATAGAAGCAATCTGTCAGTATTTTCCCCTCATTTCTCACCAATGCTTCATTTTAAATTTCTAGATTTTTCCTTAGTACCCACCAATGAGTGCTTGGAAGCTTATTTGTGCTGTTTTTGAAAGAACAAGGGGTTAGATTTAATGTAATTTAATGACTTCCACCCTAATATTAGTGAAATATACTTAAATGGGAAGGAACCAGGAGGTACTAAAGATAAACTCAGCCTTTTTCTTGTATGAGAAAAGCTTTTCCTAGTACTTGTCCCAGAAACCAATCTTTAATCTCTGAGAAACCCAAAGAAGAAAGGATTTATATACTGGACACTTGCAGAATTTATGAAATCTTGAAACTCAGTAAGGGGAGAAGAAGACAGCTTCTTCTCTGCAGATACACATTCACCATATTCTTCTTAGAAGATTCACTGGTGGTCAAAAGCAAAACCTGTATATGTGTATTATAATATTCAATTTAAATGTTTTAACACAGTCAAGTAATAGGGTTTTTTTTCCCAAAATTTGAGCTACAAGTAAATAAACCTTATTCAGGAAAAGTCCCAGTTATAGAAACTAACAGAGTATCATCTGTATGAAAAATACTGTATGTGACTTAAGTTGCTGCCCAGACCACAGTGATTGTTCCCTCAGCATGTCCTCCTACACCAGGCCCCATCTGCTTCTAGAAAGAAGAGGAAGGAGAATGGTGGTTGTGTCAGGTTATACTGATGTAATACACTGGCCACAATAAAGTTGTATTTGCATACACACAGCCACTCCTTCCTCTACTTTCTACCAAGGATCAACAATAACTTGACAACTTGTCTTTCCATGGTGTTTCACTTTTTACAGAGCTCTTTCATATACATTATGAAATATTTTCTACTAACCACCATGCAGGTGGAATTAACTTTACCTGACAATTGAAAAGAGAAGAAGTGACTACAATGATCACAGTGTCCTGAAAAATGAAAGCTAGAACTATATACCTTGGTTTATGGTTCCAAAATTAGTATCTATTTTGTGATTCATTCAATAAATGTTTGTGGAATATTTTGTGTATGACAGTCACTATCCTAGTTGCTAAGGCTACAAAGGTAAGACATGGTCCTTGTTTTCAAGGGCCTTGAATCCAGTGAGGGAGGCAGTAAAATATGCAGGCAGTTACAATATACTGTGGTGAGTTCTCTGAATGATCCAAGTCTAGGAGGCCACTAGGAGCATAGAGGAGAGCACTGGTACAGATTTGGAGAGTAGTGACCACTTTTGAGAAGAGTGACACTTACCCAATTTCTGAAGGACATGTTGATATTTTCTAAGTAAAGCAAGATTCATAAAGGCATTAAAGAATAGCAGGAATGCGTGTGCAGGGACCCAGAGGTAAGAAAGAATGTGAACAAGAAGCAGAATGAGTGAACACGTCAACTCCTGCGATCTGGGTCAAATTCAGTCTTACTGGAACAAAAATCAAGAAGCAGGAAGTGATGAGAGATTAGGCTGGAGATATTAGCCAGGGGCCTTATTTGCCATACCTTCTCTCTTTCCAACATGTTTGGCCACATCTCTTGAGCATCTAAGTCAGGCTGACCCATACTTCTAATCGGAAAACCCTGCTGTTCTTGGTGTCTGCATGCAGCCAGAGCTGCTAATGTGCCCCCCTTTGACCTTTGGTTTTTGAGGAAGGGAGTCAGAGTCTTGAAGACAGTCAGGGGAGTCATTGACTTTGACTTACAGAGAATTGGGATTTCAAGTAGGGAGGCTTGGGCACTTGGTACTGAATTTGGCAAAGCAGAAATCCCTCTGCCAACAGAGAATAGCTCTCCAGAAGGTGTTAGCCCTCAGCTTCTTGCCAAGATTCTTTAGGCACCGAATACTGGAAGGTGAAAAAGCCCGACAGGATTCTGGCAATTCAATATTAGCTACAGACATGGTAATCCACGTCTAGGCTTGTTTTATTGAGACAAACTTGTCTTATGAGAGGGATACACTTTCTAATATTTCTGTGGCCTTACTTAAAACTCATATTTGTTAATGTCTTAGCTAGACTCAATCAGACACAATAATCTGGCTTATTAAATACAGGGTCAAGTGCTATATAATACTTTAAATTGGCTGTCTCTAAATTCCCAAGAATTCCACATGTAGCTGTAGAAACCACCTTTCGCAATCACATAGTTCCTAATATAGGAAACCATATTGGACACATTTACCGATACCCTTCTGTAGAGGGTACACATTCTGATTCGGTGTGGAAGATAAGTAACAAGACAATTCCATGAGATGAATCACTAATTTCAGGGGCCATTTTCACCAAAGATCAGGAAGACTTCCTGTCAGGCCATAAATTAGTATTTCCTTATAAAATGCAGTGAATAAAAGTTTCAATTCTTAAAGTCAGATGCTAGATAAAAGTTTTTTTTTTTTTTTTAAACACATTTCACTTGTCTTCTATTTAAGTAAAATAGATGGTAAAAATAAGATTTTACCTGCACTAGTCTCTCAGTCATTTTCTGGTGAGATTCTTCTTCAGAGTGCTGAAATAGTATTTGTCGGTTGAACTGCATCCCTCAAAAAGATAGGCTGAAATGTTAACCCCAAGAACCTCTGAATGTGACCTTATTTGGACATAAGGTTATAGCAAAGGTAATTAATTAAGATAAGGTTATGCTGGAGTAGGTGGGCCCTGCTCCAATATGACTCCCCTCTTGATAAGAGGGGGAGAGAGAGAATCATAGGAAGAAAGCCATGTAAAGACAGAGGCAGAGATTGGAGGGCTGTTTTCATAAGCTAAGGAATGCCAAGGATTGCCATCCCTCACCAGAAGCTGGGGAGAGGCAGGCATGAAAAAGTGTCACTGGAAGCCTATAGAGGGAATCGACCCTGCTGGTACATTGATTTGGGCTGATAGCCTCCAGATCTGTCAGGTAGTCAGCTTACACAGTTTTAAGGTACCTAGTGTGTGGTACTTTGTTATGGCAGACCTAGGATAGGAAGACAAATGATCTGGGCAGAACTGGAGATGCCTTCCTTCCATACTTCGTAGCTTGAGGTGGTGATCTGGAGCTACATGGATATGGCCTGGTCTCTGTTGTTTCACATGACATCAACTGCCTCCCCTCTTTCCCTCCTTCCCATAGGATGTTTGACAAGGCAGAGTTCTAACTAAAATTTCTTCTATCACTGAAAAATGGACTTCTTTCCCTTACAGAAATGTTACAAAAGACAAAACACTCAAAAATCCCCATGATATTACATAAGTAGATCTTTCGTCAAAGCACATCTTCTGTTGTCCCTCTTGATTATAATGTAGGTAAATTAGCTTCTAGGACTGTGACACTGTAGGTCTTCTCTATCATCTGGTCCTCATGACACTTCAGGACTATATGTGTACAGGTGGAGGAAAACCAATCCCAGGACAAGCAGCCAAGGCCTCTGTCTCCCAGGTAGGGTTGTCCTGGTTACAGGGCACATTTTGTTCCTTAGTCTTCCTCCTGATTGATAACAGATGGGCACTAAACTCTAGGAGGCATGGAAAAATCTTGGTATTGGACCATTTTCCAAGGCAAAACGAGATGGCAGCCTGTGTTAGTTTGACTTGGCAATAGCACTGGACTAGTAAAATAATGTCAGCCCGTAGATCATCATAAGGTTTAAGGATATCCGTCCTTGGTACTGTTACCCTCAGCATCTTACCTATCACATGTCTTCATTTGGCTTTAATTTCTGTCCACCTATCATGTGTCTTCATTTGGCTTCTAATTTCTGTTCAATTTTGCCTATTGTTGGCTTTATTTAATTTCTAGCTAGATAGCTCCTCCTTAGGTTGATTTGTTATATTGTGTTAGATAATTTTTTCCATTTAAGTTTAATTTAGGTAATGACAATCTAAAAATGGAGATAGTCTTCAATTTATCACAGCCTTATGATGTTTGTTATAGTAAAACAAACATGATATGTAAGGAAACAAAAACAAATACCATATAAAACAAACACTCCTTCTTAGGCACAATGCTGTTCATTAGCCAATGGGGTGGGCTTAGTAATTAGATTCTTCATAGGTCTGTAAAAAGTAGCCCCACACAGCACTTATGGTCATATTAGTTGGTTTAATTGAATTGAGACACCAAGTCCATGGGCTTAATGTTGAAGTAGCCCAGCCACTCTCCACTGTCAGAGGAATAATCTGATGTAGCATCCACTCTTCATTAGAGCAAGAGCAGTTGCTCTAAAAGAGGTTTGCATGAATTATAAAGAAGCAAGTGAAACAGAGACATGAAAATACGTTTATTCAAATATGTTCAGTAGTAAGACCACAAGTTTGTTCCTTGCTTGGTTTTGGTGTGTGAGCAGTTTATTCACAAAACAAGGGAAGTATGAGCAGAATATTTCTTTTGGTGTCTTGAGCTGCAGGCAAGTTGACCATGCAGTCATGTCACAATACTGTGAAGTGGTCCACACCATTGACAGTGAGAAGTGGTTTTCACCTGTTTGCAAAAAATTGTAAGAACTATCACCAAAGATATTCAAGGCTATGGTTGACTGAAAGCTTGTGTCATGCCCACCCTCCAAATTCATGTGTTGAACTCCTAATACCCAGTGTTATGATGTGGGTATGTTAGGAGGCTTAGGTCATGAGGGCTCTGCCCTGATTAGTGCCCTTATTTATAAAAAGAGACAGATAAACTTGCTATAGCTCTCTGCTCTCCATCATGGGATGATCGAAGCAGGTCAGAAAAGCAGGATATCACCAGACAGTGGGTCTGCCAGGACCTTTATTGTAGACTTCCCAGTCTCCAAAACCGTAAGAAATGAATGCCTGTGATTGAAGCCACCCAATCGATGGTATGTTTGTTACAGTAGCCCAAGTTGACTGAGATAGAGGTATATTTTTCAAAGGATGAGATTAAGGCTGCTGTCATTCTTAATTTATGCTTTTAGAGTTTTTGAATTGGGGGCTTTACAGTTTGTGTGTTCTCTCTCCCAATTACTGAGTTTCTGTCTTTATTACATCTTGCTTGCAATATGGAGGATACGGGGAGAGTATCACTGAGTAGTTACAGTGTTGCCTTCATGTGTCATATAACAGAGAATTTAAAAATTGGAAAGTCTTAGTTTGAATCCAACTCTGCAATTTTTTTGTGTGTGTCCTTGGAAAAGTTGGCCTCTGTGTGTTTGTTTTTTCTTTATGTGCAGGCAGAGGTTTGTTAGAATAAGACTTAGGTTAACTGGAATTCAAGCTCCTAATACTGGATCCAATTTATCAGTTCTGCTTGGGGTGAGCAATAATAGCCAGAAGAAGCAGGATATGGCATGAACTTTATTACAGGTAAGAAGTATGAAAACTATCTTCTATTGCAGAGAAGGGCATACAACAGAAAAGGTCAAAATCAAAGAGAACCTAAGTGCAGTAAAATTGCTCTCTGGAAGAGAAAACACCTTCCTTTAAAACATAACATTTATTCCCTGAAAAAGCAAGGGACTCTAACTACACAGTAAGTAGAATATTTTTCACATATTTTCAGGCGATCAGAGATATGTGATTCTCACTGTTTTAAATACTCTGTCACCTTGTCTTCTATGATACCGTATTTCCCTGGTGTCACATATAACCACTCAGTCTGTTCCTTTTTTTTTGTTTTTAATCCTTCCAGATCTGTTTTCCTTTAACTGACCAATATATGGTAGAGTTTCTTAGAGCTGGGCCTGTACCTTATTCTCACCCTGTGGGAAACCTCACATACAACAACAGTTTTAATCATCACCATATGCTAACAGCTCCCAAATATGAACCCCCAAGTCCTGACTTTTCATTAGTTTCAGATCTGTAATATCCAGCTGCCTATTTCACATCTCCACTTGGATATCTCAAAACCATCTCTGATTCAACATGTTCAAAGACGAATGCCTGGCTGTCATCTGTAAATCTGGATTGTTTTTCCAGGTGCTCTCTTCAATCCATGATGTTGCTTTCCATCAAGTTGCATACATGAAATTGTTAGAGTCCATTCTGGAAGCCTTTTTCTCCATCTTGAATTCACAAACTTCTCTATATTTCTACCATTATTTTTCTGTCCCAGATAATGCCATGTCTTATTTGAATTATAACAAATAGCATATGTTCTCCCATTCAGACACATGAAATGGATGTATATGGAAACTGGCAGTGAAGGCAGCTCAACAAGAGTATTGTCAAAGTTCCATCCTCTATGGCACAAGGTGTGGTGGAGAAGGGTTTAGTATAGATCTGGCAGGCCACAACCAGCATGAGCATCTCCAGCTCAAGGAATTGCTGATTCACCTACCACCTCATTTTATACCTCTTCTTTCCAACTCTCAGTCCCATCCACACATGTCTTCATGCAGTTACTGAAATGAACTCCCTACTTTCATATGCTGATGGCTCCACCTGAGACCCTGTTGTCCAACCTTTTTACTGGGATAACTTCTATTTATTTCTCATACAGCAGCTCCAACATCACTTCCACATGGAAGACTTCTCCACTCGAACTAGGTTGAGTTGTCTATTATATAATCCCATAATAACATGCACCTTTCTTTCATTGTATTTGCATTTCATTGTATTTCTTTCATTGTATCTTGTACTTGTTATAGCTTTAATTTTATATTTTCTCTAATTTTATAATTTTATAGTTTTCTCTAATTTTTTGATTGATGCATAACCACCCTCCCCCCACGAAACTGTCATCTCCTCAGCATCTAACACAATGCATGGCTCATGCTAGATGTCTGCACAGTATTTGTTGAATAAACCATCTATTGTTATAATGTAATATATAAGTGAAAAGGAAAAAAAGAAAGTTTTTAATGGATGACTTATAAGTCTTTATTTCAGTGGTCCTTCTAAATTTGAGGAGGAATGTGAGCACTTTTTAAATACTACATTTCAATCTATAAGTTGAACCTTAGTGCTTTTGAATGTGATACATAGTAATGCAAATGAGTAGAGCTTAGTTTTCAAAGGAAGAGCTTGATAGAATTAGGCAAATAACTTTCTTATTGCATTGGGTTGTCATGGGACATTTATAGTATTTTTTTCTTTTTTTTTGAGATTTTATCTATTTATTTGAGGTCATAGGACATTTAAAAATCATGGTTCTGGTCTTTGTTTTATGTTTTCTGGTAGGAAATGAACCAAATAAATGAAATACTGCTGAGCACTTCCCAGAGTTTTTCCCAAGTTCTTTCTTTGATATTTCTTGTCAAAGTGTGCATACTTCTGTTGCTAAAGGAAATTGTCTAGGGCAAAAGGAATGACTTTTAATCTGGATTTGGAGTGGGGATATTTATTTGAGGCATTTTTAGACACCAAATTGAAGAGTACTTAAGTGAAGGTTCATGAAAAATTGCTCTTCTATCAGGTCTCAGAGGGAAACTGAGACTTGGCATGCTTTTTCATTGTGTCTCTTGGAAAAAGAAAGGAGAAAGCTGAGATGCAAGCAAAAAAAAGCATTTCAAGTCTTCAGGTTTTAGGCACTTGCATTATAAGGATTCTTTTTGAAAATACTGAGTTGCCTGGAGGATTATACTAGTGAAGTGTGAATCTATCACCTGCCATTTGTGGTTCAAATTCCACTTGGGTGGGAAGGAAATAAATAGAATATATTTCACTGGCTGATATAATTTAAAAGGTGTATGTAAAACATATTGGGCGCTTGTATCCAAATCCCTGAAACTCTATACCATCAGTTTAATGGGGATTGTGGTCACCAGCTTAATGGGTATTGGTATGATTTAATTTAATCCCATACTCTGTTCATACTATTCTTATATATATATATATATTTTTTTTTTTTTTGCTTAATAGTTTAGTGAGCAGCATAATGATTAGGGTTAATAGGACACTGACACTCACCAGATAAGACCAAGATCTCAAGCTTGTTGTCTTTTAATTTTTATTTAATATTTTATTACATATATTTGTATAGTAATTAACCTTTAAAACAAATCATGTAAAATAAAAGGAGTTTTTCCCTTCATTGCTTAATGTGAGTAAATTAAAATGTCATGTGACACATTGTTATGTTATCAGAGAACTAATATTTATCAAACAATTAGTCTGTGTCAGCCACAGTGTTGGGAACAATATCAGTTAGTTCTTACACAGTACAGCTGTGTAAGAAATGATACCAGTGACTTAGTCATCTATGCTCATGGGTCTGCTAGTCAGTTATGGTGGTTCTGTTGATCTAGGCTGAGCCTTGCTGGGCAGCCCTGCCTCAGCTGCAAATCAGTGAAGTGGTAGGAGTAATTCTACTTTGTACATCTCTCATCCTCCTTTGACCAATGAACTAGCTGAGGCATGTTCTTCTCATGACAATGACAGTAGCAAAAGAGAATAAGCAGAAATATTCGAAGCCCATCAAGGAGCTAGGCTCAGCACTGGCATATTTATCACATCTGTCCACCTGCCACTTGACCAAAGCCAGTTATAGCCAAGCTAAAAGTACATAAGAGACACACACTCTACTGAGGACCTAGTAAAGGTGTTGATGGAGGCAGGTGGTGAGGAATTGGTAGCAATCATTCGATAATAGGGACACTTTAAAATTCTTTACCACACTTGGGGGAACCTGAGTGGTTCAGAAATTTAAGGATCTCCCTTCTACTCACATCATAATCTCTGAATCCTGAGATAGAGTCCCACATCAGGCTCCCTGCTTGGCGGGGAGACTATTTCTCCCTCTCCCTCTGTTTCTCTCCCCAGCTTATGCTTGCTCTCTTTCTCAGAGATAAATTCTTTACCACACTTAATTTTCACAGCAACTCTATGCAAAATTTAGAGCTAGACTAAGTTTCAAGAGGTTGAGTAGCTTTCTCCAATTCACAAAATGACTAAATAGTAAAGTTGAGATTCAACATCAGGTTTGTTTGACCTTAGCATCCATGTTTTGTTTTTTTTTTCCCCCTAAAGTTTAAGCATAAATTACTAAGTAAAAAAAGGGGGAAAATGAATATTTTATTGACATAGTTTTCCCTCCTAATTTAATTTTACTCTTTTAAAAAATAATACATAAATGTCTAAGTAAAAAAGTTAACTGATTTTTGCTTTTCCTTATATCTTTATCTTAGATGTTAGAAAAAAAAGAAAAAGAAACACAAGAGAAAAATCACTATTTTCAAATAAAAAGTAAAAACTTAACATTATATCTAAAATCAAAACTTAAAAATCTATTCTGATTTCATTTTACCCTAGAATGCCTTGGAATTATGTTCTTAAGAATTTATCTTTTTTTTCTTTTTAAGAATTTATTTATTTATTTGACAGAGAGAGATCACAAGTAGGCAGAGAGGCAGGCAGAGAGAGAAAGGAGGAAGCAGGCTCCCCGCTGAGCAGAGAGCCCGATGCGGGACTCCATCCCAGGACCCTGGGATCATGACCTGAGCCGAAGGCAGTGGCTTAACCCACTGAGCCACCCAGGTGCCCCAAGAATTTATCTTAAAAAAATTTTTTTTTTATCTGAATCCTAATGACATGGTGTTTTCTTCTCCCTGTTTTCCAACTTATCCAGTTTTTTTGTTCAATGTATTGAACATTTTTATGATTCTACAGTCAATATACTAAATTCTTTGGTTCTAAAGATCAGGAAAAATTATTGATAACTTGTTAAATGTCAGTCATGGTCTGGACTCTTTATCCATCCTAGCTTATTTAGTATTCACAAAAACCATGTAAGTTAGCAGGTTATATACTATATCCCTGTAGATAATAGGTTCAAAGACATTAAGACACATACTCTGTTTGCTAAACCTTGAAGAGACATATAACCAGGGTCTGTCTGGTTCCCAACCTGTGCCATTAACCACTCTACTACATTATTTCCAATGAAGAGTGGGTCATAATCTAGTGTGGGAATTGTGAGAAGCAATAACAGTAGTGAGAGATACAGTTTATATAACCTATCAAAACACATAGGCATATTTATGCATATGTATATGTAATACGGAAACAAAAGTTTCACAAAGCAATATTTATCCACACTTATCTTGGCTTATCCACTCATATATTGTCTTTGTCTTCTGTTTTATTCCATTCTATTCCACTGGATTTCATTTTTTAAAAACTTCTCTTTGCCTTCTACTGAACTGATTTCATCATGTCCTAAAAGTCACAAGCCACAGTTTGAAAATCACAAATTATGGGAAATTTTGAATAAATGGCAAGATGTAAAGTGTGAGCAAAATTTAGAGGTAGACAGACTCACACTGACATATATTCAAAAAGGAGAGAGAATTAAAGTTGTTTCATCACGGAAGGTACAGTATATGCCAGAGGCAGTCATGTACGAGCTTAATAGGTTTTTGGTCCTTTTGACTTTGATGTTTTATAAATCAGTATAGTTATACTACAGAGAAGAGTTATACTACAGAGAATAATTTGTTAATAATATTTGCATAAAAGTTCTTTACAGTGACTCCTAAAAGATAGTTATGATTTAACTCTAATTACATGGGTTTCAGTTAATGAGTGTTTTGGTGTATTAAGTATTTGTGCATCATAGCATGATAATAGAGATCAGATTACAGGCACAGTTCCAAAGAGCTCATAATTCAAGTTTATAAAGATAACCCTAAAAATTATGTCCCCAGTAATGAAGGCTGTGAATTTTTTTTGAACTTTTACTATGTACTAGGCTTTGTTCCAAGTGGCTTATAAGTATCATCTCATTTAAATTCATAGCAACCTTGCAAGGTGATTGCCATTATTCAGCTTCATTCACAGTAAGAATCTAAAAGCTCAGAGAGGTGAAGCTCCTTTCCTAAGTCTGCGCAGCTAGTACATAATGAGGTAAGGATTTCAATCAGAGTCTTTTTATTCTAACAACTAAGAACAAGACTCTTAAACTATATAGAACATAAGCTGAAAGAGGTATAAATGGAATTTACCCTAGAACTTTTAGAGAGAGTGTGACTCTACAGACATCTTGATTTCAGACTTCTGGCTTCTAAAACTGTGGAAAAATAAATTCTCATTGTTTTAAGCCCCACCCCCCTCACCTTGTGGTAATTTGTTACAGCAGCCCTAGGAATCTAATGTATGCAGCTTGACAAAAACAGGAATATTAACTGAATAATCAGGATTCTCCTACAAGTAAAGTAGAGGGGCAAGTTGAAGATTCAGGAATCAAACATGAGGTTGAGAAAACATAATTTTTAAGGAAATTTACAAAGCCCTTATATTATTGCATTTCCAGGTACAGACTGAACATTCACTGCCCAATGCAGTAAGGTTTTGTGCATAATACTGATCAAGAATTATGTCTCTTTGTTGTGTTCGTGCTTCATTTCACATATAATTCAATAACAGCATGGCCATTGAGTCCTGAATAAGTTCTATAGCAGAGATTAATCATGGCTTTGTTTCATGTGCACTTTCATGACCAAGGAAAAATAATTATCACAGGCCAAGTCATCAGTGTCCTTGCTGTCAGGACACCAGCACAGAGGCACGGGCAAGCTGACACTGAACCATGAACAGGATAAGGAAGCTGGAAAGGCTTGAACCTGTTCCTAGCTCTGCTCAGCAGTCCAAATCCAATAACATAAGCATACACAGCAAGGGGCATACATGACTCCAGAGTTCTGTGTGGGTCAATTGAAGGAATGAGTTGGGACAGAGGTTTAGAATGTGAAGGTCCGATGCCAGAATTGGGGCATGGAATCAGCAGATATAACTTTCACACACAAAAATTATGAATCTTTGTAATAGAGCTTGAAGTCCGGAATTGTGATGCCACCAATGTTGGCTTTCTTTTTCAATATCCCTTTGGCTATTCGAGGTCCTTTCTGGTTCCATATAAATTTTAGAATTATTTGTTCCATTTCTTTGAAAAAGATGGATGGTACTTTGATAGGAATTGCATTAAATGTGTAGATTGCTTTAGGTAGCATAGACATTTTCACAATATTTATTCTTCCAATCCAGGAGCATGGAACATTTTTCCATTTCTTTGTGTCTTCCTCAGTTTCTTTCATGAGTACTTTATAGTTTTCTGAGTATAGATTCTGTGTCTCTTTGGTTAGGTTTATTCCTAGGTATCTTATGGTTTTGGGTGCAATTATAAATGGGATTGACTCCTTAATTTCTCTTTCTTCTGTCTTGCTGTTGGTGTAGAGAAATGCAACTGATTTCTGTGCATTGATTTTATATCCTGACACTTTACTGAATTCCTGTATAAGTTCTAGCAGTTTTGGAGTGGAGTCTTTTGGGTTTTCCACATATAGTATCATATCATCTGCGAAGAGTGATAATTTGACTTCTTCTTTGCTGATTTGGATGCCTTTAATTTCCTTTTGTTATCTGATTGCTGAGGCTAGGACCTCTAGTACTATGTTGAATAGCAGTGGTGATAATGGACAAAGCTGTCATCATCAAGACAGCATGGTACTGGCACAAAAACAGACACATAGATCAATGGAACAGAATAGAGAGCCCAGAAATAGACCCTCAAATCTACAGTCAACTAATCTTCGACAAAGCAGGAAAGAATGTCCAATGGAAAAAAGACAGCCTCTTCAATAAATGGTGCTGGGAAAATTGGACAGCCACATGCAGAAAAATGAAATTGGACCATTTCCTTACAACACACACACAAATAGACTCAAAATGGATGAAGGACCTCAATGTGCAAAAGGAATCCATCAAAATCCTTGAGGAGAACACAGGCAGCAACCTCTTCGACTTCAGCCGCAGCAACACCTTCCTAGGAACAACGCCAAAGGCAAGGGAAGCAAGGGCAAAAATGAACTATTGGGATTTCATCAAGATCAAAAGCTTTTGCACAGCAAAGGAAACAGTTAACAAAATCAAAAGACAACTGACAGAATGGGAGAAGATATTTGCAAATGACATATCAGATAAAGGACTAGTGTCCAGAATCTACAAAGAACTTAGCAAACTCACACCCAAAGAACAAATAACTCAATCAAGAAATGGGCAGAGGACATGAACAGACATTTCTGCAAAGAAGACATCCAGATGGCCAACAGACACATGAAAAAGTGTTCCATATCACTGGGCATCAGGGAAATACAAATCAGAACCACAATGCGATATCACCTCACACCAGTCTAAAATCAGGCTAAAATCAACAAGTCAGGAAATGACAGATGCTGGCGAGGATGCGGAGAAAGGGGAACCCTCCTACATTGTTGGTGGGGATGCAAGCTGGTGCAGCCACTCTGGAAAACAGCATGGAGGTTCCTCAAAATGTTGAAAATAGAACTGCCCTATGACCCAGCAATTGCACTATTGGGTATTTACCCTAAAGATACAAACGTAGTGATCCAAAGGGGCACATGCACCCGAATGTTTATAGCAGCAATGTCCACAATAGCCAAACTATGGAAAGAACCTAGATGTCCATCAACAGATGAATGGATCAAGAAGATGTGGTATATATACAGAATGGAATACTATGCAGCCATCAAAAGAAATGAAATCTTGCCATTTGCGACAACATGGATGGAACTAGAGCGTATCATGCTTAGCGAAATAAGTCAAGCAGAGAAAGACAACTATCATATGATCTCCCTGATATGAGGAAGTGGTGATGCAACATGGGGGCTTAAGTGGGTGGGAGAAGAATAAATGAAACAAGATGGGATTGGGAGGGAGACAAACCATAAGTGACTCTTAATCTCACAAAACAAACTGAGGGTTGCTGGGGGGAGGGGGTTTGGGAGAAGGGGGTGGGATTATGGACATTGGGGAGGGTATGTGCTTTGGTGAGTGCTGTGAAGTGTGTAAACCTGGTGATTCATAGACCTGTACCCCTGGGGATAAAAATATATGTTTATAAAAAATAAAAAATTAAAAAAAAATCTTAAAAAAATTATGAATCTGATTCTTTCAAAATCTGATTTTTAAGTATTGTCAACTGATTACAATTAAATAACACCATGCAGCTTATACAGTGGGCCACATACATCACCGTGGGCCATGGAGAGACCTCTGATTGAATGAATTTCTCTTGCAAGTTGAGTCAGGGGGTAGCAGGATTCAGGGAGTGACAGTAGAAGGCAGAAGTTGGTAAGGATTTTAATCTTCCTCATCTGTAGGAAGACTTTTGTGGTGCAGAGCTGGGCTTCACTAGGATCCAATGGCACAGTTAGTGAGGTGAAAAAAAAAATGAATAAAGAAAACAAAAAAAGACCTTTGGAACCAAAGATGGGATCAAAAGGGGCTAGTCTAATGGATTGGCCATTCACTGCCCATGAGGTGTAGGGAGGCTGAGAAAAGCCTTCTTGATGTTTCCTTAAAGTGTGAGAATTTAGATTTTATATCCATTTGTTATGGTGGTCAGAGACTTTAATATTCTTCAAGAGTGGTTTCTCACTTTTCAAGGGTGAAATGATGATAAAACAGGTGACTTATCATTCTCACCATAAGAAAAAGGGCTGAAAAGTCGGAACTGGTGATTAAGGTGAAATGTGGAAAACTTAGCTCTCAGAGTTATGTCATCTGAGATAGTAGCTACGAGCTACCTTTGTTTATATTTATGAGGGAACCAGAATTTGAAGTAGCCGTGAGCCACATGCAGCTTCTGAACACTTGAAATGTGGCCAGTCCACACTGAGACGGACTTTTAGTGTAAGTACATACTGGATTTCAGAGATTTATGACAAAAACAAAGGTAAAAGGTATCATTTTTATGATGATATGTTGAATAAAAATATTTTGCATACATACAGCTAAATAAAATATATGAACACTATTTTCAACTGTTTACTTTTGCTGCTCTTAAGGTCACTATGAAATTTAAAATTACACGTGTCCTGCATTTGTGGCTTACATTTATTTCTTTTGGACAACACTGTGCCAGAGGCTCACGGGTGAAGTAGCCATTTGCTGTACATTGTAAAGTTGAGATTCTGGGTATTGTCTCACTCAGCAGCTGGATAAGAGAGTGTCCTGTAGACCAAAGCAGTGTTTGTTTTTCAGGAGTTAGGCAAATAATATGACCTCATGAAAATGCTTTTCTATGGAGGTATATCCTACAAATATTTGTCCCAAATTTTTTTGGGTCAAATGCAAGAACATGAAACAGCTGATGAATGCCTGTCAAAGCAATTTTCACTTAGATGAGAAAGTATAATACTAAATCATAGCAGAAATTATAGTTTACACGCTGCATTAGCCATCTTAATCTGCATAGTATATCTTCTATAATGAATTTCCATGTGATAACAACAGGTCCAGATGTAGCATTTGGATGATCAGTAAGCTTTTTAGATCAATTTATTATGAATGGAAGAGGCATTTATCTCTTCCTAACACAATTTAATTTGCATTCCCTTTCTAGAAATCTTAAAAGCTCAGTAGAGGGAACTGTAAGGGACATTAAACCAATTCAGAGTGGTAAGCACTTAGTTTCCTCATGTAACATGGTTGTCTTTAGAATACAAATGGAGGCATTAATTTGAAAGAAAGTATAAATTTTGCTTGGTGATGAAGGAAATATTTGAGTTTATGCTATTCAGGCAAATGAAGAATCATTTGTCAGAAAATTATTGTTTCTAACAAGAAATTCAAATACTGTCAATTTGAATTTAAATTATAGGAAGGATTACTATACTCACTCAGGAAGACAGGAATTTAAATGCATGACATTGCTAAGACATTCATAATGTTCTTGGCATTATTTTATACATATAGTGCAATTAGAGTGTGTGTGTATGTGTGTGTAATTGCCAGTCCAATGGCATTTGTTAAATGTCCTTTATGTGCATTGGATTGCATTAAAATATTTGAATTACAAACTTTTAGGGCTGGAATGGAAAGGAACTATGGTTTGGCCCTTTAACCGAAGCATGTATTCCACAACTGGAATTATTTTCAGAGGATTATTATCTGGATGCCTGTGCTTCAAACCTCTAACATAGTGCATTCATAACCTCACATAGTACATTCACATTTTACCACCTCTCGACATTTTCAGACATTTCCCTTTACTAGCCATGGTCTTCTTTACAGAGTTTCAAATTCTACCTCCCCACAGCTTTTATGTGTAGGGAAATACCTCTAACTGCCAGATATGCTTCATTCTTAGTAGTTCATAGAAACACTCAATACATGCTTTTGAATAAGTAATGTGAAAATTATAAAAATTTATCCTCTCCCATATCATCCCACCTAATGAGGAATATAATATTCTGCTCTCTGATCTTAAGGCTACTGACTTGAGAAGTTATAATATGAAGTTGTGTAGTAGGCAAGAATTGTGGCCACGGAGCAGTCTTGGATTAAAATCTCTTTGCATTTACACTGGTTCTTTGACCTGAGATAAATTATTTAGCTTCATTCAGAGAATTTCTCCTTTTATGTTTTCCATGCATTGGCATATGGAGTCAGATTTCTTCTGTTTTATGAGTTATTCTAATTTTAAATATTTGGAAAGTAAAAATATCAAACTCCTTACCTCAGCAAGATAGTAGTTCAAAAAGATCTGTAGAATGTGACCAAAGAAAAAGACAAATTACTTACTCTCAGAGAGTCTGTCACTAAATTGAGAAGATAAAAATATATTCATGTGGAGGGATAACTGATTGACATGTACCCTAATATAAAGGGGCAGGAGATGCTGGTGCTTAAGAGCATGGGCTCTGGAGCCAAGCTGCCTGGGTTCACATTTCTCCTTCAGTACTTACTAGCTGTGTGTCTTGGGCAGATCACTTAATCTCACCGATCCTCATCTGTAAAATGGGAATAATAAAAGTACTTTAAGAAGTTGTGCAAGTTAATTGACATAATATATATGAAGTTTGACCGATGCTGGTTATATATATATAGGCATTCATTAATTATAAATAACATACATACTTATATACATCTATAGAGGCCGAAGGAGAAGGGATATTTTTAAGCAGTGAAGAGCATGAATAAAGGAAGTGAAAGGTCCAGGCAGAGTTAATAATCATCCAGATCCCTGTGGGGAGCCTCTGTGCTTAGGCCATTCTTGAGACAGCACTCTATTCTTTGAAACATTCCAGAGACAGTTCCCCATAATATGTAAGCAGGAAATAGATGTTTTCTGAAGATACCATGGAGAGATCCCCGAAAATCCCCTTTCTGAAACTAAGTACTTCATCTCTCCCCTCTCCCCCAAGGCTAATCCTCTATAGCTTCTCTACTAATATTGGTTCCACCATTTTCTTGCTAGTGGATCACAGTATCTCACCTAAACCCAGAGCCCCAGTATGCTTCCTGTTTGAAGCTTCACAGTCACCATTCTGCTTAGCAAAGAATCTGTCTGAGGACCTCCTCTCGTTAAGCAGAGAGGCAGCTGCTAGAATATTTTTTCTTTCTGAAAAACAAGTCAATGGAAGAAACTGTGACCTATCAAAATACGTCAGAGGACTGATGTTGATAAGAATGCTTGAGAAAGATAATTGGGCTTTATTCAGTAGGGATGAAAACTACAGCAAGATTTTATGTCAGAGAAATAACAGAATGACTGTGGTGTTTCTGGAGAGAAACTACTTCAGTTTTTGTGATTGGATCTTGAGAAAATTACTCTTTGTTTAAATTTTATTTCTCTGTCTTTACAATATGGAAAGAGGTTTGAGTTAAAATATGAACTGATGGTGAATCCCAAGGCTAGGGATATCCATTTGGATGATTTAATTATTTTAAAAAATATGGTGATGTGATATATATATATATATATATATATATATATATATATATATATAATCTCCAGCCATTGAAAAGAACGAAATCTTGCCATTTGTAACAACGTGGATGGAGCTAGAATGTATTATGCTAAGTGAAATAAGTCATCAGAGAAAGACAAATGCCATATGATTTCATTCATAGGTAGCATTTAAAAAAAAAACAACAAGAGATGAACATATGGGAAGGAAAAAAAAAGAGGGAAGCAAACCATAAGAGACTCTTAACAATAGAAAACAAACTGAGGGTTGATGGAGGGATTTGCAGGGGGATGGCTAAATGGGTGATAGGGATTAAAGAGGGCACTTATGATGAGCACTGGGTGTTATATGTAGGTGATGAATCACTACATTCTACTCTTGAAACCAATATTACATTATATGTTAACTAACTAGAATTTAAATAAAAATTTGAACAAAACAACAACCACCAAACATCACACTGTAGTTCTAAAAGTCATTAACAAATGATTCAGAACTGTTAAAAGAAAAAAGCTAAATAAAACACACACACACACATACACACAAACAACCATATCGATATATGCTTGTAATTGCTATAAAAACCAGGTAATAGTTAGGAGAGGATTAGAAGAAGAAGAAGAGGTTATGATAGAGATGGGGCCATAAAAGGGGCTTTTCAAATAGGGAGCAACTATTTTTTATCCTGAGTAGTTTACAAAAATAGTGTAATAATAATTAAGCTATGCTTTTTATTTACATGGTTATCTGAATTTATATTTTATCTTACAAAAGAAAGATAGTGAAAATTATCCAAATCATTGGGATATTAGTAATGGAATTAGGATTTTAACCAAATGATTCTACAAGGATTCAGAAGTACTGTAGCATTTCTGGAATTAAAAAGCTGTAGCTTTTTATTATAAACTTTGACCAATGAAAGTTTAAGAAAACCTCCTGGATGTTCCCTATTAGTCTTCTTCATTTTCTAATTTGATTTCGGAAATGCACCATAAATAATTGTATTTTTAAAGATGAACTTGAAATAAAAGAACTTAAAGAATAAAAAGTAATGCTATTCAATTATGCACCTTCTGCACAAATTCAAAATAAATGAAAATGTCACATGTTGAAATTATATTTTGAGTAAAATGACCCAAATAGCATTCAATTACAATTCAATACCATTGGTCCCCACTGTTCCAGGATGTTAACTCTTTATTCGTATTCTGCTGGGCCTTTGATTAGTTCATGTTAAAGGCTTACATGCCTTTGTTTTGAACTGTCAGATTTTTTTTTAACCCCAGGAAAGTTGTGCAAAGACCTTTATTTCATTTCTACACTGTACAGTGCTTGAGAGGGATTAAAAGTCAAGAATAGATTTTACATTCTGTTGAAATTCACAAGTGCCTTGCTGTTTAAAAAACATTTTTAATATAGGAGACCATTAATTACTAGGATTCTGATTGTAATTTCCTGGTCTCAGAATTGATGAACAAAGCCATTTTGGAAAGCAATCAATTTGAAATCTAATTTGTTGGCGAAATGAACCATATAAACAAAATGCCACTTGCAGTTTGTCTAAAATGAGATGTGCTTAACGAGCCCATCATCTTCTGCCATCCTCATCACTGTGGGTCGAAGCCACCTCAAATGTCATCAGTTGAATCCCGTGCACGGAAAGCTGAAATAGAACACTGCACTATGAGCGGAGTGAAATGCAAAACAGATGGCTCCGTAATCCCTGCAGGGTGACTTTTGGGGGCAGTTCTGGGGTGAAAGCGAAGTGGCTACAAAAATGAACTAACTGTAGTAACACACTCATCACCAAAAGTCGCTGGGACTGTTTGAGGTAATACATTCCATTCACATGAATGCAGAATTCAAGGGACAAAAGTGCACGAAACTGGATTTGAGGGAAACAATCTGAATTACTTTTTATGAAATGTACACACACAATGGTACATGTGTATGTACACACACGAAACATATAATGCATGTATAAAACATATATATATATAGAGAGAGAGAGAAGGAGAGAGAGCGTGTGAAAGTTATCTGCTGGGCTACACACTGAAATTGTGCTTTGTACAAAATTTGACATAACAGTCACTTGTTCTTTCATTATTTAAAGGAAAAAATTCATTTAAAAGTTTTTTTTTTTTTTTTTTTTTTTTTTGGTGGGTGCCTTGGTGGCTCAGTGGGTTAAAGCCTTTGCCTTCGGCTCAGGTCATGATCTCAGGGTCCTGGGATCAAGCCCCACATGGGGCTCTCTGCTCAGCAGGGAGTCTGCTTCCTCCTCTCTCTCTCTGTCTCTTTCTGCCTGCCTCTTTGTCTACTTGTGATCTGTCTGTCAAATAAATAAATAAAAATCTTAAAAAAAAAAAAGAGAGAGAGAGAGAGAAAAGTCTCCCCCACCCCACCGCCACCATTTATAAGTCTTACAGTTGCATCTGCCTTCAGCTCAGGTCATCATCCCAGGGTCCTGGGATTGAGTCCTACATCCAGCTCCCTGCTCAGCGGGGAGCCTGTTACCACTTCTCTCTCTCTCTCTCTCACTCTAAATAAACAAAAAAAATTAAAAAAAAAAAGTCTTACTGATCATCTCTGCTGACTTATGACTGCACAATACTCAGACACTATAAATTCTTGAGATGGTCATAAAGAACTAATAGCATGTATGAGTTGAGGTTTTAGAGTTAGATTTGTCACCTAGTTATTTTAAATTTGAAAGGCCATGTGTTTCTTGGGGCTTTCTTATGTATTTATTTATTTATTTTTACTCTGTTGGCATGAATAAGTCGGGAATTACTTGAAAATACAGTAATACTGGGGCTTTGTGAAGCTGAATTTATAAAACTCAAATCAACACGAAGATGTAAATGATAAATCACTAAATTCTACTCCTGAAACCTATATTACACCATATGTTAACTAACTAGGATTTAAATAAAAATTTGAAACAAATAAACAAGCATCACACCCTTGAGTCCTAAAGGTCATTTATAAAAGATTCAGAACTACAAAAAACATATATTTTATATGTGTGTGTATATATATATAATTTTATGTAAAGTATTATGTGTATAAATATATACAAATATTTAAATAAAAATTTTATATATATAAAACATGAAGATGGCTAGACCTATCTAGACCTACCAGGAGACTTTAGGGAGTAGATGAGAACTGGAGGACTGTAGGTCCCTTAATTTATGTGGGAAAAAACCCTTCTGGGTCAAGCAGTCCATGCCCATTGAAGATCAAGCAGGGGAGAGAGTAGGGAAAATTAGAGAGGGCCTTACATGTCTAGGCCTTACATGTCAAAAAGCTCCAGCAGGCAGCAGTTTGGGTTTTGGGTTTTTCTTGTTGTTGTTGTTTCGTTTTGTTTTGTTTTACCAATGGAGGTTGTCTTTGTTGTCTTCTTTATGATTATTTGTATTAGGCGCACTTTAATGGTGTATGTGAAGGAGGTAGACTCTAAATGGCTAAAAATAGTTTTTGGACTACAATTTAAAGCCATGGGGTGTGTGAGAATTTGAGTTTGCACTGGCAGGCTTTGGGGTAATGGCCCTAGCCTCTGTGAAGAAGGAAACAATGTGGAACATTTTAGGCGAACACGAAGAAGGCATCTCTAGACCATTTATCAAAGAGATGGTTTCCAAAAGTATGGGAAGGTAACATCAGTAGGATTTACTGAAATGTCCTTGTACATGGGGAAGAGAAAAAGTAAGGGTATCTTTTAGGTTTTTAGTCTGGGCAACTGGGTGATGTTGTTTTCTGAGATAAGAAAGTGTGTGTGTGTGTGTGTGTGTGCGCGCGCATGCACGCGCATGCACGCCATAGGGAGTTCAATTCTAGACATGTTAAGTAAGTTTATAATGAAGTTTTGAAAAATACCCTCTACTCATCACCTATGGTATTCTCAATCCTCCTAATCGACAGAAGGGAATGGCAAACATAGGCTGCCCAACTTCTAAAACCCCATTCTATCTCTGACAAACACAGTGTCCCAGTCCAAAAATCTAACCTTGCAGTTGTACCTACTGGAGCGGAAGATGAGGCCTAGGAATCTAGTTATACAAATATATTTACACTCAAAACACAGTGCCAGTGGGAGACATAATAGGCATGAGAATCACTCTAGAAGGTCTCAGGTGAGGTAATTTGGATTTGCACATTTAAATTAAATTAAAAACACTCTAAGGTTTGTACACTATCTGGCAGGAAAAGAAAATAAAAGACATACAGATTGGAAATAAAGTACTAAAACTTTGTTTTAAATACAGATGACCTGATTGCCTACAGAGACTATCTCAAAGAATCTATAGAAGAAGATAGAAGTGAGTTTAGTCATGAGGTAGAAGACAAGGTCAATATACAAAATTAAGTTGTATTTTTACATACTACCCTTGAACAACTGGAAATTGAAACAAAACCAACATCACTTGCAATAACTCCTGAATACAGAAAATACTTGTGGATAAATCTGACAGATATGTGAAAAATTTGTATGCGGAAACTGTCAAGCATTACCAAGAAGATAAAAGACACAGCACTCAGAATACTAAAAACAAAAATAAAATCTGACAATCCCAAATAACACGAAGGATTCAAAGCAGCCGGAGCTCTCACACACCACTGGTGAGAATACAAAATGGTGCAGCTGCTTTGGAAAATAATTTTTCAGTTCCTTTTAAAGTTAAATATATACTGACTGTAAGATTCAGCAATTGCATTCTGAGGTATCGACCCAAGCTAAATTATAGCAACACCCATACAAAATCTGTACATAAATATTTACAGCAGCTTTATCTGCAGTCACTAAGACTAGAAATAACCTAAATGTTTATCAACTGGAGAACGTAGAAACAGATTGTGGTACATTCATACAATGGAATATGATTCAGCAGTAAGAAGGAAAAAAACTAGTGAAAAAATGCAGTGATGCAAATGAACCTCAAAAGCTTTATAAAAATGAAAGAAACCAGAACTAAAAGGCTGTGTGATGCCATCCATATAACATTCTAGAAAAGGCAAAATTACGTGAAAAGAGATTCATGGTTCATAGGAACTGTATTTTGGGGGACAGCCATTGACTAAAAAAGGCATAAATCATTAAAATATAGTTGTGATAGTCACCAAAGATGTACAGGGATGTGTTTCAAAGAGGTAAGTGGTTCTGCTGGGCTTATTGTGAACTAGTTACTTCTGACCACTGTCTGTTTTTCTCTAACCAGAAGCAATTATTCTGCATTTTGATTAATGTATCTATTTATTTCCATCACTCTGAATAACATGCCTCTATGTTTACTTCTTGATGCTTGTATTTGGGGGATTTTCTATTTGCTATAAGTGATGGAATGGCAGAGGATAAGGACTTGGGTATCTTTCACTCTATCCATATACTTTTACAAAAACACACATTTTCAGTCACCAACCTCAGGTCCTCCTTCTTTGCTTTTATCCTAGTTAGAAGTGGATTATTAATCACTGGCTGCTAGAGGGGAATAGTCACAGGTTAGTTCACTTCTCATCAGACATCACAGGAGCCAGAAGTCAACGGAAACATATTTTAAAGCCTTGAAAGAATAGAAAAAATCAAATCAGTCAACTTAAAATTCACTTTCCAATAACAATATTCTTTAAAAATTAACACTATGTGAAGGTCTATTGTTTGTTAGTATTAAAGATACTTCAGCTGCTTTGGGTTTGAACTATTGCCTAAGAGTTGAAAGTATAAATAAATCACACATATTTTTCAAATCAGTGCCTTTTCAGACTGAATTATATGATGCGTCAAGTGCTATGTCATATAAATGTAAATTATTACAGTAAGAACTTTAAAATTGGTAATCCAGTACCTTCAAAATTTTGTTTAGAATGTATTATCATATAAGGAGACTTTCCAGATGTTTCAGGGCTGTCTTAAATAATATGTAAAGATGGTAACATCAGTATCTTCTGGTGTTCCAGTCCCTTTTTGGACTTTCCTAAGAGTTCAAAAAATATTTCACTTTAAGAAAATAAGTCAATCTCTCTTCCTTTGCAGCCTTTCCATATTCACCTATAGCTGTAGTACACTTGAACTATTAAAGATGACTGAAGTCATCTACACTATCACAGAAAAATTAGAAACACATAAAATTTAAAATTTTTCTTGGGGAATCTGGGTGGCTCAGTCAGTTAAGTGTCTGCCTTGGACTCAAGTCATGATCCTAGGGTCCTGGGATCAAGCCCTGCGTGTCAGACTTTCTGCTGGGCGAGGAACCTGCTTCTCCTTCTGCCTGTTGCCCCCCTGCTTGTGTCTCTCCCTCTCTCTCTCTCAAATAAATAAATAAATCTTTTTTTAAAAAGTTAAATTTTTCTTTAGTTATTTGATAAATAAAACAGATGGCACATATAACACATATAACAAAGGACACAGGTAATGCCATATAATGGAATTAATTGGAAATCCTGCAGATAAATTTGTTACCTCAGTGCTTTTGAGAAAGCTGAATATTGGATTAGTCATTAACATTGTTGTAAAGGTAAGAAAGCCTGTTGAAGACTATTAACCATAAAAAACCTTTCCATATAAACAAGGAGTGAGAAGGATTCATCACCAGCAAACCTGCTCTGGGAGGAATTCTTTGGTCTGAAGGGAAATGGTACTAGATAAAAATGTGAATCTCCAGGTAACAATGAAGAGCACCAGTACTCATAACTATTTAGGTAAAAATAAATAAATATATATTTGTCTCTCAAGTTCTTTAAAAGGAAATTGAATGTTAAAAGGAAAATAATAGCATTATATTGGGTTTATAATATATATATATATATATATATGAAAGTAGAAAATATAGCAATAATAGTATAATTAAAAGGGTGGTTAGGTGGAATTATGTTATAATGTTTAACACAAAATAGTATAATATTAATTCTAAATAAATTGTGATTATCTATAGAGGCATTCTGTAGTCTCTCAAGCAACCATTAAAACTAATACAAAGGAAGGTTAGAAATTAAAAGTGTAAAAAATACCTAAAAAAAAAATAAAATGCTATCAAAGATTCATTCTTGAATATGCACATACTTAAATGTGTGTGTATCTCATAACAGAGCTTCAAAGCACATAAAGCAAAAAGTGAGAGTATTAAAGGGAAAAAATACAAAACTACAGTCATATTTGGAAATTTTAAAAGCCATTTCTCATAAATTGATAAAACAAGCAGAAGAAAATTAGCAATGTTAAAAAAACTTGGAACAACACTACCAACCAGCTTATACCCAACTGGCATTTACAGGGAACTATTGACTCCAACTACCACACACATATCCTTTTTTTGTTTGTTAAAGTTTTTTTAAAAAATTACTTATTTGAGTTAGAAAGAGAGAAAGAGCATGAGCAGGGGGAAAGAGAGAGGGAAATGGAGAAGCAGACTCTCTGCTGAGTGGGCTCAGTTCCAGGACCCTGAGATAATGACCCCAGCTGAAGGCAGACATTTAACCAACTGAGCCACCCAGGTGTCCCAAGCACACAAATCCCTTGCAAATGTGCATGGAGGTTCACCAAAATACACTACATACACAGCCATGAATAAGTCTCAGTACATTTCGAAAGACTGAAATCTTACAAAATTTTTTTTTTATAAAAATGGAATTAATTTTTTTTAAAGATTTTGTTTATTGAGAGAGAGCGAGAGAGCGAGAGAGAGCCTGCCAGTGGGGAGATGGGCAGAGGGAGAGAGAGAATCTCAAGTAGAGTCCACGCTGAGTGCAGAGCTAACCAGGGGCTCGATTTCAAGACCCTGAGATCATGACCTGAGTTAAAATCAAGAGTTGGACTCTTAACTGACTGAACCACCCAGATGCCCCCCACAAATAGAATTAATCTAAAAAAAAAAAAAACAAAAAAATCAATAGAGTATCTAGAATATCCTCAAATGTTTCCACATTTCAACAAAACAAATGAGTAAACAAACAAAAAGCAAGAAACAAAACCACAAACAACCCCTCCCCTTTGCCCCCTCCCCCTACATACACTTCTAAATAACCAGTGAGTTAGGGAAGACACAGTGGGTGAATTTGAAGTCATTTCAGAACAAATGATGATAAAAATTCAGTGAGGGGGTAAAAAGTCTTCAGACAGACCCTGCAGGTTCAGCTCCCAGCACTGCAACTTTCTGACTATATAACCTTTGTCAACTTCCTTAATATTTTTGTAATTTAGTTTCTTTTATTTGTAAGGTAGAGATTATATGATGACACTTTTCTGCTTTGATATTTGACTGTCATATGTGTTATTTAAAGTTTACTTCTTCAAATGCATAGTTTGATTTTTGTTATTTTTTTGTTACAGATTTCTAATTTACAGTTTAGACAAATAATATGTCCTATAAATGTTTTCTTAGAAATATGTTGAAATTTGCTTTTTTATATGTGTGACCAATCCTGTAGACGTCTCATGCGGGCTTGAGAAGTATATGTATTCTCCAATTATGGGGACATAATTCTGCATATTTTCATTGTGTTCAAACCAACTATATATATCCTATTTTTTTTTTTCGTCTGCTAAATCAACAAAGTAATTGATTTTGGGCTTTTGGATTTTTGAGACTAGTTTTGCTGGACTTTCCTTTTAATATTGCTTTTTGGTTTTTCTATTTTAAGATCCTACAATTCTATGCATAAAATTCAGATAAAAATCATCTTGATAAGTTAAACTTTTTGTAGTATATGTTGGCCTTACATTCCAAATAGTGCTTTTTGGCCTTACTTCCTATTTTGTCTGATAATAATACAGATGGACCATCTTTATGTTAGTAGTTCTTCATTTATATTTTTTTCATTTCCTTTTGATTTCTTTTACATTCTGTACTTTTAGATCTGCCATTTGTGAATAGCATGTTGAGTTTTTGCTATTTTATATACTACCTGAAAATCTGACCTCCAAGCATAGAATTTGGTCTACCAACATTTATTAGTCACCAGTGTATTTGAACATATCTCTTTCATTCTTATTTTTTGTTTTTTATATGCTCTGCTTCATTTATGCATTTTTTTAAAAAAACTCATTTCCTGCCTTCTATTACTGTGGTTGGTTTTTTAATCATTCTCCAAACATATTTATAATTTTAGAAGCTATACATTTTATTATTTTGTTTACCTGAATGATTTAATGTGCATGTTTAACTTAAGTCTTATCTAAACAGATTTCTTAGTATTATTTTTGTTGAGCAAGTGAATCATCCTCCTTCTGAACAATGTAAGATTACAGAATGCTTGAAGTACATACAGGCACCTTATCTGTCTTACCTATTACATATATGTAATATTTCAGTTCTGTCTCAAATTTTTTTTTAAAGATTTTATTTATTTATTTGACAGAGAGAGAGAGATCACAAGTAGGTATAGAGGCAGGCAGAGAGAGAGGGGGAAGCAGGCTCCCTGCTGAGCAAAGAGCCCGGGATAGGGGGCTCGATCCCAGGACCCTGAGATTGTGACCCGAGCCAAAGACAAAGGCTTTAACCCACTGAGTCACCCAGGTGCCCCTCTGTCTCAATTTTTAAAAAGATTTTATTTATTTATTTAAGTGAGAGAGAGCGCAAGCACCAGTAGAGGGAGGGATGGAAAGAGAAGCAGACTCCTCACCTAGAGGGGAATCCTCCTGGGGCTCCATCCCAGGACTGTGAAATCATGATCTGAGCTGAAGTCAGATGCTAATGGACCAAGCCACCCAGGCATCGTCCCTCTGTCTCAACTTTTTAATTCCTGTATTAGACTTAGTTTTGTTTTATGCAGTGTTCATTTAGATTTATTTATGTTTACCAGTTTCTTCACTAGCTATTAATTTTTAATATTTTGAACATTCCTATTGAGATTCATTTGCCTTCATCTTGATAGTATATTTTCCATGCTATTTGGACAATAATCTCTCAGTTCCTTTTTTTTTTTTTTTTTAATGCAAAAGCAATGACTTAGTTGGTATACAATGTTAGATTTATGGATATTTTGTTGTCACTGAAAATTCTGCATTTTAATTTCTTTTTTAATAACAAGGAATCACCTTTGTTTTTCTGGTTGCTTTAAAAACAAAGGTTTTAAAAAACCATTTTAAAAAAACATTTAAAAACGTTCTTTGAGGGGCACTTGGGTGGCGCAGAGGGTTAAGCCTTTGCCTTCCACTCAGGGTCCTGGGATGGAGCACTGCATGAGGCTTTCTGCTCAGCAGGAAGCCTGCTTCCTTCTTTCTCTCTCTGCCTGCTTCTCTGCTTACTTGTGATCTCTCTCTGTTGAATAAATAAATGAAATCCTTAAAACAAAACAAAACAAAAAACGGTTTTTGAGGTTGCATGAGTGGCTCAGTCAGTTAAGCATCTGCCTTCTGCCCGGGTCACCATCCCAGGGTCCTGGGATCCAGCCCTGCATTGTGCTCTTTGCTTTTTAGGGAGCCTGCTTCCCACTCTGCGTGCTGTTCCCTCTGCTTGCACATTCTCTCTCTGTGACAAAGAAATAAATAAAATCTTTAAAAAATATTTTTTAAAAAATAATTTCTTTATTCACGGCATTAAACAAACTTATTAAGAGGAGTTGAGGAGCTGATTTGTATTTATTTTTTCTGATGGGTGTTTTTTGTGCATCCCTGTTCTGATTTTCTAAATCATCTTCTTAAATTTTAATTTAATTTAAATTAATTTGATCTTTAATTTTAATTTATTAATTCTTAAAATTTCTCATCTGTGGTCCCTCTGGATATTATCTCTCTCATTCTTTCTATTCTGTCCTTTTGGAATTTCAATTGAATGCATGTCGGTTTTTCAATTATTCTTTCCTCTATCATTCTTTGTCTCTCCTCCACATATTTCATATCTCTACCTTTCCACATTGCATTCTCCAGTTCTCTAGTTTCTTTAGATGTGTCTTTCACTTCAGTAGTTCCTCAGCTATGTCAAAGCTTTTATTTAAGGTCTATATTAAGATTTAACTACAGTGTTGACATCTGTGATTTTTAGAAAAGTTATTTTTAAAATATGCCTTGTTATATTTTTACTCTTTTGTTTCTTACTCATATTTTGAATTCCATCTGTTATTTCTTTAAACATTTTAAGGGTGGTTGCTTATATTCTGGATCTGATAATTATACTATTTGGAATCCCAAGGGTCTATTTTCATGATTTGTTTTTCTACTCATGGTAACTTCTTTTCTTACGAATCTTTAAGTTTTAGGTTTTAAGTTTTAAGTTAATACATATCTGTGTGAATTGAATCCATAGAATCCTGTTTGGGTCTAGATTAAGGACAAACTCTTTCACTGAGAATGTGTACTTCTCTGTGGCTAGCAACTGGAGGTGTCTCTATGAAGTCATTTCTTGACATGGTTTTCTAGATCAAACCGTAGTGTAATAGTATTTGAGAGTGGATCTATGATTTTTAATTTTCCTTCCAGTGTCATTTTTTTAAACTTTCTTATGTCAAAGCCAATATAAAGAAGTGTGTTTGTCATTTCCTTTGTCAGTAGTACTCTTAGAAGTTCCAGACTGGTAAGGAGAGCTCCATTCTTTGACTTTTAATTTTTTATTTTTTATAAACATATATTTTTATCCCCAGGGGTACAGGTCTGTGAATCACCAGGTTTACACACTTCACAGCACTCACCAAAGCACATACCCTCCCCAATGTCCATAATCCCACCCCCTTCTCCCAAACCCCCTCCCCCCAGCAACCCTCAGTTTGTTTTGTGAGATTAAGAGTCACTTATGGTTTGTCTCCCTCCCAATCCCATCTTGTTTCATTTATTCTTCTCCCACCCACTTAAGCCCCCATGTTGCATCACCACTTCCTCATATCAGGGAGATCATATGATAGTTGTCTTTCGCT
Organism: Mustela lutreola; assembly: GCF_030435805.1. NCBI lineage: Eukaryota > Metazoa > Chordata > Mammalia > Carnivora > Mustelidae > Mustela > Mustela lutreola. Next base: position 54,259,522 of record NC_081290.1, on the reverse strand, counting down.
GCTTGACTTATTTCGCTAAGCATGATACACTCTAGTTCCATCCATGTTGTCGCAAATGGCAAGATTTCATTTCTTTTGATGGCTGCATAGAGCTCCATTCTAACTCTACTTTGCCAGGGTCAAAGTGCTCTCACAAGACATCAAACCACTAGGCTCTAGGATTCTGGAATCAGCCAGTACATCATGGTGGAATGTTGGTTACATCCTTCCTGTGCCATTCTTATCTCACTTTGTGGCTGTTTTTGATGCCTAGTCATTTCCTCAACTCTAACTCATTATGACTTTATTGTATGAGGTGTCTTCAAGGTAAGTCTGCCCCATATTCATTTTTAAGAAATAAATATTTGTATTTAATATAATTTTAAATGTTATCTTTTTTTATTATTTCCTTGTTTCACTTGATAATAGTATTTAAGCACTCTTCTAAGGACTGTGGAGGCTTTAAAGAAAAACATGGAGACCTTGTCCTTGAACAATGTATTGGAAGAATCCCAATGCACGGTAATGCAAAGTCGAAATCAAGTACCATGAAAGGAGTCCAAATGAAGTGGGAACAAGGGGACATGCCACTTGAGAAACGGGTCATGCAGAATTAGAAAAACTGTCACTACTTCCCTTAGAACCCTTAGAACAGTGAAACCTCTGCCCATGACATCTGCTCTCTTTTCATGGATGGTTGCTCCCTCTATTCCTTACCTAATTAAAACCATTCTGCCATCGGATCTTGGCTCCATCTTCACTTCCAAATGGAAGCCTTTTGTGACATCCTTGGAAGGTCCAAGTTTTTGTTGTACACTCCTAACACTATGTGTTTCTCACTCACAGACCCTAACAGAGTTATAATTTTCGATTCATTTACGTGGTTAATTTTGATTTCTCCTCTGCAGTGTGCATTCTAAGAGGGCAGTGATAAGATCTGATCTTTGCTCCTCATTGAGTCCCTAGCATATGGCATAAGCTTGGACAATATTCTCAATATGTATTTTTTGAGCGAGTGATTGAATCCCTTCTATTTTATGTCATTTGCTGATTATGTAGGCATTTTGCTTATGGCTTTATCTGATTCATTGCTTAACGTATTTATGAGCCAAGCATATAGCCTACTGGACAAAAGACAGCTTCAATGGTCACATTTCTGGTAGCTGTGGCAACTGAGTGATCCAAGTTCACGCAACCTTGTAGGTTGTAGAATTTATGGGGTTGGAATAGTCTAGGGCTTTCTCTCCTCCCTGGCTTGTACTAACCCAGCAATTCTTAGCTTCTGTGTCAGTTGAACTTAAGGATTAATAAAAACCATAGAAAATAATGCATACATTTTAGAGTTGAACTAGTGAGAGATTTAAAACGCTATTAACTTGTTCTGGAATACAAGGACCTCTTAGAAGTGCTCAGAAAATGAAATAATTTCTGGATTCTACTGTAAAGACATTATATCCGATTTCATTATATTTATACATTCCTTAGCTGTGGATATAGATGCTTGTGAGACAAAATGGGAAGTAAAAAACTAAAATAGATCAAGATTTAGAAATGAAGATAAGACTGTAAAAGTATGTTGTAAGATGGTAGACCAGAGATGACGTGGACTGGGTTAATTTTTATAGTTTCTCCAGACAAGTATATAAAAGGGGAACAATATTATCATGGGGAGAAGAGAAATAGTTTTTCTTAGGCTTGTGAGGCCCCTTAGTTAGGATATGCAGAATGAGAGTCAGCAAGGCTGGCCACAGGGCATAATCTGGCCATCAAGAGGATAGTGTCCAATCTGTGGCAGCATTCAGAGGTCTCCATTGAGTGTAAGACGAAACAGGGGAGCAAGTGGGGGGCTGTAACCATTGAAGCGATATGTTAAAAATGGCAGCCAGGAGAGCAATTCTAGAAGTATTAGGCTGAGCTTTTATCTCCAGGATAAGGGTCTTCCTGATTCTACTGGATCATTCACAAAGCCTTCTATTGACTTCCCACTGCTGCCGAGGCCATTGAAGACTGTGTCTGGGGAAGGAGGCTGAATACCAGGCACTTAGACAAACACTGAACTCTCCCTCCTGATGAGGCTGACTGTGCCAGGCTCTCAGAGGACATAACGTGCTTGTTAAGGTTTGGTGAATAGCACCAGTCTCCACGGAGGACGATTTCGGTTCCCATAGAGAAGTCATCAACACAGGGTAAGAATTCAGCCAATTATGCCTCACCTCATCAGTCCTATTTAGATGGTAACCCCATGGGGCATGGACCATGTCTTTCCCTGTGTATTGTACAGTGTTGAGGAAACATTTGGCACTCAATAAATACCAGTAGAGAGCTTGTTTCTTGTCCCCCTCAGCCTCCCACTGAGCTGATCTGAGGAAGGAATTCCCTTTGAAGTCCCTTGTCCCCATGCTTTTTTGATAAACAACAGAGAGGCACAGAGAGAGATGAGGCAACCAGACAGTGCTGGAGCTGTTTTGGTATCCATAGATGACAAATTCTATCTCTGTAGTGATACGGCTGGGGGGGGGAGGGGGGAGGGACGTATTTAGTGGGACCATACAGTGAAAGAAGCCCATCTTCCATAAACATTTTCTTGTTTCTAGTTTCTCACAGATTCATGATTCGTGCTTTTCAGCCTCTATTAACAACATCCCCGAGCTCTCTTGCTGAGCTGAGAGGTAGAGCCTTTATAGGTTTTTAGTTTACTTTAATTGTTCAGGAATTTTACCATATATAGAGAGAAAAGCAAGACATACGTGAGTAAGAAATTAGAAGAGAAAATAAGAAACAAATATTATAAGAATAAGAATTGATTTTTCAAAAAAGATAACCTGTAATAACTTGAATAAGCTTTGCCGAGGAGTTGCCTATGGCATTGATGTGTCTCCATTAAAAAATGGCTTTGTTTTTTGATATAACTTATATCAGGGGAAAATATTTAAAAATCATATATATATATATATATATTTTTTTTTTGGGTCAGGAAAGAAAGCACAGAACATAATACGTTATAAGTGAAATAAGGCATCTGAATTAACATGTGCATGTAATGTGCATATAAATGATCAAAGGAATGTACAATTTTCTTTACATATGGGAAAATCTCTCAAAGTGTTGTCTTAAACTACTAAGGTCAAGACATGTAATGTCATGAAAGGCAGGCCTAATGAGGTTAAATAATTCCTAGAAGATGAGGCCATGGGGTAGAATGATGACAGCTCTAACTTTTTCATATATTCATCGTTCCAGACCTCCCTCTCTCTCTCTCTTTGTCTTTCCTCCCCCTCTTCCCTTCCCTTCCTTTTTCCTTTCTCCCTCCATCTGAGTATTTTAATTATAAAAACTATCCTATCCAAAAACGTACAAAGATGAAGTGTTATCTTAGACTTTGATTTAGGAGGACAGTGTCTCTTATCTTGAATAATAAACAGAATGAGAATAAGGCGTGATGCCGCCAGGATTTCAAAAAGTGTCATGCCTACCCATGTATCCTATGAAGATAAAGCAAAACAGCTAAATTATGCCCTAAAAGGGGTTACAGGTCTAAAAAGGATGATAAAAATTAGGAACATCTTGACCTAAAGGTAATAGAGATTGGGAGATTTTCTTTACGAAAATTTCTCATTTTGTTTTTCGTTCCTTAATCCACCCCTAAAATGAGCCCAAAAGGTAGGCACTAAGAGGATTCACTTAGTGCACTGGGTATTTTGTCACCTTTGGACATGATAAAGAGTTCTGAGATTGAAGTCGTTTTGTGGTGCCTCGAATGAGGATGAGATTAGCCCTTTTCTGAGTGAGAGAATTATATCGTAGTCAGAGTACTGTTTTCAGTGTTCGATGCCATTAGATCTCAAGACAGTGACTGGCATGTAGAAAAGATTGAAGTCTAACATGTTATTCAGAGGTTGGAGAAGCTATGAAATCTTTATTTAGAACAGAGAAGTTTGAGAAAGTAAGTGTGTTGGAAAAATGGTATCCATTAAGTCATCTTAAGTTTTAAAACACATTTTTAAAACAACCACTTGGGTCCGGGGTGAGGTGGTGGTTATTTTTGGGGGTGATAATCTTTTCTGCTGTCACTGTTAATGTTTCGGTGATGACCGTGAACAGGATGTTCACATGCGAATGTCATTCTTTAGCTCAAGACCAAAGAGCCCTTAACGCCCCAAATCAGATCCATTCATTCACTTAGTTTTTCATTAAATAATTATTGATGTCATGTACTGGGTAAGACACTAAATAGCTGCTAGGAAACTGGGGGTTGAATGAAAATGGTATGCTACCTGAACCTATGGATTTTAATTTCTAGAAAGACAACTTAATCAATCAACTACAACTTTGGCACTTAACTATATTGTGGTGAGCACTAAGACAACTACACAATGCTAAGAGAGCATGTGACAGAGGGGATCTCAGCTTCCCTGGTGGTGGGTGGGGTGGTCATGAAAGTCTTCACAGAAGAAATGGTATTATTCTAAGATGTTACTGTAAGGAGAGCAAAGCAGAGAATGAGCCAGGTAGGCAGAAGAGCAAGTGTGAATAAGAACATGGGAAGAAGGTCCTAGCTGACAATTAAATGTTGTGTATATTTGGAGCACCTAGGTGGCTCAGTAGCTTAACCATTTGTCTTCAGCTCAGGTCATGATCCCAGGGTTCTGGGATAGAGCCCTGCATCAGACTCCCTGCTGTGGGGAATTTGCTTCTCCCTCGCTCTCTGACCCTACCCCCAGCTTATGCTTTCTCTCTCTCTCTTTCTCTCAAATTAAAAAAGAAAAATCTTTAAACATTGTGTATATTAAAGGTGTACAACTTGATGACTCGATATATGAATATATTGTTAAATATCACTGCAGTCAAGGTAATTAACATACCCATCACTTTACATAGTTACCATTATTTTGGAGGGGGGTGTGAGAACACTTCAGATTTACTCTCCTAGCAAATTTTAACTATATAATATAATATAATATTGTTAAGTATAGTTATATTGTTGCATATTAGTTCTCTAGAACTTATTTATCTTGCATAAGTGAAACTTTGTGCCCTTGATCAACATCTCCCCATTTCCTCCTCCCCACATCCCCTAATAACTACCACTCTGCTGTCCTTCTAGAAGTTGATTATTTTAGGCTCTACATGTAAGTGAGACCATGCATTATTTGCCTTTCTCTGGATGGCTTATTTCACCTAGTGAAGTGTACTCTAATTTCACCCATGTTATCACAAATGGCAGGATTTCCTTTTTTCCCTTTACGGCTGCATAATATTCTATTATAACAAATATAATATATAAAATAAGTATTATTATTGTATATAACTAATAAATATAAATAATACATTTCTCACCATTTTATTTTAGCTATTCATTCATTGATGGATATTTAGACTTTTTCCATAACATGGCTATTGTGAATAATACTGAAATGGAAATGGGAGTATAGATATCTCTTCCAGAGACTGATTTCACTTCCTTTGGATATATACCCAGAAGTGGGATTGCTGGATCAAATGGTAGATCTCTTTTCAGTTGAGGAACCTCCATATTGTTTTCTATAATGTCTGTACTAATTTCCACTTCTGCCAACAATGTACAAAAGTTCCATTTTCTCCACATCCTCACCAATATTTGCTATCCCTTGTCTTTTTTTAATAGCCATTCTCACGGATCTGGGGTGACACATCATTGTGGTCTCAATTTGCATTTCCTTGATACTACTGAAGTTGAGCACAGTTTCATATAGCTATTGTTTCTTTGTATACCTTCTTTTGAAAAATGTTTATTCAGATTCTTTGTCCATTTTTTAAGGAGGTTGTGTCTTTGTTTTTGCTTTTGAGTTGTATGAGTTCCTTATATATTTTGGAAATTAACTTTAGTTCTACTTATTCATTAATTAACAAAATATTACTATCAACTATATATTGTGTGTGTATCTGTGTGTGTGTGTAATGGGTGGTGGTAAAGAAAATGAACATCATTTCTGCCTGCATGAAATTTACTGGCATTAAACAGGTGTATGTTATCATTTAATGAATATTGTCTACCAACTATGTATGAACACTACATTAGGGACTGCATGTATAGGGCTAAACTACATTATCTCTGCCCTTGTGGAATTTGTGTAGACCAGTGGCAGAGAGAGATGATAAACAGTTAAGCAAACAAAAATATAAGTACAAGTTCAATTAATGCTTGGAGAGAATTTCATGGACCACGAGAGAGAATAATAAAGATTGGTGATTAAAGAAACCCGTTTGAGAAATGATGCTTAGTTGAGAGTTGAATAGTCAAAAGGGATTAGCCAGGCTCTATATTGACTATTTTATATTCACTCTACTACTTTATGTTTGCCTTTTAAGGTGTTCAAAGCACTTATGAGAATTTTACATTTTTGACTTGGATGAATATACCTGATGTGAATGTTGGGGGATATTTAACTCATTAAGTTATAGCATATAGTTTTGAGTTATGTAATAAGTGTTACTATTAAGAGAAATAGTAACCAGGGCACCTGGGTGGCTCAGTGGGTTGGGGCCTCTGCCTTCGGCTCAGGTCATGATCTCAGGGTCCTGGAATTGGGCCCCACATGGGGCTCTCTGTTCAACAGGGAGCCTGCTACCTCTCTCTCTGCCTGCTTCTCTGCCTACTTGTGATCTCTCTCTCTGCCAAATAAGTAAATAAAATCTTTTAAAAAAAGAGAAATAGTAACCATACAATAATAATAAACTGAACTTAGGAAAGAATAATAACTATTGCTCTTTACACCCTGAAGTCTCTTAGCACTCAAGTGAGAGTCATCTCCAAAAAGTTAACTAACAGAGTTTTTCCTCCTAGGAGCATGTTTTCTTTTCACGTGCCTACATTTAATAGTAAATACTGTCTTGTGTAGTTGTGCAATGAAGTATATCTATTAATTCATTACTCCCTTTTATGCATTCGTCCATTCATTCAACTCATTCATATATTCATTAAGCATTCACTGAGTGCTTACTTTTAAGCTAGGTACAATCATGGCACTGGGTATAGAAAATCAGTTAAGACAGGAGCCTTGCTATCAAGGAGCATTCAGACTAGAGGAACCCAGAGATAAAGTAATTTGTTATCACAGAAAGTGCAGCAACTTCTGTAACAGAGCTAACCTTGAAGGACACAGGAGCACAGTGGAGGGGTGCTTAGCCAAGAGGAAGAGGAAAGGCCTTCTGGAGGAGGGTGTGCTTGAATTGAATTTGTCCTTAAGAAAAACATTACTGAGTGAGGCAAAGGCATAGCCAAAAACCACGAACAGCATTGGCACAGATGATTCATGAAGTTACAAATAGGTTCGTTTTATTGGAGCAAAGGATTTATTCATTCCAAGTCATCAGCACCATCAGTTACGGTGGGCAATATCTTCTGGTAGGCATTGAAGGATACAGTGTGCACAAGAAAAACATTGACCCTGTTCTCTTGGAGTTACAGAGTTTTAGGGAATGGCAAAGATGAATTAGAAAATCAGGCAGGGATTAAATTATGAAGGACCTTATGTATTAAGCTGAAATATCTACATTTTATCCTATCTAAGTAAGAATATTACAAGGTCAGTTAAGTTTAATTTAAGAAAGATAAACCTGGTTGTAATATAGAAAATGGATTGGGGGAGGTGAAGGTATTAGAGATTTCACATGGAAAGACTACATAAGTAGTTGAGTCAAGAATGATTCAAAGAAGTAAAGCAAGAACTGATGGATTCCTGGTATGGTAGGAGGATATTGTGGAAGAGATTATTTTAGAGATATTAAGGAGGTAGGCTCTATAGCTAGTCAGGGGGAGTAAAAGAGATAAAGGAGTCAAGGGCGACTCCTGTTATTCTGCCTTGGGATGCTCTATGAATATTGTTATAATTCCTTAAGGCTTGGACTGCTAGAGCACAAGTGTTGGAATGAATCCATAAGGTTATATATTTGGGTATGTAAATTTGTTATCATGAAATTAGGAGCCCCTTGAAGATAGGAAGCTTTTCTTAGACCTTCCTTATAACTTTACTTCTTCCCACACTATACATCTTCCTATCCTTATGAGAAACTCTGATCATTTAATCAGTGAAGAATTAGATTTGTTCCCCTATAGAGAAGAACTTACATGTTCTTTTATACACTTTGAGTGAAGAAGGTGGTAAATTTTGGCAAGTGAAGACTTACCTTTTTCCAAGAAGAGGAAATCTAGAATATAAACTAGAAGCAGATAAAGTTCTTTATCTCTAAATTATGAATCATAGAAACGTATAAAAGAACCTTTCCTATCTCTATATAAATACTGCTTTATATGTTTTCTGAAGTACAAGTCTCAAAAGGTTCCTAATTAATTAATAAAAATAATGATATTCTATATCACAATCCATAATCTGCCCCTATTTTTAATGATCCACGAACTAGGCAGGCAATTCTTCACAACCACACAGACTTTCCTCTCAGGAAGTCACCTCTCAATAAAAGAAGAGAAGGTATGCCTCTGTCAGGTTGATGCAGTATCTAAGTAATCCATGGGAAATGCTATTGTGAATGTTGTACAGGAAACCATCAACAGAGATTATAAGAAGCTCTCTGATGGAAAGTCAAGGTGAGCAATGAATGCTTCACTCATGTCCAGTGTCCTTGATGGATTGCTTATGCTGAGTCCCCCACCTCCTCAAGACACACCCTCATTTGATTGAACTTATTCATCTTCCTCCAATACTCTTCCTCCATCTGGGAAAATAGAGGAGACACACACTCAAGTTGGAAGAACTGTAGTATGCTCAGCAGCAAACTAATGGAAGAACAAACTCTCAGGAAGCTTGAGGCTAAAGGGGAGTCATATCAACTAACTAGTATTCATTGAATATTAAATCTGAGTAGGCTATGCATTTGTGAAGATGAAGAAAACAGATATGAGACAGAGAAATTACCTTCAAGGCACTGACAGTCTACATGCTGAGCCCAAACAAATAAAAGGATAGTGAAATGTAGTTTTGGAATCATTCTTATGAAACCATGATATAGTAAACTTCTCTTGCACAGAGTTAAGATGCCTGCCCCAAAGGTGATGATTATTTTTATTTCTATTATATTTATTTCTGTAAAAGTTGGGAGGGAAAAGTCTAAGGAAATATAATCTCTAAACTATACTAAAGACACTGAAATCGGATTTCTTAAAGCTTTCATGTAGCATGACATCACAATGGTATAGCTTATACCACAGCCCATTTGATGTCACAGGGGAACTAAATTTGCTTTTTTTTTTTTTTTAACCATCTAGAAATGAGCGTCATGGCAACTACTACAATTGCAAGGATGCTTTTCTCTGAGAGGCTATTTTGCAGAGACAGCCACAGCTTGATTTGGGGGCTCCCAGGCAAGAGAAGATATCAGAAGGTCCCAAATCTGAATGTAGCTGGACACTTCCGCTGCTCTGCTCTGAGAGTTGACGATGCCTGCGGAAGTGCTCCAAGGGCGTTTCTGCACACAAGTCCAGCCTTTCCCCATTGAAGGTTTATGGGGCTTGTAATGTCAAGATTCATGAATTTCAGGGACTGTACTTGTCCTTGGATCAGATTTGGAAGCGGCTTTTGATCAGTGAAGTGAAACAATTAATTATAATAAATAATGCTACTAGGAGTCCTCACACAGTCAGCTGAAGGAAGAGGAGCCAGAGAAATAAAGCTCGTTTCTGGCAGAACCTCATCGTCTGGCTGTCTGGATCAGATCCTGTTTGGCTATGGCACCCATAGCTCACTGGCTGTTGGTGAAAGGCACAGTTGCTCTATCTTCTCAGCCAGTGGGTAATATCAGTTTCTGGTGGGTAGTGGGGGTAGTTAAAGGAGGTTAAAAGAAAATCAGAGATGAATGCAAAATTTCTTTGTATTCATCTCTATTTGATTGCTTTGTGCCCTGAAGCACATGATTTAATTATTTTCATCATTGCCTTGGCCTCCTCAGCTTCAATCTCATTGAAGGCAATAAAATTATTCAGCCTTTACAAAAAATGCAGCCATAATAATTTTTGACTCGATGAATAGTTAAGGCTATAAAATCAGCTCCTTGGAAGAACATGTCCAATTGAAAACACCAACCTAGGGTTTTCTCAACAGTTAAAGGAAAACATAAACTTATGTGAGACAGAAGTACTCTGCTTACGATTTTCGTAGTAGATGCTTGTCATTCATTGCCTACAACTTGTATTCAGCATCTCTAATCCACACAAGACTCCTCTGCAGGCATTCTTTTCTGCAGCCTAAAAATGAGGAAAGTAATGCTCAGACCTTGACATCAGTTGGCTTCCCCCAAGGAAATTTGGGAAAACCCTGAATTCTTTTGCTGAGCTGACACTGTAAGGTGTGGGGAAGGGGCAGGAGTGGAACTGGAGGGAGGCCGGAAATGAGTGCTTGAGGTCTAACAAGATCAAAGGATAAAGCAGGAGCAGGAAATGCTACCAATGCAGGGGAATGGGGGCTTCTACGCTTAGGCCAAAAACCATGAAGGCAAGGTGCGAGAGCTATCAGAAATGAACTGGAGGACCCTGGGCTTCCTCTCAAAGTGTAATTTCCATGGAAGGCCACAGCAGGAGATGCTGATTCTGTCTGGTACCCTGAGAGCCTTCCCTCTGGTTTGCATGTGCTTTTTAATATGTGGGTGTGTATACCTGTGCTTGTGTATGTTTGTGATTTCTTTATTCAAAGGGCTTACAAGATTCAAATCTTGGCTCATCGTAAACTTAACCAAGTTAGTTCAAAGGCTCACTTTTCTCATCTTAAACTGAGAACAATAAAAATACAATTCCACAGAGATGTTGCATGGAATAAATGGACATGCAGCACTTAACAAAATGCCTGTGTAAAGTAAGTATGTAGTAATTGTCAGTAGTTGCTTATTTGGTACTTTGCCTAGCCTCTTTCTCTTACACTTGCTCACTTATCTCCTTCCTTAACCTCACCATATTGCAAGGCTTTAGATGATGTGTCATTCTGTGTTACACAGGAACCATAATGTGGAAAAATTTGTCTTAGAGAAATAGAGAAAGGACAGTGTGTGTGTGTGTGTGTGTGTGTGTGTGTGTGTGTAGTGTGGGGCAAGTCTCATTAAAGATATGCTTACCGTATAGCAGCAAAGCTGTTCTAAAAAATGTAGTGTATATCTAGTGACATTTTACGACCCACATGAGGTGTATGAAGGTATATAGAGTGCTGGGTGGGTCACCAGCAAAAACTTAAAGGAATTAGTGTCCTTGTCCAAACTATGAAGGAGTTGATGTGGGGCTGCCTGGTTTTGCCCAAAGTCGCGGATGGACTAGGTTTTCCGTTAAACATCTGGCCAAAGGGGCATATTATACTTATTTGTGAAACTGGTAGCTGAGAGATTTTCAGTTCCTTTTGGAATTGTATGTTATTAGTACTTCCCAAGTGCTTATTTGCTTTAGTAGAAAATGCGTTCACATAACCCATCATGAAAGTGCTAACAATGGTTACCCCTATGGTTTCCCTGTCTTTCAGAGTTTGCAGAGTCTTGCTGGGAGGCACATCAATTCCTCAGTGTTGTTTGGCTGCTGACAGGGACTGATAAAGAGGACAGAGGTTTTCATGCTGGATAGTGTGGCTCTCAATCTTAATTTAACTACTCACCAGTTGTGTGACCTTGGGCAAATGACTTGATCTCACTGAGTCTGAGTTTCCTTATCTTATGAAATTAATACCTGTCTCCCAGAGGTGCCGTGAAGATTAAATGGGGTGAAGCACATTAAATGTCCATGACAGTATCTAGACCTGACTAACTGCATCATCACTGTGAACCCAATTGCCAAGTCCCTTGAGATACTAAGGGCAAATTCAAGCCTCAGTGAGGGGGGTTGGATCAAATGATCTTTAAGTAACTGTCCAACACTAAGATTTGTGACCCTAGGGTTACAAACCACACCGAGAAATAATGTCTTCAGTTGAGGTATGCTGACTCTCCCTGTCTTCTCCTGTAAATCATTGCATGGCTGGGAGGGCCAGTTACCTGACCTCTTAGGGCTTGACATTTTTCAAGTGTTAATGGGATATTCCCATTTATATGATAACAGTGAGAAATGGTTGCTTATATTTTAAAATAAAAGGTACTATATGTTCATAAGCAATTAGTCAGGATGTCTTTGCCACATGAGAATGCATTGAAACTATAGTTGGAAGATAGAATTCAGGACCCGAATGTTCAAATTCCAGTTCCTCCAAGGGGCCAGTGACAAAGAGTTTTAACTTATGCTTCTTTTATTAGTAAAATGGGGATGATAATCTCTACCCACTGGATCTTATGAGGATTAATTGAAATACAGCACATAAAATACCTCCAATGAAAAGATATATAATAAAAATAAAGAAAAGGAAAATAAAACATACAATGTTTCTGCCAATGAAAATGATTATGATACTAAAAGAATGGATTAATAAAATAATTGCTGTTAGTAGGCATAACATAACCACATTAGACACTGGAATTTCTCCTTCTGGGAAGTTTTCTAAAAATATCAGGATGGAAAGTACTCAATGTAAAATTTTGCTAATGTTTAAGTGTATTTCCTTCCTTTCCTTTTCTTTAGAGTAGGATTTCACAAACTTTGTCTATAAAGGGCCAAATAGTAAATATTTTAGGTTTTGCTGGCCATATGGTCTCTGTCCAAAATGCTGAGTTCTGTTGTTGTGTGAAAATAGCCATAACAATAGGTAATGAATGGGTGTGTCTGTCTGCCAATAAAACTATTCACAAAAGCAGACAACAGGCTGGATTTGGCTTGTGGGCGGTAGTTTGCCAATCCATACTTTAGAACACGGATTTAGCCAACAATATTTATTAAACAACTGCATTGTTTAAAATCCTGTCTTTGAATTGTTCAAGGTGCAAAGACAAGTCAGTATCTTACATATGTCTTACAAAACACAAATTTCAAATCAAATCCAAGAATTTTTATTACTAGAAAGTAACTGGTCAGAGTAGAGTTCTCCAACTCTCCCTGGTCTATCTTCATAAATTCCACTCATCTTTAAAGATTGTGAGTACACATCTCTTTCTTTGGGACAATTTCCTCACCTTCAGAATTGTTATAAAATGTTATCTATACCTGTATCATTTGACTCAATTTCCTGTCTCTTTTTAGGTATCATGATCCTGAGCTTCCCTTTGCAGAATTCGTTCCTGCCTTCTATAACTCTCTTACCACATTTTGTTCACTAGCATAGGGTAGCACACAGTTCTCAGCAGATGACTGCTCTGTTGAGGTCCAACTCTGTAAGACGTGTTGCATCAGTGTAGTCCTACTCTGTCACAATAATCTTTTGCCTATCAACTTCACAGTCTCTGTTGATACTGGTCTGTAATGGATGTTAGGATACAATTGATGGATGGTAATGTTCTTAATATATATCTGGGCTTCTTGTCAATAATACAAATTTATCAAATTAACCCTAAGTGTTTTACTCCCTATAATGAAGTTCTGTAACTTGTCTGCTCCTTATTTTGGTCAGCCTTTCAATTCTGCTACCTAAAACAAACACTGGTTTGCCTCCTCAGGCTCACTTATAATTGGAAACAAACTTTACTACCTCATTGCTATTAGGTTGAACCATAAAATTTTCCATTTTTTTTTGTAGGCCAATGATTGAATATTAATAATTTCACATGGATCAACCTTAGGCTGTTGTTGTCATTATTATTATATAGTGATAGCACTTTAAAAAATTACTTTAAAAAATATTTTATTTCTTTAGTTAGTTAGAGAGATCATAAAAGTGAAGAGGGGCAGGGGGAGAGAGAGAATCTCAAGCAAATGCCACACTCAACAGGGCTTGATCTCACAAGCTCAGATCATGAACTGAGCCAAAATCAAGAGTCAGAGGCTTAACCAACTGAGTCACCCAGGTGCCCTGTTATAGCACTTTTTATTAAAGTTTAAGCTGGAAATGAATTTCCATCATTGGGTAGAAAGGTTGATGGTACCATTCATTTTGTGTATCGCAATTAAGTATCTATCTTTTTGAGCTCTAGTTGCAACAACTTAATCACTGTTTCATCATTTACACTCAGTAATACATAGGTACTTTAAATACAACTATAATTAGTGTATTAATTTAACAGATACAGTATAATATCTATCATACACCTTCATGCATTAATGCCAAGCTAAACAAAGGAATATTATGTGTTCTTGGAAACACATAGTTGGTTAAAAAATATGGAAGGAGGGAGAGCAGGGGTAAATTCTATGAGAGCATATAGATTTAAGTCCACTAACTCATTCTAAAACAGTAAGGGTGCATTTTAACAGATTGATTACATAAATAGCTCTAACTTCTCACTCATTGGGGTCTTCATCCTTTGTGATATGACTTTGTAATTGCACCCAGCAAGGGGTGGAGTCTGTTCACCCCTTGATTTGGGGCTGGTCTTATAACGTGTTTTGGTCAAATGAAGGCAGCAGAAGTCATGTTGTGTCAGCTTTGGATCCAGGCTCTGAGTGGTCTTTCCCACGTCTACTTGGTTTTGTTGGGGCTCTGTACACACTGCCCCAAATTATGGCACCTTGGCGTATTGAATATTTCAAGCCAAAGACGTTTGAGAAAATGGCAGAAGCAAAAATCACAGGTCTAATTATTTCTTTGAGTCTTCATTTACTTATGAAGGCTCCTGTTCGATAAAAAACTAATATTAAATTAATCTCTAAGTTTTTTTTTTTCCTGTTAATTTGCCTTTGTCAATTTAATTGTCAGGCCTAGCCAAGGACCCTAAGAGTGTGGAGGAAAATGTTTTCCTCCCGACAATTTTACAGACTCTTGCTCAATTTCCCTTACAGCTCAGCCTGGCCTGCTGGAAGGTGAGAAATGACGAGGGGAGTGTAACTAAGCATCCCAGACCAGCTGCTTCCCACTGATCTGGTCTCACAGTCAACTGCAGACAGAATAATCCAGTCATCCAGGTTAGCCTCCCTTAAACTGCTGATCCACGGACCCTGAGCCCAATGGGCACTGAAGTTTTGGAGCAATTTGTTAAACAGAAGATCATTATTGAGTTACAGATTTCACAGAGGAAGTTAGATTTCAGCACATTCTTGAAGTCAAAAAAGAGATTGCCAGATTTAAGAAAAGGGGAAGAGAGAATATCACATTTAAAGCAGGGTAAACATTATACAGACAGGCTTAAACTCAAAAGGCTTCTTTTTTCTAAGGAAGTGAGAAATCCAGTAAATCAAGATCATACTGGTGATATAGAGTATAGAAGGTATGTGAATGTCAATGTGTGTGTGTGTGTACACACATACGCAAGCGTGGTTATACATGTTTGGGAAGTTGGTAGGGTTTGATGAGAAATGAATCTGGAAAAGCAGGTTGGGACAACTGGAAAACAACAACAACCACAACAACAAACCCTTGTAGAACAACTTTATGAAATGGGTTTTATCCCAAATGTTGTCCCTGCTTACACTTTGATGTGGGCTGGGGAAGAATTGTAGAATTAAGAGAGAGAGCTACTGGCAATTGGGAGACTCTGCATGCCAAATACTAGGATGGTAGACACTTTATATACCTGTCCTGTCCTAAAGCTTTCCCATCACTTTTAGGAGTGTTAGGCTAATTTATGGAAAGGGAAGACTTACAGGTCATGAGACCACATGCCCTGGATAGTCCTAATTTATACCTGGTGTTTCAGTGGACAACAGTGTCTCTTTCACTGTCAGAAAGTTGGCCTTTGGATGACATGTTATATTGTCCTACTTAGAGGGTTTATAAATTGCCTGGT
The DNA here is from genome assembly GCF_030435805.1 of Mustela lutreola. Taxonomy (NCBI): domain Eukaryota; kingdom Metazoa; phylum Chordata; class Mammalia; order Carnivora; family Mustelidae; genus Mustela; species Mustela lutreola. The sequence continues at coordinate 54,243,778 of NC_081290.1, read as the reverse complement.
TTTGCACAGTTGAGTAAGTGGTAGACCTAATGTTTTGAATCTGCAAGGTATAATAATGTTAATTTTTAAACTGACAATATTTGGTGCATCCAGGGTGTGTTAAATATTGGCTTAAAATTTTGTTTTTAATGTAAATTTGGCGATAAGTATTTTTATCCCGTGGGAAGTACCTCTGGCACAATAATTTGAGCTGGGAGAAAACTTGCCCTGATTTATAGATAATCAAATGGCTGTAAGAATGTATCTTTATTGGGCATGTGAGTGGCTCAGTCAGTTAAGTGACTAAGTCTTGATTTTGGCTCAGGCCATGATTTCGGGATCATGAGATTTTGGCTCAGGCCATGATTTCGGGATCATGAGATTGAGTTCCTCATTGGGCTCCATGCTGAGTGCAGAGCCTGCTTAAGATTCTCATTCCCTGGGGCGCCTGGGTGGCTCAGTGGGTTAAAGCCTCTGACTTCGGCTCAGGTCATGATCTCAGGGTCCTGGGATCGAGCCCCGCATTGGGCTCTCTGCTCAGCGGGGGACCTGCTCCCCCCAACCCCCGCTGCCACTTCTCTGCATACTTATGATCTCTCTCTCTCTGTCAAATAAATAAATAAAATCTTAAAAAAAAAAAAGATTCTCTTTCCCTCTCCCTCTGCCCTGCCCCCTGCTCATGCATGCAAGCACTCTCTCTTGCTCTGAAATTATATATATATATATATAAACAATATATATATCTTTTATACAAACTTATATTCATCTATATTGACAAAAAAGAGACTTTTAGAAATTATAGTACATGGAACATGACACTTCTATACAGGTAGTTGTGTTGTATGGGTAAAAGGGTTGAAAGGTCAACCATTTTCACCCATTCACATTTGAAGCCTTATGTTAAATCAGTAGATTTGGCATTATCCTTTTTTGAACAGGTATCATTATCATGTTTGCCTTTCTTTGCCAACCAGCATAATTACCAATCATATACAGTTTAGCTAAGTCAATCAAAGCACAATTCTGAGTCAGAGATTTAGAGAAGTGTCATGGTACCTGACTTAAGTTTTGAAAATAGATCATATTCTTTTTCCCCAGTTGGGCCCCATGTATACCTCTCAGCAAACTTGATGTTAATTGCTTTGTTGTAGTGTAGGTCAAGAGTGCTGTCAGTTCTTTCTGATTATATTTTTCCTGGAGCTTTTTAGTATCCAAACTTGTCTTGCTCTATCACACACAATTGATGTTAAACATGATCAGCAAATTAACATACTGCCCAAACAATTTCCTGTGGCTGTTAGGCAGTCTGATCAGAAGCTGTTCTGAGCTTCACCACAAATGAGTAAGTCTAATTTGGGAAGAAAAAAAAAAAAGTAGCAAAGCTTTCAGTTCTACGGTGTAGAATATAATGGTCCCTTTATCGTGAGGATATGTTGGACATGGCACAGGTGTATTTACACAAAGGATTGTGATTCTGGGGCTGTGACCCTTAATCACGTGTGTTCTAAAGGATTTGTACATAGAAGGGCTTCTGGATTGGGCTTACCAAATATCCACTGAGAATCTGCTGGAATGTCCATGCTGCAGGATGGATAAGAATCAGAAACGACTCTCATCTATATGCCAGTGAAAGCAGAACCAAATCCAAACTAATCTGGGTTCAAATCCTCTATTCCAAACTTTTCAAGGACAATTGACTGGTTATTGAAGAATAAATTTTTGTTTTTCGGATTATAAAAGAAAGACATTTAGAAACTTGAAAAATTTGGGGCATTGGGGTGGCTTAGTCTGTTAAGTGTCCGAGTCTTGATTTCAACTGAAGTCATGATCTCAAGGCCCTGGGATTGAGCCTTGCATGGGGCTGTGTGCTCAGTGGGGAGTCTGCTTGAGATTCTCTCTCTCCCTCTCCCTCTGCCCCTTTCCCCGCTTGCATCTGCATGTGTGCACTCTCTTTCTAAAATAAAAATAAATAAATCTTTAAAGAATTTTGAAAAATTTGCAATATTCAGAAAAGAATACAGAAAAAAATCAACTTGACAACCATTAATATGATAGCTATTCCCTTTCAATGTTTTCTTTGCACACATATGTATAATTATATCATATTTGTGTTTCCAGTAGATCTATATCATTTATGCCTTGCTTTTTACCCCATGGCATTAACAAACTATGTGAATTTTCGAAGCTATTAATGTTCTTGAAAACATTTTACTGGCTTCATGGTTTTCAAAGTTATGTATGTGCCCCCATGTATTTAATCCTTCTTTTATTTATGTGCATTTAGATTGTTTCCAATCTTTCTTGATTATTATTAACTCTCTGAGGAGCATCTTAATGCATTTGTGTTTGTCTGCATCTCTGATTATTTCTTTTGTCTAGGTCACAGAATTGCTACTTCTGGTTTTAAAGTTATGAACCTAAGTTCTTTTATATTTACATAGTATTACCTGTTCATGACTTAAATTTCAGTAAATCTGATGGCTTTGTGATTAAAATATTATTAGACTTTTTTAAAACCAGAAAGGAACCTGGCTTTCTTCTTCTTAGAGGGAGTAACTTTCAAAAGTTTTGTTGTTTCTTACAGTATTTAACACCCTATTATCTAATAACAAGTGTAGATTGCTGTGTCCTAACTTTTCAGAATTAGACATCATTTATTGTCCTTCAGCTGTGAAAGACATACATTTAGTTTTCTTAAATCGCTTTCCTTTCTCCTTACCATTTTCTCAAACACTTCTTTTCTTTTACTCACCCAATATAATTATGACAAATATTGGTTAATTACATCAGTATTCAGTGTTTATGGCATTATGATTGTGTAAATATTATTCTCAGGTGAGCCTAAGTATATATGCTGGAATTTATTTCTTGTGAAACTTAATTCTTCCTGGGGCTCATAATTGCCTTTACTTTTTATTGGTGGTTTTTCTATATACCTATTACCAATTCGTCTCCACATTCTTTAAGAAAATTATAGTAGCCAAGTATATCGACAAATATAAAAGAAAATCTGTAGCTTTTATATTTTATATCTGTATCCCTCCGGGAGTTCTCTGACAACCTATTTTAAATAGGTTGTTCCAAGGCAACTCCAGTTCCTGGCAACCACTAATCTTTTCTTCTCCATTTCAAGAATGCTATATAAGTAGAATCATACAATATATAACCTTTCCATTGTTTCTTTTTTCAATCAGAAGAATCCCCTTAAAACTATCTAAGTTGTGTGTGGATCCATACTTTGTTCCTTTTTATTAGTGAGTAGTATTCCGTGGTATGGATACACCACAGTTTATTAGACCATCTGCCCACGGAAGGACATGTGGGTTTTCTATTTTCAGCTAAGGGTCATTTATTTTCCACAAAATTTGGCTTGATTTTTATCTCCAAAAACAGTATCATAGTTAAATATGTGCCTCCTCCCTCACTTAAGAGTGGCTTTTATAACCTATGAATGTCTGTGTCCTAGGACTTTGCATAGTTCTGCCTTATGATAAATTCTAAGAATAAATTTGATTTCTGAACAACTGAGATTTGAGTAACAGAAGAACGAGTAACGACTGTAGGATTCTAGAGATCACTGGGTTTAGAAACTCTCTCCTGGCTTCACAGAATAAAAAGGACTTCTGATAATACTGTCTATTGAAGATCAGTATGATATTGTCAAGCAGCAGCATGCCATGGAAAAGTTGCCCCATTGCTTAATAAAAGCTGCCAGCAAAGAAAGTATATTAAAACAACTGAACGGATTGAGTTGGATGGAGTTGAGTTTGTGCAGACGAGTCAAGGGAAATAGGATGGAAGGGTACCTTGAGACCAGACTGAGCATGACCTGAATATCCAGCTAAAGATTTAGACTTTTTCTCACAGAGTTTCAAAGGCCACATCAGGCTTATGTTTATAGAAGGACTGATGAAAACTGCATTTTAGTAAGTGATTGGTGGCATTCGTCACAATACTGTGGTTATTTATGTTCAGATGATATGTATATCCTTCCCTGGGGTTGGATAGATCTCAAGTGCTATCCCATTTTTGAATAAGCAGTCACATGAAAGGTTTCTCTTACCAGTTAGGGGGAGGAGTGTTTACAAAGGGGGAGGAGTTCTAAAGGCAGTCATCAGAACGCTTATCAGACCGGGAAGAATAGGGACTGAGACATTTCAGTTCCCGAAACCTGTAGCCATTTTTGCCTTGCTTCCTGTCCTCACCGTCAAAGCCTCATAATGACAGTAAAGTATGTAGACCCCATGACTTTGGCTCCTTGCATGTAATTTACATATAATCTATCATTTAATCCTCACTGCAAATTTGTGTGGAAGGTATTTTTACTTACATTATAGAGATGAAGTACCTTGGTCCTATGGATATGTCTTGTGAGGCTACAAATAGGCCAAGAGTATACTACCTTTCCGAGGAAAAGTAGAAGAAAGAGAGCATGCCCATGAAAGAGTTTCGAGGATCTTCAAAAACCAAACTAGAGGACTTCTGGTACCATCATTAAATCAAAATGGGAGCAGTGATACTATGTGTGGAAGAAAACCAACTGGGCAGAGCACACAGAGAAAGGAAATTGGAGTGAAATAGAAGCAGATGACCCAGACAGTCCTGGGTAGGGACCCCTGAAAGCACTGCAGGGATGATGATTATATGCCTTATTGACTCCTGATATATGAGTCCTTTAGGGCAACTTAAAGAAATAGGATATATCGTATTTGTATTAATATTGATAGCAATATGGAGATTGAGAGAGATGTTATTTTAAGGAATTGCCACCTGCAATTGTAGGTGCTGGCCAATCTGAAATCTGCAAAGCAAGGCAGAAGGCTGGTGACTCAGAGAAGAGTTGATTTTGCAACCTTAAGACTGGAGGCCAGCCGGAGGACATCCAGAGGCTGTCCAGAGGCCATACAGAGGCAGTCTGGAGGCTGTCTGCAGGCCATATAGAGGCAAAATTCCTTCTTTATTGGGGAACCTCAGTCTGTTCTCTTAAGACTGTCAACTTCTCTTAAGACTGTCAACTGATTAAATGAAGTCCATTCACATCGTGGTGGATAATTTGCTTTACTTAAAGTCTACCCATTTCCCTTAGGCGTTCTGGGCCTGGAAAAGTCAACATCTTTCAGATGGTTGGTGAGAAAAGGGTATTTAAATTCATCTTTGTCCATATGCTGCCTCCACGGGAACAAGGCTCTCTAAAAACCTGGCCTTGCCCACTCCATTCTTTTGTCTTGTGTCCATTGTTAAAAGACACATTGGGAGTTTATTTGAAATCAGGCAGTGCCCCACCAGAAGGGGTTAGCAGCTTTCTACCAACAGAAGCTAGGGAGAGACTTTTCAGGAGAAAAGGCAGAGAAAAGTAAGGAAATTATTGATTGGCTGTAGCTTAATGCCTCGTTGGCTGCTAGGCTGATTGGTTGTCCCTAGTGTTTTGACTTCACACCCTTGAGGCAATTTGTAGGCTTAGATTTTGGTTTCTTACATAGGCAGCCAGGACATTAGTGCCACATCAGTACAATGGCTTCCTTGTTTAATGAATTTGACACCGCCTCTAACCACATACACTGACCACCCTGAGCTTTTCCTCTTCCTAATCACATTAAGATTCTTTGTAATCCTGACCTTCAATCTATATTATGTCTCCTTCCCAAGATACTCTCCTCCTAAGCATCTACTTCGGTAACTTCTGCTGATCCTTTCTGTGTAGATGAAGAGTTTCTCTTCCTATGAAATAACTTTTCTGACCTGTATTACTAGAGAGCTAACCGTTTGTACTGTGCATTAAATACGTGCTCTATCAGAGTGTCTGTTGACACAGGTCTGTTTGCCTATCCCGGTACCCAAACTCTTAAAGACAGGAAGTGTGTTATTTATTGTAGTATCCCCATGTTTGACATCTAGAAGGGACCCAAAATGCATTTGTTGAGTAAACAAGTGAATGAGTCTTTATTACTTGAAGGTAATATTTTAATATGCTAGAGCAATTATTTTTTCCCAGATGTGTTATTCTCCCTAATGAAGTAATTAGTCTCTCACCAATTTGTATAAGTTTTCTTTTAAATAGCAGATTTATGCAAATTAATTTTAGCACACAGTACTATGATTTTTAAAAAACGAAGCCAATGTTTATTTAGGAAACTCAAAAGAAAAGCTAAAGACTCAGTGAAATATAAAGATTTGCCAGAATAGTGGTACCTACCTCTGGGTTATTTTTTTCACAAGGGAAAACCAAAACCAAAAATGAAACAAAAAACAAACCATTTTTCACGAGGCATTGAAATTTGATCACCAGGCAAAGGAATAATTAACAAGAAAATAATGTAGAATTTGTTTTATAGATTGTGAGTAATTAAAAAGGTATTCATTAGATAAACAACAATACAAATTGCAAAAATGTTAGATAAACAAAAATATAATTAATGCTATGTATATTGAATAATAAAATATTGTTTTTGGAAGCCTAGTTATTTTGGTACTATTTAAAACACTACCATTAGCTAACTGTAAGTCTATGGGAAGTATCCTTCTACTCTCTCACTTCAGTTTCTCTACCCACAAAATCGTTCCAAAAATGCTCTAAATTCTGAACTCTAAAATGTCTTAAGATTTAACTTCACCTGTTTCTATGATAAAAAACAAAATAAAACAAAACAAAACAAAAAACTAAGATGTGATACCCAAAATATTCACTAGATGGCAGGGTTCCCATTTCAAAGGAAGAGCTACTTTTGTTGTTCCAAAGTGAGAGTCTGCAACAAACAGAATTTGAAATGTGTTTATTCGTACGGCTATAAAAATGGCACAACTGATCCACTTTTCCACTGGGTTCCATGTTTTTCAGTGATTTGCAGCCAGTTTTTTTTTTTTAAGGCAGATTGAGGAAGTTATTTGATATGCAGTCAAATTATTTCCAAATAATCACAGTTAATCCCTAGTTCTTCTTTTTAATCAGACATTACATGTCCACAGTGTCATTAGCTGATTTGAAAAAAAAAAAAAAAAAAATGGAACAATTCATTAAGTAGTTTGTGATTTCTGAGCACAGTTCCACAGAGCCCTCAGCAAGTGTAAGTGTGAACATCTCTGGAATTTCTTTTCAGTTACAGAAAGCCTAAACAACACCTGCTAAATTTCATTGAATTCCTGACAGGATGTTCATTGCAATTTAAAAACTATTCGTACCCTCGTCAGTTAGGACTGGCTGAGACCGAATACTGCAAAGGTAAATGGAACTGAATTTCTAGACAAGTAAAGGTGCTTTGATCAACTAAGTAAATGTATGTGGGTAATCTTTGCAAAAGAAATGGCATGCATACAAACAAAGATATGTTTACTATTACCAATTATTATGATTATTATTGTTGCTGACTTGTTTCTTCTAAAACCTTCCCAGCAGTGTTTACCAAGAAACTTAAGGAAAAGATATACATTTCTTCCAAGTCTCACATAGCAGACCAACTGTGTCTCAAACAAAATACATTTTTTCCACTTGCAAAGTTCATACTGAGTAACACTTTATTAAAAGAAAAAAAGGAATCATCAAGACTTCTCTCAACATTCCAGATTTTCTCATTCCCAATATTTTCCAGAAATTGCTAGACTCTCTAGTTTAAACAGATGAAAATTATCCCAAGGCAGAGTTATCTGAAGCATTTCTATTTGCCTTTCTATTTGCAAAACAACATAACACATTAAAAAGAATCCCTCTTAACATAAAACAAAGTGATATATTGTGTGGTCTTGAGGGTAAAATATGAAACAAATACACAAAAGAGCTACCTCCATCCATTTAAAAACAACAACAACAAAACCAAGTTATTCTTGATCATCCCCTCCTCCCCTTGTGATGGACAATAGGGTCTTTAAATCCTTCTCTGGCTCTGGGCAGTGTTTAGACACAAAGTATTTTCATATATCATGAGATCTCTGTCTTCCTGCCTAATCCTACTGTATCATAATGCCTCATAGCACAATGGAGGTGCATGCATGCCTAATTTCCATAAATTACACAGCCCGACGTTTTCATAAAGACAAATTCCAATTGTAAACTATTAAACCCAATTCAGCGTCCTTTGATGTCTCTGAGAAAAACGGGAAGTTTAAACATTCCCACATGGGAATGTGTCCCCTGGAGTAGGTGAATGCAAAGGAGGGAGGTGATATTTGCCCCTCGTCTCTCTTCATTGACGTGGGTGTGTTTCCCTCTAGAGAAACTTTTAAAAAATAAATCCTAAATGCTGGGGGCAAACTAACATATTATCACTTCTCCCAAAAGTTAATCTCTAGATCTGAATCCATAGAAAGTCTGTTTCTCTCTGACCCTCTGACTTGATTTCTCCCTCTCAGGTGGAAAGCCAGTCCAGCTTCCCCTAAGCAATAGTCTTACTTGTTAGATGATTTGGTGTTAATTATTTTTCTTTGTTTCTAGACTCTGTCCTTCCAAGCTCCTTTGTAACTGGGTCCTGAGATCAAAGCCAACACCAGCCAGGACTTTGTGTTCAGGTACCGTCAGTTTTCATCATTTAGTTGTGGAATTTCCTCGACAGAGCTTGTTCTCAGCACCCTGTTGACATGATTCCGCATGCAGGTTGTAAAGAATTCTGTGAACCTTCTCCCTTCCTGTTTACTTTCACTCCTCAATGGAACCTAGTGCTCAGAAGCGGCTCTTTTAAATCTGAAAGCTGGATCACCTCCCCCAAAGCAGGAAAGGTGTGAAAAGCAAACAGAGGAAAGCAAATACAGTGGCTTTCAACAGTTCCTCAGTGCTTGCTTTGGTCTGAGAGGTGATTCAGGGAGTGAGAATTCTGAGCAGGAGGCAGGATGGGGACCATGGATACATTTCTGGGTCCCGCTGAGTTAGTCCTTCACAGGGTGGCTTTGTTATGAGATGTGAAGTGTTATGAATTCCTGGCACCCCACACTGCACACTGGTGTGCAATATGCAAATGTAAGGGTTTTTAAACACAAGAGAGAGGTCACCAACTAGAACTGGTGAGCTGGAAGCTTCCTTCATCCTGTAATTACTCCTGATGGGATAATACCCGCGTACCTCTGAGAAGAGGCTCTTTTTCCCCCAACTGTGTTGTCAACACTGGCTGGAAACCATGAGGGCCGGGCCAGCGGTGTCCATGTGGGTAATGTCAGGTCCAAATAGGTTGAAATGTCATAACAGAGAAATAGCGCCAGAAGGTCCTTTAACAGCAACTTGAACTTTGGAAGCGCAATACAAAGCAGCTGTTGATAGCTCCAGGCTTGTGGAATGTGGTGGGTGTGAGCCTGAGGTGTTGGTGGGTAGATGGGTGTGGGTCCACTGCCAGGGTGGCACGGGGAGGCAGGCAGCCAAGAGACCAGGAGAGGAGGGGATCCTCTAGGCGCATGGCTGCAAGAGAAAGGTCACAATTTTAGAGTAGATAGGGCGACCCTATCAGTTCCTGGTGCACCATGAAGATTTCCTTAAGTCCGTTTTTGACAGGCTTGCAGCAAAAATGTAGGCATCTGAACCAAGAGAGGGCAGGGATGAGTCAGTACCCAGGGTGGATTTGGGGCGTCTGAAAAGGAGCTTACACAAACTGAGGTTTCATCAATTCAATTTGCGACTTCTTTATAAATTCCTTTTGTTTTTTACAATTAACTCTTGGGTGACATTTTTCTGAAATGATCAGCATCAAGTAAAACACGCTATGCAGACACTCTTCCAAGAAAACGGAAACTTTAATGTGGTTTGATTCTGCTACTTTCCACCAAATCTCAATTTTTGTTTTCATAATCTGGGACTTAAATTCCAGTCTGATAATAAGTGTGTATTTTCTTAATTGATTATAATGTTATGAACACTGTAAGTATATAAATATTTATATATTATTTTAATAGATATATTTATAATAGTTTGTGAAAAGTATTTTCTCATTTGCCTTAGGTATATAAACTTTAACAATAATAACAATAAGTTCAGACTAACTCTACATGTAATTTTATTTCTCATTACCAGTTGGTTATAATACCAGGATACCCCCATATCTTTATGCTTCTACTTTTATTCTTTACTCAGTCAAATGCCACAGAAATTTCATTTATGCTTTATTGAGCACCTACTATGTACCAGCCTCTCCTAGGTGCTGCAGAGAAGTGAAGCAAGACTACAAAGTCTTTGACATTTTTGAATTTGCCTTTATTGGAGGTTAAAAGACATCTTCTACTTCCTTTCTTCCTCTAGACCTTCTTTCTCTTCCTCTTATTTTGAGTACATGCAAATAAACGTTTTTCTCCTTTACTGTTGAAATTGAAAAATGTTTGAGTATAATACTGTGATGTGTAAAATGAGAGGATAAAATGAGACTGTGTCTCTTTTTACTAATTTTTCCTAGTCTTTGGAGTACCTTTCAAAATATGAATTAGTATGTTAAACATGCTTGCATCCTCTTTTTTTTTTTTTTTTTTTTTAAGATCTTATTTAATTATTTGAGAGAGAGTGAGCACAAACAGGGAGGAGTGGCAGAGGGAGAGGGAGAAGCAGTCTTCCCGCTGAGCAGGGAGCCCAGGACTTGATCTCTAGACCCTGAGATCATGACCTGAGCCAAAGGCAGATGCTTAACCAACTGAGCCACCCAGGTGCCCCACATCTTCATGTTTTATTTTAATCTTTTCTATTACTGTTTTTGTCTCCTTATCTTTTTATTCTGACATCTAGTATCATTTGTTAGGTTGGTTCTCTTCACTAATTTGTTCTTTGTATTCAGTTACAATCCACATTACAGTTTTTAGCTGAGCAATTATACATTTAATCTCTGAGTGTCCTTTCCTGATCTTATACCATGCCCTCTTCAGGACAGCCTGTTCTAGTGGTTTTGCTTCTTTGTGTAACTTCTCTAACTGAAGACCAAAATCCAGGTGTATTTCTTGCGGCAACTCTGTTCCACTGACATGAGTTTGCTTCTTCCTCAGACTGTTCTCCTTCTTTTGAACCATGGTCTCTTTTCTCTGTCTGAACGTTCCTTTTTGCTCTTCTTTTTGGAGAGAGGGCCCTGCTGGTTTTGTATGGATGGTGTAGGTTGAAATGCGTCCTGTCAGTGAGGTTTTCTGTTTGATTCTTACAGATCCAAAAGGAGGGATAAAGGAAAAGTTTATTTGATTCTATGTCCTCCTAACCATTGCTGAGATCTAGCAATGAGAAACAGCAGGTGGGTGGTGGGGATTAAAAAGGGAGCTAATGCCATGACTTTCACTGGGCCAAGTAATGCCATTTGGTCAAGACTTTCCAGGGGCCCTCCTACATGGTTCTCTTTTCCTGTCACCCCCAGATGCTATGATGGACTCTCTGGTCTCTGTGAGCTCTGGCATCAGAAGTGCTAGTACCCTTCCTGGGGGTCCTTGAGAGTTGTGCAATCCATTCCACCTTTTCTATTAGACCTGTTCCATTTTTTATCCTCTAGAAAACAATGCTACTCCTTCATACAAAAGGAATTTCTATCCACTTTTACATTAATTTGATGCTGTTCAAACTATTTTTGGCCCAGACTATCAGCTCTTCCCCCTCCAAAACTTCCTTCCTTTTTTTCTTCTATAGAGTTAGATGCTTTGGCTGGTTTCTTGGCTGATCAGCTAAAGATCATCTAACCAGCCTTTCTCCCAGTTGTTTTTGATCATGTGATTGAATCATGTGACTGGATAGGGGGCTTGATTTCAGACATGTGGCATGCCTTTTAAAGGAAAGGAACTCATGTTTTCCTTTTTCTTTCCTGTTCAGTGGAATGTGCATGTGGTGGAAGGAGCTAGAACAGTCACCTTAGGCCCGAGATACGAACTGCATATTAGGGACAACAGAACAACTAGATCGAATAAGCCTGGGTTCCAGAAAAACAAAACTGTGTATCACACCTGGAATATGTATACTGGGACTGTCATGCAAGTGAGAAATAAACCTCTCCATCATTTTAGTACTGTTATACTGGCCTCTGTCACATGTAATAGAAATCTCTCTGTACCACACTGTCTTGGTTTCTAGCAGCAAGGTAAGCTTTTCCTTATTTTCTTCTTATGTCAATCATTTTTGTGGAATCTGGGAGGAAGAGACGTTACCACCTGCTCCCATTCCTGAAATGATCTCGAAGACTGGTGGAATTCTATATTACAACAATATCTCTTGAGCTGTGATTGGTTTTTCCCTTCCCTACCTGCTTTTTGCCGTGCTGCTATTATAACGCCAAGAGGTCATGCTTTTACTCATAGATGAAACACTTTCATTTAGAACCTACTACTATCCAGCTCCACTAAGTACGAGAGATACTTTAGGACTTTTCCAGGACCTATCATGTAATAGAGAGAGATAGAAATGAAAAAAGTAAACACACTAAAGCTCATAGGGAAGAATGTACAGGGGACAACAAAAGCATGGAGGACTGGGTAGAAGATGACCTTTGACCCAACAGGGTCTCTGCCCCTCCCATTTATAGGCTTTTAAAGGATTTTTATCCCTTTAATATTTCATTTCTGTGAGACTCCCAGTCACATATACTGATTTATTTTTCTTTCTTTGTTGTGAAGAATGAGTGGTAATTAGTTAATGAGCTCGAGATAATTGTTAATTAAGTTGTAAACACTTGTGGTAGTACTAAGAAGTGACTTTATTATAGAATTCCAGAAATATTTAAGTATTAACATTATAGAATTCCCACCCTTCTACCTCCTAGAGCAGACATTTTCCTTGTGATAAAATTTGCTATAAATTATATGCTTAAGATAAGCATAGACCTTTCAGTGCTAAGCAAATTGTCAGACAAGAAATACGACCAGTGACCATTTGTTGAGGGAGGGCAGGAAAAAAAGAAAGAAGGAAGGATTAAATGAATACATTATGGCATAGCCTGTCTTGCTGACTAGATTATAAGAAACCACAACTTCTATTTATTATGCATGAGGCTTGTTAAATATGTCTGATGCATTATTTAAATTGTTATTATCAAAGAAAAAGTAACATTGGGAAAACATAGGTAGTCGGGTCATTCGTGTTGGTGTCAAGAGACTAAAGTTAACCTTGAAGCTTGACAACTTACTAACTTGGTTGTCCTTGGCACAGTAATTAACCTCTGTAATCTCAAGTTCCTCATCTGTTACTTGGGCATTTTATCTATTCTGTACTCCTTTAGTGTCAATGAGATGGGATAGCTACAAAGCCTATGTAGTAAAGATCCAAGGACATAGTAAATACCTAGTAAATGTTAATATAATGTGCATGTTAATAATAGTACTATTTTTTATTTGCAATGTTTAAAATAAACAGAAAAGTTTTATTCTATTTTATTTTTAAAATATTTTATTTATTTGAGAATAAGAGTGAGAGTGAGCGAGAGCAAGAGAGAGAGCATGAGCTGGGGGTGGGAGGCAGAGGGAGAGGGAGAACCAGGCTCCTCACTGAGCGGGGAGACAGATTTGGACTGGATCCCAGGACCCTGGGATCATAACCTGAGCTGAAGGCAGATGCTGAACCAACTAAACCACCAGGCACTCCCAAAAGTTTATATTTTAAATAATAAATATCCATTTTTATAAAGATATGCAAAAACTATCTGATTGGAAATAGGCATTTTTTTATCTCTTTGAAATTATTTTCCCATTACAATTTACCCATATATTATTCCAGTGTACTTTTATTTTGAAAGACTTTTATTGATTCACCATCTTGCATTGCTGTAACAAAAATATGTAAAAAAATTAGAAATTAAAATTATTTTTTGTGACCATAAAGCTCTAAGTATTTTGTAGTTTCTTCTGGATGAGATTCTCAATTAAAAAATTGATATGTAAAAGAACTTAGCAAACTCAACACCCAAAGAACAAATAATCCAATCAAGAAATGGGCAGAAGACATGAACAGACATTTCTGCAAAGAAGACATCCGGATGGCCAACTGACACATGAAAAAGTGCTCCATATCACTCGGCATCAGGGAAATACAAACCAAAACCACAATGAGATATCACCTCACACCAGTCAGAAAGGCTAAAATTAACAAGTCAGGAAATGACAGATGCTGGCGAGGATGTGGAGAAAGGGGAACCCTCCTACACTGTTGGTGGGAATGCAAGCTGGTGCAACCACTCTGGAAAAAAACATGGAGGTTCCTCAAAATGTTGAAAATAGAACTACCCTATGACCCAGCAATAGCACTACTGGGTATTTACCCTAAAGATACAAACGTAGTGATCCGAAGAGCACATGGACCCGAATGTTTATAGCAGCAATGTCTACAATAGCCAAACTATGGAAAGAACCTAGATGTCCATCAACAGATGAATGGATAAAGAAGACGTGGTATATATAGACAATGGAATACTATGCAGCCATCAAAAGAAATGAAATCTTGCCATTTGCGACAACGCGGATGGAACTAGAGGGTATCATGCTTACCGAAATAAGTCAAGCAGAGAAAGACAACTATCATGTGATCTCCCTGATATGAGGAAGTGGAGATGCAACATGGAGGGTTAAGAGGGTAGGAGAAGAATAAATGAAACAAGATGGGATTGGGAGGGAGACAAACTATAAGTGACTCTTAATCTCACAAAACAAACTGAGGGTTGCTGGGGGGAGGGGGGTTGGGAGAAGGGGGGTGGGGTTATGGACACTGGGGAGGGTATGTGCTATGGGGAATGCTGTGAAGTGTGAAAACCTGGCGATTCATAGACCTGTACCCCTGGGGATAAAAATATATTATATATTTATTTTAAAAAATTAAAAAATTTAAAAAAATTTGATATGTAATTGGCAAAAACAATATGAATATATCAAGATGTTGCTAATATTAGTTATTAAATGTAAAAGGTAAAATTTTGTTGGAAATTCACTTCTTGTTGAGATGGGTGGGACTGAATTTCAAGTTTTGACTAAGGAGGCTTCACTGACGTCCCTGTTTGAACTGTCCTGTTGTTAAGTAAATCAGAGGTTTCCCTTTAAAGCAACTCACCATAGTTACTTACATTAGGCATGAGGGTCTCTTCTTAGTTTTAAAGAAATCTAGGCTAAGTGGTTGTGAAACTAGAAGTGAAGAAAGAGAGCCGACCAGTTACTTTCTCAGCTAGTTTAACACCAGGAATTCTGACATATATTGAACATATGGAAAATGATTCCCAAAAAATGAACTGTGCAGATTTAACCTCGAGGTGGAGGCAGTTGCGAAGAGAAGCAAAGATAAGTGAGACAAATGGGAGTTAAAGTACACCACATTGCCTTGTATATTTTAAAAATACTTTTTGTTCCTTTCTCTAAGTATAAAACATGCTAGTGGTGGAAATTTCTACCATATAATAAATTTTAACGAACAATGAAGCTACAATCATTTACATAAAAAATCAAGGTTCTCTGTTAAACACTACGAGAAACACTATACTTTGAGTAGAACACTTTTTAAGGTATTTCTATGAATTTATTTGCATTTTAGGCATTTTTTACCATTTAATTTTATTTCTTTTCAGTGTTCCAGCGTTCATTGTTTATGCACCACACCAAAATACCCACCACCAAGCTCGCCCAACCCCCCACCTGTCCCCTCCAAAACCATCAGTTTGTTTCTCAGAGTCTACAGTCTCTCATAGTTTCTCTCGCTCTCTGATTTTCCCCCACTCACTTTTCTCCATCTCCCCATGTCCTCCGTGTTATTCCTTATGCTCCACAAGTAAGTGAAACCATATGACAATTGACTCTCTCTGCTTGACTTATTTCACTCAGCATAATTTCTTCCAGTCCTGTCCATGTTGATACAAAATTTGGGTCTTCATCCTTTCTGATGGAGGCATAATACTCCATTGTATATATGGACCATATCTTCTTTATCCATTCATCTGTTGAAGGGCATCTTGGTTCTTTGCACAGTTTGGTGACTGTGGCCATTGCTGCTATGAACATTGGGGTACAGATGGCCCTTCTTTTCACTACATCAGTATCTTTGGGGTAAATACCCAGTAGTGCAATTGCAGGGTCATAGGGAAGCTCTATTTTTAATTTCTTAAGGAATGTCCACACTGTTTTCCGAAGTAGCTGCACAAACTTGCATTCCCACCAACAGTGTAAGAGAGTTACCCTTTCTCCACAACCTCTCCAACATGTGGTGTTTACTATCTTGTTGACTTTGGCCATTCTAACTGGTGTAAGGTGGTATCTCAATGTGGTTTTGATTTGAATCTCCCTGGTGGCTAATGATGATGAACATTTTTTCATGTGTCTGTTAGCCATTGGTATATCTTCTTTGGAGAGGTGTCTGTTCATGTCTTCTGCCCATTTTTTGATGTGATTATCTGTTTTGTGTGGGTTGAGTTTGAGGAGTTCTTTATAAGTCTTGGCTATTAGCACTTTGTCTGTAGTGTCATTTGTGAATATCTTCTTTCATACTGTGGGTTCCCTCTTTGTTTTGTTGACTGTTTCCTTTCTGCTGTGCAGAAGCTTTTGATCTTGATGAAGTCCTAAAAGTTCATTTTGCTTTTGTTTCCTTTGCCTTTCAAAGAAGTTACTGTGGCCAGTGTCAAAGAGATTACTGCCCATGTTCTCCTCTAGGATTTTGATAGATTCCTGCCTCATGTTGAGGGTCTTTTATCAATTTTGAGTTTATCATTGTGTGTGGTATAAGAGAAAGGTCAAGTTTAATTCTTCTAGATGTAGCTGTCCAATTTCCCCAGCACCATTTATTGAAGAGACTCTTTTTTTCCACTGTGCATTTTTTCCTGCTTCATCAAAGATTATTTGACCATAGAGATGCAGGTCCATATCTGGGCTCTCTACTCTGTTCTGCTGGTCTATGTGTCTGTTTTTGTGCCAGTACCATGCTGTCTTGGTGATCACAGCTTTGTAGTAAAGCTTGAAATCAGGCAACGTGATGCCCCCACTTATGTTTTTCTTTTTCAACATTTCCTTAGCAATGTGGGGTCTCTTCTGGTTCCATGTAAATTTTAGGACCGTTTGTTCCAGCTCTTTGAAAAATGCTGAGCAATTTGGTCAGGATGGCATTGAAAGTATAGATTGCTCTAGGCACTATAGACATTTTAACAATGTTTATTCTTCCAATCCATGAGCATGAAATGGTCTTCCATCTTTTTGTGTCTTCTTCAATTTCTTTCCTAAGTGTTCTGTAGTTCCTCAAGTACAGATCCTTTACCCTTTTAGTTAGGTTTATTCCCAGGTATCTTATGGTTCTTGGTGCTCTAGTAAATGGAATCGATTCTCTAATTTCCCTTTCTATATTTTCATTGTTAGTGTATAAGAAAGCAACTGATTTCTGTACATTGATTTTGTATCCTGCCACATTAATGAATTGCTGTATGAGTTCTAGTAGTTTGCGGGTGGAGTCTTTTGGGTTTTCCATATAAAGTATCATGTCATCTGTGAAGAGAGAGTGTTTGACTTGTCCTTTGCCAATTTGAATACCTTTGATTTCTTTTTGTTGTCTGATTGCTGTTGCTAGGACTTCTAGTACTGTCGAGCAACAGTGGTGAGATAGAGCATTTTGTCTTGTTCCTGATCTCAAAGGGTAGACTGTCAGCTTTTCCCCATTGAGAATGATATTTGCTATGGGTTTTTCATAGGTAGATTTTATGAAGTTGAGGAATGTTCCCTGTATTCCTGTATTTTGAAGCATTTTAATCAGGAGCGGTTGCTGTATCTTGTCAAATGCTTTTTCTGCATCAATTGAGAGGACCATGTAGTTCTTCTCTCTTCTCTTACTGATTTGTTCTTTCACACTGATTGATTTGTGAATGTTGAGTCACCCTTGCATCCCAGGATAAATCCCATCTGGTCATGGTGGGTAATTTTTTTAATGTACTGTTGGATCCTACTAGCTAGGATCTTATTGAAAATGTTGGCATCCATATTCATCAGGAATATTGGTCTGAAATTCTCCTTTTTGGTTGGGTCTTTACCTGGTTTGGGGATCAGGGTAATGCTGGCTTCATAGAAAGTGGCTGGAAGTTTTCCTTCTGTTTCTATTTTTTGAAACAGCTTCAGGAGAATATGTTTTATTTCTTCTTTGAATGTTTGGTAGAATTCCCCAGGGAATTCATCAGGTCCTGGGCTCTTGTTTTTTGTTGATCACTGCTTCAATCTCGTTACTAGATATTGTTCTATTCAGGTTGTCAATTTCTTCCTGATTCGGTCTTGGAAGTTTATATGTTTCCAGGAATGCATCCATTTCTTTTAGGTTGCTTAACTTATTGGCATATAACTCTTGATAATAATTTTTGATGATTGTTTCTATTTCCTTGATGTTTGTCATGATCTCTCCCCTTTCACTCATAATTTTATTAATTTGAGTCCTCTCTGTTTTCTTTTGGATTAATTGGCCAGCGTTTTATCGATCTTATTGATTCTTTCAAAGAACCAGCATCTAGTTTTGTTGATGCGTCCTACTGTATCTCTAGTTTCTATCTCATTTATCTCTGCTCTAATCTTGATTATTTCCCTTCTTGTGCATGGGGTTGGTTTAATTTGTTGTGATTTTCCAGTTCTTTAAGGTGTAAAGAGAGCTGGTGTATTTTGGATTATTCAATTTTTTTGAGGGATGCTTGGATGGTTATTTATTTCTCTCTTAGGACCCCCTTTGGTATATCCCATAGGTTTTGGACCAAAGTGTCTTCATTCTCATTGGTTTCAATGATTGTTTAAGTTCTTTGATTTCCTGGTTGATCCAAATATTCTTAAACAAGGTGTTCTTTAGCTTCCAAGTGTTTGAATTCCTTCCAAGGTTTTTCTTGTGGTTGAGTTCCAGTTTCTAAGCATTGTGGTCTGAGAATATGTAGGGAATTATCTCAATCTTTTGATATTGGTTGAACCCTGATTTGTTGACCCAGTATGTGGTTATTCTGGAGAAAGTTCCATATGTGCTTGAGAAGAATGAGTATTCTGTTGTTTTAGGGTGGAATGTTCTGTATATATATATGAGATATATATATATATATATGTGTGTGTGTGTGTGTGTGTATACATGCATACAAATATATACATATATATGTGTATATATACATATATATCTGCATATGTACATACATATACATACATGTATGTGTGTGTGCATGTATATTTATATTATATATATATATGGATATATCCGTAGATAGCTGTGTGTATATATATACATGTATATGATATATCTGAATATGTATATACATATCATACATGTACACATATACATATGTGTACATACATGTATGTATATGTAGACATATATGCATATGTATACACAAATTTGTGTATACATATGCAGATATAGATATAGATATATCTATATATACATATATATGTATATATATACATATCTACAGATGCATATATCTTTAGATATCTATATATCTGTAGATATCTATATATATCATATATATCTGTAGATATCTTTATATAGGTACATGATATGTATATGTATATCTATATATCAGATATATATACATCTGTATATATATACATCGAATGTGTCATTCGATGCTCTTGTTTCTTTTTTGATTTTCTGCTTGGATGATCTGTCTATTATTAAGAGTGGCATGTTAAGATCCCCTACTATTAATGTATTCATATCAATATAATCATTTTTCTTGATTAATAATTGTCTTATATAGTTGGCTGCTCCCATATTGGGGGCATAAATATTTACAATTGTTAGATCTTCTTGGTGGATAGACCCTTTAAATACGATGTAATGTCCTTCTTTATCTCTGACTACAGTATTTAGTTTAAAATCTTACTTGTCCAATATGAGAATTGCTACCAGCTTTCTTTTGAGGCCCATTGGCATGAAAGATGCTTCTCTATCCCTTCACTTTCAGTCTGGATGTATCTTTAAGTTCCAAATGTGTCTCTTTTAGACAGCATATGGATGGGTCCTGTCGTTTTATCCAATCTGCTACCCTGTGCCATTTTATGAGAGTGTTTAGGCCATTTACATTGAGAGTGATTACTGAAAGATACATTTTTATTGACATCATGTTGCCTGTGAAGTCCTTGTTTCTATAGATTTTCTCTGTAAATTTCTGTTCTATGACTCTCTTGGGTTCTTTCTTCTTTTATGAACCCTCCCTTAATATTTCTTGTAGTGCCGGCTTGGTGGTCACATACTCTTATACCTTGCTTGTCTTGGAAGCTCTTTATCTCTCCATGCATTTTGGATGTCAGCCTTGCTGGATAAAGTATTCTTGGCTGCATGTTCTTCTCATTTAGTGCCCTGAATATGTCTTGCCTTGCCTTTCTGGTTTTC
Organism: Mustela lutreola; assembly: GCF_030435805.1. NCBI lineage: Eukaryota > Metazoa > Chordata > Mammalia > Carnivora > Mustelidae > Mustela > Mustela lutreola. Next base: position 54,223,581 of record NC_081290.1, on the reverse strand, counting down.
CAGGTTTCTGTGGACAGGTCTGATGGACTTCTTCTGTATGTAAGGAATCTCTTGCCCCTAGCTGTCATCAGGAGCTCCTGTATAAAATTATGATTCATCAGTTTCACAGTGAGGTGTCTCAAGGTCTTTCTAGATTCTATGATCTTGGGGGGGGGGCAGATCTTTCTGCCTCTAGGACAGGAACGCTTGTTCCATTCCCCAGATTGGGAAAATTTTCATGGAGATTTTGTTGAACTATATCTTCTAGTCTTCTTTCTTTCTCCTCCCCCTCAGGGATCCCAATAATTCTGACGTTGGAATGTTTCATGGCGTTATTTATTTCCCTAATTCTGTTTTCTTTTTTTTTTTTTTATTTTTTTTAAAGATTTTATTTATTTATTTGACAGAGAGAGAGATCACAAATAGGCAGAGAGACAGACAGAGAGAGAGATGAGGAGAAGCAGGCTCCCTGCTCCCTGCTGAGCAGAGAGCCCTATGCGGGACTGGATCCCAGGCCCCTGGGATCATGACCTGAGCTGAAGGTAGAGGCTTAACCCATTGAGCCACCCAGGCGCCCCTCCCTAATTCTGTTTTCATAGTTTGTATGCTGTTTGTTCCAGGTCTCCTCCCGATCCTTTTTCTCTATCATTTTGTCCTCTAGATCACTAATACTATCTTCTGCCTCAGTTACCCTAGCTTTTAGAGGTTTAGATTAGATTGGATCTCACTCATAGCATTTTTAACTTCCTCCTGGGTGACTTTCACTTCTGCCCTAATAAATTCCATGTTGTCATTAATGGTTTTCTCCAACTTAACCATTGCCTGGAAAATTGTTACTCTGAATTCCTTTCCAACATACTGTTTACGTCCATATCCAATAGCTCTGATGGAGAGGGCACAGTCTCTGAATTTTTCCTCTTTTGGGCATTCCTCCTCGTAGTCATTTTGGTGAGATGTGGTTGAGGGAATGTGTAGCTGAATATATTAACTGTGATCCAAGCAAGGTACACCCTGGAATACTTCTGAGCAACAGGAAGTCACCACCAAAAAGAAAGAAAAAAGAAAAAAAAGAGAGAGATTGAGAAGAGACAGGGGAAAAAAAAAAAAGAGAGAGAGAGAGAGAAGACTCAGCCAGAATGGGCCCTGAAGGTAAGGTTTATAAGGTATATGAACAGAAACGGACAAATGAAAAGACCTACAAAAGTAAATGACAAGAAAAAAAGAGCCCATCCAAAATAAAGCCCAAGTATAAGATTTATATAATCCCAGAACAAAAACAAATACACAGAAACACTGACAGAAGAAAAGATGGGAGGGCGGTTATGAATCCTCCTCAGTGTGGGCGAGGAAAGTTGTTTTGATTCTTCCTGAGTGATCTTGATATCTTTGTTAAAGGACTCAACTTTCCAGAGATAAAGGGAGATTAAAACTGGTTTATATATAGGGGTAGTATTGATTAGGGAAGGAGGATTACCTTGAAGCTTTTATCTATAGGTATATTAAAAAAATAGAAAAGCAAAAGAAAAACACAGATATATGTATGAAGAAAGTTCAAGTTAAAAGGTTATTATGGAATTTGTTGTATTGAACCTCTTGTTGTAATGGTAAATAGGTTAAAAAATTTAAAAAGAATGAGAATAGTGAAAATGAATTTAAAAATAAAAGTTGTATCTATGAAATATACAGGTTTTCGGGCAGTACCGGGAGCTTAATATCTTCTTTTCCCCTGATATTGGGGTTTTATAGTTTTATGGGGATCCTGTGGTAGTTGTCCTCTCTTTTTTTCAAGGGGCTTTCTGGGGGAGGGGCCTGCTGAGTTATTCTTCTGTCAGTCTTGCTTGGGTTGAGTCCTCCTGCTCCCTATCAAAGGGCTGGGCTCTGTTGAAACCAGTTTTTCAGGCTTTTGTTCTCTGGAGGTTTTTGTTCTTTGGCATTTTTTTGTGGCTTTTTGGAAGTTTAGTGGAAAGGGAACTGCACCCAGACCTCTGTCTCAGAGAGAAGCCTCAGTCTACTCCCCTCTGGATGGTCCCAAAAATCCCCTCTGCAAAATCTACTGAGCTGTCAACCTCCCACTGGCAGTGCGCACCCCCCAGTCACTGTCTCAGGAGTCACAGAAATCGCCCCTGCTTGTCTCTGTACCCCTGCTACTAAAACCGAGAGCGATATTGGTCCACGGAGCCCACTTCCAGTGGCTGCCTTTGCCGGGACTTCTGTAGACCAGAGACAGAACGCTAAGATTTTCAAGCCCGAGCTGGGAGTGTTCACTCTTGGCGGTTCTAGCACCCACAGGCTAGTGCCCCACACAGAGCACGCTCAGGCATGGGCGAGGAACACACTTCAGTTCAATTGTGCAGTGCGCATGAAGAGTGAAAAAGGCTCTGGTTCCAGAGAGCCCTGGCTGGCGCACTCATCAGACTCCCTCACACGCAGAGGGTGTCTGGCCCATCGCTGAAAAGCCCTCAGCTCAGGGGCAGGGCCTGGAGGCTTTGCTGCACTCTCTCTGGCAGGGGTGGTCTCCAGCAGTGGCTGTCCTGGGTCCACGTGCTTTGGTCTGTGCCTGTGACTGCCCTAGTCTACCAGTTGCCCCTTAAGACATTTTGCTCTTTTTGAGTGCTTTTAACCAGACTCCAAGTTAATGCTGGTCCCCAATCACAGGGCACTCTCGTATAACAGGTTGCTTCTGGTGGCTCCCTCCCCCTTCTGTTTATTCTCCGATATCAGTCGATTCCCACTCGCTTTACCTCTCCACTGGTATCTTCTGCCCCTGTAGAGATCCAGAAGTGTATAATCCTACATCTCAGGCTAACTCCATGGGTGTTCAGAGTGTTCTGGTAGATAATTAGCTCACTTTGGGGGCCAGTTGGAACAGGGTCTCTTACTTCTCCACCATCTTGCCCCGCGCCATTTTAAGCATTTTTTATTATGTACTGTATATTTGTCAACAGATCTTTCTTCCCAAGCTAAGCCTTTAAATTTCTATATTTCTGTCAAAGAACAAAAATTTATGTTTTTATTCATTATAATTCAGTTTAAAATGTAATCTAATTCCTTGTGTGATTTATTTGACCCATGAAATTTGTACAAATAGGTTATTTTATTTCCAAGTAAGTTAGGTTTCTTCTTAGTCAGCCCTTGGTATCTTTTTGTCTTCTCTCAAAACAGCAACCCGAATGATGCTATTAATATGTAAGTCGGATTACGAGTCCTCAAAGTTAAGTCAACATCGATTTTTACAAGACTCCATTATTTTATGTATGATTAAGTTGGAAAAAATTTACCACATAATACAGCACTGATTGCAAGACAAATCTTTACTGTATCTCTTGTTCAGTAAAATGTTAAAATGTGAAAAATGTGAAAAATAAAATGAAACCTATGCCTTAGAATTGATGAAATGGATTATTGTCTCCTCAACTCAAAACTCAGAACTTTGAACCTCTTAGCAGAATCCATAGTAATTACCACAGTCTACAGCACCCTCCTGTAATCTTCCAGTTCCCCTCCCTGCCTGCCTGCCGCTCTCTCCCACATCCTGCTACTTGTACCCCAGCTTATATACCACTGGTCACTCCAGCCTTTGTGAACTTTCTGTGCTCAGACTCCAGACATACTCCTGCCTCAGGGCCTTTCAAATATCCTATCTTTTTTGCTGCTTAATGTCAATTCCCTGCCTGTCAAATTATCACCTGGTTTATTCTCCCTTCTCTCAGGTGTCCACTCTCCCCTTCTCAGGGAAGGTAACCTTCCTCAGCCACCTGATTCAAATTTGGCAATACCCGTTTCCTCTACCATGTCCTCTGATCCTCCTGACCCTTTTTCTTTCTGTCCACCGCACTTATCAGAATTTAACCTGTTGCAGAAAAATCCTCACAATATCTCCCAGTTAATATTTTCTCAATGGAATGCCTCTTGGTTATTAAGGCCCAGACTTCCCAGGGTATTTTTGGATGCAACATTGTTTGGTCAGTGTTTAAAAAGGAAAAGAAAAAAAAAATGATGCCCACAGGTCTAAATACAAGTCTAAATTCAAAAACAAAAACAATGCACATTAAAAATCTTAACTTGTATTCCAAATACAATTGGTAGAGCATTAAAATTTTAGCACATGACAGTTGCATCATCAACTAAGGAGATGTCCAACCTGACACCACAGAGCCAGAAGCTATTTGTAAACAATATCTGTTGTTTGGTGAACAAAGACAGTGTTTTAGTATTTTACATCCTGAGGTAAAGATTTGTCATTAATATTTAGGTATTTGATTGTATTTTTTTTAATTCATTAAAAATGAATCTTTAAGAATTTATTTATTTATTTGTCAGAGAGAGCAAGAGAGCAAGAGGGGGAGAAGCAGCAGGCAGAGAGAGAAGCAGGTTCCCTGCTGAGCAGGGAGCCTGATGTGGGTCTGGATCCCTAGGACCCTGGGATTATGACCTGGGCTGAAGGCAGATGCTTAACAGACTAAGCCACCCAGGTGTCCCTGATTGTCCCTGACTTTAATTATGTTATAGTCTATTGGTTGGATTTGGGGGTTAACTATTTTCCTGATTTAAAGTCATAGGGATATAAAATCAGAATTTCCATGCAAACATACCTTGTTTTAAGGAATGGATGAGATGATTAGTGCTGTTACTTGTAAGTTTCTTGTATGTATTTTACTTATCGTTTTAGGATTGTTATTGCTAGTATCAGTACATTTTTCCTCCAACAAAAGCCCCATAGTGGAAGGTGTTTTGTTTTGTTTGTTTGTTTTTGTTTTTTGATCTGTTTTATTCACTGCTGTATTATTAGAGCTAGAATAGAGCCTGACACATGGTAAGAGTTTAAAAAAAATATTTACTGAGTAAATGATTATTTCTGGCCTTTTTGATTATTCTTGCTTTTTTATATTGCTTTGCAGATAGTCAACTTACTGAATTTTTTATTGCTTCTAAGAATTTTTCAGGTGATGCTTACATATTTTCTCAGTAGAATATAGAATTCTTTAGGAGTGATAATTTTGTTTTCCCTTTTCTTATTTCATTGCCTACAACTTTGAGAAGACATGCAATTTTGGTTTTTAGAGTGGGCTTAACAGCCTTAGTCTTAATTCTCATGGGTTATGTTTTAATGTCTCTGTTGGGGCATCTGGATTGCTCAGTTAGGAATCCAACTCTTGATTTCAGCGCAGGTCTTGATCTCAGGGTGGTGAGATCAAGCCCCACAACAGGCTCCATGCTGAGTTTGGAGCCTGCTTAAGATTCTCTCTCTTCCTCTTCCCCTCCTCCACCCTTCTCTCACATGCCTGCTCTCTTTCAAAGACAAAAACAAAAAGCCCAACCTCTTATCTTTAATATACAGAGAAGTTTATGTTTTTAATTGGCATGAGAAAGTTTTACTGGAATGCTTGCATAGTTTTAGTTTTGCTTCTGTGATGTTAAGATATTATACTTCTTGATATTGATGCACCCTTTCTTTCCTTGGCTAATTGGATTTCACATACTATTTTTTAAATATTCTGTGGATATTGATTGGTATATCTGTCATATAAGCTAGATTATTTCATGATTAAGAACAATCTCAAGGGGTACCTGGATGGTTCAGTTGGTTAAGTATCTGCCTTTGGCTCAGGTCGTGATCTCAGGGTCCTTGGACCTAGCCCTGAATAGGGTTCCCTGCTTCGTGGTAAATCTGCTTCTCCCTCTTCCTCTGTGAGCTCTCTTACTCTCACTCTCTCTCAAATAAATAGTCTTAAAAAAAATCTCAAAAGTCAGTGACTTAAAACAATAAAAACTAGTTCTTAGACTCACAACGTCTGTTTGGGTATGTATAAGTCTCTGGAGCAACTATTCTGCAAATGTTAGCATTACTTTATCTATGTCTGAATGCAACTCCCTCAGTCTCCAGTGCAGGGGAAGAGAGAGGTGAAGAATTGGGCACTGATCATTCAGTGATAGTACCCCCAAATTATATTAATTTCTCTTTTTTTTAAAAAAAGGTTTATTTATTTGAGAGAGAGAGAAAGAGAAAGAGCATGCACAAACTGTGGGGAGGGGCAGTGGGAGAGGAAGAGAGGCAATCCTGAGCAGGCTGCCTGCAGGGCATGGAGGCAGATACATGGCTGGATCTCACAACTCTGAAATCAGTACCTGAGCCAAAATCAGAGAGTCTGATGCTTAACCGACTGAGCCACCCAGGTGCCCCCAAATCATATTAATTTCTGCTCACATTTAATTGGCTATAGATACTCACATGGCCTTTTCTATATTCAAGAAGACGTGGAAGTAAAATCCTTCCATGTGCCAAGAAAGAGGGGAAAAAGAACATTGGTGAACAGTAGGAAATCTGCCACAGTAGGCTAGTATTTTATTGATGGTGTTTATGTGTGCATTCTTAAGTACAATTTTTATGTAACTTTATTTCTTTTGTCATCTTTGTAAAATTTAATTATTGGGGCTATGTTGGGATTCTAAAATGTGTCAGTGCCAGGCAGTGGTATTTGGATGGGGCCTTTGGGAGAGAGTTTGGTTTAGATGAGGTGAGGAGGGTGGGGCCTCATGATGGGATTAGAGTCTTTAGAAGAAGAGATGTCAGAGGGCTTGCTATCTTTCTCTCTCTCTTTCTGTGCTGTCTTCAAGATGGGAAGCGGGCTTGCCCCTGAACTCAATCATGCTTGGCACTCTGATCTCAGCTTTCCAGCCTTCAGAACTGAGAGACAATACAGCTTTAAGCTTCTAGGTTTTTAATACTTTGTTATGGCTACCCTAGGAAACTAAGACAGCATCCCTTTCCAAAAACTAAGGAGAAGCAGCATCTAGTATGCTTCTTTAGATATAAGTCTGCGTAGGTCGCTGTAAACAAAATATTATAGACTGGGCAGTTCAAACAATAGAAATTTCTCTCTCAACAGTTCTGGAGGCTGGATGTCTCAGATCAAGCTGCTGGCAAGGTGGATATCATTCTAAGGCTTCTTCTCTTGGCTTGTAGGTGCTGGCAGCTCACTGTGTGCTTACATGACTTATCTTTCCATATAATGCTATCACACTAAGATGTGGAGCACTACACATTTCATATCTATGAATATTGTTCCAGCCGTATGCTGAATGACACAGATACATTGTGTCACAGCTCTACTGGATGACAGTATACTAAATGACACAAACTTTGAGTGAGGCCTGGAGCAGGAAAGGGCCCTGTAGCAAATCTAGGCCAAAAGACAATCAGCTCTCCTGTTGAGTCATATGACCTTGCAGGCTTGGTGGTATTGGAGTTGTTTGTAGTGGGCAAGGATGCAGTGTGAAATTTTTGACAAGCTCAGTATGAGAATCAAAACTCACACCTCTGGGATTCTAGAATGAGGCTGTACCATTTACCACAGACAACTGTGCATCATTTGAGAGTTTGTGGTATGTTACTGGGTCTTACTAGAGATGGAGCATTTGACTGTTAGATACCAAATGACCCTACAGCCAGGGCTTCTCACTCTGATCTAGGTTCTGTCATAGCCACCAAGCCATAAAGTGGGACAAATCTAGCAGCTGTCCATCCTAAGGTGGAAGTAGTACATCCGGGTTGGACTATTAGAAGGACTGGAGGACATGTGTATGCCCATGTCACCCACCACAATTGCACAGCGCTCACTCCCTGGCCTTCACATATACCTGTTAAGGGGGTTCTATGCAAACATTTGAAGGAGCGGGATAGATAAGCTTGGTTTATGACTGGATTGGCTTGTGCATCAGTGAAAAAAGGTGTGAAGGGGCAGATATATGAGGCACCCAGGTGATTGACTTGGCTGCCTCCTGGTCACCCTTGTCCCATTGCGTGAGTGGATGTGTGCACCAATGGTGGTCTGAGAAGGCTGCGAACATTTGTGTATTAAGGTCTGGCCCACGCTGTCAGAGTAAATCGCCGAAATGTGCCAAGATGATAGCAGAGGGTAAGGGGAATTTAGGATGCCTGGTGGAAATGGGGGAAGTTGAGTGCGGTTGTGCTCCGAGATCAGCTGTGGCCCCGCGCAGGCTATAGTAGTTCCTGGAACTTTTTCCAAGTTCTCGCTTGGGCAGATGCTTCCCAGAGGCTGTAACAGGAGCTTCTCATGGGGTAAGTTACTGTCATTTCCAATCTGAGCTGTTCTTTCCAGAAGAGCCTTCTTCCAGAAGTTTACATTTTGTGGGAAAGGATAACTAATCTTTACTACCCAGTCTGTTGCAACGTCTGAATAGCACTTTCACGGTTACAGTCATGTAAGCATATTTAACCACGATGGGAAGTAGGTGGTAATAATAACTGTCTGTGAGACGGAGGACATGTGTGTGCATGAGTGTATGTGTGTGTACGTGTGTGTGTGTGCATGTGTGTTGGAGGCTGACAAAGGAAACAGAACTAACTCGTCATCTTCCATGGAGGAGTCTAGTAGTTTCCCACTGAAAGCCAAGAGGCAAGTAATAGTGGTAAAAGGCCAGTGAGAAGAAGTGAGTAAGACTATCACCTCAAAGAACGGAGAGTGGTTGCTCTGAGGAGAGGGAAATAGGTAAAGGTTGCTCTTTGTTTTAAAAGGGGAGATATCTGCTTTCTTAAATAGGTGCATTCTTATTTATGACCGAAAACAACAACAAAAAAGAGAAACGTCTGTTTGTCTACTGAGCAGTGTAAATACTTTCAGGGTGATTTTAGTTCTTAATTCCTCACCCCACTTCCTCTTTATAAAGAACAATTTAGGATTTTCTATTCAGTACTTTTAGTGTTAGTTAGTGTTAAGTTATACATTGTAATATCACTTATCTTCTGCTTCACCTTAAACTTTGTGAAGATTTTATATTTAATGATGTTTTAGATGTAGATTTCTGTTATTTCTCTCCTTTCTTCCTTCCCTCCCTTCTCCCCTTCTTTTTTTTTTTTTTTAAGATTTTTTTCATCTATTTGACAGAGAGACATCGAGAGAGAGAGAGAGAGAGAGAGCGCACAAGCAGGGGGAGGAGCAGAAGGAGAGACACAAGCAGGATTTGGGGTTCAATCCCAACTGAGCCAACTCAGCGCCCCTCCTCCCCTTTTCCTAAACTTAATTTTTCTATTCGTGGTTCTTTACTTTGGATTATCTCTATGTAAACCTTTGGATATTTTTGATAACACATTCGGGGAAACAGATGGACATGTGCATCCTGGGATAAAATTCCAGAGAGCACCCGACAAGGATGTTACAAGTGTTCAGGTGTTACAAGATGTTCAAGTGATAATGATGTGCTCTGAAACTTGTGTTCTGTGGTGATGTGGCTCTGATGTTGAATATGTATCTGAACAGTTAGAAAAGATAGATTCACAAAGTATGACTTGAAAAAGCAGTATTTTAGGGGAGCCTGGGTAACTCAGTTAAACGTCCGACTCTTGATTTCAGGTCAGGTCATGATCTCAGGGTCATGAGATTGAGCCCCATGTAGGCTCCATGCTTGGCATGAAGCCTACTTCTTCTTTCTTTTTTTAAATGAAGATTGCTTCTTAACATTCTCCTTCTCCCTCTCCCTCTGCCCTTCCTGCCCCCCGACCCCCACCCCCTGCCCTGGGACTCACTCTCTCTTTCAAAAAGAAAAGAGAAGAAAAGAAAAGAAAAGAAAAGAAAAGAAAAGAAAAGAAAAGAAAAGCAGTGGTTTTTATTTTATTATTTTATTTTTTATTATTTTTTATTTTTTCAGTATTCCAACATTTGTTGTTTATGTGCCACACCCAGTGCTCCATACAATACGTGCCCTCCTTAATACCCACCACCAGGCTCACCCAACCCCCACTTCCTCCCCTCCCAAATCCCCAGTTTGTATCTCAGAGTCCACAGTTTCTCATGGTTTGTCTCCACCTCTGATTTCCCCCAATTCACTTCTCCTCCCCATCTCCCAATGTCTTCCATGTTATCCCTTATGCTCCACAAGTAAATGAAACCATATGATAATTGACTCTCTCTGCTTGACTTATTTTACTCAGCATAATTTCTTCCAGTCCTGTCCATGTTGATACAAAAGTTGGGTCTTCATTCTTTCTGATGGAGGCATAATACTCCATTGTATATGGAATATCTTCTTTATCCATTCATCTGTTGAAGGGCATCTTGGTTCTTTGTGCAGTTTGGTGACTGTGGCCATTGCTTCTATGAACACTGAGCCATCTGTATGGCTCTTCTGTTCACTACATCTGTATCTTTGTGGTAAATAACCAATAGTGAAATTGCAAGGTCATAGGGAAGCTCTATTTTTAATTTTTTAAGGAATGTCCACACTGTTTTCCAAAGTGGCTGCACAAACTTGCATTCCCACCAACAGTGTAAGAGCATTCCCCTTTTTTTTTTTTTTTTAATATTTTATTTATTTATTTGACAGTGAGAGATCACAAGTAGGCAGAGAGGCGGGCAGAGAGAGAGGAAGGGAAGCAGGCTACCTGCTGAGCAGAAAGCCCGATGTGGGGCTTGATCCCAGGACCCTGAGATCATGACCTGAACCGAAGGCAGCGGCTTAACCCACTGAGCCACCCAGGCGCCCCGAGCATTCCCCTTTCTCCACATCCTTTCCAACTCTTGGTGTTTACTATCTTGTTGACTTTGGCCATTCTAACTGGTGTAAGGTGATATCTCAATGGGGTTTTGATTTGAATCTCCCTGATGGCTAATGATGATGATTATTTTTTCATGTGTCTGTTAGCCTTTGTATATCTTCTTTGGAGAAGTATCTATTGATACCTTCTGCCCATTTTTTGATGTGATTATCTGTTTTGTGTGTGTTGAGTTTGAGAAGTTCTTTATGGGTCTTGGCTATCAGTGCTTTGTCTGTAGTGTCATTTGTGAATATCTTCTCCCATACTGTGGGTTGCCTCTTTGTTTCATTGACTGTTTCCTTTCTGCTGTGCAGAAGCTTTTGATCTTGATGAAGTCCTAAAAGTTCATTTTACTTTTGTTTTCTTTGCCTTTGGAGACATGTCTTGAAAGAAGTTGCTGTGGCCTATATTCTTCTCTAGGATTTTGATAGATTCCTGCCTCATGTTGAGGGTCTTTTATCCATTGAGTTTATCTTTGTATACAGTGTAAGGGAATGGTCAGGTTTCATTCTTCTATACATAGCTGTCCAATTTTCCCAGCACCATTTATTGAAGAGACAAAAAGCAGTATTTTAAATTCAGACATTATTTACATAAAACATTATTTTATGTGAGTGCATAATATATAACTTAATTATTGGTATTGTGTATTTTAAGTATTTTAAGCATATCCATAAAAGTGTAAAAATATCAGGTTTGCCAAAATTTACCTTTAGATATTCTCTTTGAAGAAAATGTTCTCAGTCTTTATTTAGAGATACATGGTATTGAATACTCAACCTTCAAATAACCCATTGAGTTACAGTCTTTACTACCCAGATGAACAAATGGAAGCTCAAAAGTTAAATTTGTGCTCCATGTCACACAGTTAGTAGAGTGGAGAGATGGGATTTGAATCAGTCAAGAAACTCTTTAGACATCTTAGTATTGGGGCACCTGGGTGGCTCAGTTGGTTAAGCGACTGCCTTCGGCTCAGGTCATTATCCCAGAGTCCTGGGATCGAGTCCCACATCAGGTTCTCAGCTCCTTGGGGTGTCTGCTTCTCCCTCTGAACTCCCCTCTCATGTTCTCTCACTCTGTCTCTTTATCTCAAATAAATACATACAATAAAAAAAAAAAATATCGTAGTATTTTTTGTACCAATTCCTTTGTTTAGAGAAACCCATGTTGAAATTGGAGCTGAGGATGGGAAAGTCTGGGCAGTCAGGATTTCATGTACAGGACAGTCTTGGATGGAGGTTATAGAAGGGGATCTGGGAAAAAAGAGCATTATGCTGAGGAGGACAGCACTCAAGGGAGAAGGGCATATGATAGAATGCAAGATACCTGTGGACAGATGGCACTTAGCTTATCGTTTTCTCATAAAGCAGTCCTTGCCAGGGTTTTCACCTGTACGGTACCCCATCTTCTCTGTAACTGCCTAGAAGTTTCCTGCCCTTCCACAAAAGCCTTCTAAAGTTTCTGCTGTGCTGGAGTGCCTTCTCTGACCTACGTACCCCTTTCTTCTGAGCTCCCTTGTGCATACATCTGCCATCATTATTATCATCATCATCCAGTAACTTAATATGGTAATTATTTATTTGCATGTCTAGCTCCACATTGGATTGTAAGCTCCTTGAGGCAGTGTTTAAGTTCTTTGCATAGCTGAATATCTGTAACATAGCACGTGACTAGTAGTGGAGCTGGGGTTTGAACCCAGATGTGTTTGTTATCAGAAAGAACAAATGAATAATAAACAGGTTCCCTTGCATGTCTGTGTGGGCAGTGGAGTTTGGGAGTACATTTGAAATTACTTTTTCCTTGTTTTTGATATTTGATCCTGGAGGAAAAAAAAAAATGTACTCTTTCACAGAATGGTAGATTACGTTTCAAATCCCAGCATAATTTAATGCATGATCATCTATCATTCTGTAACTTGTTTCCAAAGCTAGTTATGTTTTTATCATTTTGAATATTTGGATGTTACTCTGAGAACATGAGGTACTGAGATATTAGGTTTGGCTATAAAGGAAGAGCAGCATATGGTCACGTGGGAGGGAGGGAGCACTCCTTCCTGTTACTCTCCCCATAAGACACAGAAATTTCTCCCATTCTTAATTTGTAAGCTTTTAAACTTACAGAACCAACTTTCCTATGAGACACCTTGACATAATTGAGTGAAAAAGAAGTAATTTAATTAAACTGATAGTAGAAAATGAGCCCCAGTCAATGACTCTATAGAGGAGCATATTTTGAATTGTCAAGAAGTCATAGTGCAACTAATAGTTCTTTGATCAATCAGTCTGAAAGAGAAGACACAAGGTTTACTTTGGAGACTGTTTCTTTCAGAAGAACTGACTGCTTAGTTGTTTGAGAACCAATGGAAGGGTAAGTTGTCGTCCCCTCCCACCCCCCACAGGATGTGCTGTTTGTCCCATGGGCAGCCATTTCTATTTATGTTACAGTTACAAAACCACTGACTGAAGAGTTTGTTCTAGGAAGTTAGTCCATTCTGTAGCAAACCAACATTTCTACGCTGTCCTGTAGAGACATCACAAATGTGCTTTACATCCCTCACACCTAATTTATACAAAGGATCTCCTGCCCTGGGGGCTGTTCTGTTCACTTTGATGACAAGTAAATGTGGCAGGTGTTTCAGGAAGCACACATAACAGTTCATCCAGGGATAGTTTAACTTTAAAATTCTTTTACATGTGTAATATCTCTGAGTCCAACATTTTGGTTGACATGTTTTGTTTCCTTTTTCATCTCTTTGCATCTGAGACATAGTCTTGCTAACTTATTGTGGACCTCATTGCTGGGCTGGAGGTGAGGAAAACTTCAGATTGCCTCTGCCAAAAAAATAGCCACTCGACCTGCTTATGTCACTGAGTAAACCCTGTACTCCAGATTTAAAATGTATAAAATGGGTTGGTAGCAGTGGGGAGGGAGGGTTGGGTGAGATGGTCTCTCCATGGCTTCAAATGTCTAAGGATTTAGACATTTGTGTGCTAATGTGTGTACAGACTTCTGTGCTAAGGATTTACACATTTAGATCTTCAGCCCAGTTTTTGAATCATAGATGGACATCTTCAATCAGATATTCCCAAACACCTCAAGGCCATGGGGCAAAAAAACAAAAAACAAAATCTAAACCAAACATCTTAGTGATTGTCCTGTTGTCCTCTGTGTTTGTGAATTTTGTCATTATCCCTTCAGTACCCAGAAAAGCAGTGACACATCATCCTTGACATTACAACTACATTATCTACCCACTGCAAGTCTGCATGAATGTTTGCTCTAAATTTCTCCTCATTCATGCCTCCTGTATGAGACTGGAGTTGATGAACCTGAATTTGAATCACTTTTCAATAAAAATATCTTTATAATACTTATAGCACAGATATATCTCCCCTCTGATATATCCCCTCAGATATATTTCCCCTTGCTGTTGAGATGAAATCATGAGACAGATATAAGACATGAGAGAGACATGAGGTTAGGAAACGGAAGAGAGAAATGGAGACAAAGAAGCTCTCTTGTGGGTTGGGTTTCAGAAAGAAAAAGGGGAATTGAAGGGCAAAAGGTGGGATGTCCATGTACTGCTCACCCCCTTTCAGAGGAGCATTATCCTCCAGTCTTTATGATACAGCCTAGAGAAATTCCAGCCCTTCATTTAGCAAGACATCAGTGTATTCTGATGCTGGGAAGTAGTTTACATATGACAAGAAGACATCTAAAGAGGTTTAATGGTATCCCAGCTAAGAGGAGGGCTGGAGTTGGGATGAAGTGGTCACAGGGACAGGGACTTTGGGACCCAAGCCTAGAAATTACAGCACAGATGCCAACAGTAAGTAGGATATAAACACAGGCAGAGGTCTCTTGTCTCATTTGCTTATTACTATTTGTCCTATTTCAATAAAATATTTATTAAATAAATAGGTATGACAAGATACCTAAAAGAATTAGATGTGATCTGCTAGACTTCTGTAGGCATTTTCACAGGATATCCAGAGACCAAGCAGGGTGATGGACACCTTTGGGTTATGGTAGAAGCCAATGATGCCAACACATGGGTCCAAAGCTGATGCCAGGTTGGTATATAAATTCCCTATTCCCACCTCAAAACTAGTTTTTATGTTAAGGGCAGAGGAAAGGGCAACAAACCCTGAATTTTTTGTGCTTATACTGATTAAAAAAAAAGATTAAAAAAAATAGAAGGACATGTATTGTTCTTAATTAACTATTTTAATATTTTGCTTCTATCTGTTGAGAGAACATGAAAATTTGTTATAGAGGAGTTAGTTGTAAGGTGTGACTTGGCCCTCACTGCAGATGCTGTCATTTCCTGCCATCCCTCTGCTGCCAGTTTTGTTCCTTTGCAAAACTCTTTAATGGCTACATAACACAGGAGAAAGCTGAGCATTCAGACTCTACGTGGCTTCACCATGTCTTCCATCTTATCTCCTCTGCTCTGTGTCTCTTCTGCATTCTGTGTTTCAACGCCACCACATTAGGGAGCTGGCGAGGGGAGAGTGAATGCAAATACTGGGTCCAGTCAGGGGCACTCTTTTCTGATTCACCTCAAGGTGCCATAATGGACTAGTGATGGGGAGTCTTCTGTTGCAGCACCTACCTGGAAACACATGCGCTCTCCCTCTCTCTCTCTCTGAGTTCACACCCACACTAAATCCCAGGTCATGTGGAACTATTTGTAGTTCCCTCCAAGGCCACCAAACCTGTAGTTATACCAGATTTCCACCCACCCACCACCTCTTCACTCCTCCCTTTCACTTTAATGAACATGTACACATTAAAAAAGTTGTAACTAAAATGTTAGCTTCCTCTGTGAATTCCTGTGCCCACTGGCAAAATTAGGTATTCTGCCCTTAGTATCTATTTCTACCTTGCACATAATTCTACCCCAGCACCACCATAAAACTTTGTTTTCTTTTGTTGTACAAATAATTAGCACTGCAATCCGTTATTTAGAGCCATAGGTCCTGCTTTCTTTGTCTTTGTAGCTCTAGGACCTAGCATGATCCCTGGTCCATAATTGGACAAAATAATGTTTCTTCAATGAATGTTTTCTTCAGTTTGTTTCAACTCTAAGGAGCTGAGATTAAATGAAAAATGGATTTCAAGATTAGAAACCCAATTGGATTGAGTTTCTAAAGAATCCCTTTGGACCTCAGTTTTACCTGATACTGATGAAACGTCTCTTAACATTTTCTAAGCCTGAAATAAGTCAACTTAAGTTCCAGTATAAAGAAGTGATACAATGGGCTGGGCATGACTAGATTTGAATTTTGGCTCTCATTTCAGGCACACTATAGCTATGCAACCTTGGGAAAGTCACCAGACATATCTGACTTCAATTTCTTCCTTCATTTAAGGAAAATGAAGAGCTGTCTTCAGATGGTGGTTATACCTTAAAAACTGTGCTAACGTACATGGCTGCTCTTAGGAGATTGTAAAGCTATATAGTTTCTCAGGATAATACCTTTCAGGAAGTTTTTTTGTCCCCTTTTCCCTCCTTCTTCAAATCAGAAGCAGGAAAGCAAGTCCTAGAATAGGAGTTGGAGGGTATTGATTGGGAGAATAAAATAAGAAACATTTTTATAATAACTAGTGCTGCAATCATTGCTAAGATTGGCTCTCATTTTATAATGAAACATGATTCTGTGAAATAGTAGTTAGCTAAATGTCAAATGAAGGTTATTCCATTAAAATGCTGTTTTAGTCCAATCAAGCAAAGACATGCTTCTATTACTATTACAGAGTATAGCTATTAGCGTTTTTTTGTGTTTATGCAATTTTCTTTGGCTGAAGGAGTTTCTGCTATTCTGTATTCAGCATTCCTGCAGTAGAACAATTTGGCTGGGAATCTTTGTGTTAATGAAAAATTACACATTTCAATATATAATATTTATTAAAATAACTGTAGTGTGCTATGTGTTTGTGCATATGTATGTGTCTATAATTCTAATCTGCTATTTCAAAGTGGGACTGTGTGTTAAGGAATAAAAACCTATGCAGTGCTTTGTCTTGATACTAAGTTTGGTGAAATGCAGCATGCACTACTGCAAGAAGAAACTAGCTTTAAAACCAGAAGCTATCAGTCTTTGGTACTACATTAATAAATGAGTCTGAGAAATAATGTAAACTTTCAGAGCCTCAGTTGCCTATCCATAAAATTAAAAATAGTGATAATGCCTCAACCTTATTATCTCTTACTTGTAAGGTGGAAAGGAATTGAGTAAGTTAAAAAAAGCATTTTAAAATTGAAATGTATAGTAGTTAGATGAAATAAAAGGTATTATGATGAAGCCAAGAGCAAAGACTTTGGGGCAGACATGTCAGGCTCATATTGTGTCTCTACCAATTATTAACTGGATGAACTTAGAACAGTCTTTTGTGGCCCCATTTGTTAAAATGAGAAAAAGGGTGTGTCTTATAAAGTTGTTATGAAGAATCCATTGGGTGCCATTTGTGAAAGGTCTTGCATATGATAGACTGATAGACATGCAAATATTTGCAATCCCAGGATTCTCTCCTTCAACTGTGACTCTAAATCCAAAGAAATCAAGGTTTTTTAGTTTTTTGGAAAAACTTGTTGAATTCATTCTCACTCGTAATGCTTAAAACCTGTTTCTGATCATAGCTGTGGGATTTCTTTTGTTTTTTATTATTTTTTGTTTGTTTGTTTTCTTTTTGAGAAATGAGGTACCTTTGCTCGAATCTTGATAATTTGTGAACTGCCTCTCCCACTCATTCTTTTGCCACATCGACTTGACAAATGAGTCAGTGCAGGTGAGTCAAGGCTCTCTTGAAGTCTCATGCTAGTGTACTTTCCCAGCATAGGCCTTTATGAAAAGTGAGGAAAAGGTCACTTTTACATCTTATTATTTATTTATTTATTTATTTTTAAAAAGATTTTATTTATTCATTTGACAGAGAGAGACACAGTGAGAAAGAGAACACAAGCGGGGGGGTGGGAGAGGGAGAAGCAGGCTTCCCACCGAGCAGGAAGCCCAATGCGGGGCTTGATCCTGGGACCCTGGGATCATGACCTGAAATGGAAGGGAGATGCTTAAAAGCTGAGCCACCCAGATGCCCCTTATTTTGTTTTATTTAGGAAGAATTTAGGGGCTAGAAGAACTCTGATAAAGTATATGAACAGTATACAAAACCTGTTCATTGCTAATCCATTAGATTTTAGCTCTGTTCTTTAGCTCTGTTCTCCTCTCCAGAACAATGGCTTCACCAATAATGATAAATATCTTAAAAGGGGCCAATTCCTTTGTATTTTCAGCACATAAAGGGAAAACCTGTTTTATTTCAACTGAATGGAGTTGGCTTCATTTCTACCACATCTCTTTGTTTTCTTTCTCATTTTTTTTTTGTTCCTTTAAAACTTCTATTTCTTGAATATTTCATAATACACATATATAAAAGTATGTATCCATATGCATATTTAAATATATTGAGTATATATGTGTGTGCATACATGAAATACACAAGTAGTTGTATACATGTGTATTACATATATGTGTATATACATGTATTACATATATGTGTATATACATGTGTATATACATGTGTATATACATGTGTATATATATATATACATATATATATACATATACACATGTGTAGATATTTGTGTGTGTATATACACACACATGTACATATTATATATATATACACATACATATTCATATGTATGGAGATTTCTATGTGTGTATCTCCTGAGAACCAATGCTCAATATAATTTAGGGTTTTTTACACACACACAATACTAGAATTTTAGACTTGGCAGAGAATATTGGTAGGTGATGTTTTCTTCTTTCATAAATATCTTTTCCAGAATTTTCTCTAATCCAGCCCACTGGTAGGTGTGAACTCTGCTTAATAACCAGCTACCATGGTGGATGACTGTTAATGTTGTGCCATGGAATTTCCTTCTTAATTTCTTCTTGTTTGAAGAAAAAATATATATTGTGTCCCCACTATCCATGGAAGGATGCAAGATAGACCTAGACACTTCCAGAGCCAGAGGAACATTTAGAGGATTTCTGTTTAACTTCACTTAAGAGTTCAGAGGAGGAAATAAAGGCACTGGAGACTTCTGTGGGTTTGAGCAATGTACAAGATGCTGTATCCCAGAGCTCCAGCCAGTGCTGCCAGCAACAATTACTTTTTATTTTATTTATTTATTTTTTTGTGTGTTTATTTTTTATTTTTATTTTTTTTTCAACTTTAAATTTTTTATTTTTTATAAACATATATTTTTATCCCCAGGGGTACAGGTCTGTGAATCACCAGGTTTACAGACTTCACAGCACTCACCAAAGCACATACCCTCCCCAATGTCCATAAACCCACCCCCTTCTCCGAAACCCCCTCCCCCAGCAACCCTCAGTTTGTTTTGTGAGATTAAGAGTCACTTATGGTTTGTCTCCCTCCCAATCCCATCTTGTTTCATTTATTCTTCTCCCACCCACTTAAGCCCCCATGTTGCGTCACCACTTCCTCATATCAGGGAGATCATATGATAGTTGTCTTTCTCCGCTTGACTTATTTCGCTAAGCATGATACGCTCTAGTTCCATCCATGTTGTCGCAAATGGCAAGATTTCATTTCTTTTGATGGCTGCATAGTATTCCATTGTGTATATATACCACATCTTCTTGATCCATTCATCTGTTGATGGACATCTAGGTTCTTTCCATAGTTTGGCTATTGTGGACATTGCTGCTATAAACATTCGGGTGCATGTGCCCCTTTGGATCACTACGTTTGTATCTTTAGGGTAAATACCCAATAGTGCAATTGCTGGGTCATAGGGCAGTTCTATTTTCAACATTTTGAGGAACCTCCATGCTGTTTTCCAGAGTGGCTGCACCAGCTTGCATTCCCACCAACAGTGTAGGAGGGTTCCCCTTTCTCCGCATCCTCGCCAGCATCTGTCATTTCCTGACTTGTTGATTTTAGCCATTCTGACTGGTGTGAGGTGATATCTCATTGTGGTTTTGATTTGTATTTCCCTGATGCCCAGTGATATGGAGCACTTTTTCATGTGTCTGTTGGCCATCTGGATGTCTTCTTTGCAGAAATGTCTGTTCATGTCCTCTGCCCATTTCTTGATTGGATTATTTGTTCTTTGGGTGTTGAGTTTGCTAAGTTCTTTATAGATTCTGGACACTAGTCCTTTATCTGATATGTCATTTGCAAATATTTTCTCCCATTCTGTCAGTTGTCTTTTGATTTTGTGAACTGTTTCCTTTGCTGTGCAAAAGCTTTTGATCTTGATGAAATCCCAATAGTTCATTTTTGCCCTTGCTTCCCTTGCCTTTGGCGTTGTTCCTAGGAAGATGTTGCTGCGGCTGAGGTCAAAGAGGTTGCTGCCTGTGTTCTCCTCAAGGATTTTGATGGATTCCTTTCACACATTGAGGTCCTTCATCCATTTTGAGTCTATTTTTGTGTGTGGTGTAAGGAAATGGTCCAAGACTCCACTCCAAAACTGCTAGAACTTATACAGGAATTCAGTAAAGTGTCAGGATATAAAATCAGTGCACAGAAATCAGTTGCATTTCTCTACACCAACAACAAGACAGAAGAAAGAGAAATTAAGGAGTCAATCCCATTTACAATTGCACCCCAAACCATAAGATACCTAGGAATAAACCTAACCAAAGAGGCACAGAATCTATACTCAGAAAACTATAAAGTACTCATGAAAGAAATTGAGGAAGACACAAAGAAATGGAAAAATGTTCCATGCTCCTGGATTGGAAGAATAAATATTGTGAAAATGTCTATGCTACCTAAAGCAATTTACACATTTAATGCAATTCCTATCAAAGTACCATCCATCTTTTTCAAAGAAATGGAATGAATAATTCTAAAATTTATATGGAACCAGAAAAGACCTCGAATAGCCAAAGGGATATTGAAAAAGAAAGCCAACGTTGGTGGCATCACAATTCCGGACTTCAAGCTCTATTACAAAGCTGTCATCATCAAGACAGTATGGTACTGGCACAAAAACAGACACATAGATCAATGGAACAGAATAGAGAGCCCAGAAATAGACCCTCAACTCTATGGTCAACTAATCTTCGACAAAGCAGGAAAGAATGTCCAATGGAAAAAAGACAGCCTTTCAATAAATGATGTTGCGAAAATTGGACAGCCACATGCAGAAAAATGAAATTGGACCATTTACTTTTTATTTTCAAAGCTTTTTTTTCTGTAATTTTGCTCATATTAGAAATTAAGAATATTTTCTAGAGTGAAAATATTTGTAGCTGATGACAACTGCTGATATGGATATTTTAATCATTCTCCTCCTAAATGTCATAAGACATTTGCCCTGTAGAAAGGAGATTAGTTTATTAGTCATGTGAGCCTGTGACCATCCATTCATCCATCCGACCACCTTCTAATAAACTTACCGAACATTTGTCGTGAGTTCAAATCTGTGCTAGGTTTGAGAATGAATAGAATGAAGACCTAGCCCATGCCCTGAAGGTGTTGACAACTTCCTGGAGGCTTAAGGACAATCTCAGAATGGGTAGTTCAGGATAAAATCCAGTTAGTGTCTTGAGAGTGGCATGGCAAATTACCATTTGGGTTGGAGAAGAAAATGTTACTTCTAGCTGGGGTTCAGCCTCAAGCGAGAAGTATGCCTTGAAACAAATAGGGAAAATAGTTAATTCTGAGAACAAACTGGATAAACATACAGAGATGGGACAAATAATGCAGAGTTAGGTGTGCTGAAGGGTTTCATGCACGAAGGAGATAGTGGGATGTAAAGCTAGAGAATTAGTATGGGATATGATCTTGCAGGGCATTGAATGCCAGGGCATAGAGTTTGATTATTAAGCAGCGGGGCATCATGGAATGTTCCATGCATAATGGCTTGGGAGAAAATGAGTCATTGAAACTACTGTCCAGAGGGGAAAAGTGTCATCATATATGAGCTGAGGGAGTAGAATTTTAAATAAAATGTAGTCGGCAAACCTTACAAATAAAACTGGCAGGGTGAACACACACACAGAAACATTGGAGTAAGTGACTAGAATGTAACATTTGTGAATGTAGTTAACTGAAGGGGTTTTGGTAGAAGCCACATTGAAATAAGTCAGGTTGTGTGAAACAGTGACTAAATGGTCCGTAAGTAGTTCATAAAGAAATTTTGAGAAATATTTTGAGAAATTTGCCAGTGTCTACCATGGTGACTACCATGTTGTAAGACTTCAGTCAATATTTGTGGAATGAACCAATAAAAAATAGATAAATCTTGATAAGCCACACATTTTCTCTTTGTGGAATTAGCTACAGCTACCTTTACCACATACATAAAACCAGCCATCTGGTTCATTAAGAACAACGCATCAGCATGTCTGACAATTTCAAAATGTGTATCTAAATTTGAAAATATGTATAGAAATTACAGAAAAATTAATGTAGTAAGGAGAAAAGTCAGGCTATCCGAGTTTCAATATTTGTTCTCTTTTAGGCAAGTTTTTTAAACCTCTCTGCCTCAGTATCCTCCATCGTATAGAATGGAGATAGTAAAGTAGAGAGGTCATATCAATGTAATGAAGATAATGCATTAAATACATATAAAGTGCTTAGAAGCAACTCTGACACAAGACACAGGTGGTATTAGCTTTTAAACATTATTATTATTACTCAAGAATGGACTTTTGAGAATTTGCACCCTTGCATCATCCCTTGCATTATACCTTAAAATTTACCAACTGTTTACATTCAATATCTCAATTTATTCCTTCATCCCACTTCCATCATTTTCACACTGATGGTGAGGAAATTTAGAATCTGTCTGGTCAGTTGACCTGCCTAGGATGCAGGTCTCAAACCTAACCTAGACCATTAATTTCTCAATGGTCCTTGTGTACCAGGAATTGTTTTGAGAACTTTGTCAAAATAATTTCATTTACTCATTATTAAGCAAGAGTAGGAGAGGACCAGAGAGGTAGAAGAAAGGCATCTCTAAGTGTGCTCAGTGGGTTAAGTCTTCTCAGCTTCTCTAGGATCTTGGTTCAGGATTCCTGCTGGTGCTGCTGCCTTCTCTAAGTTCTGACATGCCAGAGCTAAGTTCTTTCTTCACTTTCATTTCTGGGACCCATTGCTTTGACACCTCAGGCCCTGCTGTACCTGGGCTCTGAGTAAACAACCACAACCATAAACCCTTCATGTAGGTGCAGAGAAGAACTGTTTTTCATCAGGTTAGTGTGGGCAGCATGGGCTGCCAACTTCCCATCAAAGCCTCATAAACCCTTTTATGAGGCCCATAAAATGCTCCCTACTCCTGCTAGGGGAGAAGAGGACAGCCATCAGACCCAAATCATGCTGGTTTCAATTGCTTCATTTCCATACATCAGACTCTTTGGAAAACCAAATGCCAGCCATGGCCAAATAATAAAGTGGTCTTTGTGTTCCTGTAGTGTTCCTTTACTAGGCCTCCCTGTCCTGTGGTACACAGTAGTGTCTGATGACCCTAGAGAGCAGTTCTGGGTGGTGGGGTAAGTAGCAGGGATTGCAGGGAACCACATCTCCCATTCAGAACTGAACAAGCATGGACTGCCAAGTGGGTTCTGTTCTCTCTGCATGGACATTTGGAGGGAACACTAACTGACCTTCTCTCATGGCTTCTCCCTTGCAGTTGGATCCAGAATCTGCCCTTATTTGTATACGTGCTTCTGGCATGGTTTGTGGTTGCCAAAAGAAAAGATAACCACCTTGTTAATTAGGTTCATCGAATTGCCCAGCTTCCAAGATTTTCTTATCTAACTGCCTCACATAATGCTTCATCTCTTCTGCTTTGAAATAGAGAACCCTCCAATTTTAAAATGTAGCAATGGGAATATAGTCAGAAGGTAATTTTTAGTTTAGTTTTTTTTTTGTTTTGTTTTTAAGATTTTATTTATTTAACAGGCAGAGATCACAAGTAGGGAGAGAGGCAGGCAGAGAGAGAGAGGAAAGGAAGCAGGCTCCCTGCTGAGCAGAGAGCCTGCTGTGGGGCTTGATTCCAGGACCCTGGGATCATGACCTGAGCCAAAGGCAGAGGCTTTAACCCACTAAGCCACCCAGGTACCCCAATTTTCAGGTTATCTAATTTTCTAGTTAGTAGGTATTTTAATCTCACTATACTGTAAGCTCCCTTAGGGACAGGCATACTTCTATTTCCTTATTTTTCAGTATCTGTTCTCTTTTTTTTTTTTAAGATTTTATTTATGCATTTGAGAGAGCGGGCAAGCATGAGTGGGGAGGGGAGGGACAAAGGAAGAGGGAGAAGCAGATTCTCCACTGAGTCCCCAATATGGGGCTCTATCCCAGCACTCTGAGCTCCTGACCTGAGCTGAAGATAGCTGTTTAACCAGCTGAGCCACTCAGGCACTCAAAGTTTCTACTCTTCTGCCTGGCATATATAGAGAGTACAAGTGCAAAACTGTCAATAAATGAATAACTATTTCTACGTATATCAGTTAGTATATGCAGAGTAATGCTGTGGTAACAAACAAAGTTGGAGGTTTATTTCTCATTCTTTTTTTAAGATTTTATTTATTTGAGACAGAGAGTGTGGTCAGGAGGAAGGAAAGAGGGAGAGGAAGAAGAGGACTCCCCATTGACCAGGGAGCCCGACTTGGGGCTCTATCCCAGGACCCTGGGGTTATGATCTGAGCTGAAGGCAGACATTTAACTGAGCCACCCAGGCACCCCTTTATTTCTCATTCTTGCCATAAGTTTGTCTCAAGATGGTTTTTCTATACTATCCTTACACTGAGATTCATACAATCGGAGCAGTTCCTATCTGGAATGTTCCTGATCTCTTGGCAGAGGGAAAAGAGGTCAGTGATATGAACCACATGTTGGCTTGAAAATTTCTGCTTGAGGTACATCTGGGTGACTAAGTTGGTTAAGCGACTGCCTTCGGCTCAGGTCATGATCCCAGGGTCCTGGTATTGAATCCCATATCAGGCTCCAGGCCCAGTGGGGAGCCTGCTTCTCCCTCTGCCTGCTGCTCTTCCTGCTTATGCTCAATCACTCTTTCTCTCTCTCACACTAATAAATAATTAAAAATTAAAAAAAAAAAAAGAAAGAAAAAGAAAATTTCTGCTTGAGAGTAAGATACCTTACTTCCCTCAAATTTCACTGACCAGTTCAAATGAAGACCAAGTCTAACTGCAAGGGGCTGGGAAATTAAAATTTTCTCACACTCAGTCCCTTAATCATTTTTTATGTCTTGTCAGAGTTTAATATTTACTTGTAAAAGCTGATTACTCTAAATTGTAGTTTAGGGCACATAGTATTTCATTGTAATTTTAAACAGCACAATTAATTTGAAACCTACAATAGCAGATACATTTCTGACACTTGAGGATAAAGCCAGTGACAAGACAACAAACCAATATTGATGATTTGGAGTGGAAAAGTTTCATACATTTGTGCTCAGCACCCCAATCTTCTACATCTACAGTCCTGTATTAGAAAGATCAATGCCCAGAACAACAATGCTTCTAGCGTTAGAATGATCTTCAGTCATTAAAGACAACTTCTGTTATTGCCATCAGCTTATAGTTACTATGGCAAAGCAAAAACTTGATACATCTTAGGAAGGTTTTCAACAAAAAATAATTTGAAATAAACACAAAAAGGTTTTCTGTTGAAGTCACTTTTCAATTCCTACAGGAATATGGGGAGGCACAAGAACATAACATTCAGGAGTGGTTTTATTCTAGTTTTTATATTATTCTGTGCAAGAAACCATTCCTTCAAGTAAATGACTTGCAGTAAGATTATAACTGAGGTTGAAAGAGCTGGCTAGTAGACTAGAAAGTGGAAGATAAAAATGAAATTAAAAATGAAGTCCTTAGCAATAAAATTAAAAAAAAAAACCAAGGTATTCTGAGAAAGACTGCACTCTAAGTCATTTTTGAGGATTGTGGAGAAAAGAGAGAAATTAATGTTGACTACGATTTAGTGTCTGCACAACATAGTACTGCATGCTTTTTCACGTATGGGATTTGTCATAACTCCATCTAAGAGTTGCCTTCTATGAGAAAGCTCTCCCTTTACCCTTCATAGTCAGGTAAAAATTAAATATAGTAATAGCTAATATGTGTTGGAAATTTACTATGTTGTAGATCAGTGGTTCTTAATCACCTGTGTGTGCTCCTTTTGCTATGTCTAGAGACATTTTTGGTTGTCACAACTGGTGGGGGGGGGTGGGGGCGCTGTGCTAGTGGCATCTATTGGGTTGAGGCCAGGGCTCCTTGAAACATCTGACAGTGTAAAGGACAGTCCCCACTACAAAGACTCCTTTGCCCATGGTGTCAACAGTGCTGAGATTAAGAAATCCTGTGCTAAAGTTCTAAGTATTTGCATTAATAAATATTAGATAGCTAATTTTGTTAACTAATTTAATCTTCACAATGGTCTTATGAACATATAGTATTGTTTTTTTACCTGTTACAGGTAAGAAAACTGAGGTAAAATGTATTAAGTAACTTCCCAAGATTATACAGGGGCCTATATTTGAAGATAGGTAACCAGGCTCCAGATTCTTAACCACTGTCCTGAGTCTTTCCACTAACATGAGTTTTGTGAGAGTAGGATTTCTGTATATTTGCTAATAATATTTGCTGCTGTTTTCTATCAGCCTTTAGCTCAGTGTCCATAGTTGTGGGGTAAATGAATGACTAAGGAGTTCATTCTCATTGTTTACCAGGTGGGTGCTAGTTGGTTAAGATAATTGCTCCCACTTTTCAGTCTTAATTAAAGAATCTTTTATTAAGTATCTTTTATAGATACTAAGAAAATTTTTGTCCAAAAACAATACATAATTTATTTGGTAATAAATTTATTTTCAATCAGTGTGAGCCTGTGGTCAACATGAGGTGAAGTTATGGTTCATTCATGATATTTACTGAGTTTTCATTATGTGGCACACAGAGTTTCTAACCTTGCCTACACCCTTCATCCCTAGTCAAAGACTCCATGCCCTAATCACTGGTAGTTGTGAATATGATGAGATGTCACTCCCATGATTATGTTACCCTATAGGGCGCAGGTTGACCTTAAAATAGGGAGGTTATTTTGGTGGGCTCAGTGTAGTCACGTGAGTTTTTAAAAGCAGAGAGCTTTCTCTGTTGGTGGATGAAGAAGTCTGAGAGATTCAAAGCATGAGGAGGATTTGATACATTATTGCTGGCTTGAAGAAAAGGGGCTCCCAGGGAAAGAATGCAGATGGTCCTGAGGAGCTGAAATAGGCCCTGGTTGTCAGCCAGCAATGAAGAGACCTCCGTCTTAAAATCACGAAGAACTAAATTCTGCCAGTAATAGGAGTGAGGAAGAATAAGCCCAGAAGTAGAATCTTTCACAGTCTCCAGATAACAGTGGAGTCCAGCTGACATTTTGATGGCAGTCTTGTGATGCTCTGAACATAGATCTCAGTGGATTATGACCTATGAAACCATGAGCTAATTTATGTTATTATAAGCCACTAAATTTATTCATTCTATATTTTGGAGCTTAGATTATAATGGAGACATGGTGCATAGTAGTTGCCACATGAATATTTTTTGAACAAGTATGTAGATGAATGTTCCACTATTAACTATTACAAATAACACCTAATTTTGACTATGCACTGGTACTGTTAATAAGTGCTTTACTTGTACATAATGATTTAATCTTCCCACAACCCTATGTAGTGGGTTACTACTATTATCTCCATTTTACAGATGAGGGCACAGCATAGAAAAGTAAACAACTTATCAGAGCTTGCAGAACTAATAATTTTAGAGCTGAGATTTAATCCTAGGTGGTCTTGCATTAGAGTCTGGGATATTAACAACTACTCTAAGTGGCTTATCAACTGTGATAAGTGACATAAAGGAAAAATAATGGGGTGGGGGGGGAGGAGAGTAGGGTGGGGAGTTGACCTAGCCTGGGGTGTTGGGCAATGCCTTTTTTTGGTAGAGTTTTAAGCTAAATTTTGAAGGGTCAATAGAAATTAGGAAAAAGTATGAAAAAATATTTCAGAAGGAAAAATTTGGGGACATTCCAGTCAAAAGCATAAAAGACTACCATTTGAATTAGTCTTGCATGCTAGATAAATGGATTATTTTCATCAGACTTTAATAATGGGAAGAATTTAAGGACATCCAAAAATATAGTTTTCTCAGATTAAGAACCACTGAATGATAACAATATATAGCTCTGCTGGTTTGATAGGTGTGTAGGGAAAGAGAAAACAAAATAAAACAAATCAAAACACCTTTTTATTCTCCTAGAACCAAGGCTGAAAACTATAATTCACAGGTCAAATCTGGCCTACTCACTTTTTGTAAATAAAGTTTTATTGGAACACAGCCACACTCTTTTGTTTACATATTGTCTGTGGCTGCTTCCACTCTATAAGAGCAGAGTGGAGTACTTGTGACAGAGACCATATGGAATGGAAGACCTAAAGATTTACTATCTGGACATTTTCAAAGAATATTGCCGACTTCTGTAACAGAAAAATGCTGCCAGTACTTGAAAAATAATATTTTTGTGTCAATTACATGGTCCAGTATTAATTTTTTTCCAGGAGGAATATCCAAACCTATTCTGTTGGCTTTGGAAAGTATAAAGAATCTGGCAGTTGGGCTTTTGTTTGCATAGAGATTATCTGAATGACTGTGGCTGTGGCCTGTTAAATCGGTGCACCTGCTCTACTGGATAAGTGGATGGCTTTTGGAAGCTCAATAATATGGCTGTATACTTTTATCCATAAATGAAAGTGCTTAAAAAAATTCTAGGAGGTTTAATTTCTGCCAGACATCCCATGAAAAATAAGCCAACATTTTTAAAAGCAGCATGAAAACAAGCCTAAAGGAGATCTATAATTAGTTGTTAGTGCACATGGATTTCAGCAGAAATGAGATAAAATAATATCAAGATGACCAGAGTTCATTGCTAGTGTTTGTCTCTAAAACACATGTTTTCGTTCATAAGTTTTTATATAATCTTTAAACCTTTTCATATTATTTAGATCCTCCTAATGACTAGTTCTTTAAAATATAAATTGTGTGATTTTGCCACAATGGGTTTTTCCATAGTATTGAATATAGAAAACAAATAGACATAGAGGCCATTTTTACAACTTTGTTTTGAAGTACAGCATATGTTCAGAAAAATGCACCAATCATATGTCCAGTTCTTGAAGTCTTGAAAAGTGAACACATCTGTGTAAAAAGCACTGAGATCAAGGAGCAAAAAGGCACCTGAAGCCTTATTTCACCCATTTTAAGTCAAAATCCAAAGAGTGATAACCCTTGTCTTCACTTCTAATGCAGCATGTTACTTCTGCCTGCTTGTGTTTACTCGTCTTTTGCTCAACCTCTTGTTTGTGAGATTCATCCACATTATTACATATACCGCTAATATCTTTGTTGTTATGACTATAAAGTATTCCATTGGGAGAACATATAATTTTTATTTATTCTATTGTTCAGGTGCATTTGGGTAGTTTCCAGACTGACACTATTATGAATAGTATTCCAGTGAACATTCTATTAATGCCTTTTGTTGAACATGTATATACATTTCATCCTTTTTACACTGTGGAAGTATCTTATATGTATACATGTATATACATATTTTATATGTATGTATATATATTTGTTGAACCTGGGTAAAATGAATTATCTCTAATATTTTATTTCTTGCCCAAAATGAAATAGACTGGCTTTTGAAATTATTCTTTTTTTTTTCAGTCCACAGTATACTGACAATAGAAAAAATTATATTTTATAAGATCAGAGCTATTACAATTCTATTTAATTTTATAAGTCCCAAAAGATGCCTCAAATTTATTGTATACTTTATTTATTTAGTGTTTTTTTTTTAATGTATCTAATTATTTAGTATTATTTAAGGAGTAATTGATAATGAATTTAAAAATCCGTTGTCATGGAATCATTAAATCTCATACTTGGAAGAACTTCAGAGGTCACCTTCAGGTCATCTCCAGGATTAATTTGATTGATGTGTCACTTCTCTTGCTATTATCAACAAATAAGCAATTAGCTTCAGTTTATGTACCTTTAGGTAGAAGAAACTCACTTCCTAAGAAGAAGCTACATCAATTTTCATAAAGCTTAAATATTTAGGAAGTTTGTCCTCATACTGAGCTGATATACAGATTAGGATATCTCTTTCTTTTTTAGGGTATCTTTTTATATTTTTCTACTTTCAAAAGTCATTTGGATTTGACCTTAATTTATCTTTTGCATAGTGATTTTGTAGATATTGAAAGATAGTCATTGTGTTATGTAAAAATGTCATTTTGTCCTCTTTCTACATTGATAATTTTTTCTAGATTCTTCACCATCACGTAAACATTAGATTGACAAGGTCTAGTCTGTCACCATCTCTTTTATTTTTTTTTATTTTTATTTATTTATTTGACAAGAGAGAAATCACAAGTAGATGGAGAGGCAGGCAGAGAGAGAGAGAGAGGGAAGCAGGCTCCCTGCCGAGCAGAGAGCCCGATGCGGGACTCGATCCCAGGACCCTGAGATCATGACCTGAGCCGAAGGCAGCGGCTTAACCCACTGAGCCACCCAGGCGCCATTAAGTTAGGCATTGCCATACCTCTTTTTTTTTTTTTTTTTAAGATTTTATTTATTTATTTGACAGAGAGAGATCACAAGTAGGCAGAGAGGCAGACAGAGAGAGAGAGGAGGAAGCAGGCTCCCTGCCGAGCAGAGAGCCCGATGCGGGACTCGATCCCAGGACCCTGAGATCATGACCTGAGCCGAAGGCAGCGGCTTAACCCACTGAGCCACCCAGGCGCCCTTGTCACCATCTCTTTTAAATATTGATGCTCATTAAAAAAAAAAAAAAGAGAGGGAGGAGGATTGGAAAACAGATGAAAAACAATCAACAGATGTTATTTTTGGATACCAGGAAAACATAATTTAAATAATTTTTGATGTATGTTTTTTATAGTTCTAAGATGAAGTTAAAAATAAAAAAAGTCATAAATAGTATGATGTTCCAAACAGCAAAAATCCCCTACAACATCACTGACCCTGTGCAGAACAGAAAACCACTATTTTCTCTTTTATACTGAACATGATCTTTCTATAAATACAGTTTAATTATGTTGTTTTTGACAAACATAATTATCATATGTGGAAGATGTGGTTAATGAAAGTCTTGTGATAACTTCCACTTATTCACTCAACAGTTATTTGTTCACATCTATTGACCAAATAACATGAGTTATTCAAGTCTCTCCTCTTATGGAGCTTGTAGCTGGTGAGAGAAGGTAGACCTGTAAATCTCCCAGTACAAAACATATACTAATAGCTGCAACACAGGTGCCCACCAAGTAGCACATAAAAGGAACACCTGGCTATTTCAGAGACTTGTTTCATGGACTACTGAGTCCTTGGGTGAAATTGCCCCAGGGTTCTAGAGTATGTGGACAGTATAGTCACAACATGCCCAGAGGGGAGAGAGTGGGTATAATGGGATCCAGGATGAGGATTAGGCACATGAGGTGCATGGATTAGGCAGCATGGTGAAAGGTCAACCAGAGACCATATTCTTTTTTTTTTCCCCCAAAGATTTATTTATTTTAGAGAGAAAACATGCACATGAGTAAAAGGGTCAGAAAGAGAGGGTGAGAGAATCTCAAGCAGATTTCACACTGAAGGCAGAGTCCAGTGTGGGGCTCCATCTCATGACCTTGAGACTACGACCTGAACTGAGGTAAACAGTCAGATGCTTAACCGACTACACCACCCAGGCACACAGAGACCAGATTCTTAAAGGCCTTCTGAAAGGTACCTTGACTTCACTGGGGCTTCAGTAAAACATTTATGCAGGGAAGTGACATGCATGTATCCATGTGTGTATCCATGGGTGTATCCAAACACCCATTATGGCTGTGTACCACTCACCGTACAGTCAGTTTTACTTGCTTATATATTTATTCTTGCTAATTTCATTTTAGATGGAAGTTTCATCATTGAATAAATAGCATTTCTGTAGGCAATATATAGTTAACTTTAAATGGTCAGGGAGAAACTAAGGAAAAGACTTTTTCCTAAATCAGATTTGAAATTTTCATTTTTCCTGGCTCTTTCATAGATGTTAACTTCAGACTTCAAATATTTATTTAATTTTACTGGTGTTGGTGGATTTACTATCTTTGAAAACCAAGTGTGACATAACTTATTTCATATTAATAATGCTGTCTGAGCTTGGTTTCTATGACTTTTGGATACTATTTGGAATATAAAGACGATCTTCTGGAAGTGGAATAAGACCTTTGCAGCTGTGCTTGTGTTAAGCGGATTCAGTCCAAAAATAATCATGCTCTTGTATTACCATAGGGCACTGGGCTTTCTTTTGTGTTCAACATTGATTTGGATCTGTAAAATTTAGTATGCCAAGTTTGTCATCAAATCCTTGGAACTCAGGCGAGAGAATGGAGTTTGAGGTTAGTTTTGCAGAAACAGAGCTTTTTATTAATATTGGAAAATAGCCACATTGATTCAAGGAAGGGTGGAAAAGCAGTACTGTGTCTCTTTCAGTTTGAAACAACATGCAATCTCTTGCTAAGTGCTTTATTCCAAAGCTCTGAAAACGTATAGTGTTGGGCTGCCTGAAAATCAAAGCTGGAGGGAGGAGAAATAATTGAATGATGTCTTCCCTCCAAAAAAATGTCAAGCTCTTTCTTTGCCTGAGCAGGCTCATTTGTCCACTGCTCTTTGGCATCTATCAAATCCAGCTCTTTAACATCAGTCAGATTGTCCAGGTGATAAGCATAGAATTTGTTCTAGCCAATGGGTCTGTGCCTGCATTTTCACATTTGGCTTGCTTGGCCTGGGTTCCCTCAGCAGGCTGTGTCATTGGAGTGAGTAAAGGGAGAGATTGTGTCCTCACAGAACCTTGTGTTAAAAATTACCTTCAACTTTAAAACTGCTTCAACCCACCTTTAGGCTAGGCTGTTGGTGCCTGAAATAAGAAAACCTTGGATTGCTGAGTCCCTCCCTGAAAAAATCCCTGCCTGGTTGGTGCCTTTCTTTTACTGATTTTGTAACTCTATGTTATGGGTTGAATTGTGTCCCCACAAAAGATACTGAAGGCTTAACCCTCACTACTTCTGTGCAGACTCCTAACTCCCACCACCTCAGAATATGACCCGATTTGGAAATAGGGCTGTCGCCAATGTAAGTAGTTAAGATGAGGTCATCCTTGAGTAGAGTGCACCCATAATCCAGTATGACTGTTTCCTTATATGAAGAGGCAGTTTGGATGGAGACACACACAGAGAAAACATCATGCTAAGATTCGAGGGATGCTGCCCCAAGGCACAGGACTTCTAGGAGCTAGGAGAGAGGCCTGGAACAGACACTTTCCTAGTGCTTTCAGAGGGAGCTTGGTCCCGCTGACACCTTGATCTTGAACTTCTAGCCTCCAGAACTGTGACACGGTATATTTCTGTTGTTTAGACCAATAATATTGATAGTACTTTGTTAAGGCAGCCCTGGCAAACTAAAACATTCTCTGTATGTAACAAATAATCTGTCTTACAAACAAACAAATAAACAATCAAACTCCTTAGTTTCATAAGCATATCTACTGAGCTAAAGTTAGATTTCACCTCTTGATACCCTGGCCTGAAGAGCAGTCTGGGCTTCCTCTAGATATTGTTCTGTCTTGAATTGTTCTAACATAATTGCTGTATTTAATAAAATCTAAGACTAACACCCAGACTCATTATCAATCAGCTAAGTAGCAGCCTTGCCCAATTTGTCCTAGATGCCCTGAAGAAATGATTATATAGCCTGCAAAATCTAGTGGTAGGCAACAGTGGCAGACTTTCCCCATGCCAGGCTAGATGGACCATATTAAAAAGACTTTTGGCATTGCCCCAAAATTACTTCCACTGGCCAAACTAGTGCCATAACTCATTTTTGATACATAGGTCCTTTATTCTGTCCTTAACTCTGGAAATAAAATTTGCCAATTTGGAATGTTAAAATTATTTTAGAAGTGGCTTTACAACTATAAAGGTAATTTAAGATGAGGTTAACCATATTTCTATTTGGAGGAAGTCAGTAACCAAACTTGAAATCTTCAAAAATTCTTTCTGTGGTATATCCAACAGACATGTTTGAATATTAACCAGTGCATTGTGTAGAAGGTACAAAAGTGACTGTGCATTGTGTAGAAGGTACAAAAGTGACTGTTTAAATAGAGAGCTTCTCAATAAGTCTAACTTAATAAATATTAAGTGAGAATAAATTAAGTCATTCAGTGATAAATTATTTGGAACTCACCATGTGCCTGGCGCTATGCTGTGCCTCGTAGATGCAGTATTAGGTAAGATAAAATGGGCTTCTAGGAACTTTTCATTGTAAGACAGCAAGGAATATGCACTCTAGAAGGGAGATGAGATAAATGCAAAGGTGACTACATTGAAATCAGATGTGAATAAAATGACTTGAATGCTTTCCTCTCCCTAATGCCTTCCTTCTCCCTTTATTTCACCTTTGAAATCTCAGAAACATACTCCTTACCCAAGATAACTGGTAAATTTATAATGGCAATATACAGACAATAAACAGAACATTATTAGAAAATTTCTGAGCTCATTAGCATAAGAAACAATTACACTTTTTACTACACAGTGGAGAGGGTGAGTGGGTCAACACGGGCACGTGAATTTCTTCTTACCAATGGTCAGTGCAAGTGAAGAGAAAGTTAATTTATTCTAGGGAATCAGCTCCAAACTGCTATACCATTATGTGCTCTTATAATTAAAATTGCTAGTCTTAGTATCTGTAGAAACAGGATCAATTTGAGAAAAATAATGTTCTAAAATAGAAAAAAATTATATTTTTTCAAGATTTTTATTTCTCAGGGGGTACCTGGGTGGCTCAGTCGGTTAAGCGGTTGCCTTTAGCTCAGATCATGATCCCATTGTCCTGGGATTGAGGCACACATTAGGCTCCCTGCTTGGCAGAGAGCCTGCTTCTCCTTTTCCCTCTGCCTGCTGCTCTGCATACTTGTGCTCTCTCTCTGTCAAATAAATAAATAAAATCTTTTAAAAAAAGATGTTAATTTCTCTGTATACCAGTGGAGATAATTGCCAGTAACAATTCATCTAACATGTAATCATATGCAGTGGTAAGAAGTTAATGGGGAGCATGAAGTCCTGGGTTCTAATTTTTGTTGTGCTACCAACTTCTATGCAGTTATGGTAAAACATATTCTCCCTCTGAGGACTA
This sequence comes from Mustela lutreola, assembly GCF_030435805.1. NCBI lineage: Eukaryota > Metazoa > Chordata > Mammalia > Carnivora > Mustelidae > Mustela > Mustela lutreola. Next base: position 54,188,739 of record NC_081290.1, on the reverse strand, counting down.
TTTTTTATTATCTGTAGAATCAGGTGAATTGGCCTACATGATCATTAAATTTTTTTCCTTTCATTGTTGAGATTCAACTTTACCAAATTAGCTCAATTAGAGCAAGAGGCCCATGAGGTACATATTTTGGTTTCTCTCTAGCTGGATGCTGGCCAACTGCTCTTGCCTGCTTAAAGCTTAGCCATCTTCAGGATTGTAGGCTATTGAGGAAATAGCTAGTAGTAATAGGGAACATTTGCACTAGACACTATGCCAAGGGTCTTACTGTCTCTAATGTGTTATTTTTTGTCACAGACCAAGACATCAGTGCTAATACTATCCACATTTTATAGATGAGGTAAGTGTTCTGAGTCATGCAGTTGGGAATTGTAGACTAGATTTGTACCCAGGTACACCTGACTCCACAGAGTCTAGGCTCTTGGAGCTCCAGGCTTCTTGAGAGGGTTGAGTGGTCACCCTCCAAAAGATACATCCCACACTTGGAACCTATGAATATGACCTTATTCAGAAAAAGGCTCCTTGTGAATGAAATTAAGAACCACAAGATGAGATCATCCTTGTTTTAGGGTAGACCCTACCTCTAATCATACATGTCCTTCTAAGAGACAGAAACAGGGACACAGCACAGAGACATGCCAGGGAGGAGGCAATGGAAAAGCCAAGGAAGAGACTGAATGATGAGACTCCAAGTCAGGCAGCATCTGGAGCCACTCAAAACTTGAAGAGGCAAGGGAAGATTCTCCCCTGGAGCTTTGAGAGGGAATATGGCACTAATGACATCTTGATTTTGGACTTCTGGCCTCTAGAACTGTGGGAAAATAGATTTCTGTTCTTTATTTCAGCAAATTTTGATCATTTTTTATGGAGGCCCTAGGAAACTAACATAGTTTCCAATCCGATAGATCTTTAAAATCATAGGAAGCTCTTCTTAAATGCAGATAGGAGTGCTTGGGCCAGATAAACTGAATGAAGATGATATTTGGATACTAGGCATTTAGTTGCCACCAACCCACAGAAAACTGTAGTCTGGGAATGGCACCCTCCCCTCGTCATCCCCTCCTTGCCCCTCCCCAACCTGATGTATAGCACCATGACTCACCTGTGTCAAGTTGTCTGCAGTTAGCATGCACTGGACAAATGCTTCTCTAAGTGATCTAAAATTTCACACCAAAAGTTCCCTGAACTTTCCTCAGGCTTCTTGTTGCTTAGAAATCACTGAACAGGGGCACCTGGGTGGCTCAGTTGGTTAAGCTTCTGACTCTCAGGTCATGATCTCATGGGTTGTGAGATCCAGCCCTGCCTCAGGCTCCATGCTCAGCATAGAGTCTGCTGGAAGATTCTCTTCCTCTGCCCCTTACCCTGCTTGAATGTATGCATACTCTCTCTCTCTTTCTCAGATTAATAAATAACTCTCTGAAAAAGGAAAGAAGTCACTGACAAAATTGGGGTGGTTCAGTACAATATTTATTTGAACTTAAAATATCAACAAAACCCAAAATTGAGTATCAACCAAATTCAAAATTAAAGGATTGGTCACAGTGTTCTTGTCACTGCTCATTTCCCTTGTCATCTGAAAGGTGAGATCATAATTCTTTAGCAGGATAGTGTAAGAGTTATGTTGTAACTCAGGTGAACTTTCAGTTTCAAATCTCAGAATGTTCATGTATTTATTGTTTGGCTTTCTTGTACATATTTGTTTCACTGTGGAATAATCCTTTGTAGAAATGCAATCTTGGCTAAAAAGCAGACTTATTATCTCTGTAAAATTAGAAGCTACTAGTTTTTGGTAAAGCTAAAATGACACCTAACTTGCAGGGATCTTTGCAAGATGGCTTTGAGAGTAAGAAGGTCCCTAATACAGTGAGGGCTTGGCACTGGTAGGGGTGGCCCATATTTTTATTTTTGCTAGTATCTTTTAACAAACTTGAGATTGATTTTTTTCTTTCAATCTCATTTGCTTTATGTTTTCCTAAGTGTATGTTTTTCATAAATAACTTTTTAGCAAAAAATTCTTCTAGAGTCTTCTTTATTAATACATGCTTGGGAATTTTTGTTAGGTGTTTATTTAGAAAAGATGTACAGTCATTGTTTAATGGAATAGTCATAAAGGCTAGTCTCTAAATAAGGAAAGATAATGTCCTATGGTTAAGAAATAATTTTATTTCCCTATATGCTTGATTGAATCAAGAATACTTTTCCTGGGGGGTGGGTGTGCCTGGGTGGCTCAGTTGGTTAAGCATCCATGATCTCAGGGTTGTGGAATCAAGCCCCAGAACTGGGTTCCCTGCTCAGCGTGGAGTTTGCTAGAGATTCTCTCCCGCTCCCTCTGTACCTCTTCCTACACCCTCCCCTTGCATGCAAGTGTGCTCACTTTAAAATAAATAAATAGATCTTTTAAAAAAAGAGGAATACTTTTATTTGGTTCTATGCAGAAGAGAAAGAGAAAAAATCCCAAGAATTACAAGCAACTGAATATTATTCTTGACTTTCTAATTTTGCTAATTATACTCCTCAGCAGAGTCTGTTTTGTTTGGATTTGAGAAAAGGAGTTGTTCCCAAAGAAAGAAAGATATTTTTGACTTATTTTGTCTTGATTTTGTGGTAAAAGTAACATTTAATTAGTTAAGGATTTGCAAAACCAGCTTTTTTTCTCCCTTTACCCTATGGCTTCCTTCTCTTTTAACTACCACTGAAAGTCATTTTGATAATTCAGCAGAGTCTATTAATCACAGATTCCTGAAAAATTATTAGATTTACCTATTTCACTAGAAAATAGTAAGTAATGTTCGAGAAATTGTATCAGCACAATGTCATTTCTGTCTACAGCCTTAGGCTGTGTATTGGTATAAATTGGTTTAATAGATAACTGGAATTCCTTAATAATTTTATAATAATATGAGTAAAGGAGAACCTGGGTGGCTTAGTCAGTTAAGCATCCGACTCTTGATTTAGGCTCAGATAATGATCTCAGGGTCATCTGATTGAGCCCCATGCCAAGCTCTGTGGTGGATATGGAGCTACTTAAGATTCTCTCTCTCCCTCTGCCCCTCCCACTTACACACACACTTTCCCTCAAAACAAACAAACAAATAAGAAAACAACCATATGAGAGTGTATTTATTAAATGCTTTCTGTAGTCTGGGAATTGTACTGGTATTTTGTACACATTTTCTCATGTCATCCTTTATCTATGTCCAGTTAAAATTTGAGGAGATTGAAGCTCAGAGAAATTATATAATTTGCCTAAGCCTTAGCAGTTATAGGTATTGATTATTAATAATAGCTACTAACAATATTGTAGTAGTGCTATACAAACTTTTAGCATAGCATTATATCTATTATTGACTCAAAGGGCCAAGATAATAGATATTTTATTATTATCACTATGTGCTCAATCAAAGAATATTTCACACTAAATTGCATGGCAGTTTTCCCCATGCGTGTTTTAGTTAAGCATGTTTGTTTAAGCTGAATGTTTTGGTTAAGTTTCATTGACACAGATTTATAGCAATATAATCATTTAAAATAAAACATTAAGCATTAAATTGAGAGCTGACAGAGGAAATGGGCAAACCTTTATATTAGTTATCTATTTCTGCATTAAAATGAAAACATAGGGAGCTACAATAACAAACATTTATCTTCTCACAGTATTTGTAGGTCAGTAATTTAAGCACAGCTTTCTTGGATCCTTTGCTTTAGGATCTCTCATGAGGCATTGTTCAAGGTGTCAGCAGGTTTGGGGTATTATATGAAAACTCTACTGGGGAAGGATCTGCTTTCAAGCTCACTTATGCAGCTGTTGGCAAAATTTTGATCCTTTTGGGCTATTGGACTGGGGATCAGAGTTTCTAGTTGATTTTTTATTTTTTTTTTTTTTTTTTTTTTTTTTTTTTTTTTCAGTAACCAGCAGAGTATTTCAGAGTTTGTCAATGTTATTTCCATGATTACATTATAAAATTCTGACTTCCACTTTGGTAGCAGACTCTTTCCCTTACCTAATGAAACAAGTTGCCATATTGGGAAGGCCCATGTGGAAAGGAACTAAGGATAGTCAACTAGATGTCTAGTTGATTTTTGACAGAAGACTATCCTTAGTTCCTTTCCACATGGGCCTTCCCAATATGGCAACTTGTTTCATTAGGTAAGGGAAAGAGTCTGCTACCAAAGTGGAAGTCAGAATTTTATAATGTAATCATGGAAATAACATTGACAAACTCTGAAATACTCTGCTGGTTACTGAAGGTAGGGAATTATGAAAGACTGTAGATGTCCAGTGGCAGGAACCATGAGCGCCATCTTAGAAGTAACTTATTCTATATTCTTCCTCCTTTTTTTTTCCCCCTGTCATTTTGCTGTGTTGGGATTCTATACTGTAGTATTCTTGATGCTTTCAAGGAATAAGTAAAGAGGATGCACAGTTTAAATTGGGTTCCCTCTCCATGAAGTCTCCTTTCTGGTGCCTGTGATATAATTTGTCCAGCTCTCTACCTTTTTGGATTCTACGACTGCCTATGTATTCATTGGCTATAAGACAGTGCCTCCTATTGTCACATCAAAGTGTGTATTTTGTTTTTTTTAATAATTTTTTTTTCCTAGAACAGTATTGGGTTCACAGAAGAAAATGAGCAGAAAATACAAAGTTTCTATATACCCTCTGACTTCTCACCACTCCCCACAGCTTCTGCCACTATCAATATCCCACACCTCTGTTACAAATGATGGACCTACATTGATGCATCATCATCACCCTGGATTGAGAGCATTGGAAAAGAAGCCAATTATTCTGTAATAAGGAGCTAGGAAATAAGATTAAGAGATTATATAGTGGAAAGAGAGACAGAATCCTGAAGGTCATGTCCAGAGAGAAGGGGTGATGAGAACAGGCTTTTATTTTGGTATTAGTTGTTTGATATGCAACAGAAACTGTTCCTCATTTATCACAAGCTTTTTCAGTAAACTCCAGCAAATCTGCATTGCTCATGAGTAGTTTGATAAAAGGATATGCTTTTAGGGAAGAACATGCAGGACTGAATCTTTTTTGAAAAGACTGGTTTGGTATGAAAACAAAGGCTCCCGTTAAAAAACAGGCATATATTAACAAGTCACTGAACTTCTCTAGTATACTTGCTAATGTGCTTCCTGCTAAGGATACAGAACCGAGTGTGGTGTGGACCCTGCCTTCACAGGAGCCACAGTTTTCATGACAGCATGTCTTATAAATCTCATAGTGGGCTAATTGACAACCTGTTTAAAGAGATACTGATAAATGTGCCTTCAAAAAAAGATTCCTTGGTTAAAGAGGTTTGGAAAATGCCATATGCCATAACTTCTTTTGGAGATTCCCAAAGCTCTTTAGTACTTTAAAGATTGAGAAGTCTGTAATTCAGTGTACTCACAGTCACATGGAGTTATTTAAGTTTATGTAAGCCAGTCTTTTCCAAATGTATTTGCTTCTGGAACTCATTTTTTTTTAAAGAACATCCTTATTACCTCCTCTTGGACGATGTTCCCTGAGAAAATCTTATTTAGAAAATACAACTTTAGCAGGAAATATGAAGTACAAAATGCTATTTATTTTATAAGGGGCATGAATTTGTTAACATTACAGCATATTGGAAAAAGCTATCCTCTTTGAAGTTTTTTGAGAATTCTAAGCGTTAGATCACTGTATCAGTTAGGGTAAGGAACAAGAGCTGCTGTGACAAACGCTTTCTAAATTTCAGTGACTCCGTGTGATAAAGGTTTATTTCTTGCTAATGCCACAGTTACAATGTTGGTTGAGGAGGAGCATTGCTCTGTGGAGTCATTTGGTAAGTCAGGCTTCCTCCAGAGTGTGGTTCCTCCATTTAGTCATTCAATGAGTTGGGCTTTATGATATTCTGATGATATTCTGAAGCATCAGAGCCCTTCACTTGATCCCATGTACCCAGTTGGCATATGAGGAAAAGAGATTCCTCACAAAGAATCAGATAGACAGTTTTGGGGGCCAGGCCTAGAAACAGCAGACATCACTTCTGTCCACATTTCATTGTCCGGAACTTGGTCATGTGGCTTTATATCTCTTACTGTGCCATGCAAGAAGAAGAGAGCACAGATACAGGTGAGTGTTTGCAATTCCCATAACAAATTTGGAAAGTGTGTAGAATTTTACTAGTGGGAAAGAGTAGGTAAGGGTATTTTAGGCACAAGGAGCCATTTGAATAAAGAGCATAGATTCATAAAATGGAAGGAGATCTTAAAGAACTGTAAAAAGTCCAAGTGGCAGATGAGGCTAAAGGGACAGTTTTGGAAAAGAATATAAAGAATTTTAAGATCTGGAGCACCTGGGTGGTTCAGTTGGTTAAGCATCTGCCTTCGGTCAGATCATGATCCCAGGGTCCTGGGACCTCTGTGTCTGCATTGGGCTCTGCATTGGGCTCCCTGCAGGGACACTGCTTCTCCCTCACTCTCTCCCTCTGCCTGCTGCTCCCCTTCTTGTGCTCTCTGTCAAATAAATAAATAAAATCTTAAAAAAAAAAAAAAGAATTTTAAGACCTATAAGGATTTTGGACTTTATATTGCAAATGATTGGGGATCAATGGAGATTTTCAAGGTGAGTGGATAAATGTATTTATTCATAAAAGCAGCTCTGATAAGTGTGTACAAGATGAACTAGAGAGAGGGGAGACTTGTAGAAACAGGGGACATTAGACAAGAAACTGTTGTACTTGCCTGGAAGAGAGGGTTCAGATTCATGATGGAGATTGCATTAGAGATAAAGAAGACAAGCTAAATTGGACAGATAATTTCTTGGAAAAATCAGTAAGATTTGATAAAGTGGTTATTGTGGTGGAGGACTGGAAGAGAGAAATGCTTTTAAAATATCTGAGTTTTGACCTTGATGGGATAGTATTATAATTTACCACATATCATTTTGGAGCTGAACCAGATTTGGGGGTAAAGGTAGTCATATTTTTTTCACATTGCATTTAATGTGATTATTTGAGGTATGTGGCTGGAGTTTGAAAGAGAATAAACTATTGCTTGACAAAAATAAGCACATAGACTCAAGTTAAATCTTTAGAATCAATGAAGTCACCCATCAATCACAATTAAGAAAAAAAAAAAAAAAAAAAAAAGGAAAGGGAGCCAAACAGAGAGAACTCTGGACAAGTCTGAGAGTTAAATGATGGATAGAGAAGGAAGACACTGTGAAGTTGCCTTAGTGATCAAAAATGAAAGTTTATCCAGAGCAGCATGGTGTCCAGTAGGGGAAAAATGTCCTTGCATAAAATATGATGTCCAGGAACTCTCCTTTCTTGAGGAGCACAGACATTTTTGTCAATGTCAAATAGAAAAATAAAATGCATTGCTATTGGGAATAAAAAAACAAACCTCTGTGACCATTACTTAAAACATGTTTCTGAACTTGTTGCTTGACTAATAGAAAGCATTTGTGTTGAAAACATGGCAGCTGATATCATTTTTCTCCACCGAATCAATATTTGGTAAATGCTGAATTTCATTGGAAAAATAAGGGAAAGCAATTTTAGTCTCCATAATGCATGTTATGGAATAAGTGACAGTATGGAAAGTCAGTATTCTCCAATACTATCTGACCACTGATGCTTGCATGCTGACTTTGTGGGAAGATGGAAATGATCGTCACAGTTTTATTTACTTAGAGGAAGAAGTAAGAAATGAGTTCCATGACAAATGCATATCTAAGAGATATTTCTGTGCAGGAGAAAAGAAATGGCTGCTAAGTGGATCCTGATTTGGGTTATAATCAAAGCTTGACAATTTTTATATTTATTTATTTGTGAATGTTTCCTTTGTGGACTTTTAAATGGACATTTATAAAAGGTTTAGTATTTTTGGCAGGGGAAATGCATAAAGAACATGTTGTCATCTTGGAATGTGAATAAGGAAACAAGAAATACATTAGTCTATCCATTTTCTTACTTTGTTTAAAGAAAGAGAAGGATATTGAGCATTAGCTATATTATTAAATTAGGGCTCCCTATGGATCTGTGTATTATCCAAGCAGATGTATGTGCTGTGTGTGCCTCTTTGCTCTAAATATTATTGTCTTTCTCTTACTGTCTCCCTTGCTTTGAGACAAAGTGAATCAGCAGTGCTCCAGATAGATTGAGAATGGTATGGAATAAGGGAAAAATAGAGAGTTTTATCTGTTCTCTGCACAACACAGACAAACTTCAAAAATTTGCTATAGTTGCAGCTCATTTCAGTTCCTTCTGGCTTAGGCACTTTCCTACTCCTGCATTCCATTGAAACACCTCTGCAGGGCTGTCAGTGATCTGTGCAGTGGACTGCTACAAGGGGCTTTGTGCATCCACCCATTGGACAGCTCTCTTGTTTTGCTGCTTTAGCTTCCAAGAAACCATCCACTGCTAGTTCTTTTCTTACTCTGTGACCCATTAATTAATAATTAAATTATTAATAATTATGATACAGCTCAAACATATATCATGATACAAGAAAAATCCACAGTCATTGCACTAATTGAATGGGCTTCTTCCACATGGGGTAGGTAAGGTTGTCTGGTTGTAATATTCTCACTGACTAACCAGATAAACGTCTAACACATTCAGCAACGGCCTAGTCATTCATTCTTTGTCACTGGCCCAACATGAGAATAGACTTGTACATATAGTATATCATACATACCTCACTCTCCAAAATATCACACAGTCCATTCAGATCAGTGTTCTGCCTCTTACCATACTCCACTGCAGCCAAGTAGGTTTTATACAGAGATGAGAGTACAGCAGACCTGTCGAGAAGGTTTAGGGGTTCATGTATCTCATGGTACTCCCTGCTTGATTGTCATGCTGGTAACATTTTCAGCAGGCAGGGACCTACACATCCTTCTAAGGGCAGTGACTCCTGAAGATTATTTCTCTCTATCTAGTTTTTCATCCACATCCATTCTGTAATAGTTTTGCATCCACATCAGGCAAAGGTTGGGTCCTTAACTTTTACCACTCCCCGACATATACCCATCTGTGTTCCTGATTCAGTTTGTAGCATCATAACCCAGCTGAGTGTGTGCTGAGAAATCAGGTTGTCAGTTTAATCCTTTCTTTTAGCTTTTAATAACCTCTGTTTTTTACTCCCCTCTTTTTATCCTGCTCGCCCTCTGCCTAGTCACATACCAGTTAATAGGTCTTATCAGTTATGCCCTATAAATAATGCCTAATTCAGTGCCCTGGTTTCTGTATTCAGCATATACAGGTAACTGACAAAGTCAGTAGTATTTTATGACAGAGGTAAGATTATATCCATGAGCTTCCCTACATTTCCCATCCTCCTTGTGGTTCAATTCGAGGCACAGAATGGCCAGTGGGCTTTGAGTGGAAGTGATATATATGTCTCCTAACCTAAGAAATTTAAAAATAGAAATGATTTCTCCACACTCATTTTTCTCTTGCTCTGGCAACCTTTGAAGTCAAGTGTCTCAGGTGCTATGTCTTCAAGATGGCTGAGGAGTAGCCACAGATCAGAGTTGAGAAGGAACAAGCCCTGAAATTCCAGAGCTTGTTATATGGCATAGCCCAGTACATCCTGACAAATATGCTTTGTGACTATTCTTTTGCCAGTGGTTTGCCTTTCTGGTCCACTCTCTGCACTATTACCAGCTATCTTTCTAAATGTACCATGCTCCCTGCTCATTTTAGGATTGACTGATCCCTGGTGTCTATAAAGCGTGCAGGTTTTGATTGCATATGGAAAGTCCTTCAGGATTCGGCCATGATTACCAGAAGGCTCTGGTCTTCTACAAGCTCTTCATACACATCCTTTCCACTTACATCAGTACATTGGAGCTCAGCTATTTCTTTTTCTTTTTTCTTTTTTTTTGGGGGAGCATATGCTATTTCTATTTATGCAAGTAATAGATAAATATATACTCACTGTAACAAGTCAAACAGTATAGGAGTATAAAAAGCAAAATGTAAAACTTTTCTTTTCTCTTCTTTTTACATTCATTTCCATCCTCAGAATTAGAAACCGTGGTCTATCAACCTGTGGGGCTGCATTCTTTTAGTCTGCTGTCCATGCCCTTACTTATGTAAATGTACTGACTCAGGTGTATGTCTTTCTGAAAATAAATGGTACTCAATTTATATACCTTCTGCAGTTAAATTCTTACTGCCTCTCTGTTATATATATATATATATATATATATATATATATATATATATATATATATATGTTATTTCCACAGCTTCGAAACTCCTGTCCTTATTCTGTGGACTATGCACTTGGCTTTCAAGATGCAGCTCAAACATCAACTTTCGGGCAAAGTCTTCCTCTAAACCTCTGACCTGTAGGATAGGTTCTGTCCCACCTTATTATTCCATATTCCTTCATCAGAGCTCTTATTGGATGAGAGTGTAATTATGGCTATAAATACTTTGAATCATTTTGTAATTTTTCATGCATCACCAAATACCTACATGAATGATGTTTTTTATACATTCAATGAACCTTCTAAAATCTTTGCTTTTACTTAACACCATGTCTAGTGTTAGGGGGGATTGGAATTCTCTTAAAGTTGAGCTTAAAATCAACACAGATTTGAATAGCTTGGAATAGAATGTGGAAATTCAAAGGAGAAAAAATTGGAATTCAATAACTGGTGTAACAGTTTTTTTTTCTTTCTCTCTTTATACTCTTCACAGTGTTTCCTTCCTAGTTGGAGCTGTAGTCTTCAGTGGACCTCTGTTCTCAGGCAGACTCCAAATTCTTTTGGAGTTTTATAATCTAGTGTCTTTCTGTATTTATCTCTTATAGTTCTATAGTACCTTGAAACTTACACTTACTTTGGCATTGGACACACTTCACTGAAATTATCTACTTACCTGTCTTGTGCACTGGAATATGGATACCATCTAGAATAGGATACCATCTTGCCCATTAATATAGCCCAAGAACCTAGAGAGAACATAATAAATATGTAAAATAGTTTTTTGGTGACTTAAAATATACCTTTACTCTACTTTATTAAATAGCTGATGATTTGTTGAATGCTTCTTGTGTGCCAGATAAAGAACTAAGTCCTTTACAATTATAATCTTATTTAATTCTCATACCGATTCTGTGATGAAGACATTGTCCATTTAACTGATGATGAAATTGAGCCTTACTGAGGTCAAATAAATTGGTTAGCCATACATAGCTCATAAGTATAAAACCAGGCCTGCCTGAACTCTCAATCTTTTTGCCCCTGCACTGGACTTGGTGGTGACCTATATGATTTGTTCTGCTCTCTTTTCTACTTTGAAAAGATTGTTTCTCAAATGTATTGTTATGACCTGAATATTTGTGTCTTCCCACCCACCTCCCCAGTTCATAAATTGAAACTGCTCCCTAATGCAATGATATTAAGAGGTAGGGCCTTTGGGACATAATTAGGATGAGATGAGATCATGGGGTGGGGCCTTCATGAATGGGATCAGTTCCCTTATAAGAGTCATGAGACATCTTTCTTCCCCTCTTTGCTCGTGGCTATGTGAGACTCTAAGGAGAAATTAGCAGTCTGAAACCCAGAAGAGGGTCCTCTTCAGAATCCATCTATGCTGGCACATTAATCACAGAATTTCAGACCCCAGTACGGTGAAAAATAGAAAGTAGATTCTGTTGTTTATAAGCTACTCAATCTAACTCTCATACCAATTCTGTGATAATGACACTATGCCCATTTAGCAGATGATGAAATTGAGCCTTACTGAGGTCAAATAAATTGGTTAGCTGTACATAGCTCATAAATAAAAACTAGGCCCACCTGACTCTAAACCTTATTTCCCTGGCACTGCACTTGGTGGTGACCTATAATTAGTTCTGCTGTCTTTTCTATTTTGTATAAAACCATGATTCCAAGAGGACCTCATGCTTTTATTGTCTAGATCTGAAATTTTAGGGAGAGATAATCCATGGCCATTTTCGTGTACCTTCAAGGCTCTTTTACAATGACTAAGTCTAAACACATTCATTTATCTTCTTTTCTTCTTTTGAAGCATCCCAGAAATCCAGGCAGCTCTCCTTTCTCTTGGATTCTGCCACCACTCACTATATTCTTTGGATTTCCACTCCCCCACCCGACATATGGACATGTCTGGTTGCATTTCTTTATTTTTAATTTTTTTAATTTAAATTTTATTTTATTTTTTTCATGTTTCAAGATTCATTATTTATACACCACATAAACTGCTCCATGCACCTGTCCACCTTAATACCCATCACCAGGCCTTCACAACACCCCACCCCCTACCCCTCCAAAACCCTTAGTTTGTTACTCAGAGTCCACAGTCTCTCATGGTTTGTCTTCCCCTCAAATTTCCTCCAACTCACTTGTCCTCTCCAGCTCCCCATGTCCTCCATGTTATTCCTTACGCTCCACAATTAAGTGAAACCATATGATACTTGACTGTCTTTGCTTGACTTATTATAGTCAGCATAATCTCTTCCAGTCCCATCCCGTCTTCATCCTTTCGGATGGAGGTATAATACTCCATTGTGTATATGGGCTATATCTTCTTTTTCCATTTGTCCATTGAAGGGCATCTTGGTTCTTTGCACAGTTTGGCGACTGTGGCCATTGCTGCTATGAACATTGGGGTACAGATGGCCCTTCTTTTCACTACATCAGTATCTTTCAGGATAAATACCCAATAGTGCAATTGCAGGGTCATAGGGTAGCTCTATTTTTAATTTCTTAAGGAATCTCTGCTTTCCAGAGTGGCTTTCCAAAGTGGCTGTTTTCCAAAGTGGCTGCACAAACTTGCATTCCCAACAGTGTAAGAGGGTTCCCCTTTGTCCACATCCTCTCCAGCACTTGGTGTTTACTGTCCTGTTAATTCTGAGCATTCTAACTGATGTAAGGTGGTATCTCAATGTGGTTTTGACTTGAATCTCCCTGATGGTGAATGATGATGAACATTTTTTCATGTGTTTGTTAGCCATTTGTATGCCTTCATTGGAGAGGTGTCTGTTCATGTCTTCTGCCCATTTTTTGATGTGATTATCTGTTTTGTGTGTGTCGAGTTTGAGGAGCTCTTTATAGATCTTGGCTATCAGCCCTTTGTCTGTAGTGTCATTTACTAATATCTTCTTTCATACTGTGGATTGCCTCTTTGATTTGATGACTATTTCCTTTGCTATGCAGAAGCTTTTGATCTTGATGAAGTCACAGAAGTTGATTTTTGCTTTTGTTTCCTTTGCCTTTGGAGACAAATCTTGAAAGAAGTTTCTGTGGCTGATGTCGAAGAGGTTACTTCTTACGTTCTCTTTTAGGAATTTGACAGATTCCTGCTTCATGTTGAGGTCTTTTATCCATTTTGAGTTTATCTTTGTGTAGGTGTAAGAGAATGATTGAGTTTCATTCTTCTACATGTAGCTGTCCAATTTCCCCAGCACTATTTATTGAAGAGACTCTCTTTTTTCCACTGTATATTTTTTCCTGCTTCGTCGAAGATTATTTGACCATAGAGGTGCAGGTCCATATCTGGGTTCTCTACTCTGTTCTGCTGGTCTATGCGTCTGTTTTTGTACGAGTACCATGCTATTTTGGTGATTACAGCTTTGTAGTAAAGCTTGAAATCAGGCAACGTGATGCCCCCACTTATGTTTTTCTTTTTCAACATTTCCTTAGCAATGTGGGGTCTCTTCTGGTTCCATGTAAATTTTAGGACTGTTTGTTTCAGCTCGTTGAAAAATGCTGAGCAATTTGTTAACATGTCATTGAAAGTATAGACTGCTCTAGGCAGTATAGACAGACATTGTAACAGTGTTTATTCTTCCAATCCATGAGCATGAAATGGTCTTCCATCTTTTTGTGTCTTCTTCAATTTCTTTCCTAAGTGTTCTGTAGTTCCTCAAGTACAGATCCTTTACCTCTTTAGTTAGGTTTATTCCCAGGCATCTTACAGTTCTTGGTGCTATATAAAATGGTATTGATTCTTGAATTTCCCTTTCTATATTTTCATTGTTAGTGTATAAGAAAGCAACTGATTGCTGTACATTGATTTTGTATCCTCCAACATTAATGAATTGCTGTATGAGTTCTAGTAGTTTGGGGGTGGAATCTTTTGGGTTTTCCATATAAAGTATCATGTCATCTGTGAAGAGAGAGTGTTTGACTTGTTCTTTGCCAATTTGAATACCTTTGATTTCTTTTTGTTGTCTGATTGCTGTTGCTAGGACTTGTAGTACTATGTTGAACAACAGTGGCGAGAGCGGGCATCCTTGTCATGTTCCTGATCTCAAAGGGTAGACTGTCAGCTTTTCCCCATTGAGAATGATATTCGCTGTGGGTTTTTTCATAGATAGATTTTGTGAAGTTGAGGAATGTTCCCTGTATCCCTACACTTTGAAGCATTTTAATCAGGAGTGGTTGCTGTATCTTGTCAAATGCTTTTTCTGCATCAATTGAGAGGACCATGTGGTTCTTCTCTCTTCTCTTACTGATTTGTTCTATCACATTGATTGATTTGTGAATGTTGAGTCACCCTTGCATCCCAGGATAAATCCCATCTGGTCATGGTGGGTAATTTTTTTAATGTACTGTTGGATCCTACTAGCTAGGATCTTATTGAGAATCTTGGCATCCATATTCATCAGGAATATTGGTCTGAAATTCTCCTTTTTGGTGGGGTCTTTGCCTGGTTTGGGGATCAGGGTAATGCTGGCTTCATAGAACGTGGCTGGAAGTTTTCCTTCTGTTTCTATTTTTTGAAACAGCTTCAGGAGAATATGTTTTATTTCTTCTTGAATGTTTGGTAGAATTCCCCAGGGAATCCATCAGGTCCTGGGCTCTTGTTTTTTGTTGATCACTGCTTCAATCTCGTTACTAGATATTGTTCTATTCAGGTTGTCAATTTCTTCCTGATTCGGTCTTGGAAGTTTATATGTTTCCAGGAATGCATCCATTTCTTTTAGGTTACTTAACTTATTGGCATATAACTCTTGATAATAATTTTTGATGATTGTTTCTATTTCCTTGATGTTTGTCATGATCTCTCCCCTTTCATTCATAATTTTATTAATTTGAGTCCTCTCTGTTTTCTTTTGGATTAATTGGCCAGTGTTTTATCGATCTTATTGATTCTTTCAAAGAACCAGCTTCTAGTTTTGTTGATGCGTCCTACTGTATCTCTAGTTTCTATCTCATTTATCTCTGCTCTAATCTTGATTATTTCCCTTCTTGTGCATGGGGTTGGCTTAATTTGTTGTGATTTTCCAGTTCTTTAAGGTGTAAAGAGAGCTGGTGTATTCTGGATTATCAATTTTTTTGAGGGATGCTTGGATGGCTACACATTTCTCCCTTAGGACTGCCTTTGGTGTATCCCATAGGATTTGGACCAAACTGTCTTCATTCTCATTGGTTTCCATGAATTGTTTGAGTTCTTCTTTGATTTCCTGGTTGATCCAAATATTCTTAAACAAGGTGTTCTTTAGCTTCCAAGTGTTTGAATTCCTTCCAAGGTTTTTCTTGTGGTTGAGTTCCAGTTTCAAAGCATTGTGGTCTGAGAATATTCAGGGAATAGTCTCAATTTTTTGGTATCAGTTTAGCCCTGATTTATGACCCAGTATGTTGTCTATTCTGGAGAAGGTTCCATATGCTCTTGAAAAGAATGAGTATTCTGTTGTTTTAGGGTGGAGTGTTCTGTATATATCTATGAGATCCATTTGGTCCAATGTATCATTAAAGCTCTTGTTTATTGATTTTCTAATTTGTTGATCTATTACAGAAATCAGTGTGTTAAGATCCCCTACTGTTAATGTATTCATACCAATATGACTTTTTATTTATTTATTTATTTATTTTTATAAGATTTTTATTTATTTATTTGACAGACAGAGATCACAAGTAGGCAGAGAGACAGGCAGAGAGAAAGGGGGAAGCAGACTCCCTGCTGAGCAGAGAGCCCAATGAGGGGCTTGATCCCAGGACTCTGGGATCATGACCTGAGCTGAAGGCAGAGGCTTTAACCACAGAGCCACCCAGGCTCCCCAATATGACTTTTTATTTTGATTGCTGCTCCCATATTGGGGGCATAAATATTTTCACTTGTTAGATCTTCCTGGTGTATAGACACTTTAAGAATGATGTAGTGTTCTTCTTTATTTCTGACTACAGTCTTTAGTTTAAAATCTAACTTATCTGTCATGAGAATTGTTAACCCAGCTTTCTTTTGAGGCCTGTTGGCATGAAAGAGAGTTCTCCATCCCTTCACTTTCAGTCTGGCTGTATCTTTAAGTTCCAAATGTGTCTCTTTTAGACAGCATATGGATGGGTCCTGTCATTTTATCCAATCTGCAACCCTGTGCCATTTTATGGCATTTATGGGAGCCTTTATGCTGTTCATGTTGAGCGATTACTGAAAGAAACATTTTTATTGACATCATGTTGCCTGTGAAATCCTTGTTTCTAAAGGTCTTCTCTGTAAATTTCTGTTCTATGGCTCTCTTGGGTTCTTTCTTCTTTTATAGAACCCCCTTTAATATTTCTTGTAGTGTTGGCCGGCAGTCACATATCCTTTTAAACCTTACCTGTCTTGAAAGTTCTTTATCTCTCCATCCATTTTGAATGTCAACCTTGCTGTATATAGTATTCTTGATTGCATGTTCTTCTCATTTAGTGCCCTGAATATGTCTTGCCAACCTTTTCTGGTTTGCCAGGTTTTTGTGGACAAGTCTGACGTTATTCTGATGGACCTTGTTCTGTATGTAAGGAATCTCTTCCCCCTAGCTGCCCTCAGAAGCTCTTTTCTAAAATTGTGATTTGTGAATTGCACAATTAAGTGCCTTGAGGTCGTCCTAGATTTGTTGATCTTGGTGGGTGTTCTTTATGCCTCTGGGATATGAATGCTTGATCCGTTCCCCCAATTGGGAAAATTCTCATGGAGAATTTGTTCAACTATATCTTCTAGTTGTCTTTTTCCAGCCCATCAGGGATCCCAATAATTCTGACCTTGGACCAGTTCATGGCATCATTCAATTCCCTAATTCTTTTTTCATGGCTTCTAAGCTTTTTTTTCCAGGCCTCCTCATGATCGTTTTTCTCTATCATTTGTCCTCTAGATCATCAATTCTATCTTCTGCCTTGGTTACCTTAGCTGTTAGAGTATTTAGATTACATGTGATCTCATTGATAGCATTTTTAACTTCTGCCCGAGTGGCTCTCACTTCCACTCTTAGAGATTCTATGTTGTCACTAGTGGTTTTCTCCAACCTAGCCATTGCCTGGATAATTGTTACCCTGAATTCCCTTTCAGATATATTGTTTATGTCCATATCCAATAGTTCTGATGGAGAGGGTGCAGTCTCTGAATTTTTCTTCTGTTGGTTTTTCCTCCTGCTAGTCATTTTGGTGAGAGGTGTTTGAGGGGATGTATAGCTGAATATGTCAACCATGATCCAGGAAAGCTGCACCCTGGAAAGTTTTGGAGCAATTAGAAATCACCACCAAAAAGAAAGAAAAAAGAAAAAAAAAAAAAAAGGAGAGAGAGAGAGAAAAAAAGAGAAAACTCAGCCAGAATGAACCCCAAGAATAAGATTTATAAGGTATGTCAACAAAAATGGACAAACAAAAAGACCAACAAAAGTAAATGACAAGAAAAAAAAAAAAAAAAAAAAAGAGCCCAGGGCAAATGAACCCCAAGGATAAGACTTATCTAATACCAGAAGAAAAACAAATACACAGAAACATTCACAGAAGAATAAGATGGGAGGGTGTTCATAAATCCTCGATGTGGGTGAGGAAGGTTATCACTTCCTCCTGGGTGTATTTTGTTATCTTTGTTAAAGGACTCAACTTTCCAGAGATACAGGGAAATTAAGACTGGTTTATATTTAGGGGTAGTATTGAATAGGGACAAAGGATGATCTTGAAGTTTATATCTATATGGACATTAAAAAAAAAAAAAGAAAGAAAAGAAAAAGAAACACTGGTACATGTATGAAAAATTTCAAGTTACTAAGTTATTATGGAATATGTTGTATTAAACCTCTAGTTGTAGTGGTAAGTAGGTTAAAAAAGTTAAAAGAACAAGAATCGTGAGAAAGAACTAAAAAAGAAGTAATTATTAACTATACAGGTTTTGGGGCAATACCAAGAGCTTAATAAATTATTTTCTCCTGATGTTGGCATTTTATAGTTTTATGGGGACCCTGTGGTGGTTGTCCTCTTGTTCTTTTGGCTTGTCTGCTGGAGGAGGGGTCTGCTGCATTGTTTTCCAGTCAGTCTTGCCTGGATTGAGTTGCCCTGCACCCTATCAAGGGGCTGGGCTCTGTGGAAACTGTTTTTTCAGGCTTTTGTTCTCTGGAGGTTTTTGTTCTTTGGCTGCTTTTGCAGCTCTCCAGAGAGTCAGAGCAAAAATTCTGTCTGCTCCCAGACCTCTGTCTCAGAGAGAAGCCTCAGACTGTTCGCTCTAGGTGGTCCAGAACACACAGACTTTCCCTCTGCAAACTTCATAGAATACCACAACCTTCCACAGGCAGGGCACAACCCCAGCCATGTCTTAGTGGTTGCCCAAGGACCCTGCTTGTCTCTGCACCCCATGCCACTAAAGCTGTGACTGATATTGGTCCAGGGGGCCCACTTCCAGTGACTGCCTTTGCTGGGACTGCTGTCTGGAGTACAGGCCCATGCCAGGGGCTCAGACCCCATGGCTGTGCCTGTCGTGGAAGTCTGTGGTCCCAACTGGAGTTCACGCTGGGCTCTCCCAGGTGCAGGCTGGAGTGCTCCCAGCCCTAGCAGTGGTGCAAACAGCAAAAAGCTGTGGGCTCAGGGACCAGAGACTGGAGGCCCCACCAGACTCTCTCTGGCATGAGTGATTGCTGGCAGTGACCATCCTGGGACTGTGGGCTTAGGCCCATGCCAGTGACTGCCCGATTCCATCAGCTGCCTCTTAAGATCTTTTGCTCTTTTTGAGTGATTTTAACCAGACTCTAAGTTAATGCTCGTCCCCAATCACAGGGCACTTTTGTATTGGGGCATTACTTTCCAATGTGTCACTTCTGGTGGCTTCCTCCCCCTCTGTTTATCCTCTGATATCAGTCTGAGCACTCCCAGGCCACTTTACCTCTCTATTGATGCTCTCCTGCCCTTGTAGAGATCCAGAAGTATATAACCTTACATCTCAGGCTGATTTCATGGGTGTTCAGAGTGTTCTGGTAGGTATTTAGCTCACTTGCAGGGGCAGGTTGAAACAGGGTGTCCTACTTCTCCACCATCTTGCCCCTCTCCTCTAAGGCAACCTAAGTCTTGACAATATGAGGAAGTGCAACCACCCTCCCCCCATACAGGTGACCTAGTGTGAGGAGGTGGTGCTATTAGGGTCTAAGAACCAAGGATACACGCTGGGATCCTAGACATCAGTGGGAGTGGCCTGGAGAAGGCTGGTACCATAGCAGAGATAAAGCCATACCAGACACAAGATATAGACAGTGAAGTAGTCTAAGTTCTACCTCCCTCCCGCTTTTAATCTCTGTCAGTGCCCCCCACACTGCACATGCTCAGAAGCCTATTGGCAAGACAGCTTGGGAAGGTTTGCAGGGTCAGCCCACTGTGACCAGGGAATGGATCTGAAAGAAAATCAGTAAATGTCTGGTACAGACACTATGGTAGCAGGGAAATAACAATCTCTACTTAAATACAACTCTTCGTAAATCTATAGGGAAAGAAATACATGTAGTAGAGCATGTATTCAGAAGTAGATTTAGGTACTAGCTCCTCCATTTATCAGTGTAGTGCTTCTAACAAGGCACATAAACTCCATGAGCCTCAGCTTCTTAATTAAAAAAATGGAGACATTAAAATCTCACTTTCCTCAAGGGGTATCTATGAATGTTTAGGAGATTATATATGGAAAACCAACTATATATACATACATTATAAAGGATGTTTTTGAAGATGATTTATTAAACACCTAATATGTGCCAGGTACTGACTGTGCTTTACCTACTTCATCTCATTTAACCTTCATATGAGTATTTATAGGTAGGAATAAATAGAGCCATTAATACTTGAAGTTAAAGAGCGTGGTAAGAATTGAGCCTAGAGAGGTTGATGGGGACTCAATTTGAAAAAGCATTTTAAATATTGTTACAGAGAGCTGATTGTTTTTAATGTTATAGGGAGTCTTGGTAGTTTTTGAAACAAATGAGAGACAAATTTGATCACAAATGAGATCTAAATTTTAGAAATACCAACTTGGATGTCAGGGAGCAAGTTTGATTAGGGGTGGGAGGAGGTGGTGGAATGGAAGACAGCAAGATCAATAATACAACACTTGCTTAGTTCTTTTTCATATCCACTTTAATCCTGTATTTCAAATTATTATTATCATCTAAGAAGAAAACATGCTATATACAGATTTTGAAATCATGTTTCCTGAGAAGATTTACTAAACCTTGATCAAAATTGATATCCAAGGAAGGATTAAGGTTAGAATTATCTTAGAACTTCTGCTGATTTGTTTTTGCTGGTTAAGCCCTAATGCCTTTATGCTGCTAAAAGGTGTGGATTTGACTTAGAGCCTTGTTTATCCTGATCAGTACAGAGCTTGTGATTGGAATCAATGTTGGGTATGATGTGTGTCTGCCTGCTTCTGGGCTTGTTATGTTTTCCTGCCTGGTCCCCTGCACCTGTTTCCACGTGTCTCATTTTGTGTATACAATGAATACATTCTCAGAAGATATTGCAGAGGGAAAAAGGAGCATCTGTTATCCCTGGAAAATTGTGCATCTGCTTTAGAGGAGTCAAACATTGATCTTTTTAGAATCAAAATTCTGAACAGATCTTACTTTTATTATTTTATTTGAAAATATTACTTGATGTAAGCCAATGTTTAGTCTCCTCTGCTGGGAATACCACACATGCTGGGTTATGTGATGGTCCTCAGCACCATTCCCATTGTCCTTCTTGTGCTCTCCTCAGAGCCTCCAGGGCCAGAACACTAGAAACTACATTTCCCAGCATTTTTTAGTATGTCTTTCTGGTTTGCTTTCCTCTAATAAATGACACTGTATTCATGTTGGAAGGTAGAAGGGAACAGAAGCCATGATACTTCTTTGTCAATGACAGGTACCACCTGGGCTTCAGCTGATAATGATGTTCAGCATCAACTGTGGCTTTTGGGGACACCTGGAAGATCATCTGCCTCACCATTCTAAGCACCAGTGACCATTAGACAGTGGTTTCCTGGAGTTCCTGACCTGGCTGAAATTTGATTCTCAGAAGGCTGGTCAGGGGAACCCTAGAGCTAGTTAGTCAGCCCAACAGCTAGTTAGTCAGTGCCAGTGTTACTGGCACTAAATTCTAGGTATTAAATCCTTTCCTGCTCAAAATACCTAGGGCAGCTCCTGTTTTATTTTTCCAAACCTGACCAACATACCCCATGGATATTGGTGCCTCAAGTGACTTAGAAACCTAAGGATAATTTTTTTTTTTTTAATAGCTCATTACTCATATCAGGACTCATGGTAAATTGAAGGACAATTTTGAGCAACAAAATCAGGTACATATACTGAGACATCCTGCCTATCCAACATGACACTACATTTCATGAGCCAGACCTTTGAAAATTGAGGATCTCTTAAGGTATGCCTTCCATATTTCAGAGGTCATCTTTTTTCCTTATAGAAAAAGACTTCTTACAGGCCTTGTCTGTAAGAATTCCTCTGGACAAATAGGTAAGAATTCTAGGTTGAAAACAATGACAATGTCACCTGAGACTTATCTTACAGATGTAGGAACATTATATTAAAGAAGTACAACTCAGGGCTTCATTAGACATAACCATATGTTGGTCTTCCTCCATACTTTTACTTAATCTTAGATAAAACAGTCCGATAGTCAACTTAAAAAATAAATACTACTTAATTCAGAAATTTGGTGTCTAGTGTAGATAATTAAAACTCTGAGCATGATTTAATGTCAGTCTTCTCCCTTCCTTAAGCTCTAGCTTGCTTTAGGGTATTTAAGTCCATAATTGGTTGTCTTCCATCTTATCGCTCTGCCTGTTTCTCTTCCTTCACTCTCATTTGTTTGCTTCCCAGATTCTGAGAGCTTCAAGTTGAAAGGAAGTGGTAGGATAAAAAGGACATAACTTTAATCTTTTCTCATGTAACTGGCTTGATGTTCTCTGGTCCTATCTTATTTTTATTTTATTTTATTTTATTTTAGATTATCATTATTATTAGAGAGCGAGAGCATGAGCAGGGAGGAGGGGCAGAGGGAGACGGAGAAGCAGACTCCATGCTGAGAAAGGAGCCTGACTTAGGGTTTGATCCCAGGATCCTGAGATCATGCCCTGAGTGGAAGGCAGACGCTTAACTGATGCAGCCACCCACACACCCATGTTCTGTCTTATGTTTAAAGGTCTTTCTTGGGGTGTCTGGGTGGATCAGTGGGGTTAAGCCTCTACCTTCAGCTTAGGTTATGATCTCAGGGTCCTGGGATCAAGCCCTGCATTGGGCTCTCTGCCAGCAGGGAACCTGCTCCCTCCTCTCTTTCTGCCTGCCTCTCTGTCTACTTGTGATCTCTCTCTCTGTTAAATAAATAAATAAAATCTTAAAAAAAAAAAAAAAAAAAAAAAAAAAAAGCTAGGTCTTTCTTTATCATAGGGTGACCGTTTTGGCCTTTTTTTAAAGATCCCTATTAGACTCTTCTAATTGTAGTCCCCTTGTCCTAGGTGCAGATGCATCTCTAGTCCAGCTTTTTGCCATAGACTCCTAGAAAAACCAGTGTTTATATAACATCTAGCTTTTGGATACTGGGTTCCCTCTGCTCCTATAAACTGAATTATTGAAAAGGTACCAAAATGATTACAAGTCAGCTCTCTCTCTCCCTTGATTTTCCCACATCAGGTCCATGGGAAATACCCATGAATCCTTTTCACTGACAAACTCAGGGCCCACAGCTATCCACCCCTCTTCCTTCTCATTTTTCCTGATACATGTGATCTTCACTGCCCTTCCTTTCCACAAACATCTTTGATCATTTTTTCTTTATTTCTTCAGTTGAGTCTTTATATTGAAATGCCTTTGTTCAATTATATTGAATGTGAGCATTGTTTTCTATTCCCCTGTAGGAATTTTTAAATTTTATTTTATAATCTTTTTCCAATTTCTAGAACCTCATTGTCACCCTCTTCCATAGTAGAATTGTTAGATATTGATTTGTGGAGCCAGAGCAGTCTTTCTCTGCACTTCACCAGCTATATGACCTTGGGCCAGTCATTTAACCTCCCTGTACCTTACTTTCCTCATCTGTACCATGGGGATAGGAATCGTATCCAAAACATAGTTTCTTGTGAAAAATAAATGGTATGACCTGTGTGAAGTCTTTATTTAATACAGTGCCTTGTGCTCAATAAATGTTGACTATTTTGCTATCATGATCTATTTCTAGTCACACTTTTACTTCCCGTGATGACATCTCTTATCAGTTACCTTCTCAAAGTAACAATTGCAGTGGAGTAATCTAATCCCCTTCTACTATTAGGGGGTCATTGGAAGGTCAGGAGCATGCTAGCATGAACTTGCCTGGAGGGAGGACATGTCGAAAACACGAATATGAAGAGGGTAATGCACAGAACCTACAGTAAGCCTTGGAGTTGAGTGGAGAAGAAGGAACTAGCAAGGTAAACAAACAAATAAGCAAGTGAACTGTTGTTAATGTCACATAAGAAATAGAAAAACTCAGTATGCAAATTGTGAATTGAGAGTTGTGCTCAAAAGAAAAGATGTCCATATTATCATTGTAGTAGAAAGGTTAAGGAAATCAACTACCTCAGTAAGAATTTCAACTATGTTAAAGGAAGAGGTGTCTGCCATGCACCATGCCCTGCCCTGCAGTGGCTTCAAGACAAACCTAGTAGACCCAAGCCATTTCCTCAGATTTATGACCAAGAAAATAATTTCTTTAAGATCTAAAAAAGAAAACTATTTGTATCCTGCGTGAACAGTGGTTCTTAACCTAGGGAACTTAAAAAAAAATACCTGTACCTGGGTTTCACCCCCCCACCCCAAGATTCTTATTTAATTGGTCTGAGTAGTCTGATATGTTAGAAAACTTCCATGTTAGTTCTAATTTTTAGTCAAGGATGAGAATCATGTTCTAGAGAGTGGTTCTCAAAATATGGCTTGGACCAGCATAATCATAATCAGCATCACCTATGAATTTTTTGAAAATGTGAATCCTTTGGCCATTCCCCGAACACATTGAATTAGAAATACTGTGAGTGGGCCTAACATTTCATCCAAACTCTCCAGATGATTCTGATACACACTAAAATTTGAGAACCATCACATTAGTATAGAGTTTCAGTGGTGTATTTGGGGGAAGGAAGGCTAGATTGTCAACTTTGCATAGAAGGTGTGTGACAAGAAAATGAAAGTGGAGATGAATACCTCCACAGTTCAGCGAAAGAGGGTGGTTGAACTGATCCTCTCATCCCCTCCTTTGCCTTCTGTGTCTGCTTCCATTTTGTCTTTGTCTGCTCCTGGTTTATACGGATTTGTTCTCTTTATTCAGTTATTAACCTTGTATTCCTTAGACACTGGAGATAAGCTGAACTGCCATACACACCTGATTCCTGGTTGGAAAATTCGGTGAAATTTGATGTAGAAGCTGGAATGAATTGGAAGGGGAAAGTGAACATGTGTGTCAGTGCTCAGAAAGGTTAAGTAACTTGCCCACTGTATTTCATCTGGTGGGTCACGGAACTGGGATTTAGAATGCAGGGCTATTTCTCTCTAAAATACATGCTTTTTCTCCCCACTATTGCACTAATCCGTCTCTTCTTCCTGGACATACTCCTGGGCTATATAGTCTCTAGGCCTAGGTTCCCTGTCTTTCTTGCTGTGAGATGTGGCCATGCGACTAGTTCTAGTTTATGTAAGCAGAAGTGAGTGCAACACTTTAAGGACTGGCTTATAAAATACCACATATTTTTTATTCTCCATGCTCTTTCTCTTTCTTTAGCTTCATGCAGGTATATCTGATAACCTTGTTTGTAAAGATAGGGTAGCAAATAAGATGGTAGGAGCCTAGGTCCCTGAATCACCTGCTGGGAAAACATGTGATAAGCTTTGGACTTTACGTAAGAGGTAAATTTCATAATAAATATAACTATAAATATATTTATAAATAAATTTCATAATAAATTTCACAATTTACATAAGAAGTAAATTTGAGTGGTTATTAAAAAAGAAGCTGGCACAACCCTAACACACCTCAACTCTGCAATGACTGTCACTCAGAACACTCCTGCATTGGTACTAACCATGTCTTCCTCCTTATCCCTCCTTCTCACTGTCACACTTACTTTCTTTAGAAACTTTCTGGCAGGGCTAAAATAGTATAAGCCTTTGTGCTTCACTTGCTATGGCTGTGACTGATTAATTTCTGCCTATAATTTATTTGCTTTATGGATTTTCTTTGTCTGGAGACTTTTGTCTCCAAAATAGGATTCTGGTAGGATTCAGCATTGCCCTCAGCAGTTAGAACATGGCCAATAACCTAGCAAGTGAGCCAATGTTTGAGCAATCATCTAACTAGGCTCTGTTAGATACCCTCTCTGCTTCTGTACTCCCATTTGCTTCAGATATATTGTTGGACAAACCTTGGAGAGGAAATTAATTCCCAAGACCTTTCTGGAAATCAGCAAAACAGATTTTTGAGCCCATGAATACATTCTTCAACAACATTTATGAGGTTAGCATCATTAGAAAGAAAATTCAGATTATCTGTCTTCCTATGTATTTTTAAATGCACTTTGGCTAAATAGAGTCTGATGCTACAACTGGCTCTCATTATGCACTAATTACTTGCTAAATTTGATTCAGAAGAACAAAGAAATTTTGAGTTATTCAAGGACAAAAAAGTCTCCAATTCTCAAAAATATACATTTTTTGCATTCCTACTACTCAAAAATAGCTAACACATATTTCTTCATGTTTGAGGGGAAAATCTCCCAGGCTAAAGAATTTGTTCCAAGTTTTGTCAAGGAAAGAATTTATGCTTTAATTTGGTGCCTTAAAAATAGAAGAATGTTAGAATAAGGCTATCTCTCCTTAGTTCTAAAGAAGAGAACTTAATAGTATATTTAGTGTAATTTTGACTTTGACTTTTTAGTGTGACTTTGACTTTCCCAAAGTGTTGTGACTCTTAATAATCTATTAACAATGATATTATTTAAGAAAATTCTTGTGAAAAACTTTTCATGCCATGTACCTTCTTTGAAATTTGTAGTGTTACCAGGATATTGAAAGTTCTGGCACGTCTTCTGTAAAGACAGCCCCCTCATCCCCTTGCCAAATGTTTCATGAAAAATTTGCTTCCTAAATATGTTTAACCAATTCTATGTTTTTGTATACTTGCCCCAGAAATTCTTTCTGTAAAAAAACAGTTCTGCTGGTTCTTTGGATAATTTCATGTTTCTCTCAAAATAAGTCCTATAACATCAATATGATTCTAATACATTTAATTCCTGTCATTTATATTGTTTGTTATTCCCTTCATTATGTACCATAATGCTATGCTAGGCACTGAATACATATTTCTTTAAAACATGACTGCAGAAGAAAACCAGGTGATAGAAATGTCTAAAAATTCTGCTTCACTTCCCTACATAAAATGTGACTTTTCTCAAGTTGCTTTGGATTTTTCTGTTGACGTTCGGCCTGTTTGGATGAAGCTAGAATGTAGTCAGTCTGGGGCATCAACATATAATTGGGAAAAATATGTTATTGACAATGATGTGTTCTTCAAGGTCCAAAGGACCTAGTTCTGACCTAGAAATGCTTTCATAAAAGAACTCCATTATAATTACATATTTGTTTGTTTTCCCTGCTGGAAAGTAGATCCTTGAGAGCAAGAGCTTTGTTGCTTCTTTATGTCCACATTCTCTCAGCCTAGTGCTGACTGGCAGAAATATTCAGTGAATACTTAGATAACATGTGATTGCATTTACTATTTTCATACAGGAAGAAGCTCTCTTTCTAGTTCTGACTCGTCTAGTGCATCTATGCAATCAAGTGCTGTGACGTGGATTGAAGTCATACCCTCAACTCATGATCTGACTGGGAATTTTCCATATTTATAATGTCCATTATCAATATAATTTGGAAAAATTAATTCTCCTAAGACTCCTTATATTATGGATGGTTTCTCTCACAGGGTCTATCATTTGTACTTACTACTGCAACTTTGGAAAGTTTGAGAATGAACTGTCATTCTTTCTCTCATTAATCAGACCCAGAGATAATTTTATTGCTTTTGTCTTCCAAAATTAACTGTGGAACTATTATACTTGTGTTTAAGAAATGTGAATCTGAAGTTGTTTCATGAAAGACTCAGGAAGATGTTGTTCATAATTTGAAGCTGCTGATTTTCCTGAAAAGTTATGGTTCTCCCATAATGGAAGTAAACGCTACAAGTAGAGCAGTCTATAAATCAACTAAGGCATATAACAAAAAAAAGAGAAAAAATATATCTAAAAGTGATTCAAAAATATAATTTAGTAGAAATTATTTCTATACTCGATATTAATAGTAATACAAACAGTTAATTGATTGGTTAATATTATTAATGAAGAAATATTCATGACATTTGTTGGCAGAAAGACAGTCTTTATTCAGAACCGTCATGATAGTTGTATGGACAATTGCAGTGAGGGAGAAAGATTAAGTTCAACTCCCAAATACAGCAAGGAAAAGTAGGAATTTATATATAAGGAAATAGGCTGGGATTTAGTGGATGGAAAATTACTAAGAGGAAACATCAGGAATAAGGGGTATTTCACCTAGACCAATCTAACCATAGTTATTGCTGAAACCAGATCAGAGATGGTGGCAGGATAAGAAACTCTTGTTAGATATGGAGGATGGGATATTCTGTTCAAATGACTTAGCAGGAATCTTGGTAAAATTGAACAATGCAAAGACAAAGGAAGTCCAAGTGTCAAAGCCTAGTTGGAAAGAGGATTTAGAAGACTAGAGTCTGGTGAAGGAGAGACTCTTTTTAATATATATACAGTCTATTGTTTCACCAAAAACACACTGGAATAGACACGAAGCTGGTTAATGATAAATAAAAATTCATTTGCAAACTTTTATTTAGTGGGGAAAACTGATAGTATTTTACTCAAATACTAATTTCAGTACTTTTTAAAATTTATTTTTAATTAAAAGCTTAAACATTATATTTGAAAACTATAATAGGGTAGGTCACTCTATCATATTAAATAGCACCATGATAAGCATTATTCAGCTTCCAAATTTCTGCTGAAGTGAACAACTAATGAGGTAACAACAGTGACAATCACAAACTTGCGGATACTGAGTCAATGCATTAAAAAACATTACCATTCAGAAGCATTGTAGGAATTCCAATACTTTCACCAATTCGTCTTTTTAAAAAAAAAAAAACCACTTTAATAATCTGGCAGGAATGAGGCTAATATTACATTTTATGTTTATAAAGCCATGCTCTGTTCAGTCCCTAAAATGGTGGCACTTGGCCTAATTCTGTATTTTGGTCTTGACTCAGAGCTGTCAAATACTTAAGGGGATCATATACTTTAAGGCCTGTTTGAAAATTTCCTTTCTTTCCTATGCTCCTACATGTCCAGATTTCTAAGACTTGCTTTCTTCCATCTCTCTTCCATAGCATTCTCTCATGAAATTCATTCACATTGCCTGTGGCCTGAAAAGAGGGTAACCCTCCTCAGAGATCAGGAAAGAAAGAGAACTTTTTTGAGGAGAACAGGGAAAAGGCTGTGGCCCCTGGTGTTATCAATGACTTTCCACATCGTATAAGTTTCTTCTATTTATTCCTATGATGTTTCCAGAGGGGAGAAAAATATTTTGGTTTCCCTGCTGGTTCTGCTAATCTGTGTGTTGTTCCGATCAGGTACATGCAAACTGTGAGTTTGTAGCTTGGAATGAAGCAGATGGAGCATCAGTAGACATACTCCATTGACACACCCTTTTTACCAATGAACCATTCTAAAATCATCATTTTAGTTTATAATTTTTATAATATATTTAATATAATATAAATAATATAATAATATAATATATAATAATATAATAGTATAAAATATAATATAATTTTTGTAATAACAAAATTTGGGAAATTCTTTCTGGAAAACTATAGGAATTTTGAGAATATTTTTGCCAATATTTTTATTTTCTGTAAATTCCCAGCATGTTCATTTCATATTTCATATAAAAGTGGAATTTTAGTACTGTGGTACATTAAGGTCAAGAATCACTGGCTTTCCTGGTTCCTGAGATCTCACAAAGAGGCTTGACTCCCACATTGATGCCCAAGGTGGACACATCAGTAACAAAGATAGGGGAAAAGAGATGACATGTGAGGGGATATTAAAACATTTGCTTTTTTGACCTCTGAAAGGGTGGGAAAAACATGGACGTTGAAGATAGGCATGTTGGTTGGAAAAAAAGTGCTCCGTTGTTTTCCTTTTTAAAGCTGAGAATAATGTTACTATTCTTTAAGGTGGAAAAGAACTTAAGGGTGCCTCATACTCCTTAGGCATGCTGTAGATTGGAACTGTTATTTTACAGCGATATATGGGAAATCCATTTCTTAGCTTAGACAGTATAGACCTTATTTTCCCCACATTAAATGTAGCCTTTTAATGTGCACCATTCACAATCCCATAGAACATGCAGTCTTTAATTTCTGCTTTTCAACTCCCTTTTCCACCATCATTTCTGTAATTGGAACCATAAGAGAATTTATGTATTGGGTTAATTACACTCCCAAGGTTAAGATACAGGAACTAAATAAAAAAATTCTTGGTAAAACTTTTGAGGCTGACGTTTTCATCTGATATTTTGATTCTGTGATCTTGGTGCAAATTGGGAGAATGTGCTAAGTGACTTTTGTAATCAGGAGAATAACTATTCCACATTTTGAACGAACCAGAATACAAACTGCCTGGGGGAAAGAATTACCACTGGACTATACACCTGGTTGTTTTTAACGTTGGATGGCAATTGATAGGATTTCTCATCTGTGAATATTAGTCAATAATATCTACAGTATTAGATGTGATTATTCTTCCTTTAATCATCTGTAAAGTGAAGATAACACTGACATCAGTGGTTAAGAGTGTGGGCTTTGGGTACTATGATTAGCTATGTTTGAGGATTAAGGGAGGCTAAATAACATAATAGAGGAGATAGAAATTAAAATTGCAAGATGCATATAAATGAAAGTCATTGTTACATAAAAAGATGTAAGGGGGAGGAGTCAAGATGGCGGAGAAGTAGCAGGCCGAGACTACTTCAGCTAGCTGGAGATCAGCTAGATAGCTTATCTAAAGATTGCAAACACCTGAAAATCCATCGGCAGATCGAAGAGAAGAAGAACAGCAATTCTGGAAACAGAAAACAACCACTTTCTGAAAGGTGTTTTCTTTTTTTTAAAATTCTTTTCTTTTTTTTTTCTTTCTTTCTTTTTTTTTTTTTTCTTTTTTTTTTCTTTTTTTTCTTTCTTCCTTTTTGAACCTCTTTTTATCCCCTTTCTCCCCCCTCACGATTTGGGATCTCTGCTAATTTGGTTAAAGCATATTTTCCTGGGGTTGTTGCCACCCTTTTAGTATTTTACTTGCCCCCTCATATACTCTTCTCTGGACAAAATGACAAGACGGAAAAATTCAAAACAAAAAAAAGAACAAGAGGCAGTACCGAAGGCTAGGGACCTAATCAATACAGACATTGGTAATATGTCAGATCTAGACTTCAGAATGACAATTCTCAAGGTTCTAGCCGGGCTCGAAAAAGGCATGGAAGATATTAGAGAAACCCTCTCGAGAGATATAAAAGCCCTTTCTGGAGAAATAAAAGAACTAAAATCTAACCAAGTTGAAATCAAAAAAGCTATTAATGAGGTGCAATAAAAAATGGAGGCTCTCACTGTTAGGATAAATGAGGCAGAAGAAAGAATTAGTGATATAGAAGACCAAATGACAGAGAATAAAGAAGCTGAGCAAAAGAGGGACAAACAGATACTGGACCACGAGGGGAGAATTCGAGAGATAAGTGACACCATAAGACGAAACAACATTAGAATAATTGGGATTCCAGAAGAAGAAGAAAGAGAGAGGGGAGCAGAGGGTATACTAGAGAGAATTATTGGGGAGAATTTCCCCAATATGGCAAAGGGAATGAGCATCAAAATTCAGGAGGTTCAGAGAACACCCCTCAAAATCAATAAGAATAGGCCCACACCCCGTCACCTAATAGTAAAATTTACAAGTCTCAGTGACAAAGAGAAAATCCTGAAAGCAGCCCGGGAAAAGAAGTCTGTAACATACAATGGTAAAAATATTAGATTGGCAGCTGACTTATCCACAGAGACCTGGCAGGCCAGAAAGAGCTGGCATGATATTTTCAGAGCACTAAATGAGAAAAACATGCAGCCCAGAATACTATATCCAGCTAGGCTATCATTGAAAATAGAAGGAGAGATTAAAAGCTTTCAGGACAAACAACAACTGAAAGAATTTGCAAACACCAAACCAGCTCTACAGGAAATCTTGAAAGGGGTCCTCTAAGCAAAGAGAGAGCCTACAAGTGGTAGATCAGAAAGGAACAGAGACCATATACAGTAACAGTCACCTTACAGGCAAAACAATGGCACTAAATTCATATCTCTCAATAGTTACCCTGAATGTGAATGGGCTAAATGCCCCTGTCAAAAGACACAGGGTATCAGAATGGATAAAAAAACAAAACCCATCTATATGTTGCCTCCAAGAAACTCATTTTAAACCCGAAGACACCTCCAGATTTAAAGTGAGGGGGTGGAAAAGAATTTACCATGCTAATGGACATCAGAAGAAAGCAGGAGTGGCAATCCTTATATCAGATCAATTAGATTTTAAGCCAAAGACTATAATAAGAGATGAGGAAGGACACTATATCATACTCAAAGGGTCTGTCCAACAAGAAGATTTAACAATTTTAAATATCTATGCCCCCAACGTGGGAGCAGCCAACTATATAAACCAATTAATAACAAAATCAAAGAAACACATCAACAATAATACAATAATAGTAGGGGACTTTAACACTCCCCTCACTGAAATGGACAGATCATCCAAGCAAAAGATCAGCAAGGAAATAAAGGCCTTAAACGACACACTGGACCAGATGGACATTACAGATATATTCAGAACATTTCATCCCAAAGCAACAGAATACACATTCTTCTCTAGTGCACATGGAACATTCTCCAGAATAGATCACATCCTGGGTCCTAAATCAGGACTCAACCGGTATCAAAAGATTGGGATCATTCCCTGCATATTTTCAGACCACAATGCTCTAAAGCTAGAACTCAACCACAAAAGGAAGTTTGAAAAGAACCAAAATACATGGAGACTAAACAGTATCCTTCTAAAGAATGAATGGGTCAACCGGGAAATTAAAGAAGAATTGAAAAAAATCATGGAAACAAATGATAATGAAAATACAACGGTTCAAAATCTGTGGGACACAACAAAGGCAGTCCTGAGAGGAAAATATATAGCGGTACAAGCTTTTCTCAAGAAACAAGAAAGGTCTCAGGTACACAATCTAACCCTACACCTTAAGGAGCTGGAGAAAGAACAAGAAAGAAACCCTAAGCCTAGCAGGAGAAGAGAAATCATAAAGATCAGAGCAGAAATCAATGAAATAGAAACCAAAAAAACAATAGAACAAATCAACGAAAGTAGGAGCTGGTTCTTTGAAAGAATTAATAAAATTGATAAACCCCTGGCCAGACTTATCAAAAAGAAAAGAGAAAGGACTCAAACAAAAAAAAAGCCCAGGGCCAGATGACTTCCCAGGGGAAGTCTACCAAACATTTAAAGAAGAACTAATTCCTATTCTCCTAAAACTGGTCCAAAAAATAGAAATGGAAGGAAAACTTCCAAACTCATTTTATGAGGCCAGCATCACCTTGATCCCAAAACCAGACAAGGATCCCACCAAAAAAGAGAGCTATAGACCAATATCCTTGATGAACACAAATGCGAAAATACTCAACAAAATACTAGCCAATAGGATTCAACAGTACATTAAAAAGATTATTCACCACGACCAAGTGGGATTTATTCCAGGGCTGCAAGGTTGGTTCAACATCCGCAAATCAGTCAATGTGATACAACACATCAATAAAAGAAAGAACAAGAACCATATGATACTCTCAATAGATGCTGAAAAAGCATTTGACAAAGTACAGCATCCCTTCCTGATCAAAACTCTTCAAAGTGTAGGGACAGAGGGCACATACCTCAATATCATCAAAGCCATCTATGAAAAACCCACCGCAAATATCATTCTCAATGGAGAGAAACTGAAAGCTTTTCCGCTAAGGTCAGGAACACGGCAGGGATGTACATTATCACCACTGCTATTCAACATAGTACTAGAGGTCCTAGCCTCAGCAATCAGACAACAAAAGGAAATTAAAGGCATCCAAATCGGCAAAGAAGAAGTCAAATTATCACTCTTCGCAGATGATATGATACTATATGTGGAAAACCCAAAAGACTCCACTCCAAAACTGCTAGAACTTATACAGGAATTCAGTAAAGTGTCAGGATATAAAATCAATGCACAGAACTCAGTTGCATTTCTCTACACCAACAGCAAGACAAAAGAAAGGGAAATTAAGGAGTCAATCCCATTTACAATTGCACCCAAAACCATAAGATACCTAGGAATAAACCTAACCAAAGAGACACAGAATCTATACTCAGAAAACTATAAAATACTCATGAAAGAAATTGAGGAAGACACAAAGAAATGGAAAAATGTTCCATGCTCCCGGATTGGAAGAATAAATATTGTGAAAATGTCTATGCTACCTAAAGCAATCTACACATTTAATGCAATTCCTATCAAAGTACCATCCATCTTTTTCAAAGAAATGGAACAAATAATTCTAAAATTTATATGGAACCAGAAAAGACCTCGAATAGCTAAAGGGATATTGAAAAAGAAAGCCAACGTTGGTGGCATCACAATCCCGGACTTCAAGCGCTATTACAAAGCTGTCATCATCAAGACAGCATGGTATTGGCACAAAAACAGACCCATAGATCAATGGAACAGAATAGAGAGCCCAGAAATAGACTCTCAACTCTATGGTCAACTAATCTTCGACAAAGCAGGAAAGAATGTCCAATGGAAAAAAGACCACCTCTTCAATAAATGGTGCTGGGAAAATTGGAAAGCCACATGCAGAAAAATGAAATTGGACCATTTCCTTACAACACACACAAAAATAGACTCAAATGGATGAAGGACCTCAATGTGCAAAAGGAATCCATCAAAATCCTTGAGGAGAACACAGGCAGCAACCTCTTCGACCTCAGCCGCAGCAACATCTTCATAGGAACAACGCCAAAGGCAAGGGAAGCAAGGGCAAAAATGAACTATTGGGATTTCATCAAGATCAAAAGCTTTTGCACAGCAAAGGAAACAGTTCACAAAATCAAAAGACAACTGACAGAATGGGAGAAGATATTTGCAAACGACATATCAGATAAAGGACTAGTGTCCAGAATCTATAAAGAACTTAGCAAACTCAACACCCAAAGAACAAATAATCCAATCAAGAAATGGGCAGAGGACATGAACAGACATTTCTGCAAAGAAGACATCCAGATGGCCAACAGACACATGAAAAAGTGCTCCATATTACTCGGCATCAGGGAAATACAAATCAAAACCACAATGCGATATCACCTCACACCAGTCAGAATGGCTAAAATCAACAAGTCAGGAAATGACAGATGCTGGCGAGGATGCGGAGAAAGGGGAACCCTCCTACACTGTTGGTGGGAATGCAAGCTGGTGCAACCTCTCTGGAAAACAGCATGGAGGTTCCTCAAAATGTTGAAAATAGAACTGCCCTATGACCCAGCAATTGCACTATTGGGCATTTACCCTAAAGATACAAACGTAGTGATCCAAAGGGGCACGTGTACTCGAATGTTTATAGCAGCAATGTCCACAATAGCCAAACTATGGAAAGAACCTAGATGTCCATCAACAGATGAATGGATCAAGAAGATGTGGTATATATACACAATGGAATACTATGCAGCCATCAAAAGAAATGAAATCTTGCCATTTGCGACAACATGGATGGAACTAGAGCGTATCATGCTTAGCGAAATAAGTCAAGCGGAGAAAGACAACTATCATATGATCTCCCTGATATGAGGAAGTGGTGATGCAACATGGGGGCTTAAGTGGGTACGAGAAGAATAAATGAAAGAAGATGGGATTGGGAGGGAGACAAACCATAAGTGACTCTTAATCTCACAAAACAAACTGAGGGTTGTTGGGGGGAGGGGGTTTGGGAGAAGGGGGTGGTATTATGGACATTGGGGAGGGTTTGTGTTTTGGTGAGTGCTGTGAAGTGTGTAAACCTGGTGATTCACAGACCTGTACCCCTGGGGATAAAAATATATGTTTATAAAAAATAAAAAATTATATTAAAAAAAAAAGATGTAAGGGATGTGTGCATGTGTGTGTATGTGCATATGTGACTCTCAGTTAGCTTATATATTATTATATATATTATATTTAATATAAGACTTTATATTAGATTTTACATTAAACTTCCCAAATGCTACTATTAAAAATTATGCCCAAACTAGAAACCCATTCTACTAGACATAATGATTTAATATGCTCTAATGAAGGTATAACACATCCATGGAGAAATGAAAGATTACTTAATAAATTATATTGGCATAATTGGCAAGCTTTTTGAAACAATGGCTGATTTATTTCCTCATCTATAGGAACATTTGTCATTTTTTGGCAACTCAACATCTTTTGTACACCCTTGTTATACTTGGAGAGCTTCCCACATTATAAATTCTACCTTTTCAAAGTTAAAATTTTGAACTATCTCCCAGCCTCCTTCAAAAGTACATCAGAGCATTTGACCTTGGCTTCAAAAATTATGTACTAGCTCATGACTTAGGTAATAAGCTAGTAAGTAAAGAAGTGGTGGTGCTAAGATTTAATCTTTTGACAGAGATGGTGGCAGGGACATCTGACTTTTTCTTTGTAATCATGATCCCTAAACTAATACATCATTTCACCTCATAGACCAAAATAAATTTCCAATGGATTAAAGAGTTGCATTTTAAAATTTAGGTTTTTAAAGCATATATTAAAAAGGTAAAAGTGAATCACTGTCAAATTTAAGAATGAAAATCATTTTAACTTTAAAAGAAATGGAAAAAATCACAAAAGGAAAATAACCATGAGAAATTAAATTATTTTTTTATCTCTATAAATCTTTCAATATATACAACATGCAATAGGTTAATTGCTTTATGATATAACAAACTTCTATAAGACTTATGAGGAAAAAAAATCATTGCTGAAATCTTGAGTTAAATAGTAGAGAAATGAGGAGGGAATTTAAAAAGCAAAAAACAAAACAAAAAAATGGATAATAAATATCTGAGTAAAATGATCAAATTCATTGGAAGTGAAAGAAATTTAAAATCATGATGAAACTATGTAATCAGAATATTTTTCATTTTAATAGAACTCCCTCATGCTGATGACTATATAAAAAAGTGGTATACTCATATAGTAGCAGAGAGAGTTGAAACTGATAAACCTTTTGGGGGAAAACATTTAAGAGGTGTATATCAAAATATTAATGTTTTCTAAACTAGTAGTTTCCTTCTGAGAAATATTTTTTTAAGAAAATAATCTGAAATATTCACAAAGATTTATGCACAGGATACTTATTGAAGCAGTAATTTTTAAAATATAGAAATTAAAATATTTAACTATAAAAACAACTTAAACCTTAAACAGTACAGAAATGGTTAAGTACATTTGAACAATTCATGTAAGTGAATATTACAAAATTATTAAAATTATGTTTCTGAAGAATTTTCAATAACATGAAAAATACACATAATTTAAATGAAAAGGAGGTAACAAAATTATCTCTATAGTCTGTCTTGATGGATGTCAGCAATGAATTCCTCCAGGGGATGATTTGATAATTTGATTTTTTTCCCTTTTTAAACATATTTATACTTCCAAATTAAAAAACCTTTATAATAAAGAAAAAAGTTTCCTAAAATTAATTTTGTCCACAAGAAAAACTAGTTTGACTAAATTTACTTTAAAAATAAAATGTTAAATTAGATTAAACAGCCCTTGTTGAAAACAACTTGTTTGATAGAAAAATTTGTTTTTTTTCCCACTGCCAAGATCATTTATTTCAGACAAAGCTTTTATCTTGTGCCCTGCTTAGAAACCTCTTTGGCTCCCTGTTTCTTATGCCTTCAAGTCTAAATCTCTTTGACGGCTTTTCAAGGCCTTCTATAATATTGTTCCATCAGAAATTATTCCCTGTTACTCTGCCTTCTGCTTGTCTGCATTCCAACTTGTATTAAAATCATCTTTGAAACTCCATACTTGCTCATAAAACACATACACACACACGCACACACACACATACACGCACGCATGCACTCTTAAACTATCTATCAGTCTGAGAGACTCATATTGCTTATTCACTTTTTCAACAAATACCTGAGTCTCTACAATGGACCAGGTCCTGCTGTAGGTCCTGTAGGTTAAAAAGTTTCAGGAGTCTGTTCATATGGAAAATCTTGCCTGGAGGAGACATTATTTAATCCTTAAGAGGCCAAGAGGTACCTGGACACCTCAACAAATTTGAGGTCAAGCCATCGACCTTAACTTTGGCACCAGAATTCTGCATATTGGGTCTACATTATCTTGTACTTTACGGGAATGAAAACCTTCACAAATTTCTATCGTTATTTATCCCCTCTCTCCCAGTTTTTACGAAGAACAACTATGTAAAATGTACTATTGTATGTGCTGTAAAGAAAATGCTGCTGAGGGCATTATTCTTTTATGTCATTCTGTTCCACCTTATAAGGTTTGTGTCCATTTCTCTTTTTACCCTGACTGCCAGGAAGTTTGGTGTCATATTCTTAAATTGCAGTGACATATACAAATATTGGCTTATTTGCCTTAGTATTATTTTCAGATATTGATTTTTTTAATTTCTAAATTTATAGCTTTCTTTTATTGCCCGTAACTTTTTTTTTTTTTAATTTCTTTTCAGCGTAACAGTATCATTGTTTTTGCACCACACCCAGTGCTCCATGCAATCCGTGCCCTCTCTAATACCCACCACCTGGTTCCCCCAACCTCCCACCCACTGCAACTTCTTGCAAGGAGGCCCAAACTCCTTGTGGAAAGGGAAAAGGGAGTCATCCAAATGCTGTCTGCTAGACTGAAGTATTTACTCATTCTCAGCTGTTTGGAGTAATGGTGGCCATTAGCTCTCAGCTGAGACCCTCTTTAGGAATCGCTCTCAGTCAAAAAAAGCCTCTTTCCTGAGGGTTCATCCCTGACCCTTTGGTAGCCCACATCCAATATCTGTTTGACTGAGGCAGGAATGAATAGGCCCCAGTTGCTTTTTCTCAAGGAAGCATAATACTAAAGGGCTATCTTAATTAACTGAGTGGCAGTTCAACTTCTTCCTCAGCCGAGCCTTGCATCTCTCACCTTCAGAAATGTTGTTCTCTAGAGTACTACTCACCAGAACCTCCCCTTCATGCAAATTTTGGTCTCAGTGTCTTTTTCAGGATGTCCTATCTACAATAACTAGATTAGAAAAATGAAAATGTTAATATCCCCACTTAGCTACTTATAGGTACTCTCTGCAGGGTCCGGTCAGTAACTACTCTCAAACCCATACTTCACATTTTATCCATGACACCACCATTGGTCACCGATCTCCCATCTGCCGTGGACTTCTGTGGGTTTTATAGTTAGAGCCACATTTCTTAGCACTTAATGCTTCATTGACTTCTGTTGTTCACTGTTGTTTCAGAATGTTTTAGGCATATGGTTGTCCTTTACACCCTCTCTCACTGATCCTTACCTTTCTGTGGGTGTCTGTAGTAACCTTTCAAGTGCGAGAAACTGGCAGGGACTTTGAAGAGCTTAAATTGCCCTCATAGCTACTGTGCTACTTATTCAATTTTCAGCCTGTTCACTCCATATGCAGGGAATATAATTTAATCGTCTGGATATTGCAATCTTATATTCACAAGAGACAAAGCTCTAGTCCATATGTGGTCATTTGTGGTGCTCCTGGATTATTATTATGATCTGCTTCATACCAAGAATTAAAAACAAGGTTGTTTTAGTTTGCTAAGGCTTCTGAAACAAAGCCACTCACTTTGTGGCTTAAAACAAAAACAAAAATTTACTCTCTCATAGTTCTAAAGGTCAGAAATCCCCAGTAAAGGAGTTGGCAAAGCCATGCTCTTGTCGAAGGTTCTAGGGAAGGATCCTTCCTTTTTTTTTTTTTTGTTATGATTTTATTTATTCATTTGAGGGAGAGAGACAGGGAGAGCACAAACAGGAAGAGAGGCAAGGCAGAGGGAGAAGGAGAAGCACACTTCTCCCTTAGCTGGGAGCCTGACATGGGGCTCCATCTCAGGACCTGGAGATCATGACCTGAGCCGAAGGTAGACCCTTAACCATCCAAGCCACACCTACAACTAGGAAGGATCCTTTTACTGCTTCTGAGCTTCTTCTAGTTGTTGGCTATCCTTTGAGTTCCTTGGCTTGTCAACTCATCACTTTAATCTCTGCCTCCATCTTCATGTGACTTTCTCCATGTGTGTCTCTGTATCCAAATTTCCTTCTTAAAATGACACTAGTCATATTGGATCAGGACCTACCCCAGTTCAGTATGATCTCATCTTAACTTGATCATATTTTCAAAGACATATTTCCAAATAAGGTCATATTCATAAGCACTGGGAGTTAGGACTGGAACATATCTTTTTGAAAGACACAACTCAGCCTATAACAGATATATACTTTGCTGCCCTTAGCTTTCTGATCCAAGACCATTATGACAGATACTATAGTCATACTAAGCATCCTCAGTTGGGGAAAATTGTTTTAATTTATTTGTTGAAATGTGACATCACACAAGAAAAGTTCACAGTTCATTATGTTAAATACTGATAGAGCCCCCAGTAGGCATCAAATGTACTGGTAAGTCTATCTGCTCTTTCTCTACCTGTACCTACCTCTCCTTTACCTGAGGTATGCAGGGTGCAACGTTCAACAGAATTCTGTAATCTCCTAATTGTGCCCTCTGTTTCAAACCTTTTTTTTTTTTTTTTAAATCTTTTGCTCTTTCCTGTCTTGTGTATCAGTCTGCAGATTGTATAAAATGATGGGAACCATTGGATAGCACCTCCTTTTCTAAACTGTATATTAACTTCTGAAATGAAATAAATATAGAACATTAATTCAGGCAGATGAAGAGATATTTTTAAAATTGTGACTAGAAAGTATTCTGTGGACAAATAAATTTAGGAGTTATTGTGTACTAAATTTCTCACAGTTCTGGAGGCCAAAAATTCAAAATCCACATTTACAGATTTGCAAGGTCTTTAGAATATTTAGGCTTGTGAGAATTCCTGTAAGCAAACAAAACCAAACATGTTTAGCTTGGTTTAAGTCAGCCTTTCCCAAATGTATTTAATCATGACACACATTGAGGAGAGCCAAGTTGTAGAACTTTTTCATAGCCTCTGTATGGGAAACAAAATAAAACTGTCATCATCTTGGTATGTCTCTTTACACAGAAGGCTTTTCTAGATTAGTCAATGACCCAAACTGATTGGAGCCATTAATGAGAACCTCAGACAAAGCACTGGTTTCTAAGGGAAAGGCTCATCCCCTTTAGGATGTATTTCAGCATAAATATTAAAAATACAGGCTTCAGAATCACATTGCCTGAGGTTAAAATTACTTCTCCATAACTACAAACTATTTGTCTTTGGCCAAATTATGTAAAATCTCTTAGCTCAGCTTCCTCATTTATAAAATGATTATAATGACAACAATGTGTATTCATGGTGTAATTACAGAGCTAGAATAGTCCATGTGAAATGCCTAGCATAGTCATCAGCACACACTTTGGTCTCAACCTGTGGTCCCCTCCCCCAACCATTCTCTAACACACACAGTATTACTAAATCATATTGAATGGTAGATACCTCCCCCAATGTTCCAGCTTACAGCTTTTTGGGTTTTGGCCTTGGAAAGGACACTATGCTGGGCATTAGGCTATCAGAGCTCTAGCTTCATTTCTGGGACTACCCATTTGAGAGACCCTGGGAGATCGGTTCTCTCCAGCTTTCATGTTATCTGTGAAATGTGCACAAGATGCAAAAGGTCTTCTCTCATCCAAAACTTGGAACATCAACTTAAGAAAATCCAACAGTATAATGGGCATCTTATTGCCATGAATGAACATTTTTATTTCCACATGCTGCACAACCCTTCCCTTTACTGCAGTAGTTCTTACTTTATGCTAGTTGCTGCCACAGCCCCAAACTTGATAGAGAGTCACAGTAAGACGATCTTACAGGATGCCTAAAATATTTCAAGAAAAACATTGCAATATTAGAAATACATCGTCCAATATTAGAAACATCCGTTTCATAGATTCTGCTGTTTTCATGGGGGAATTAGATATCAGACAACCTAGTGTAGGGTTAAGGTCACGGATCTGGAGTCACGAGACTGACATAATTATCTTGGTCCTACCCCGTCTCATTTCCTTAAGTCCTTTGTCTTCAGTTTCCTTGTCTGTAAAATGCTGTCTCTACCTTCATAGAGATATTGTAAGATAACATGTGTTAAGCAGTTAAAAACAATGCCTATTGTAGAATAGGCATTTGCTATACTTGTGCTTTTGTAATTCCTAGGTTATCCAGCATTTTAGTAGATGAGAAAACTGAGACTCAGAGAT
The DNA here is from genome assembly GCF_030435805.1 of Mustela lutreola. Taxonomy (NCBI): domain Eukaryota; kingdom Metazoa; phylum Chordata; class Mammalia; order Carnivora; family Mustelidae; genus Mustela; species Mustela lutreola. Next base: position 54,146,831 of record NC_081290.1, on the reverse strand, counting down.
TAAAATGCCTGAACTGGAAGTCATAGAAAACTAATGACAGAGCAGCAACTGGATTCAGGTTTTGAGCCTGATTATCCCTCCTTTTCCTCAACAATTGCGTTCCAGAGAGAATGGCTGTAAAACTACCTAGTTGCTTTTGTCATTCAGTTTGATTACTCTCAAAAGCCCTAAATCACGTTGGCTTACTTTTCAAATTAAATTTAATTTTTAAACAGAATCCTTTGAGTCAGTGATTTTTCTGGTAGGTGAGGCATAACAGAAGTTTTCTCTGTGAATGAAATAAAAATCAATTTAATTCAATTCTAAAGATATTTATTAATTATTATATAAAGAAAGAAAATCTATATCATTTTACTTTAGGCTCTTTTAGGGGAAAGCCTCCCCACCTTTCCTTCTTGTTTTTCATGAGATTTTATTATTATTTTTTTGGCAGACCTCAACATATAGACATTAATCCATGCAGTGATATTTGCAATGATATTTATTTGAAATCGATTACATTCCAGGTACTGTTCTAGGTGATGAGGAGAGAATAGTAGCAAGGTGGGTAAATTCTACTTTCATGCGGGTGAATGTTCTTAGAAAGGGGTCAGCGAACTATGGCCTCCATCCAAATCTGGCCTGTTTCCTGTTTCTGAAAGTAAGCTGTACTAATTCATTTCTTTCTTTCTTTCTTCTTTTTATTTTTTTTTTTAAGATTTTTATTTATTTATTTGTCAGAGAAAGAGAGCAAGCACAAGTACACAAGCAGGCAGAGGCAGAGAGAGAAGCAGGCTCCCTGCCAAACAAGGAGCCTAATGTGGGACTCAATCCCAGGAGCCTGGGATCATGACCCGAGAGGAAGGCAGTGGCTTAACTGCCTGAGCCACCCAGGTGCCCCACTTCATTTCTATTTGCCTATGACTACTACTGCACTACAATGGTAGAGTTAGAAAGATTTGTAGACCTCAAAGCCTGGCATATTTACTATCTAGCCCTTTACAGAGAATGTGTGTCCATCCCATCCAATAGGATAAAGCTTTCAACGAACAAGTAAACAAATAAAAATATATTAGATACTATGAATAAAATTAAATAGGATTATGTAAAAGAAGTAACATTTTCTTCTGAGGTGGTAACCTTTGAACTGAGACTGGGACACTAAGATGTGTCATGTAAAGAGCCAGGTGGCAAAGTGTTTCTGGAAACACCAACACCAAGTACAAAGAACTGATTAAAGACCATCACTGGTGTTATGTTGTGAGCAAGGGCAAGGTGGAAAAAGAGAAAGAGAATATATAGGGTCTGAATCACAGGGGCCCCTATTTGAGGGAGAGTGGCATTTGACCTGGAAAATTGGGGAAACTTAACATCTGTTAGGTCATCACGCATACCTCCTCTCTCTTCTGTACCTACCACAAGGGTGTAGGGCACAGTCCTCTTTTCCTGTATGGATGAAAATCTTAATATTTCTGTTCTCCTTTGACTTCTCCTCTTGGCATTGTGTGGACAACTCTGGGTTTTGGTTTGAAATCCTAGGTTATGAGAGGAACATAGCATCGTTTTATCATTAATAAAGTTGCACTATATTTTAGTTCTGATTTGGCTTATTTTGGCTGATTTTTTAAAAAAGAGTCCTAATTGACTATAACCCAGAGAGGAAAAAAAAAAAAAAAGAGATTCATTATCAGCCTCATAGGCAGATTTCTTTCAGTTAAGTGTAATGGCTTTGATATCACAACATAGAGTCCAGTGCAAATTTTCACGAATAAAATACAATTTACATACAGAATAAATGAACCATCTAGGCAATACAAAGTCTAACATTGTATTCTAAAATGCAAATGAGATCCTCCTGTGATCTGCATTTTAAACTGTAATTGTCTGTGTAAGTCAGGGACAAATGAGCAAAGAATAATTAAAATGCAGGACACTGTATAGGTAACTATAGCTGTTCTAACTAAAGGGATCTCTGTTAGGAGAACTGGGAAAACCATAGATATAAGATTGACAGAACTGCAAGAACCATCCAAGCTTTTGTCCTAGTAACCCTTAGAGAGTACTCCACTCAACAGAATACGTAGATTGAATTTGCTTTCATCAAAAGCATCCTTAACTTGCTTTACTCATATATTCATTGTGATAACCCTATTAGTAGTAGTGTTTCCTATAATCACTAACATTAATATATTGATATTATTAAATAAATTAAATGATAATGATTAATTATTATTATTAATTCATACAGTTGAATTTAATGGCAGAATTGGGATCCCAACCAAAGCCATCTGATTCCAGAGCCCTTGCTCTTAAGACACAGTTCTCACAGTAATGGTGGTGATTTTTGTGGAGCAGGCTTTTTGATAAGAGTAGAAGGTACATGGGCTTTACAGTCATCTGGATCTAAATTCAAGCCTATTCGCATGGGCTGTATCAATTTGGAAGATCTCATTCATGTAGCTGTTCAATTGGTTTCCTCATCTTGAAGTTGTGGATAAAACACATAGCTCATAGAATTGTTTGGAGGATTAAATGAAGTGAGATGAGGTGAGCATTAAGTACAGAGCCTCCCACACATTAGGCACCTTGTCAGGAAAAGCCATTTTTATAGTTGTTGTATTTACATAGCAAGAGTGAACTCCAGTTCAAAGTAGTAATATGTTAACCAATTGCCTGGTCAAATTTGGGTTGGATATCTGTAATATAACTGATTTTTTAAAAAAATTAAAACTTACATTTATAATTTGTGGACATAGGAGTTGAGAATCCATGCAAATTGGGTTATCACAGCTCTGGTACCCATGTGGACTCACAGCAGGGGCATGAGGTCTTGGGCGAGAGTCACAGATGTGATTGGTGGATGACACAGAGTCACACATCAAAAGACATAGAGAACTCAAACCAGAAACAGGGAGTTCCTCATATAATCATGTTGTAAACAGTTTATCCTATCATATGGAGTCACCTTTTCCTCAGTGAATACTTCTGTAGGTTTTATGTACTGCCAAGTTGGACAAATAAATACAAGCAGTTATGTTTAATACAAGAAACTCACGCTTGTTACATTTAGTTATTTGCTGTCATTTTCTTTGCCTGGAATAAAAAAGTCCAGTGAACAGCATCCCTAGAAACATAGACCAAGGCAAGATACATTTTTACTTCCATGTTTTCCCTTTTATATTGGGGTTCTAGTAAAATCAGGATTAAAATTCATCTCTCCCCCATTATAGAATTTTCTTTTATTATGAACAAATTTTATACCAGCTCTCATTTATATAGCACTTTTGCATGCTAGGTGATCCCACATTCTTTTATTTTTATCTAATTTTTTTATTGAAGTATAGTTGCCACACAATGTTACATTAGTTTCAGGTATATGGCATAGTGAATTGACATTGATTGTACTATGCTCACCCCAAGTGTAGCTACCATGTGTCACCATACATAGTATGGTATGTTATAATACCGTTTATCCCCATTACTTATTCATTCCATAACTGGAAACCTGTACCTCCCACTTTCCTGCATCCCTTTTGCCCATCTCCTCACCCTCTTTCCTCTGGCAAACACCAATTTGCTCTCTATGTTTATGGGCCTGTTTCTGCTTTTTCCTTTATTATATTTGTCTATTCATCTGTTGGTAGGCTTGTGTTGCTTTCATGTCCTGGCTAGTATAAATAATGCTACAATAAACATAGAAGTGCATCTCTCTTTTTGAATTAGTGTTTTCATTTTGTTTGGGTAAATACCCAGTAGTGGAATTACTGGATCATATGGTAATTCTATTTTTAATTTTTGAGGAACCTCCATATAGTTTTCACAGTAGCTGCCCCAATTTGCATTCCCACTAACAGCGCAAGAAGATTCCCTTTTCTCCACATTCTCATCAGCTTGTTATTTCTTGTGTTTTTGATTTTAGCCATTCTGACAGGTATAAGGTGATATCTCATTGTCATTTTGATTGCATTTCCCTGATGAATAGTGATATTGAGCATCTTTTCATATGTCTGCTGTCCATCTCTATGTCTCTATGTCTTCTTTGGAAAAATGTCTATTCAGGTCTCTGGACCATTTTTTAATCAGATTGGTTTTATTTGTTTTGTTTTGATGCTAACTTATGTAAGTTCTTTATGTATTTTGGGATATTAATCCCTTATCAGATATACCATTACCAGATATATCATTTGCAAATATTTTCTCACATTCAGTAGGTTGCCTTTTCATTTTGTTGATAGTTTCCTTCACTGTCTGTGCAAACCTTTTTTTTTTTTTTTTTTTTTTTTTTTGGTGTAGTCCCAGTAGTTTACTTTTGATTCCTTATTCTTTATAGATTTGTTTCTAATCCTTTCAGAAAGTTCTTAGGATACTGTTAGGGAACATAAAGTTTAGGACATTAATTATTTCACAAGGGTTACACAGCTGGCATCAACGTAGCAGAGTTTGGGGTCTAGATTCTCTAGTCCCAAGGTCTGTGCCCTGTTTTCCAAGCCATGCTTCTTTCTCTGTGAAGCTGATGAACAAAAAACACTTGGACCTATCAGTAAGACTTCAAAGTTGTCTAGAGCTTGCCACTTGAGTCCTTTATGAGCTGATCTAGGTTTCTCCTTGTGTTTCTATAGTACATTTGTCATAGGCAGGTAAAATAAATGGAATCAAAATATATGCTACCAATTCTTGTCTTCCTCCCCATACCCCTGCATGGAGGAGAACAAAGAAAACCTAAACAAATCAAACCCTAATGATGGTATCATTGAAGGAGCTAACATTAGAGATTCAAAGACTTTATTAAGTTAAATTTTCTTAGCATCAAATTATGTTATTTGATCAAAACTTTTGCCAATTCACTAGAAAAAATTACCTAAGACAGCTATTTGTCAGTTAATCATCTAAATATTTGTTAACCAGGTGGTGTGTTAGAGGGGGAAAGCTGTAATCACAAAGACTTTTATCTTGTGTCTACACAGATTATTACTTTTTGGTTCTCTACATCAAGGTGAAGGCCTTGACTTGGAAGAAAGATTAGAGCAAAATAAAGGCAAAAATGTTTTATTCTAAAAGCTAATTTCTCTAAGCAAATTCTCTCAAGTGGAAGGAAATCTGTTGAGTGGTCACTGTGGAAATTTATTTAACATGATCTTTTATTTTTGACTTGGCACCTCTGGCATATATTTAGATACCTAGATACCTTTCTTTCTTTCTTTCTTTCTTTCTTTCTTTCTTTCTTTCTTTCTTTTTTTAATTTGGCAAAAGAAAGAAATGGTGAGTAGTTATAAAAAAAAAAGTGGGGGGATAACAGGGGGATGCCTGGGTAGCTCAGTCAGTCAGTTAAGCATCCAACTCTTGGTTTTGGCTCAGGTTCAATCTCATGTTTCAATTGATCCTCAAATTGGGCTCTGTGCTCAGTGGGGTGTCTGCTTAAAGATCCTCTCCCTCCACCCCTCCCACAGCTCTCTGTCTCTCAAATAAATAAATAAGTCTTTAAAAAAGGGGATAACAGAAGAAACACCTGTTCTGTTTAACTTTAAAAAATGATACATTTTTATGTTTATTTTTAAAATCATGCAAATGAAAAAACACATGGCCTAATTTTATTCACTCATTATGGAAATTTTAATGAATAGAGATTCTGTGCATAAAAATATACAATGCTATTCACCTGGACTAAACTGTGGTCTGAATTTGTAAAGAGGATATTCCACACCATCCACCTTGGGCCATATGGAGAATGTGGTTTATGTGCAGAATTCCAACCCACTTCACTGAAGGTTTTGCTTTTAAAACAATGAACACTGTGATGTGTGGTGGGGAGAGGAATTTGAGACTACAAGGGAAAATAAAGCCTTTGATGAAGCCATGAAAGCTGTTAGGGAAGTCCATCTGGGGACTTTTGACTGCCCCCATGCTATTTTCCTTCCTCTGATTTCTCCCTGAGGAACTATCGTTCCCATTCTACGGTCTTACTAGAATCATCAATCAAGATGACACCTTTTCCCCAGTGAATGATGTATATGTGTTCTAAGCTCTGGTTAGCTAGTATAGCTCCCAGAAAAGTTAAGTCCTAAGGGGTGCCTGGGTGGCTCAGTCAGTTAAGTGTCTGTCTTCAGATTAGTCATGGTTCCGGGGTCTAGAGCCCCACATTGGGCTCCTTCCTTAGCAGGGAGTGTGTTTCTCTCTCTCCCTCTTACCACCGCCTCCCCGCCCCGCTTGTACTCTCTATCTTACTCTCTCTGTCAAATAAATAAATAAAATCTTAAAAAAAAAAAAAAAAAAAAGTAGGTCCTAAACCATTTGATCCAAACATATATTCCATAGGCAGTTCACTTAGGAAAATTTCATTATTTCCTACTATGTCCCTTCACCCCCATTACTGCTTGGTTGAGGAATGTTTTTCATCTTTCCCTTTGATTCTGTGAGATACCACAAATTCTCAGGGCACTCTCTTTCGATCTCACACTCTTTCACTTTGGTCAGTTAGATTTAGTCTCTGTCACTTGCAACCAAAGAATCCTAACAAACACAAATTTTAAAAATTTATTTAAATATAAAGGACACATTAAATAAAAAACAAAGCATTGCTATTTTATGTATTTATAACACATAATTGCTATTGAAATAGCGATAATACAATGGTCATATATATTTTTAATGTTCATCCCTTGTCCTTGGGTAGAGTTTGGGATCACTCTCTCGTACCAATTTCAATGAGAGGCTGAAATGTACTAGAGGGAAGTTTGCTAAGCTGCTTTAAAGTATAGATTTGAGAGAACTAGTTATATATACATTTATTTTGTTTCATTGTAGTAAAATGCAAAAAGACCTTTTTTTATATCTGATCCTTCATTAAGTGTTTAACACCTAAAATACTGACTTGACAATTAAATATATTACCATCTTGATTTTTGCTTGTTCTCACAGTTGAGGAAAGGCTATAGAGATATAAATCTCCACCTGGAAGAATTTCATTGAAGTGTAATTTGGGGAGAGAGGTTACTATATATATTTTGGGACTCAAACGCATTTCTGGATAAACTATATAAATTTTTAAAGTCATGTTTAGGGGTCTCTGTTGCTGGGCAAATCATGGAATTGGCTCAGGAAACGTTTTGTCTCCTTCATTTCAGATTTGAGCTGCTTATATTCCTTTCTCACTACAAGAGATCAGAATTCACATGGAACATGGGTTTTCTCTTTTTCAAGGGGAAAGAGACATAACATCGAAGAAATTGCTTTCTCTACCACTAAAGAATCTGTAATGGTATAATTTCAGATATAATGATACCTGTGGAGTCTTTGAATTTTAGAAAACGGAGAGAAATTTACATGTGCTAAGGAACCCCTGAATCTTGATAGCCACAGGGCACTTTGTTTTTGCCAAGCTCCTAATTTTATTCTCACAACAGTCTTGGGAATCAGATTCCTATTTGATTTTTATTTTAGAAATGATGAAACTGAGGCTAAGGATTTAAGTGAGGTCCACTGAATTGCCCCAGATGGGAAATGTAAGAGTTTAGATTATAATCTTGCCCTTTGTCAGAGCCCACATTCTTCGCATTAGAACACAGTGCCTTTCTAAATGCCCTTTAAGCCATGCTGGCTCAGCAAAACCTGTCACAGCATAGTTCCTCATCTCTCCTCCTCATCTCTGTCAGCCAAGCCTATATTCAAAATTCTCAATTCATTTTATAAGAGAAAAAAAAGTAGACTCCTATTTTGCACATTTTTAGCCAAAAGTGCCCTATCCCCTTTTATAAGAGACAAGATGAATACATAAATACTAAGCTTCCAGTCTTCAAATTAACCAAAACCATAGAGGGGATGAGAAATATAAATTCCAAGTTACAATTTCAGTGAACCATAGAATTTCAAGATTGGAAGGAATCTTAAATCATCAGATTCAATCCTGTTGATTTCTGAAGTTACACTGTATAATAGGTGCTTGATTAAGACTAATGTTGTTTCAGAAAATTATTTGCCACATAATCACAGTGGAGATTTTAGTCAGTGTTGTCCATTTGTGCCAAATAGTGTTATAAGTATATTACCCATATAGTTCTATATATAATCATAGCCCATTGTATACTTGTGTATAGGACTCTCAGCCTATATTAATCCATAAAAAACCCACATAAAAACTATGTAGTCTTCACAATATCTCAGTGAAGTATTTTTTAAAATATGCCACTTTAGAAATGAGGAAACAAGCGTAGGCTTATTTATTTATTATTCTTTTAAAGATTTATTTATCTGAGACAGACAGCACACAACGCGGGGCGGGGGTGGCAGAAGGAAAGAATCTCAAGCAGACTCCCTGCTGAGCACAGATCCTGATCCCACAACCCTGAGGTCAAGACCTGTGTGGAAATCAACAGACACTTAATGTCCTGAGCCACCGAGGCTCCTGGGATAGGCTAATTTAATTTCCTTAATGTCACACAGCTCTAAGCAGCAGCTGGAATTTGGATGCAGAGGTGTGGTTCCAGTACGGTTGCCTTACACTTTCTCACTGAATTGGGGAATAGCTTGCCTTTTGCAGGGATCCAGCACTGTTCCTGCACCGGAAAAATGATGATTTTGTGAATGATGTTTTCATTATCTCTTCTAAGTTGCTTTTCCTGTTCTAAAGGAAAGCTATTGATTTTTATATATTTACTTTGCTATTGGGTAACTTACTGACCTTAATTATTAGTTGTAATAGCTTTTCAGTGATACCTGATGAGTTTTCTAGGTATACAATCATAGCATCTACAAATAAGCACACTTTTTCTTCTTTCATTCCATTGTTACACTCCATATTGGTTTCTTGCTTTAATAGATTGGGTATAATGTAGGTCTTTGTACAAATTAGTTGGAATGATGAAAATGCTGTGGAATTTTAGAGACTCGATAAGCAGCTAAGAAGCTTTTCAGGTATAATGTAATAATAATGGTCTGGCCTAAATAATGGCATGGTAAAATCAATATCTATTAGAGAGGAATTTTATATTAAAAATTGACTAAATTTAGGGATATGGCCTGGGAAACACTAAAAAGTTTTTTAACCTGAAGCATACAAGTCTAATTGATAATGATCAGGAAATTGACTTTATTTTTTTTTTAAGTTTTTTTTTTTTTTTTAAAGATTTTATTTATTTATTTGACAGAGAGAGATCACAGTAGACAGAGAGGCAGGCAGAGAGAGAGAGGAGGAAGCAGGCTCCCTGCCGAGCAGAGAGCCCGATGCGGGACTCGATCCCAGGACCCCGAGATCATGACCTGAGCCGAAGGCAGCGGCTTAACCCACTGAGCCACCCAGGCGCCCATGAAATTGACTTTATTTTAATAGCTGCTGAATTCCAGTAATCTATTCATCTGAAATAAAGCAACTAGAAAAAATAATCAGAATTTTCAGTTTATAAACAGTTCTAGGAATGTGTCTTTAAGAGAAATTAACATATATATTGCTTTTATTTTATAGCCTCTCCGTAGTCGGATATGTGCTCTAACTACCCAGAAAATATATTGTACAAAGTTAACATAATACTTATCTAATTTATAAATTAACCTGAAAAACAATTTATTGATTCATTTAGCCTTTTAAGACCCTGAGATGAATTGTATACTGGTTTTTCAGATTTAGTCCACTTCAGAATCTTTAGGATAGCTCTTAAGAAAGGTTGTTACCAGGAGATTTGTGATTTTATTAGTTGGGGGCAAAGCCCAGAAATCTACACTTTTATCTATCAGTCCAGGCACTTCTGATACTTTCAGAAACCCCTGATCTTGGGCAGTTTGTACCTGCACTTTGAATCTGTGCGCTGTATTTGGTACACATGTCCCTGTCATTCACACACCACATTTCAACACCATCTCGTGTTTCTTTGAACATGGTCTGTTAAATTTTTCTATATCCTTGTCTATATGGTCTGACTTCTGAGCGTGTCCTGATTTTCTTAACAGAAGAACAGCCAAATTACCCTTCTCAACTCTACTTAGACTCAGGGAAGTCTTGATTTTCTTTCTCAGGGTGGTGAGATCGAGTCTGCATGCTCCTCACCAGTGGAGGAGGCAACCAAGTGTTTCTTTTTCTAGTGGGACTGAGCAGAAGCATAGGTGATGCCCAGTCCTTGCACTTCTAAGGAATCCTCTAGGGCTGTCCTCAGCCTACGCAAAAATTGTAGCCATTAGGGAGCTTGTTGTCACAACCAAATGAGAATTAAACAAAAGCAAAGTTTTTAAAAAGCACTTTTATTACTCCTACCTATTTTGCTTAGCTTCAAGGAGGAGGTAGAACAATATTTCATATGGCCTACTCTGTAAAAATAAAAGAAGAAGCTATATACATGTAAGAATAAGGAAATTTAAAAAATCTGAATGCACAGTGCTTTTATCTACCTGAAGTAATTACATACAAGGCCAAAAATACACTACCACTAAAATTTAGGATTTCCGTTAACTGCAAGAGCAACAGAGATGGATTAAAAACAGAATAGTAAACCAGAAATACAAACTATCAAACACCCTGGGCCTATTTACTTGAAGATAGGTAGAAATATCCTGCCTGTTTCTTGTTCAAAACCTAGGTTTGATCTAACTGGCGGGCAGGGGGTGGGGGGTTGGTTACTGATGAGCCAGCACTCTGAGATACTTGTGAAGGAAGGAAGGTTGGTGCTGTGTGGCAGGAACTGTATATCCCACAAAGAAACTTCTGGAGTTGGGATGGAAAGACAAAAAGAAGATCCCACTGGTGATTGGTGAGTTGAGGTGACTTACTGCCTCTGATCACATGAGTGCTGGACTGTTACCGATTGGTTCTAGAAGAGCCCCCCTCAGAACAGATTCTCAGAATTCAGCCATGGGCTTTGTATTGCACCTCACTGTAATGGCTTATTTATTTAAGAATAAAACTAACACAGTATATATCCCTACCACACAAACCCACCCCCATGCCAAAATACGCAGAGGAAGAGAGAAGATCATAGCATCCTGAAGACAGTCCTTAAAGAAGGTATCCCAAGCTGCATCAGTCAGGGGCAGCATCTCTGGGATAAGTTTATCCTTCCATGACCGAGGCAGCGCTCATTTGAATGGAAAGTTTCCAAAATATCCGTATAGGAACAGTTTCAGTATATTAGATTTACATAATTTGCAAGATTTTTTGCATTCTTTTTTTTTCTGTTGAAAGAAAGGGGGAGCCCCATCTCTTCTGATTCCTCCTAGGTGGTCCTGTTGTTCCATCCTGGGAGCAAAAAGGGCATATTTTTTTTTCTTCTTTTAAAGATCGTAAGTGGAGGTTATTGCTCCGCCTGTATTGTCTGTTGCATTCCCAGGACTGCCGCTTCTACTAGTTTGTGTAAGAGCCCAGCAGGGGTCTTTCATTATCTTTTTTTCTAAGTGTGGTCTTCCTTGCTTTCTCCCCTTGTTTCCTTTCTTTCGGCAGGTATCTTCATTTTCATTTCACTGGGATGTTTCTTTGAAAGAAGAGAAAGTAGTGTGCTCCTTTAGAAGTATTTCTCATTCAAAACAGAGAGAGATTAATAAATTGAGAAGAAGGAGATGAATTGAGAAAGTTACAACTTGAAACGCTGCAATTGTGGGAGAGAGAAAGAGGGTAAGAATAGTAGATAGTGTGAAACAATCTGAGGCAGAACGCTGAAAACCGCTATTCAGAAATGCCACAAATCGGACATTCCCTTTAGTCTGTCAATCTCCTATTCTCAATTCTTATATACCATCTCTTTCTCCTGATGCTCAGTCTAAAGTATTTCCTCTCATGAAAAGAATAGAGTTTTTCAAACTCAAGAGCCTAATTAGGAACAAGGTTTTCCATCCTTTCAGGATTGCCTTGTACGTTCAGCTTCTCTTTCCTGCACTATTTACAATGGAGGCCTTTATAATAAAGGGTGTCACAGTAGGATACTGCCGTCATTGGTAATATCGAAATGAGAACCGTGGAGAGCAAATAGACGTAAGTTCAAGTACTGCAGTGTCCATTCTTTATGAGTGCTTCTGTCTGAAGCGCTCACAAGTAGGCCCATACCATATTGGAGTGACACCAAGCGGATGGGGAGGTGCCTCTGCACCGTCATCACGTTGCCACAGCCATATGGAATGAGCCTCACAGTTAGTACTGGGAAAAGGTTGCTCACTTCCAAATTCTGATACCACGCTTACAGGCTGCTTTCACTTAGCCTTCAGGCAGGAGTGCCATGAAAATGGAGATGTCAGAGACAGCTGAGAGGAAGGAGGATTTTTCTTGGGAGGGATGTGCCGGATCTTGGTTTTAATCACAGGCAACAGTGTTTCTCAGACTCCCAGAATGTGTGAGAATCAACCAGAGAGCAAGATTCCTAGACATTGCCACTAGATGTTCTGTGGAGGAGCCCAGTGATTTTTCATTTCCGGTATACTCCTTGTTGATGCTATAGCTTCCGGTAATTTCCTGGACCAGAGTTAGAGCAGCAGGGATGTCAGGCACAATGTTCCGGGGGTGGTGGTGGGGATCCAAATAGGAGATCTCTGAAATTTTGAAATTATCCTTGACTCCTTCTCTCACACGTTTCCTACTCCCCTGAGCTCTCTCTCCCTCTGCCACAATTTCCAGTCATCGGTCTAATAACTTCCACCCTCAAATTATCACTTTAGTGCACCCCCACATCTCCACTTCCCACTTTAATTCAAACCCAAATTGTTTTTCGCCCAAGTCTTCAGTAGTATCTTGAATGACTCCCAGCCTCTACTCTAGTCTTGTCTCAATTTAGTCTAGCCTCCATGTAACTTTCTTTTTAAAATAAAATCTGATCAAACTGTTCCTCTGATTAAAATCCAATGAAGGCCTCCAATTCTGTACAGAGTGAAGTCCAAGCTTCTTAGCATTGCGTATTAGTCCTTCCTCATTTCTCCCTCATCCATCTGTCCAGTTTTCTCTACAGCAGTTCTCCATCCCATCCCCTCAAGCAATGCTTTATTTATCTGACAGCCCTGTTGAGCTACTTGTAGATTCCTGAACAAAGCTATAATCTCTCCCTCTGAAATGTCTTTCATTTTCAGTTGGGGGGAATTTCCATTTGTCATTCAAAATTCAACTTAGACATAACTCCTCTGTGAAATTTTACTTGATCCTTCAGAGCCAGCTGCATAAACCCCTCCTTTACATGGTCACTTATCAACTGGTAGTAATAATTTGCTTATTTTCTTCTTCTCCTAAGTAGTATGATTTCCTTAAAAGCAGGGTGTAAAATGTTACTTATACAGCATCTCTTACAATGGTGTTTACTCAATTAAGTTTGATTTTAAGATAGACCAAGTCACATTTGAGGTTTTCCATTCTTCAGATAGAGAAGAGAGTAAAGGTAAAGGAATTGTGTGGTAGCCTCTGAAATAGGGCTACAGAGTGATGTGATGTCTTTGCTGAAACGAAGACAGTTCAGATAGGATTTCTGTCTTATTAAGAGGCTTATGCAGGGGCACCTGGGTGACTCAGTGGGTTAAGCCTCTGCCTTCAGCTTGGGTCATGATCTTGGAATCCTGGGATCGAGCCCCGCATCCAGCTCTTTGCTCAGCAGGGAGCCTGCTTCTCCCTCTCTCTCTGCCTGACTCTCTGTCTACTTGTGATCTCTCTCTGTCAAATAAATAAATAAAATCTTAAACAAAAATACTTAGAAAGCAGTGAGTGTGTCTATCTTTATTTCAAACCTTATGCTTTAAGTGCATTGTTTAAATACTCAGTAGAAATATCACCAATTGTATATAGAGCATGCAAATTGTTAATACTTGGGTTATTTTATTCCAGCTGTGCTATACTTTGAAAAACCATTGAATATCCTTTTCCTCATTAAACATGAAGCCTATAGCTAGTCTGAAGATTAACAGAGTATCTATTTTCCTATTAACCAAGAGGAAAAAACCTTTATACAGTAAATCACAACAGAACACTCTCCTGCTCCCTCCTCTCACATTCTCTGTTTATATCCACTAGCCAGAGTTAAGGAAACTCGGGTTACCAACAAGTTTTATTACATTTTTACATTTCTCTAAGGCCTGGGACAACTCTTATTAAAGATTTCAATGTTAAGAGGGAATACAAATTATAAAACCAAACCCTTCTGGCCCTAAGCATCACGTAAATGGGCCAAGGAAAATTCATTGGGAGTGGGTAGCCTAGAATTATGCTGGCAGTGGTAGGAGAGCAATAGACCAGGAGACCTAAGACGGGGGGACTTTGAAGAGTGCTAGTTCCTGAGAGGTGAGACCTGGAGTTGTTCTCTGTGTGGCTCCAAGACCATCTATAGAAGGGAAGTCTCCTAGTGGACATGTACTATTTCTTTGTTTTTCATAGCCTAAATTCTCATAGACCAGTGACTCACATATATGACTCACTCTCCAGCTGGATTCAGTCTATTAAACCACTTTGGTTTCAACATAAGCTCTGGTCTGACAGGAAGAGAAAGAAGAGGGCATTGTTGAGCTGATTCTGGGCTCTGATTTTATGTGGGGCTCAGGTATGGGCTAGCCAGGATGCCAATGCACAGTGTAATTGGGGGAGCATCCTGTTTCCTTTGGTTCCTTTGACCTAGATCCTCTTTCTAAATTGCCCTCTAAACGATCTAAGCAATCCGTACTATCATATAATGCAGGAACAAATTTGCATTTACATTTTGATCCAGAAGAGTCCTCAAGGTAGCCCTGATGTTCCCACTGGAGAATACACAAACGATTATAACCTTTGAGAGTATGCTGTGCTCATGGTTGCCAAGGAAATCAAAAGAACAGAGCATGACTGTTACAATTTTATTGTCTGTTTCAGGAACTATAGCCTCCAGATGGAAGAGATAAAATACAGCCTGTGGGTCATTTTCATGATAGTTTTATTCTCTCCCTCCAGATTCTCACCTCTATGCTTGAATCTTGTCTACATCATCCTTGGGAAAGGGCCATACATTCTAAGCATAAACAACCCTAGTGATGGAGGAATTCACTACTTTTAAAGAGCCTATTTATAGACTCTGATTTTTAATTCTTAGAACAAATGTAATTGACGTTCAGACTAAAGGTCATTTAGTATTGGAAAACATTACCAATGCTCCTACTTCCTTTTTGACATTCTTTGTGTTTAACCTCTTGGTTACTCTCCTTTGAATAGTTCCTAAATTTTAAATTTTATTACATTTTATAAAATTTATATAAATTTCTATGTGATTTAACTCTTAATGATTGTTTTATTATATGTTAATTGGTAAAAAATAGAAAATTTTATAGTTTTAAAAACATTTGAAGTTTTCCAAACAGAAGAAGGTTTTAAATTCTTAGTGTATATATGTAAAAAAATACAAGTATATTTATAGATTATGCTCTGAATGGAAGAGAGACATATTTTGAGGACCTTATAGCAAGATTGTCAGTTTTCATATTTCATTTTTTCATACTTTAATGCAGTATAAACTATCAAAGCCTTCCATTGGACTTGTTGGTTTATTTTTCCTTAAGTTGGAGTTTATAAATTTTTTTTTAAAGATTTTATTTATTTATTTGACAGAGAGAGACACAGCAAGTGAGGGCTCAGGCAGGGGAATGGGAAAGGGACATGCATGCTTCTTGCTGAGCAGGGAGCCTGATGCGGGGACTCTATCTCAAAACCCTGGGATTATGACCTGAGCGGAAGGTAGCAGCTTAACGACTGAGCCACCCAGGTGCCCCATAAATATTTTTGTATATTAGGTTTATCATGCAAGGAATGACCCCAAAGTTGTTTATTTTCTTTAAAAAAAAAAAATATATATATATATATATATATATATTCTTATACTTGTATGTTTTGACCCTAGTAATTAATATTTTACATAATCTGTATCCATCCCCTTAGTGTTGTTATAAATCTGACTACTTGTCATTAGCATACTGGTGACCTTGAACTCAATTGTTTTGTTCCAGCTGCTAATTTAAAGGTGGAACAGAACAGGCTACCCTGTAGTAAATCTTCCTAGATGAGAATTTAATTTTCACAAATGAAATATATGTAAGTATAATATATGTATGTGTGTGTGAGTATCTCTCATGACAAAGTGAAGTTTATCCTATGAATGTGATGATTGTTCAGCATTTGAAAATTAATAGGTATAAATTATCACATCAAAAGTCTAAAGAAGAAAAATCATTTGATCTTCCAGAAGATATAGAAAATGACTTTATCAAAATTCTGTATCCATTCATGATAAAAACTCATAGCAAATTAGAAACAGAAGGAAACTTGCTCAACATGATAGACAGCATCTATAGAAAAAGATGCATTTCTTTAATGGTGGAAAACTCAATGATTGTTTGTTAAAGAACAAGATATGTTTCACCATTATTACAACTTTTATGAATATCACACTCTAGGTTCTAGTTGGTGAACTGAGCTAAGAAAAAAAATTAATTCATGATAATGGAAAAGAAAGAAATAAAACAATCTTTATTTTCAGACAATATAATTATCTATTTAGAAAATACCAAAGAATTTACAGAAAAAAGCAACTGGAACTAAAAAGTGAGTTTAGCATGATTGCAAGATATAAAATCAATGTGAAAAACTAATAACATTTCTATATATTAAATAAATAAAATTATTTATTTTTAAATTTAAAAAACATAGCATAGAATAGAATTTTTCAGAAATTTTTGGAGTACTTGAACTACCCAATTTTAAGACTTATTATACCTACAGTATTCAAAGCAGTGTGATGTTGGTAAAATTACTGATACATAGATCAAAGGGACACAGCAGAGTCCAGAAGTAGACCCAGTGTATAGGATCAATGGAATTTTAACAAAGGGGAAAGGGCAAATCATAGTTGAAATGACCATTTCTCAACCAATGATCCTAGAACAATTGGACATCCATATACCAAAAGCAAAACAAAAACTTTGATCCTTGAACTCAGAATGGGTCATATACCTAAAAAAAAAATCTAAAAATGTAAAATTTTTAGAAAATAACATAGGAGAAAAATGATCCGGTATAGGCAAAGTTTTCTTTGGTTAGACCACAAGAACACAATAAAAAAAAAAAAAAGAAAAAAAATGATATATTGGAATTTATCAACATAGAGAACTTCAAAACTGCTACTTTTCAAAAGATACTCTTAAGAAAATAAAAATACAAGCCAGAGGGGTGGCTGGGTACAGTGTCCAACTCATGGTTTCAGCTCAGGTTGTGATCTCAGGGTTGCAAGATCGAGCCTTGCATCAGGCTCCACACTCCACACAGAATCATTGTAAGACTCTCCCCACTCTCACCCTCTCTCTCTGCCCCCCAAATAAATAAGTCTTTGAAAAAAATACAAGTCATAGACTGAAAGAAAATATTTTTTATCACATATATGGAAGGAATTTGTATCCAGGATAAATAAAGAACACCTAGAACTCAATGGGAAGAAAAAAAAAAATGGAAATAAATTTTTGAAAAAATTTTTAAACTGGTACTATACCAAAAATGATATACAGATGGCACATATACACATACAAGAATGCTAAACATCATTATTCATGAGAGAACTATAAATTAAAAGCATGGTGAGATACTACTATTAACACTGCAAAGATTTTAGTACCTGGTGATACATGGTGACGATGCAGAGCCATTGGAAGGTTTGTAATTGGCTGTTGAAAGCGCAAAATTGTACATTAACTGTGGAAAACAGGTTGGTAATATCTTATAAAGTTAA
This sequence comes from Mustela lutreola, assembly GCF_030435805.1. NCBI lineage: Eukaryota > Metazoa > Chordata > Mammalia > Carnivora > Mustelidae > Mustela > Mustela lutreola. The sequence continues at coordinate 54,129,174 of NC_081290.1, read as the reverse complement.
ATATCCATTTACCATCCCTTTCTGGAAATTCGCCAGAAACAAACATTTTTTTAATATACAAATCATGTGCAAACATCTGTGTTAACTTTATTCATAATTGGCAAAAACTGAAGATAACTGCTATCCATTAACAGGTGAATAGATAAACAAACTCTGGCATATCACACTTTGAAATACTACTCAGCAAAGTAAAGGAACCAACTACTGATACTTGTATAATGTGGGTGAACGTCAACTGTGTTATAGTAAGTGAAAGAAGCCAGCTCCCAAAGGCTATATACTATATGATTCCATGTCTGTGACATCCTGGAAAATACCAACCTATAAGCCCCCCAAAATGGATCAATTATTGTCAGAGGCTGGGTGGAATAAGAGGGAAGGATGACGATCTGGGAATGGGGGAGTTTTGTTTTGTTTTGTTTTATCTTTTCATTAATGGAATTTTTCTATATTTTGATTTTGGTGATTTAGTATGACTATGCATTTGCAAAACTCAGAGAATCTGCTATATACAAAAAAGTATGAATTGTACTCTATTATACCTTAATAAAAGATAATTAATATAAAGAGGATTTAACAAAGAAACAAGGGGGGGTGACACATGGGTGGCTCAGTTGGTTAAGTGTCTGACTCTTAATTGCAGCTCAGGTCATGATCTCAGGGTTATGGGATCAAGCCCTGCATCAGGCTCTGTGCTCAATGCAGGAGTGTGCTTCTCTGCCTCTTTCTCTCTCCCACAGCATCTCCCCCAACTCCAATGTACTTTCTCTCTCTAAAATAAATAAACAAATCTTTAAAAAAAATTTTTAAAAATAAAGAAATAATACAAGTCACATAGGATTAAGTTTGAGCCCAGATGATATAGATTGTAAATGTAACAGGATTTTAAAGGAGTGAATCGCTGGAGTGATCAACTGAAAGATCAGACAATTCTGATAAAGGAGGATATAGTATTTTATTCAGATCTTGAAAAAGTCTCTTCGTGAAGGAGGGAAAAAGTGCTAGTTCAAAATGGTCAGAGGAAGTGTTTGTGAACAAAATTGTTGTCACTTTGGGCCATGATTATTTATTTTTCATTTTGTCTAAAGACTTGGAAAAGACAATCAAGTATAACAAAAAAATTAAGTTCCTGCTTTATTATGAATCAGTTATAGGATTTTGGGTAAGTTAGTCAAAATATTTGATTTTCTATTTTGATATCATTAGAAGTAACAAAAATAATAATTCCCAAGATTCAACCAACCAACCAACCAACCAGCCAGCCAAACAACAATTTGCTTAACTCCTAAATAATTCCAGACATGGCTATGACAACTTCTAAGTGAGGGACCAGGTGTAATATACTTAAACTTTCTGAACTTCCTTTCTGTTCTCTAAAGGGAGAATGGTAATGATCCTTAACATGCTAGGGTTGTTGAGATAATGTGGTCAGTGGTACTCAGCTTGTTTGTACTTGTTTTATTTTTAAAAAGGATTTATTTATTAGAGAAAGCATGTGCACATGTGTACATGCATGGTCGGGGAGTGGAAAGGGCCAGAAGGAGAAGAGAATCTTAAGCAGACTTTGGGCTGAGTATGCAGCTGGATGCGGGACTTGATCTCATGACCCTAAGATCGTGACCCTAAAACCATTACCTGAGCCAAAACTGAGAGTTGGTCACTTAACCAATTGTGCCACCCAGGCTCCCCTGTATTTTTTTTTTTTTTTTTTTTAGATCAAATATATACTCAAGTGGTCACAGCCTGGGCAGGGAAAACATAATATTCAAAGCCAAGAAATGAAGAGAAAATCTGATGTATTCAGGAAACTGAAATAGCTGGATGTAGCTGATAAACAGGCTTGAAGGAGGAGGAATGGTGAGAGAAAAGATGAGCAGTAGCTAAATCACAAAGAGCATGTGTTTTGGCCTTTCTGTTTTCCTAATTATCAGAATAGCAATGGAGAAGTGTTGACTTATTTGAGAAGTATTTGGGAGGCAGAGTTTACAGTATTTAGTGACAAATTGGGATGGGAAGGGAGGGACAAAAATAAATGTAGGAGAACTCATCCATTTCTGGCATAAGTGACCAAGATGTTTGTTGTGTTAGCTCCTACCTAGGAAATGAAGTTCCAAAAACAGGTGTTCATGTGTGCATGTGTCTGTATATATGTGTGTGTGTGGGGGGGTGTATATTGGATTAGAGGGTGAGAATGAAGAGTTTGATTTTAGAAATGTTGGGTTTGATGAGGTAATGGGTAACAAGTAGAAATTTTCAATAAGCAGCTATGTATTTGGATCTGCAGTTTAGAAGAGAAGTATGAGCCTGAATTTGTGAATTTTAAGAACATAGGTGATAGTTATAGGTATGGAAATGAAAGAAATAAAATACATTGCATATATACATTACCTGGAGAAGAGAGCCAAATACATAACTCCAGGAAATACAACTATTTCATGTATAGGATGAGGGATTTCATTCAAAGTGGAGACTCAGAGGAATAGACCGGATGATTCTGACAATAAAAATAGTAAAAGCTAGTTAACATTGAGTGTTTATTACATAATAGGCTCTGTGTCAAATGATATGCTATTATGTCTCCTTTCATAAATGGGGAAATGAAAGCTTAGTGAGAATAAGTGATTTCCCAAGGCACACAGCTATACGCAATGGATGTGGCTTTGAAGCTTAGGAAGTCTGACTGCAGAGCTCAAGTTCTTATAAAGTAAATCCAACTTGGAGAGTTGTTAGAAAAGTGGGAAGAGAGGAACACAAGAAGAAAGAGTTCAGCTGTGTTAAAGCAAAATTTGTACATTTTGCATTGCATTTAATAACTAGGAAGAAACGCCATAACTGGCCTTGAAAAGAGATATTCCATATATATGGCAGGAGGTGAAGCCAGATTATAGAACATTGAGCAGATACAGCAAGGACAATAGTAAATATAATCCTAGATGTGATGCCAAGGTCACATTTTCAGTCATCATAGCACTTTGGGTTTACAGAATAACTTTAAGAAGATGAAGAACTGACCAGTTGGTAGAAAATGTAAAGATTTTTTTTTTAAATTTAATTTTATTTTTTCAGTGTTCCAAGATTCATTGTTGATGCACCACACCAAGTGCTCCGTGCATATGTGCCCTCCTTAATACCCACCACGAGGCTCACCCATCTCCCCACCCCCTCCCTCCCAAAACCCTAGGTTGTTTCTCAGAGTCCACAGTCTCTCATGGTTCCTCTCCCCCTCTGATTTACCCCAATTCATTTTTCCTTTCCTTCTTCTAATGTCCTCCATGTTATTCCTTAATGCTCCTCAAGCAGGTGAAACCATATGATAATTGATTTTCTCTGCTTGACTTATTTCACTCAGCCTAATCTCCTCCAGTCCCATCCATGTTGATAAAAAAAAAAACTGGGTATTCATCCTTTCTTATGGAGGCATAATACTCCATAGTATATATGGACCATATCTTCTTTATCCATTCATCTGTTGAAGGGCATCTTGGCTCTTTCCACAGTTAAGATTTTTAACAATTTAAAATTAAGATTTTTAGCAAGTATGTATGTACCACATGAAGGCTGTGAGGGAAGTGAAACAACTATGTTAAATAAATAAGACTTCCTTTTTAGCAACAACACCCCCTACTGTCCATTCAAACCCCATTTTTGGGACTGGTTCTTGTGTCCACCTGAATAAAAATGTTCTTGTGTTCACCTGGACTCACGAATCTTCTGCTCACTCTCAGATAATGGAAAGTTCTTTGTAACTTCTTCCCACAAAAGCGTATCAATCCAGTTATTAATTTGTCCAGTAGAGCATAATAATCAAAATCTTAATACTTTGTTTGCAGGCCAGCTTTCCCATTCTCTATCTTAGCTAGAGCCTGATTCAGTCTGATTGTGTGCAGGAACAGGGGCAGGGCTCCACAGAGAGACTCTTTTTATGCTACTAGAAGTTTTGTTCTTCCAGAGATTTCTGACCAGTGAAACTTGGGAAATTTCAGCAATAGAGGAGTGTCTCTATTTAAGGAAGAGGAAAATTCCTTCATTCCAAATAGTTATGTGAATGAGCTGGGTTTGGTGCTCCCTGGGTCTAGGAGCTGTTTGAAAAGTTGATTCATTCACTCATTGAGAAGTTTCCTGGGTTCTTTTGAGACCCTTTTCTCCTCATAGGAACTCTCTTATCTAATTCTCTAAATGCACAAGTGCATTGGGTTATCACTTGTCAATTATGATTTTTTCCTAAGCTTTAGTGGCAGAGTATACAATTCTTGTTTTCAGGGGATCTTCCAAGGTCTCTTGCCTGTACACCTGTGGGAGAAGGAAACTCACCCTACGTCACATCTGCTTTGGGAACCAGCTACATCAGGCTCATCTTCTTAGGCAATGCAATTGATTCCCAAACTGCTGTTTCCATGGTGCTGTTTCAATGGTTTCTTCGGTCAGCTTGTCCCTCTTTATATTTATCAGGCAAGAGACATAAGCAAGTCCACTCTGTTTCCCAAGTTGCCAGAACATAGCATAATGCTGATATGATATCAATATCACAATACTTCAAAAACACCCTGAATGTTCATTGGAAACCCCTTTCCCTAGTTTTGAGGCAAAGTACAGAAACTCCTAACCCTGACCTCTCAGGGATAGTAGGACTTAGAGCATCAGAATGGCTTTCCTAAAGCTCCTTAATCTCCTAACTCCTAAACATTTAATACTTTCTATATGGAAGAAGTGTTGAGACTATGATTTAGTTTTGTTATAAAATCTTGTGTAGTCTTGAACCTCAATGTGGAATGTGGCTAATTTCTTTAGGTCTTTGCCTCAGTTAATTCTAAAATAATTTATTTAAATTGATTATGACTTCAAACCAAGAGGATTTTTGTTCTCATTTGCATGAAGTCCTCTCTTAAAAGAAAAGCATGTTGAAGAAAGAGTTCAAAGGACTGACCCATGCCTGGAGATGCTGGCATGGGTCTCTGAATGAGTAAATTCAGTTGAGCATTAATTAAAATGGCAACAGAGTGAATTAGCACACTTTCTCATGCAACATAATGATCAATAAAGGAACAACACAGGTGCCTTGGAGAAAAATTTAACCCAAGTGCAAATCTTTTATTTATAAGTTTCAAATTAAATCTGCTTGACTTTTGAAAGCTCCATTCAAACATTAATAAATGTTTTCATATCAAAGGGCTAAAGTGCTACGCTTTTTTTGTAAACTAAAATGCATATGATTTTACATGTTCCCAGATGAAAAACATGAGTCGAGCACAATATATAAATGAGAAAAATATTTAAATGAGTTTATTGTAAGCAGAATCTCCAATACAAGTTATGTCCACAATTGTAAATTGTGGTTCTGAACGGTAATCTGGTCACACATTTATGTTGTCAAATAAAGAATATTCTTGATTAAATAATCCAATTCATGTTAGAGCGACAAATTCAAGTATTTTACAATCATAACTGCTAAGCAGGTCTCTCTGTAAAGGCCATTGACATTAAAGCAAGATTAACATTGGGGAAAAAATAAAAGACTAGGCATTCTTTTTGTGAACATTGATGCTTATAAGGTTGACCTGAGGATGGTCTAAAGAGACCCAGCAAGGCCCCTACTTCTAGTGGTACATTCACACATGTTTTCATAGTTTAAAGCATTATGTTTTACAAAAAGATAAAATGGAAACCTGACTTGGAATGGCTGATTTTATTCTGTGAAGGCAATGAACTCTGGTTAAGACCATACTCAAAATATATGCAGTGTATTCTATGAGGACTTCTCACTGAAGAATAAACACAGAGCACTTAAGAAACAAGAATAAAATTACCAAAGATAGCTCCAGCTTGCGAACAAATATAAATTCTGGTTCTCACTTTGGATTATTTTAGAGATGTGCAGATTAATTTCATGGACTTCTTGTGAGTCAGCAATATTTTCTTAAGTTAAAATCATGTTAGCATTATCATGAGATAAAATCAGAAAATAAAATGAAATGAAATAAAGTCCCTAATGATTTACAGAATCCTCCCCTTTCCCAACTATCTCAGGAGTATGGTAATGATATAAGAGTATTCATAATAGATCTGATTGTGAGCTGACAATATGATGGCTAATGTGAATTTGGGGAGTCACATGACCAGAGTTCTAATTCTGGGTTTACAGCTTTTGTATTTATCTATAGGCTAAAAATGAATAAAGGTGGTGGAAAGTTATCTTTGCATGAGGAATGCTTCAAAGAAACCCAAAGATGAGAGGGCAGGTAGTGTAGCTGAAATCTTAAAGTTGTTTCCTGACACATTCCCCCGTTTGGCTTCCATCTTGTCAGATTATACATCCCAAAATGTTACTTTAATCATCTCATGTTCTTGTCAGGAAATTCTATTTCACTGCTATTCCTCCAAAGCCCCATCTCCCTCCCCACCAAAATTCTAGTCTCTTCAACAAAAGACCTTCAGTATCATACACCTATCTACTTTTCCAGGTCTTTTACTATTTTATATTCTACATAATGTTTTCTGCCCATCAAACAAAGTGCTTAACTTTCCTTTGGAAAATCTTATACATTCTTCCTTTCACTGTTTTTATTTGTCCCTATTTGTAATGTTGCCCCTGCCCCACTCCACCTCCCTTAAATACCAGCTCACATCCCAAAATCTCACCTCCTTTACAAAGCTGTCTATGACGGTTTCAAGATGAAATGAACTCTTCTTTTTTAAAATGTTGACAGTTCATCCTGGATACTTTTCAATGTACTTATATATCTACCTCTAGTACCCTAGAAGTGCTGGACTTAGAAGAGCAAACAGAAATCAGTTTACTTCTTTCCTTGTCCCTCACTTTGCTGCATCATCCCTCCTCTTCCTCACCCAATACAGATCTTCCTTGACTTAAAATGGTGTTACCTTTCAATAAACCCATCATTAATTGAAAATATCATTAGTAGAAAATTCACAAATTATACCTAACCTACCAAACATACTTCAGTCTAGTCTACATTAAATGTGGTCAGCACACCTACGTTAGTCTATAGTTGGGCAACAGTATCTAAAAACACAAAACCTATTTAGTAATAGTGCTCAATGTCTTATGTAATTTATTGACTACTGTACTGAAAGTGAAAAACACTGTGGTTGTATGGGAACATAATGGTTGTCAGTGTGTTGGTTGCTTGCCCTCATGATTGCTGGCTGACTGGGAGCTGTGGATCACTGTCCCTGCCCAGCATCACAAGAGCGTATGTACTGCATATAGCTAGCCTGGGAAGAGATCAAAGATCAAAATTTGAAGTATGCTTTCTACTATCATAAATTCAAAAAAACTTAAGTTAAACCATTGTAAATTGGGCATCTGTTTCTGAACTGATCTATAGCTTTTTCAGCCATTTTCATATATAAACAAAGTTTTATTTCTAGATATTTTTAAAAGTCCAGTCAGGCCTATATATAAGATTTCACTGTCTTTACTCTTTGCACTGCAGTTCTAAGCAGCTCCCACCAGGTTTAGATGCAAACTTTCCAAAGAGAGTGTCTGACCCCAAATCCCTTTGCCTTACCAAAGATGCCAGTCAAATTTTGCAAAAACAAAACAAAACAAAAAAACAAAACAAAACAAAACTCCAAAACCATTCAATATGTTCTGACCCAGTAACAGAATAAGATGGGTCTTTGAAATTCTATAGTTTACCAAATTAAAGCCCGATGTCAGTATCCCTTCTGACAAGCACACCAGTCTCCCAGTGGAGTACCTTTCTGGCTTTCTACATTTGAGTTTGGGTTGGGGAAACCTAATAAGTAGTTTTGGAGGGGAAAACTAATACAGCACCCATTTCCCAGCTCCTTCCTTTGGACAGAAAGAAAAGAGTGGAATCTATCAATATAATATACCATGTTTACTTAGGGAAGGGGGAAAAAAACCCAAACTCCCGTGTGATCATCTCATTTGATGCAGAAAAAGCATTTGGTGAAAGTCAATACCTTTAAAAAAACTCAACAAATTAAGCATAGAAGGAAACTACCTCAAAAGAATAAAGGCCATTTATGAGAACTCAAAACTAACATCATATTCAGTGGTGAAAGACTAAAAAGCTCTTCCTCTAAGATCAGGAAAAGACAAGGATGTCTGCCATTGCCACTTCTCTTCAACATGGTACTGGATATCCTAAAAGGAGCAATTAGGGAAAACAAAGAAATAAAAATGAATCCAAATTGTAATGGAAAAGGTAATAGTATTTATGGTTGCAGCAACATTATCTTATATGTTGAAATCCCTAGAGATTCCACACATACAAAAACAAAGGAAAACAAAACAACATTTTAGAACTAATAAAAGAATTCAGCAAAGTTGTAGGATAAAAATACCAATACACAAAATCAGTTGCATTTATTTATACTATATACCATACTATACACTAACAGTAAACAATCTGAAAGGAAATTAAAAAAAAAAGAATCACTTACAAATCACCAAAAGGAAAGAATACCTAGGAGTAAACTTAACCATCAAGGCAAAAGGTACATATACAGAAAACTACAAAATATTAAACAAATTAAAGAAGACACAATTAAATGGAAAAACATCCTGTGCTGATGGATTGGGAGACTTAATATTGTTAAGGTATCTGTAGCACCAAAAACAATTTGCAGTTTTAATGTAATCCCTATCAAAATCAAAATCTATCAATATCAAAATATTTTTTTTTCAAAGGGGATTGCAAAATCCACCTTAAGATTTCATATGGAATCTCGAGGGACCTCAAAAGGCCAAAACAATCTTGAATAAATGTAGAGTTGATGGTCTTATACTTCTTAATTCAAAAGTTATTACCAAGCTAAAATAATCAAAATAGCATGGCTAATGGTAAAAACCATACAGATGGACAAATGTAATAGGATAGAAATAGGATAGAAAATCCAGAAATAAACATATGTGGCCAAGTGATCTTCAACAAACATGACAAAACTATTCAATGGGTATAGAACAGTCCCTTCAACAAATGGTGCTAGGAAAACTGAGTATCTACATGTAAAGAGTGAAGTTGCACCTTTATCAAACACCATATACAAAATTAACTGAAAATGGGTTAAAGACTTTTTTTATGTTTTATGTTCAGAGATAAAAGCTAAAATACCAAATTCATAGAAGGAAACACGGGAGAAAAAGCTTCCTGACATTGGTTTTGGCAATGGTTTATTTGATATAACACCAAAAGCACAAGTAACAAAAGTAAAAATAGATGCATTGACCTACATCAATGTTAAGAACTTGTGTGAATCAAAGTATGAAATCAGTAGAGTAAACAGGTAGCCTCTGGAATGGGAGGAGATATTTATGAATTATAAATCTAATAAGGGGTTAATGTCCAGAGTATAGCATGGACGCCTAAAACTCAACAACAAAAGCAAACAGCTCAATTTTAAAAATGTACAAAGGTCTTGAATACACATTTTCCCAAAGAAGATATGCAAATGGCCACAAAAGACATGACAAAATAATCAACATCACTAATCTGTGAAAACATAAATCAAACCAAAATGAGATACGATTTTACATCCATTAGGATGACTGCTCTGAAAATCAAACAAAGAAACAAATTTAAAAAAAAAAACAGAAAATAACAAATGCTAGCAAGGATGTGGAGAAATTGACACTCTTATGCACTTTTGGTCAGAATGTAAAATGATGTAGTCACTCTGGGAAAGAGTATAGGAATTTTTCACAAAACTGAACAAAAAATTACCAGGTGATGTATCCAGTTCCATTTGTGAGTATATACTCAAAAGAATTGAAAGCAAGGTTTTAGAAATATTTGTCTGTTCATATTTATAGCAGTGCTTTTTGCAACTGCCAAAGGGTAGAAGCAATCCAAGTGTCCATCTGATGAGTGGATAAATAAAATGTGATATTAAAGATAAAATTATGGGGTACCTGGGTGGCTCAGTGGGCTAAGCCTCTGCCTTCAGCTCAGGTAATGATCTCAGAGCCCTGAGATCGAGCCCCACATCAGGCTCTTTGCTTAGTGGGGAGCCTGCTTCCCCCCCCCCCCCCCACTCTGCCTGCCTCTCTGCCTACTTGTGATTTCAAGACTATTTTAATAGGGGCATTTCAATAGGGAAAGAAATCAGGAATATAGGGACAGGTAGGGATTTACAGTCAATGAGTAGAGTGTGATAGTGAATTATGCAAAAGGAGGCATCAAGGGAGAGTATTCTTAGTAAACCAACTTAGACTTAGTAGGATTCATGGTGAAAGCAGGCCAAGGTCTAAAATATCAGGATGGGGAATGAGGAACGTAACCAGATATCAAGAGCGATTGGATATCGAGAGTTGAGTATTATCTCCATATTGCCTTAGCAGGATTCTTGCTAAGACTGGGCTGTGCAGCCTGGGCAAGGACAGAGGGCAAGGTTGAGGCCTATTGAGAAGAAGGCTCAGAGGAGCCTAAGTAAAGACTGGTGAAGGTAAGAGTCTTTGTTAGTTGTATTGTGAAAATTAATGAAGGAAAACCTCATGAAAGTGGAGTGGGAAGCTAGAAGGAACCATACCACTTGACATCAGTTAGAGAAGAATTGTCAGTTATAGACCCACTAGAAGAACCATCAAAGGAAAGGAATCATCACTTATAGACCTCAATAGGGAAGGATGTATATTGCATCTCCTACAAGGAGTAAGCTACCCCTAGCCAATGAGAAACTGTCATCACCCTGAACTTCAGTGGGGTTTCATTCAAAACAATCCCTCCCAGCTTTCTCTTATTTCTCCCTAAAACAATGTTTCTCTCTTCTGTTTTTTGGATTTACCTATGATTTTGCCATAGCTTGCTTGCCTCAAATTGCAATTCTCTGCTATACTCAAATAGACCCATGTTTTCTGGTAGAATAACTGATGGTCCTATATTTAAGGTTAATGGTAGATACATGTAATGGAATATTATTCAGCTTTAAAAGGAAGGGAATTCTGATACATGCTTTAGCATGTGTGAACCTTGAGGACATTATGCTAAGTGAAACAAGCCACACATAGGAAGAAAAATACTGTATGATTCCACTTACATGAGATACCTAGAGTAGTCAAATTAATAGAGACAGAAACTAGGATGGTGGTTGCCAGGGTCTGAGGAGAAGGGCATGTGAGGAGGTATTCAATGGGTGTAAACTTTTAGTTTTGTAAGATGAAAGAGTTCTCTAAATTGGTTTCATAGCTTGTGAATGTACTTAACACTACTAAACTGTATACCTACAAAGTTTAAGACAGTAAATTTTTTGTTACATTTAATCACCACCACAAATAAATTGAAATATTCTTCAACAGTGTACATGCTTCTCATTGCTATCCATCATCAGTTAGATTTTAGAAATTTTGAGCCTTAGACCTATTAGTTTAAAAGTCATCATCACATGTGACCAACATTGAAATTTATTGCACTGAAATGTATTTACTATGACTATATCTTCTTAATTCTGGTTGCTTTAAAAAAAAAGTCTGTTGGAATACTTTAATCAAATATTTAATGAATGGAATCTATGAAACATCAGATTTTGACACTTTTATTGAATTATAATTACTGAAAACAAAGCTTGCAAATGAGAAGTCAATGACATTAATCACAAAATAAATCAAAGCAGGAATTCAACAAATTGAAGAATGCGTGCTCAAATATGTGTAGGATACAGTTTTGAAATTCCCTATTTGTGCTTTGGAACATCTTGACTTGGAAAAAAAAATTATTGGAGGGATGCCTAGATGGCTTCATAGGTTAAGCATCTGCCTTCTGCTCTGGGCATGAGCTCAGGGTCCTGGCATCCAGCCTTGCATTGGGCTTCCTGCTTAGCAGGGAGTTTGCTTTTCCCTTTGCCCCTTCCCCACTCATGTGCTCTCTCATGTGCTCTCTCTCTTTCTCAAATAAATAAATAAAATCTTAAAAAATATCTTCACTGGAGTTGTTATTGTTTGAATTTGTATTTAATAACGGAATGAAACAAAATTGCTGAGGCGTAGTTTTGCAGGATATGATTTAAATACATTAAAAAATTTGAATAGAGAAATTATTTAATAAGTGTTACCCTGACATGATATTTGTTGAAGAAATATACTCCGAATGGAGAATAAAACAAAACCTGGGAGAAAATTTGATTTTTAATTTGTATAGTTTAACATGGAAAAAATAATTGAGAATATGCTTCATTTTGTGGAATTTACTACGAGTTTTCCAGTTATCTCGGTACCTACAAAAAGAATAGTTCCTCAAATACAAATATCAGAGTCTGCATAGAGGAATTGAAAGGTTTTAACAGCTTCAAATTTATGAACCACAAAATGTAACTTTGAGACAAATTTCAGGCATATCCTCTGATATGAACTCCATATCCTCTGAACTTTAATTTTTAATATTCTTAATATGTTAAATGGTGTCTCGTGGTGGAAAAATGTATATTTTTAGAGATTTATTTCTATTTTTTAATGTTGTGCAGTCATATTTTTTAAATTAAATTTTCTGATTCTTTACTACTGATATGCAATTTAAAAAACAGAGGCTAGAAGTAAGATTCTTGAATTCAGATTTTTTCCACAGTAAAATACAAATGTGATTTTGTGTTTTGTTCTTGTGAAATTGCACTTGAGAAGTCAGTTTGGGCAAGAAACTACCAAAACACACCTGAGTGGGTTACTTGGGTAGTCCACCTATTCCTCTATGCCCCAATTTTGTGACAATAGTCTAACTTCTCCTTAATAATCTTCTTAATAACTTAATAATTCTTAATAATCTTAATAACTTCTGCCTAAATGGTGATTCCTTTCCTTCACTGCTGTTTCCTGGACAAAGTGTCCCCATGTGCTCGGACACCTGTTGTACCAATGATTCCATAGGACCTTTGCTGTGTCTCCTGAAGAATGTGTGCTCACTTTAGGTAACAGGGTCTGATGATGTTCCATCTGTCACTGGGGGGCTGTCCTCCTTGGCATCAGGGCATCAAGTGATCCATCTCCAGAACCCCTCATATTACCTGCTTTCTCAGACCACTTTTGGTGTCAGTTCTTGGTGGTTGGTGGTTGGCATCACTGGACATAGATGCTAACATGAGGTTTAGCCTGCAGGTATTTATTAGGAATCAATTCCTTTGGAAGAGAAGGGAGGAAAACAAAATTGGGTCAAAGGTGACATTGAATCATATCAAAGGCCTAACAAAGCCTCTCCCAACCTAGCAAGAAGCCCTGGAAAAGCATGAACTATCAGAGTTGTCCAGAGTTGGACCAAAGTGCTTGTGCCTTAATACCAAGTACTGATCAATCATTAGATGTGGGCAACCTTAAGGAGGGTTGGCCCTGGATTTCTGTAGCTGTAGCAAATCCTGAAGGGACTTATAGCTCGAGCAGTTAAAGAACGTCTGGGTGGATGATCTCTGTGTCTACCACTGGGATCTAGACTCTAAATTTCCCCTCATTGTCTTCAGTATTTCAGGTTTTCATAGTTTGCTCTGTGATTTTTGATATTTCATTTATTTGTTCTTCTAAGATCAGTAATAAAGCTCTGTATGGAAGAAGGAATACTCCCTCCACTGAAAGGAGCCAAGAAGACCCTCTTGCCACTGTCATAGCTCCCTGGACCCTCAAAGCCAGGACTTCGTCCACTCATTCATACTGTGGTTTCCGTCTTGTCCATTTCATAAAACTGTTGGCCATCACCTTTTTTCTGATTTAAAAAACTCCAAATAATCATTATGCTTCTATTCATTCATACCCATTTAGACTCCCTGTGGCAATGCATGGGGAAGTAGGATTGTTTCAAAATTCATTTTAGCTCTTTGAGATTTCACTTTCTCTTCTTAGATTTTACTCCATGAGGAAATCATTCTCTATCATGATTGTTTCTAGAACTGCCTACCCAAGAAAAAATGGCTTTGATAGATAACTACAGTGCATCATTGTTAGGGGAACAAAGTTTCCAGGATCCAACTTGAGTTTGAATCTCAGCCCTGTCATTTACCAGACCTAAATGCTGGGTGAGTGAATTAATTAAAATAGGACTTAATTCATGTTCCTTAAAAAGTGTTTTTAGGGGCATCTGGGTGGCTCAGTGGGTTAAGTGTCTGCCTTTGGCTCAGGTTATGATCTCAGGGGTCCTGGGATGGGGCTCTGTATCGGGCTCTCTGCTCAGCGGGGAACCTACTTCCTCCTCTCTCTCTGCCTGCCTCTCTGTCTACTTATAATCTCTCTCTGTCAAATAAACAAATAAAATCTTAAAGAAAAAAAGTGTTTTTGAATTCCCTTGAAATTTTAAATTGCCTTGAAATAATCGACATTGCTTAGCAGTGATTATTTATATATATAACCTTATTTCGTGTAGCTTGAACTTGAACTCAGGACTATACAATTCTTAGAACTTTTTTTTCTACTTCATATAAAAACGTATTATTTATAATGTAACTTCCAGATGGTATTCCAAAAAATGTTACTGATGGTCACAGAAATTTGAATTTCATACAATTTTTCCATGGCACAAAATGTTATTCCTTTAAATTTTTTCTGGCCATTTAAAAATGTTAGCAAATGTAGGTCAAAAAGATATTGTTCATTTGTACTATATTATAACTGGTTGGAGCTAAGGAATGGTGGAGATGAAAGAGAGATGATAAATGATGTGGGGAGCAAGGGGACATAGTGAGATACAGAGATAGAATAGAGACTGACATCAGAGAGAGACAAAGGCACATATGCACAAAAAAGGAGGAAGAGGTAGAGAGAGAGAAAACTGGCCTCGTGCTTTCCTTGAGGAATAGAAGTCCAAACCAATCCAATTTATAGGCAAGATGAGCTAACTCTAGCTGACACCTTTGGGTATGCGTACACACAAGAATAATCAATCCCTTTATTCTGTCACTAACTAGAATTAGTTTATATTAGGGGTTACCAAACTCCAGTGCACCAAATTCAGTCTGCCACCCATTTTTGTATCACCTGCAATCTAAGAATATTTTAACATTTTTAGATTACTAAAAAAAAAAAAAAAAAAAAAAAAAAGAAAGAAAATAAATATTTGTGGTACCCATTTGTGTACATATTGTATAATTTACCTGCCTCCATGCAACAAAACAAAGTTAAGCAATTGTGACAGAGACTGTATGGCCTGCAGAGTCTCTAATATTTACAGTCTGGTCCTGGTGTTTGGTGTCTCCCTGTCTATAGCATTACTCCTGGGGGATCCAAATTCTGTTTTATAATTTTCACAAATTTTAGAGACATGTGACCCATTTCTAGTGTTCAAGGAAAACCTTTGATGGAAGGTGCTGACAACAGTTCTCTGAGAAGTGAAATCAATAAAGTTTCAGTGTCAGCAGGGGTAGAACACTCAGCTTCCTGCCAGCGGTATGAGCCAAATTAGTCAACATCCAAATGGGTTACGCTCTGTGTCTTGCTTTGTGCCTGAACATCGTGGCAGTTATCAAATCATTCATTAAACACATTGGTTCTCTATCATACACCTCTAGCTTTTTGTTTAATTGTATTTTTGCTTTTCTCTAAATACTTCTGTGGATTCATCTCATTCTCTTATTATTTCTAACATGTTGCTGAGTTGTACCTGAAGGTTAACACTTAGTTAAATGGCAGGGTGGGTCAAACCACAATTTAAAAAAAAAAATGCTATCACAAAGTTTTCCCAAAGAGCTGTGGGGATCTTCATAAAACATGTGCTATATTGCAAATTAAGCTTTCTTTTGCCTTGCTTCTTTCTAAGGGTTTCTTTCTTTCGTTCGTTCTCTTTCTTTCTTTCTTTCTTTCTTTCTTTCTTTCTTTTTAAGTGATTTCAACATTTAGTTATCTGTGTTTTTTTCCTTTCATTGATCTTGTTATCCTTCAGGTGTGTCCCTTTTACTTTACAGAAACAAAAAGTAAAACAGTAGAAAAAGAAAATAAGTTTTAACTAATTTCTTTTTAAAAACGGCTTTATTGAGGTATAATTGATATACAAAGAACTGCATATATTTAATATATACAATTTGATGAGTTTGGACATAAGCAAACACTTCTGATATCATGACCATAATTGAAACAAGATACATGTCCAGCACCTTCCAGAATGTTCTTGTGTCCCTTTGTTTTTTGTTTTCGTCTTTTTTTGTTGTTGTTGATGAGTTGTTCAATGGGTATTAAGTTTCAGTAATGCCAGATGAATTAGTTCTGGAGGTTGATGGTGCAGCATATTGCATCTAGTTAACAATATAGCATTGTGTACTTCAAAATTTAAGAGAATAGATTTCATGTGAAGTGGTCTTATTACACTCACACACACACACATTCCTGTGATTTCTTGGGTTTAAACAGTAAGGTGAAAGAAAGGAAGCCTAGGATAATCTAATTTTCTATTACAATGATTGGGATGAGCACCTTACCCTAATGGTTATTAGAACTTAAATGCAACTATCTATATTTTTGCTTGTATCACCTTATATCTTCTCATCTACAGAAGGTTGAATGATGCATCCTTAGAAAGGCAATACCTTTATAGCTCATAGTCAGATGGAGACTTAGTAAGTATTATGAAATATCAAATTAGAGAAATCATGGAAAATAATTTTCTTCTGACTAAATCCCAGCTGCACTTTGTCCTGCGCTACACTTTTGTGGACCTGACTGTCTAGATAAATGTATGATTTCACAAGTTTTCTTAAAGTGTCTGAGAAGGACAGAGCTCACTGAGCTGACAGGATCCTGAAACACTTTGACATCAGTTGCTTTGGCTACTTTCAGCTGAATCAATTTTTTATAACCTGATATTAGTTGACATCATGTGTGAATATATCATGGGGGGAAATAATCCACAAGCCGACATGGTCCTGACCCAGAAACTTCTCTGGCAGCAAGAATTCCACTTGAATCCATCTATTGCAATTTTTCTCAACCGAAGGAGTAAATGTGTTGACGTATATATGCTTGTTCACCCAGCCAACATTTATTGAGCACCAGCGATAAGTTAAGGTCTCAGATATAATGATGAATTAAGACATCTTTAACCCCCTCAAGGTGTTCAGAGACTGCCATAGAGACAAACTTATAAATCATACTACAAGGGGTTATAGCACACACTGTGACAGAAGCATGTGCATATGAGGAAAAGATTTCTCAGAGAAGGAAGAATTATGCTGAGAACCTGGGGATGTGTAGGAGTAACCAGAACAAGGACAACCAATTCAGACAGAGAAGAGTGGGTAATATCTGTTTTCTAAAGATGTCTTCTGAGGGGCACCTGGGTGGCTCAGTGGTTAAAGCCTCTGCCTTCGGCTCAGGTCATGATCCCAGGGTCCTGGGATCGAGCCCCACATCGGGCTCTCTGCTCAGTGGGGAGCCTGCCTCCTCCTCTCTCTCTTTCTCTCTCTGCCTGCCTCTCCGCCTACTTGTGATCTGTCTGTTAGATAAAAATAAATAAAAATCTTAAAAAAAAAAAAATAAAGATGTCTCCTGAGACCATGAGCCATACCTCATGGTGTTCCTGCCTTTGTGCCATCCCCAGTCCTTGCCTTTGCGCTGGCCCTGTATTCACTCTTGGCCAGGGAGCTGTGGCAGAATTGGTGCTGTGTAACTTCTGAGGCTAGATCTTAAGAAACCTTACACTTCTACCTGGGACCCTCGGAACTTTTGCTTTTAGGGTGTTCCCTTTGGTAACCCATCTCAGAAGCCCCCATGTGGTGAGAAGCCCAAGCCCTGGGGAGACACTCAGAAGATGGGATGTCACACTGAGAACGGGAGGCCAGGGAACATGCCAAGGCACCAGACATGCACATGAAGAAATTGTCTTAGAAGTATATGTTCTAGCCCCAGACACTACCTGAAGCCACATGAAGCCAGGCTCTTTCTAAAGTACTGATTCTCAATAAATAGAGAAAAATAAAAGAGTGTTTTAAGCCACTATGTTTTGGAGTAGTTTGCCATACAGCAGTAAATGACTGGAATAGAGGGTACATGTGCAAAATGCAGAGGTAGGTATGAAAAAGTCCATTCTAGGGGTGTCTGGGTGGCTCTGTGGGTAAAGCCTTTGCCTTTGGCTCAGGTCATGATCTCAGGGTCCTGGGATCAAGCCCCACATCGGGATCTCTGCTTAGCAGGGAACCTGCTTCCCCCCTCTTTCTCTCTGCCTGCCTCTCTGCTTACTTGTGATCTCTGTCTGTCAAATAAATAAAAAAAGAATTAAAAAAAAAAAAGAAAAAATCCATTCTCACCTGTCTAGCAAGTAGTTTAATAGTTTAATGTGGCTGGAGAAAGAATACTAGTCAAACTGTATTAGAACACTTGTGGGAATACTAAGTGCGGGAACATAGTGCAGTCTGAGTCCAGAAGTTGAGCTGACTTTAAGTATGAAAGAGACAAATGATCCCAGTGAAGTCCTTAGGTCTGTGTCTTTCTCCTTTGCCCATTCTTGCCCCCCTCCCATCCTTTTTCTTCTCTCTTTCTCCAACACTATACTTATCACTCTTTTCTGGATAGTGGAGAAGATGATAAGCAGCGTGCGGTTTACTGTACTATATTTTGTGATCTTTTTACTTCCAGCTTCAAACTGAATAACCAAGAGAAAGACTCATTGGCTGAACATAGTTCATTTGTCCATCGCTGGATCAAACAGTGCAGCTAGTAAAATGGGATATTATGATTCATTAAGGCCAGGGCAAATTTTCTGTGCAGGAGTTGAGGGTGCTTATGGGTAGTGGGTAGTTGTAATCAAGTCAGATTAATGAAGTTAGATAGAAGCAAATTCCCCAAGAAACCAGGGGGCGTTAGACAAAAGTTGTTCACTACAGGGAGAATAGCAGAGAGGGAACATATTTCAGCAGATGTCTGTCATAGTAGGTTTTATATTTGGAATGCAGAGATAGCCAGAATTTTTACCAAAAGTGTTGTATAGTCACCGTAGCTGTGACTGATATATTCTCTTGGCCATATTGTTTGCCAAAGCTGTCTGCATTTCTTTATCTCTCTATCTAGCCTTATTTTTTTAACAAAAAAATACAAATATATAGGAAAAACATTGATATATTATAAAAATTGAGTTTTTCTTTCACTTATACAGATGGATTTGTGCCAAGAGAAACATATTCTCTCATTTATTCCCTTTCTTATTCATCTGTGACATTCTGTTTCAAGATACTTAGTGAGGGACATTAGTCCATAGTTATGGTATCAATTCCTTCCTTTCTTTCTTCTTTCCTTCCATTCACTAAATGTTTCGTGAAATGGTTCTTTCCTAGATTAGATTGATGATGGATGGATGGATGGATAGATGGATGGATGGATGGATAGATAGAATTGACCTTCAGTTTTCCAGTGACCAAAAAACATGGGATGCATACACAAAGATAGCCAGTTATATCAGTTTTGATTTCCTCCAAGAGAAAACATAAAATTGAAGCTTTTTCCAGAAATCAAAAAAGGCATTTCTCTTATGAGATGACATAAAAATAATAAGAGAGTCCTTTAATATCTTTAATATCTTTAATTCCATCTTTCTTATAGAGAAAACAGTTTAGACATTTTCAGCAACAAATAAGAGACAGCCCCTACCCTCAATACCTATACAATAGTCTAAGAAAGAGGTATAATCACGAAGCACAGCAATCTTTGTGATATAATTGTTCTGTAGTGACCATGCTTTAGGCGCTATCAAACCAAAAAGGGTGTGTTAACACAGCTGGGTCCCAATAGGTTAAATTCTCTCTCTGGACACACACTTGCTATGGAAATTTGGCCACTCTGTTGTGGGATGTGCTGGAAGCAACCCAGGAGCAGATATCAACTGAGTAGATTGGCAGGGTTCTTAGATGCCTATTTGATGACTCTAGATAGGGTTGTGGAAGCAGAAGAGAGAAAGTCTCATGGGAACAGAGGACAAGATATGAGCACCTACTTCAGGATACCTTAGAAAAGGATGACTTCTTCCCAGATGTCTTGGCCTGCCTCTTTAAGCACAAAGAGAATTGAGATAAATGTTATTTTAAGGATTTCCCCTGCAAAGAAGAACCTGACATATTCTTCCATTTTAATTAGTTACTTTCTTTGACAGCTATCAGAAATATTATTCAGTGTTGCTATGTTGTATATAGTGACATTAGGAAAAGCAAAAGGAATAAGAGTCTTTCCTGACAGTAGTAAAGGAAGGTAATTAAGATACCCATGAGGGAGAGTAGGGCTAGTGGTTAAGAGAACAGAATCCGAAGATGGATTTGGTGGGTGTGAATACGGACATCCCTATTTTCTAACTCTATGACCTTGAAGGAGTTACAATCTCTCTGTGCCTCAGTGTCCTCATTTGGAAAATGCAGATAATTATACCTAACTTATGTAATTGGTGAAATGATTAAAAGAATTTATGTAAAGTGGTTGGAACAAAACTGACACACAGGACACTCAATATATATGTAAATTACCATTATTGCTTGTTAGCATATTAATAATAGCAGTCAGTGTCTTAGATACATTCCCTTATCATACCTCTCCCTATCTTTTTATCTATCTATCATTTATCTTTTCCAGCTACCCATCTATCTGAACTATTATCTATTTTTATACATCGATATAGAATCTTCATCTCACAGGTGTGCCAGTTGAGGCACAGGGAACTCTCAGCAACTCTGCCAGCAGATCTAATTCAGTTGTCTTAACCAAAGAACAAAGACAACAAAAAACTGGTCCAGGATAATATCAATCGAGCTTATACAGAGGTTGATTTCACTAATTGAGTCTGAAAACACAAGCTAAATGAGTCATGAACTATGTTTAAAAAAATTATCTTTCAGAGAGCAGCCACCCCTCACTTACTAGCCTGTTCTTTTAAGAGGTGCACTTTTCATTTTGAGGAAGTTGGGCTCATGGCATTCACAAACACTCCATGTACTGTTGTATCATGTCAAGCAGTGCTTCTTCATAAGAAATGAAACTCGGTTCTGGAATGTTTTCAGTCTACACAAATCAAGCACCGGAAGCCTCCATATTACAAAACACCCTAGTGGTACATTCGTTAAGAGCACAGACTCTGCAGTTAATCTGCCTAGGAATGAATCTTGGCTTAGAAGGGTCCTTGCTGTGTGATCTTCAGCAAATTCATTAACCTCTCTTTGTCCACATTCCTCATCTGTGAGTAATCACAGTTTCCACCTCATAAGATTATTGTGAGGATTAAATAAATTAACATATGGAAGGCAATTAAGACAGCACCTGGCAAACACTAAGAACTCAGTTAATTTTTGCTATAAACTTTCTGTTTAAAAACTCATATCAGTGAAGTTAAATAATAGGTAATCCTTTAGCCAGGGACTCCAAGGTCATTGCTCCTACAAGGCTCATTTGTGCCTCTCTTCGTCTTACTCCTTAGCACCAACAATACTGCATTCGTTTTGGTCCTCCAACATGTGACTACTTTCTCAGGTCATGATTTGGCTTTTTTTCCTTGCCTGAGATTCTCTTCCTCTGGTCTTCTTACCCTTCAGTGGAATGTCAACAACTCAAAATGGAAGTCTCTGATCCTTCGCCCACCCAAGCTTCTCCTTCAACAGGTCTGTGATCCCTGACTTCAGCACCCTGTTTCCCCTATAGCATGTATCACAATGCAGTTATCTCATTATTTTGTTTTATTTCTTCTGTCTCTATTAAATTGTAAGCTCCATGAAGGCAGAACCTTATCTGTCCTTTTCACTGCTTTTCAGAAATGAGTAGATAAAATCCACGTATGTACTACAGAAGAAAACAGAACCTGACTAGATTCTTTTTCCCTTGGAGTTGACTGTCAAACGTCTACACCCTGCCATTACATAATTTTTAGTCCATTGTCCAGAAGGCGTTTGTTACAGTGGTCTCTGAGCACATCAGTTTCGATGCTTAAGCACAGATTCAGGAACTCTCAGAGCTAAAAGAGAGCTTAGAAATCTCATAGCCCAACGTGAGCCATATTACTGATGACAGTGTGGGATCTGAGAGTGGAGGAACGACTTGTGCAGTGCTGTACAGTTTATCAGAGCAAGAGTTGGAGAAAAAGTTGGATCTGCTTTCTCCTCATCGAGTGCCTTTTTCAAACCATCACAGTATCTTTTCCTATTTTTACAGGTAATTGTCTTTCATTACTTTCAACCAGAATCCCTTCAGCAGATGTTTTATCTGTCTAGCTGACCACACACTCCAGAGATATGTTAGAGAGGTTCCTACTCTGAAGAAGCATGCATTTGATAGAAATGCAATTTTATCGGATAATTATAATTATTCTGAGACAGCTATGCAAGGTCAGAATAACAGCTCTCTGTTGATTGCTTACTGTGATTTGCATCATACAATGATTTTTTTTCTCAGAATCCATCTCAGCTAATCATTAAAAACCTGGTAGATTAGGTATTTCTGGTTTTGACTTGCAGATAGAAAAATTGACTCAGACATTTCATGATTAAGCCTGCAGGGTGGTAAGGCTGGGGCTTGTGTACATGTCTTCTTACAATTAAGTTTCAATTAGAATGGTCAGAAGCAAGGTGTACGAAGTCAGATGATAGGGGATTGTATTCAGACTCTGCTGCTTATTTGCCATGTGACCACAGACATTTCCATTCACCATCTCGGTGTTTTCATCTGTGAAATGGAATAATAATTCTGATGACAAACCAGTGCTTATGTGAAACGTTAGCACAGTGCTGGCAATATTCAAATGCCCTCCAAGTGGTGATCATAATGATGATGACGATGATTAGTTTCTATAGTAAGCTATTGCTCCATTGTCCTTAGGTTGGTTAAATTTCCAGTTTAGTCTGGAATTAAAGTATGTGAATCTGGAATGACGAATGGGAAATGCCTCAAAAGTAATATCTATTTCCTTTCATTATACCAGAACTGAGTAAATTTTCCTATGCCTTTCATTGACTCTAAAATATTGAGATTGTTTTTTGATCCTGGGAGATGTAGATTTATGTCAGGATTGGATTTGGGGTCATAAGAACTTAGTTTATGATCAATGGTGATGTTTACCCCTGCCTTGCTTTCCCATCTGATTTTATGAAAGCTGGTCGTATTTTATATGACTGGTAAATATTCAGTGTACCATGTGGGACAGATTTGAAAAGAATGACCCAAAGGTGCATGTTTTCATATGCATTTCTCTTATTTTTTAACTAACAGTGCTGAACAAACCTACTGTATATTTTTGGTCTTTAATTTTATACACCTATGTATTCTTAAAGACTTCTCTAGACTAGAGTGGTGCTTCTTTTTTTTTTTTTAATTTAATTTAATTTATTTATTTGATAGCAAGAGAGGAAGCACAAGCAGGGGGAGTGGGAGAGGGAGAAGGAGGCTTCCCGCTGAGTGGGGAGCCCAATGCAGGGCTCGATCTCAGGACCCTGGAATTATGACCTGAGCTGAAGGCAGACACTTAATGACTGAGCCACCCAGGTGCCCCTAGAGCAGGGCTTCTTAGTTTTAACATGTATGGGAATCATTTGGGGATTTTGTGAAATTATAAATTCTGATTCTACAGGTTTACTATGAAATCCAGCATTTTTATCAAGTATCCAATCTTTGAGTAACAGGGTCTGATAATTCCTTAAACTGTCTAAGAACTTTAAAAATATATGCATTGCTGACTCCTACTCTCAGAGATTCTGATTCAGTAATACTGGAATCAGATAACTATATTTTTAAGTATTTATAGGTAATTCTGAAAATATGTCTTATTTTGGAACTGCCAAACTATCCCAATCATGAATGTTTTGATTAATCTGGGTCCAGTCTATTTTTGTAATCTACCCTTCTATGCCCTGCTCTTTGTCTCTTTTGAGTTACTTAAATTCTTTGAATATGCTATCTCTTCATGTGCTGTTTCCTTTGCTTTTAAAAAAAATCATATTTTCATTCTATTTATCAAAGAATGACTACTTATTCTTAAGGATCCAGTTCTCATATAACCTTCTCTAAATAACTTTCTGTAATGATGATAGGGCCGAGATGGTAGCCTGATGGTTCTCAAGTGGGGGGCGATTTTGTCTCCTTTTCTCCATAAGGATGGTTATTAATGCCTGAAGACATTTTTGGTTGTCACAGCTTGGGGTTGGGGGAGGATGTTACTTTTGACATGGATAGAGATCAGAGATGATGCTAAACATTCTGTAATACATAAAATAGACCTCACAACAAAGAATTATTTAGCCTCAAATGTCAATAGTATCGAGGTCGAGAAACCCTGCTCTAGGCTAGGTTAGATGTACTTCTTTTTTTTATTGCTTCTGTAGTATTATTTATCACATTTATATTTTTGTTGTATATATTTCTGTCTCCCCAATTAGTTTGTTATGTCGTTGGATGAGGGATTGCTTCTTTCATATCTATGTTCTCACAACCAATAGATTGGAATGTATATTTACTCTATAAATATCAAATAAAATAAATTGATAAATACCTCTTTGAATATATAACTGAACTAACAAATAAGCTCATACACAGTGTTTTGTGCTATGGGTGGATGGGTTAACCCAAGATCTAGATAGATTCATGGGCTCTGGCTGGGGGTGAGATGTTACTCCGGCTTGAAAGGCATAATATCAAGTCATCAATCACCAACTGTAGAGTCGACCTCCTGAGAAAAAACTCCATTTATTGTTTTGTCAATTGGAAGGAATACAATTGACTGGAACCAGCTGGCTTTGACCTCTCCAAAGGCTATGACCCATTTAATCAGTTTGGAATGCATCCATAACTTTGAAGGTAGATCAGGAAGAATGGCAAGCATAGACAGAGTCAGCTAAGACCAGCAATCTCCTCATTTAAGTGTTTGATGTAAAAGACACAATAATTAAAAAAGAAAATGGTATGAGTGAGGTCAGGGGTAAAGGTAGGAAGATGGGTCATTCTTTATGGTTTTGAAAACTGACAAACTGTGTTTTGTTTGGAAAGACCTGAAAAACCTCACATAACTCATTCTGGGCCCCATTTCATCAACAGTGTGGAGAAATAACCAAATCTGCAGTTTCTGCTTTCTATCTGTCATCTAGACCATTCCAGGGACAGTAATCCTGGGCAGTGTCTTTCAGTTGGAGCCATTTCCCTGGAGAGATGGAGTTATTAATAAGACATTTAAAACTCATATACTTTCTCCTACCTGCTTTTAATTTTCCCTCTTCCTAATACAATTTTACTAATCTCTTGGACACGAAACAAATGAGGGAAGTTCTTCACTGCTCAAGCTTCCTAAGTGTACTCCCCAAATTGAAACGCTATATACCATGTGCAAAATTCAGATCTAGGTGCCTGGAAATAATCTCTCGCATTTTATGTGACTTTCCTTTAGAAGAACATTATTGCGTTTATTACATATTATAAAAAACATATTACATTTATTTTATCCTCACCTCACTAAACTGATTCATTTGCTTTTCCTTATTTTCCAAAATGGCAACCCCTCCATAATTTTAATTGCAAGCATCTCCTTTCTCCTCATGCCTTTAGTGTTCATTCCCTTTAATTTAATATTTCCGGAAGCCCAGTAAGATGCAGAATCCCCTGATTCTTTATTTTCCTGACACTCTTCCCTCGTGACCTCACTTAATCAGCATTCAAGGTCCATTACTTTTAACTTTTATCCCCCCTCAGCTTCTCTATCATTCTTTCCATTTATTACATTTGTCTGGTGGAACACTCATCCTGGTTAATTCCAGCTCTCTTCTATACATGTCTCTGAACAGCCAAAGATATCCAGAGAGAATTCCCCTTCCCCACTCTCACCCCCACATATGCACACCATCACATCCATGTTTATCATTTTCCCTTCAAATGTGTGACCATAACCTTGTGATTCTTAACATGGTTTCAAAATCCAGCTCAACTCTAGCCCCAGGGGTTGGTAAATGTTTTCTGTAGAGGGCCAGATAGACGGCAGTATTTTAAGTTTTGGGAGCCATACAATTTCTGTCACATTTTGGCTATCTGATCAGGAAAGCAGCCATAGATAGGACATAAATAAATGGGTGTGGCTGTCTTCCAATGAAAGTATTTACAAAAGCAAACAGAGAGCTGGATTCAGTGTGTGTGCTGTAGCTTCTCGGCCCTTCTCCTGATCAATCCTCTGCTTTCCTAGGTAACTATTTTATATCTTCTTCCTTTCTTTAACCCTTCTATACTTACTTTTCACCCCATGCCAAGACTTTGTTAATTAACTTTGCTCTCTGTTTTATTAAAATATCAAAAGAAATCAGAACGGAAGAATCACATCTTCTATTCTCTCTGAGTGTGAACCCATGTTATCCTGTGTTTCCTCCTATCACTATAGATGAAACATCCATGTTTCTCTTTGAAACCAGCTGCACCCCTTGTGTGCTGGATCCCGAACCCTCTTTTTCCATTCAGGGAAAGTTGCCACAATCATTTCCTCTCTTTCTTGTACTATTAATTTTTCTCTCTTTGATAAATTGTTCATATAAACATATAAATATGCTGTGAGGTGCCATCTAATAAAGAAAGAAGAAGAAGAAAAAACACTCCTTGACCTCATATTCCTCTTGAGCCAAAGGCTCATTTTTCTGCTCCCCTTCCAGCAAACCTCAGTGAGTGATTTGTACTCATTACCTTCTCTCCCTCTCCTCTGTGCTTCCTTGAGCCCGCTCCCATCAGATTCTGTCCTCATCATTCCATCACAGGAACTCATTACAGTTGACCCACCCTGGTTACCTTTTCATTGTCAGCTCCTATGACTATTATTAGTTTATATCTCGCCATCATTTAAGATGATTGGCGAGATATAATTGGCTCCTGGGATCTGCTCTGTCTTGTTACCTTCTGTACCTTTGGCTGCTGCTTCTATGGCTCGTGATTTCATGGTCTGCATGGTTAAATGTCACCTTTTCAGAGAACTTCCCTGATCACCCTCAATAAAAAGTGGCTGTGCCAGTGTTCCCTTTCCCCCTTAACCTGCTTTATTTTCTCCTAGCACTTGCCACCATAAAACTCATCATATATTTGCATATGTTTGTGTTTATTGCTTTTGCCTTCCTCCACGGGAAAATTTCTACCCTTTGACCTACATCTCCCCATTTTCCTTTCCACCAGTCCTCACAACTACCATTCTGTTTCTTTCTCTACTCTGCGTCTATGAAATCGGCTTAAGAAAGTTTTTTTAGATTCAACATATAAGTGATACCAGGCAAATTTTGTCTTTCTCTGTCTAGTTTATTTCACTTAGCCTAAAGCCCTCCACATTCATGCATGTTTTTCAAATGGTCAGATCTCTCTTTTATTTTTTTAATGGCTGAACAATATTCCAACGTATGTGTGTGTGTGTGTGTATGACATGCACGTGTGTGCATATCACCAAAAGACATTTTTCCAAAAAAAAACATACAAATTGCTTGGTATATGAGAAAGTGCCTAACTAATCATCACTAATCATTAGAGAAATGTAAATCAAAACCACAATAAGGTATTACTTCATACCTGTTAAGATGGCTATTATCAAAAAGACAAGAGAAAACAAATGTTGGGAAGGATGTAGAGGAAAGGGAATCCATGTGCACTGCTGGTGGGAATATAAATTGGTACAGCCATCATGGAAAACAATATGGCAGCTCCTCAAAAAATTAAAAATAGAACTACAGTATGATCCAGCAATCCTACTTCTGCATATGCATTCAAAGGAATAGAATCAGTATCTTGAAGATATCTGCATACCCATGTTCACTGAACTATTATTCACAGTAGACAAGATTTGGAAACAATATAAATGTCTTTTAATGGATGAATGGGTAGAGAAACTGTGGCAACTGCAGCTTTTAAAAATGAGAGCATTGACTACCCAGACCCATGTTCTCTCAACTTAAATGATCCTGCTTTTAACTACTATGTCACACTGTTGATAATTTTGAATGAAGGAAGGAAAAAGTAAGCAAACAGAATGAATGAAATCCCATATCCATTTTCCCCCATTATATCCAGCCTGGCCACAGAAGAAACAGCATAACTATGTTAATTCTATAAATAATGACCTTGTCAATCCTTGCAGAGGGCAACAGTAATCCTGTCAGGTGTCCTCTGCAAACAACATCTCTCTGTCTTGGCCCCTGCTGGGCTCCATAACTTCCAGCTGATTAGTATTTTCCCACCTCTGAATCGGAAGTCCATGCACCTAGGTGTATGATCTGACTGCAGTGGGTCTGCGGTCAAAGAGTGTGGTACTAATGGCCAGGAGCCTGGGTATCCTCAAGTGATCCTAGTTCCAGCACCCATTGGCTTTCTGCTTTTCATTCAGTAACTGAACCTCTGTGTGAATCAGTGTGTTCATCTGTAAAATGGGGTTGATAAGGTACCTTAAGGACTGTGAAGAGAATTGAAATAGTTACTATCAGTAAAGAGCTTAGTGCCTTTAGTGCCACTAGTGCCTAGTGCATAGTAAACTATGAATTATTTGCTAAACAGTACCAATTTCTTTCAGTGAAAATGGCACTGAGCTTTGTGGTGGGTGATTTTAACCTTCCTTTGGAAAGTGCATAAAGAAGCAATTTAGGCTTTGTCTCCCTTGGGTCTGGCAGTTTCTTCTGACTGATTTGACCTATCAATATTGAAGAGAAAAAGAAAAAAAAAATACCAAACACCTAGTTAGTTCAGTTAAACATCCATTTGGCTGATTATTTTACATTTAGCTGACTGGCAGTTTGCCTGAAGAGATCAAAATGGCTTGTTTTGGCATCACCTGGAACAGGCTGAGAGCTGACAAATGACTTTTGAATTTAGGAAAATGGAGTCTGTGATGACTGTCCAAGGTTACAACCATGCCCAGGGTCATGACTGCAGGGCATGAAGAGGAAATTACGAGGCTAATTAGATTGCTGTTGGTGGCCAAACGTTATTACTCCTGGCTTTGGAGGCCTTTGGTATTGCTTTCTGCATTTTGGCATACTGTCCCAGATCTGGGTTTGCCTGGCTGCTGCATAGCTGTGTGGACCCAGCAGACATGATTGCTGTTCTCTGTGACATTGAGAAATCTTCCGATCTGAACTTTGTCACCTCTATCTTCTGTGATTCTTCTGAGCATACCTTGTAAATGTTCAGTTAATGTGCTCCCAGTGAAGGCTGAGTGGGCTGTATAATGTACATGCATTAAACCAGATTAAGGCTCAGAGGTTAGACAAAATCCAATTGAGAGGCATGGGTAATCCAAAAGTAGACTCACATTTTTAGGGTAACAGTATATAGTTGACCTTTGAATAACATGGGCTTGAACTCTGTGGGTCCATTTATAGGCAGATTTTTTCTTAATAAATACAATACAATATTGTAAATAAGTTTTATTTTCCTTAAGCTTTTAATAACATTTTCTTTTCCCTAGGTTACTTTATAGCAAGAATACAGTATATGATACATATAACATACAAAATATGGGTTAATCAACTACATGTGTTATCAATAAGGTTTCTGGTCAACAGTCAAAGTAGTCAAGTTTTGGGGACGTTAGTAGTTACATGTGGATCTCCAGTGGGGAGTCACTTTCTCTATCCCCTACGTTGTACAAGAGCCAGCTGCATCTAAGATCAAGGTTGTTCCTTTTTAAAGCTCTTCTTAGACAGAACCCAGTTACTTTACCAAAAACTAGAGCCCCCGATGGGGAGATTGGGCAATTTCCAGCTGAGAAACTCCAAACAGGCCAGGTAAGGAACCAAACCCTCAGCCTACCTACCTACCACTCCCTTAAAGAACATAACTGAAGCGCATTTGTGTGTGTGTTTAAATATTTTGCTTATGCATTTGGAAGGAGAGAGAGAGAGAGAGAGAGAGAGGAGAGAACACAAGCAAGGGGAGCAGCAGAGGGAGAGGGCGAAGGAGAAGCAGGCTTCCTGCTCAGGACACCAGTATCATGACCTGAGCTGAGGGCAGATGCTTAACTGACTGAGCCACCCAGGCACCCGTGCATTTGTGTGTTTAATGGTTTCTGGCCTCAAATCATTAGAATTAGGTACCATAAAGTGTTAATGCTGACCTGCTTGTTCCTATGCTGATGAAACACTCCAAACCTGAGAGCACTTCATCTTCCTTGCTCCTCCTCCCCACAGCCTCATATTCAAAACAATGCATAGCCCCAGCCTGAGGTTGTGGTCACTGTGTCCTATGGTGAGGGGTAGAACCCCAGCAGTAGGAACATGCAGAAAGAAGCCTCTATGAAAGCCTGCATCCATCCCTTCTCCTTTTCCCCCTCATCTCATGCCTTTCTCTGAGCACGTGCTTCCTGTGTATATTTCCTAGTGATATATGTAGTAATCTTGCTATTCTTAGTGTGGTCCCACAAACAGCAGAATGACCATCAACTGGGAGCCCATCAGACATGTAGAACCTCAGAATCCTCATTTTCATCAGACCCCCAGATGATTCGAATATTCTTCAGTGCTTGAGAAGCACTGCACTAAACATTAGTATTTCCAACCAAATTCTTGATGGAATTACAGAAGTTGATTTTTAGGCAGTAAGCTAGATAATTGTTGGTTTCTTAGGAATCCAGTTTTATTTAATAGTCAATAACATTGAGATGATGTTATTCCCTATCCAACTCTTTTCCTCCTGTGTAGAGAGTCTAAATCCTAAAGATGTTTTAATACTTCTTTAATAACCTGCACCTCTCCCTTTTCAAAAAGGAGATGCTGACTCAGCAATCTTTGGCAGCCAATGATATCTAGCTATAATTTAGCAATATTGCTTATTTTTTCATTAGGTTTTTATGCATACTGTTGCAAATTGAGTTGCTTTTTCTTCAATGGAATTGGTACACAGTTTAATCTATAAGAAAATTTATTTCTGTTCAAAAATGTGAGTTGTGGGACACCTGGGTGGCTCAGTCTATTAAGTGTCTACCTTCAGCTCAGGTTATGATCCCAGGGTCCTGGGATAGAGTCCCATGTAGGGCTCCATGCTCACAGGAGGTTTGCTTCTCCCTCTCTCTCTGCCCTTCTTCCCCACCCATGCTCACTCTTTCTCTCAAATAAATAAATAACATCGTTTAAAAAAATGTGAGTATGATTTGTATGGAAATTTTAAGTACATAATAGTAACTGTGATGTATGGAGAGGACAAAACTCATGCAGATGATATTTAAACAACTGTAGTTAAGCCAGCATAGACTTCACAGTCTGAAATTAGAGCACAGCATATAGCATATGTCCCTGCCTCGCACGTGCTGCACTCTCAGCCTGGAGTGGCCTGGTTCTCCTCCTCTTCATCTGCTTTCAGTCTCAACTGAAGTAGCATCTCCTGCAGAAAGTCTTCCCCAAATACCAGCCTGGTTGAATTAGATTCTCCTCTTTCTCAGTGTTTCTGAAATACCCTGTGAATAATTTTATCTCTGCCTTCTCACATTGTTCTCTCATTTTCTGCACATGTACAATTTTGTGTTTCCAGTACCTTGCAAGATGCTCATTGACATAGTGCTCATGGGTTAAATGTGGACAGAATAAGTGAATAAGAGAGATGGTGCCTTCTCTAATTTCATCTCTGATTTTCTGCTCTTGGCCAATAAGTTTCAGGATTCTCAGAGCACCCTGAAGGAGTACAGGGGCCACCCCCACTGCAGGTGTCCTGTGCAGCCACTGGAGATGCTCCCAGAACATCAGCTGCTTGTTACAAGTCCGTGGGGTAGTTGCAGCCTGGGCCCTCCTCGTGCTTCTCCTTTGAAGACCTGGCCCCTGAGTGCAGCAAGGCTGCTGTTGCCCTGTCTTGTCTCTGCAGCTCTCTCTTTCAATTTTTGTGGGGTTTATTTATATAAATCATATTCTACTTGCAGACCAATCTGTGTAGGCCTTATGAGGAACTTTAGGTTTTCAATGTGAAATTCCGTAACTATTATCAATGATAAAGAAATCCTTAGATACGGCTAATTCAGAGATTTCATAGATATTTACTGAAGGCCCAGGAAGGTAGTGAGGGATAATTTTCAGCTGCCTTCTGAGCAAGACTTGAGATACAAATTCAGAAGTATTTAAAAAAAAAAAATGCCTAAAGTAGTATATGTTCATTTGAAGGAGCCTAAGAAAAGGCGCAATGAATAAAATAATAATTGCCATGTTATTGCCCAGAGATAATTGTTGTTACTATTTGGGTATATCTCCGCTGAGTCTCCTTTTTCTACAGAACAGTTATGTATTTTGTGTATCTTTCTTGAAATCAAAGCATATACACTTTTGATTTTCATTTTTCATCTATCATTATGTGTCTTCAGACATTATACCCACGTAATGAAATAATCTTTTCAAACATACTTTTTAAAAAATATATTTTTAAATTTATTCATGGCAAACAGAGAGCAAGAGAGGGAGGGAGGCAGAGGCAGAGGGAGAAGCAGGCTCCTTGCTGAGCAGGGAGCCTGATGTGGGACTTGATCCTAGGACCCTGGAATCATGATCTGAGCCAAAGGCAGACACTTAACTGAGCTACCCAGGTGGCCTCAAACATACTTTTTGTTAGCAGTGTAAAATGCTGTCATAAAGCAGGATTTCTAAACATCAGCATTATTGGGAGTTTGGATTGGATAATTCTTTATTGTGGGGGCCTTTCTTGTGCATTGTAGAATGTTTAGCAACATCTCTGGAGTCTGGCCACTCCATCTCTCTGACCGTCCAGATGTGACAAGCAAAAACATCTCTGGACAATGTCCCCTGGGATGCAAAATTGCCCCGGATAAGAACCACTGATGAAGAAGAACCATAATGCATACATCATTCTTGTGCTTTTGGTAAAATATGTTCAGCCTTAAAGAAAATCTGTCTTTTCTCTCCCTACCTCCCTCCCTCTCTCTCTGTGTTTTATTCTTATCTCTTTTTGCCTTAAGGTCTTTTAAAAAATTGTGGGTTTGGTGGGTTTTTTTTGCATTTATTTGAAAAAGAAAGCATGAGAAGGAGAAGAGAGATAGAGACAAGCAGACTCTGCTGAGCAGGGAGTCAGAGGTGGAGATTGATTTCAGGACCCCGGGATCACTAACCAAACCAAGGGCAGATGCTTAACTGAGCCACTCAGGTGTTCTTGCCTTAATCTCTTTCAGTTGTCCTTGGTGGAGTAATTTCTAAGTGAGGGAGTGAAAAGGATGCCCAGGGTTAAGATGAGTAACTGATGAAACCAGCATGGGTAGGAGGACTGACCATTTGAGACTCAAAGTTTTGCAGTATGGTGAGGTATAGAGGAAACAGCTCTATTTGAGAATGTCTGACTCAGAAAAAATAGTGCTGGGATACATATGCACCAACCTGTGTTATAATTCTTATCCTTCTCATATTTCCCTCAACCTGATCTATCCCATAATAATATATGTTTTCTAAGCTTCTATTTTTTATCTATAAAATAGAAATAAAATAGTACCTAGTTAAGAATTAAGATTAAATGCATGTTACAAGGATTAAATGAAATAAAAAAATACCTATAGAGTATTTTATTACAATACCTTGAATAATAAATATTAGCAGGCAGACAGATAAGCTCCATTTAAGACGGGAAGGAGGCTAACATGGCTGAAATGTTGTGGATGAAAGGGAGGAAGGAAGAAGGTGTGGCAGTAGATGAGTCTCACCAAAAAGGACAGTTCAGATTTTAAGTGTAATGAAAAGTAACTGGGAGGTTTGAAGCCAATGTGTGACATGACCTGATCTGCGCATCAGAACGATCTGCCTTGCACAGAGAATGGAGTATGAGCACTTCAGGCTGAGGCTGGGAGACTAGTCGCAGGCACCAGGTGGTAGGTGGTGGGCCTTGTGCTAGGGTGTTGGCAGGAATGATCCTGAGAAACAGTCAGTTGCTGACCATTCCTGAGACCGTGTTGATTAGCATTTGCCAGGAGATTGCTGAGCTGTGGAAAAGAGAGAAAGGAATCAGGATATACCTCTTAGGCCAGGAGAGGGAGGGAGTGGATCGGACACCATTGAGTGAAATGGAGAAACTGTGAAGAAGCAGGTTTGGTAAAGCAATCAGTACTTTCGTCTGGGCATACATACAAAGTTTGGAATGTTTATTCGATACATAAGAAGAGATATCAAGAAAGTAGAGAGTCTGAAGGAGAGCAGGTGAGAACTTGGGATTCATTTAAGAATCATGAGTATTTAGACGCTACTTCATATCCTGCCACCGAAGATCTTCTAAGATGGGACTATCGACAGAGGAGAGATCACCTGTTGGTGAATTCCTGCACACTGTGCCACAGAGAAGTGAAAGCAGTAGGTCTACTGAAGAGGGGAATGTATACCCCTTATGATAACTTCTGAGGATGTGGGAGCCCTTGGGAGGCACACCAGGGAGGGCAAATTCTGTGTCCAACTAAGTCAAAGATTTCTGCCTCAGTCTAGAAAGTGAGGGTATGCGATACATTAGGAAAGATGCCCACCTGACACGTCAGCATTGACTACGTTCCTGATCTGGACACAGCCCCAGCAAGTATGATGTGCCCTTCAAGTGCCATTGGTACTTCAAGAATGTGATATGCTAAGAAGAGCTGAAATTCTCATGTGCTAGATAAGGAATGGGGCAATTAAGCAAACTAGGATGATCTAAAGAAAATAATGAAATAAAACTTGTTTCATGTGGCCTGAGATTTGCACCCACTATGCCCTGATTCTGGTCACTGGTGGTGCAAATGCACTTCCCTGATTAACAGAGAGGTTTTGGGGTTTTGGATATTTGTTGATGCTGTTCATGCTTTTATCATTCCCAGGAAGTGGGTGTACTTGCCTAGTGTACCAGTTTGGGAAGATGATCTTTAAAAAAAAAAAAATCCTTTCTGCATGGTGGTGAGTTACGGAAGTATCTCTCTCTGCCTGGAGTCATAGATCTGACACAATTAATACAGTGAATTCTGCTGTACATTTAATCAGAGGTAGTTAATTTGATTTTCTAAAATTAAGCACAGCATCAGTTTGCCATTAGTCCCCAGAATTACTGCGTTTCTGAAGTCACTCTGCATACCCCAAAAGGACTTTATTGGATATGAATAATAACAACCTACAAATATATTGATGATAACGAGCATCTAAATGTTCTGTAACGAAAAAGGGGAAAAAAAAAAAACAAAACCCAAAACCCTGACAAACATGAATGGTGACTCATGATGGCCAGAATTTTTTAAAATTTATGATCATTACAACATGAAAAAACAATTATGAATAATAAAAATCTGTTACAATAATTAGCTCTAATGAATGCTGGTGGTGAGCTAAATGAACTGGAACATTTTAAGGCAGTAGCAGGTAATTTGCATTTTGTGTTATGTCAGATCATTTTATCATTAGAAGGAGAACGAGGGAGAAGAGAAAGATAAAGAGTCAGAGGAAACAAAAGGGAAGCTGATGAGTAAAAGGAAGTAAAACATACTCTCCAGCTTTCTATATTCTTGTTTTCTAAAAAAAAAAAAAATATGAAAATGCTATGGATTGCATTTTTCACTTTACTTTTGCATCAATTCCAACTTGTTCTTAGAGAGTGTCAATATGAGAGAAAGTAAAAAGATAATCAGTGTAGCAGATTTTCAAATCCAACACAGTTGAGTTTGAACTCCCACTTGCCTTTTTATACAACATTATGTAACATAGGCAGTCGCAGCTGCGTTTGTAAAATGGGCTAATGAGTGGTGCCCTTGCAGTTCATGTGGTTGTCTGACTCTTTGGTTTCAGCTCAGGTCACGATCTCAGGTTCATGAGATCCAGCCCCGTGGTGTCAGGCTCCGCACTCAGTGCAGAGTCTGCTGGTCCCTCTCCCTCTGCTCCTCCCCCTACGCACGCTCTCTTTCTCAAATAAATAAATAAAATCTTTTTAAAAATGAGTGAATAATTGTCATTGCCTGAAGTTATGGTGAGGAGTGACTATGTCATATTAGTAGCTCTTACTAGATACTCCTGCTCCTGGCGTTCTCCTAGATACCTTCACAGGAACTGAGCCCTTTAGTCCTGACAACCTAATCAGAAGTGCTCTGATGCTCTCTTTTACAGAGGAGAAAACAAGACTTAAATGATGGAAGAGGGATAGTAAGTGATTCGGGACCCAGGCGGGTACCCAGCAGCTGCACTACAGCATCTGCATCTTCCCCTGTGGCTCCCCACAGCCCCCGATGGCCGGTATCGGCACTGGGCCTGCGACACAGCTTCGAAAAGGTCAGGCAGCATGATTTTTCATATCACCTTTTTGTGTGCTGGAGAGAAGTGTGCATTTGCATTTGTGAGTGGGTTTTGTTGCAACTAATTCAGTTCTGGAGCCTGAAAGGCAACACTTGGGGACACTTTCAGATTCCTTCAGTGCAGCCCTGCCCTGTCCAGTAGGGCCCTCTGCACTGTGAGGCAGCAGGGTTACTAAAAAGTGACTTTCTCTGGTGGAGGGTGGTGAACGGTTCCCAGAGACAGGTCCTTCCAGAAGCGAAGCAGCATTGAGGGGCCACCACTTACATCTCATCATCCTCTTTGACTCAGCCGGTCAAGCCTTCCCTGCTCCCTGAATTCAGGGCCTGTCTAGGTGAGGCCCAGAATGGTGGTGAGGGCTGGAGGGGGGTTAGTTCTTTGCCCCTGAAGCAGAAAGACGGAGACCTAATTTGCCCAAGCCTGCTCTTCTCTGCTTCAGCATTATTTTCAAATGAAGTTATACGTACACTCAGATCTGAGTCTGCTTGGATAATATTGGAAGAGGGTGCTTATTACATTCTTTTGGTGTTTAAACATGAGCATTGAAAATAGAGCCCATTTTTATCACCATATTCTGTGATTTCACTTTCTAAGATAGCAGGAGCTTTGTCAGATGGGAATGCCTTCAATTTTCCGTATCGGGGAGAAAACTGGCATGGTTTATATGGAGTTAAATGTGTAGGCACTGTCAAGAAGCAGATGTCCAGCCCCTCTCCATTGTGTTGAAATGTACACTAAATGCAAACCCCAAACACAGAATACGCGGACATTAAGTGGGATTCTTCACCTGATACATTGGCCCCTTTTCCTGGATGTACATTTTGTTTTCACAAGAAATACGGAGGCCTGGGACTCCAGCCCCTGCCCCTCCTCTCCTGTCCCCACAGCTTAACTCCCTTTTCTTCCCCCAGTGCCCTCCTCATCTGAGGCCCCACACTTCTATTTGCTTTTTGGTGATCTGTCTGCTGGAGGTTATCAAATGGCTGTGCCCACAGCTGGAAGCTTCCCCTCAGTTCTCCGCCCCCAGTCTCTTCCTGGAATCCTCCAGGACAAGGGGGTGGCTTATTTCTCTCTTTCTGCCTTCTGAGGATGTGCCTCAGCTTGTCAGACAAGTGCCTCCAGGCTGAGCAGGGGTCAGCAGAAATTCGCTGTTAAAGAAAAGAGAGAAGACAAGAGGGTGAAAAGTTTTCTTTTGAAAGCATTTCTCCTTTGGGCAACTTCTCCAGCTGAGGTTCCCCAGGCAGAGCCACAGGGCTGAGTTTAAGGCACCATATCGTTTTCTCCTGTGGACGTCAAGTCCGATCGGAAACTTGTCTGGGATTTGGATGGTCTGGCCAACTGAAAGGGCATATTTGTTGCCCAGTGTTTGCTAAAATCTCATCTGTGAAATGTTGTTTCTGTTTGATTATAATCAGAACGGATTTGATTTCTTTAGCATGCACAAGGGGACTTACTCACATTGAGGTTAGCTTCAGGCAAAACAGAAATGTTGGGGAGGGGGGAAAGCAAGGGTTGCCAATTATCTCGGGTCTCTAACAAGAATTGTTCTGCTCTCATTTTCCCATCAATTGCTTTGTTAAAGGAGAAAGAGAGAGGGAGAGAGGTATTTGCTTAACTGCTTAAGATTTTTAGTCAAGCGATGTGGACATTTATCTTCGTTGAAACAATGGATTTTAGTGATCTTTCAGGGACCAACAGAATACTAAGATTCAGCTTCAGGATCTGCCATTTCCTCAGGGGACCCAGTGAAACAATTTTTTCACAGTTTTCAAATTGGGGTTTCTTAAAAAGGCAATATATGGTCAGGTTGTTTGAACTGCCTTTAATCAAAGAGTTCAAAGTCCCCTATTCCAAGGCCTAGATATGTTGTTTTTACATTAATTGTGAATGTTTGTCATTTCTGGGTCAAAGTAAATTTTTGTCAAAACCGGATACTTTCATGTAAGACAAGGGCAGTTGGACATCAAAATATATATTCCCCCAGGAATGGCTTCAAACTATTTCTTTTGATAACATTCTGCCTGACATGTTCAGTGCACCCATCACATCAAAGCTGATTCCATCTTAAAAAACAAAAACAAAACAAAACAAAAAACAACAAAGAAGAAGCTTTTTAATTTTGTTTTTCTTAGAAAATGCATGTCTCGGTTTTCTCTGCATGTGTATTTTTAAAACCACTGATGCGCTATCAAAAGAGGATTTTCAGTAACCTTGAGTAGAGATGTAGAATGCACAATTCTTATTTGGAGCACATAGAACCTGACAGATTTAGGAAAAGTTGTTAGAGGAGGTCACTTTGGGGGCAGTTCTATAGAATGTTTAATGCTGACCTCAGTGACCATGGACAGAATGAAAGCCTTCACATCGCCTTCTCTTTTTGGGTGGTGATAAGTTGACACAGTGC
This sequence comes from Mustela lutreola, assembly GCF_030435805.1. Classification (NCBI taxonomy): domain Eukaryota; kingdom Metazoa; phylum Chordata; class Mammalia; order Carnivora; family Mustelidae; genus Mustela; species Mustela lutreola. The sequence goes on along the minus strand of NC_081290.1, from coordinate 54,090,668 downwards.
ATAGAGTACATCATCTTTTCTATTGTCATTGTCAAAGTTCTGGGCTCTGGCTCTCCTACGTACCGGAGCTATCTGTACACAAGGTCTCCTGTTGCACAAGAGATGGATTGCTGACATCAGGAGCAAATGACCTTCTTGGAAGGATCCACAAAGCACTGATTAAAATGTTATCATTAAGGGAAACATGTTATGGAAGAAAAATGCACAGATTGAGTGTAGGTCTGTGGCCCTTTATACTTTGCCTTTGAATGCCTTTAGGAAGTTGATTTGGAAGTGAGATTTTAAGGACTGTTGAAATACTGGCACTCTGATGACACTAGTGATAATTGCTATGGTAAAATAAAGATAGATATAAGATTTCATGTACTTCTTTGTTTCATAACAGTTCAAAGTTGGATTAGATGTTCAAAGGAACATCCAATAAATGCCAGATGAATAGGGAGGATACTGAGATAAATGTTGTAGTTACTTCCCTTATGAAGCAAAAATACCTGCTGAAACAGGCAGAGTAGAAATCCTCAACTGTTCTAATAGAGGTATATGCTCAAAGGTTGAGCACCCAAGGAAGAAAAGAGTAATCTACTGTATGGATATCATGGAAGAGGAAACCATCGAGTTTACTTTACCTATGAAGTATCTTAGGGAAGAAGAATATATCAGGAATTCTACAAGGTTGTTCAACCTCAGCTATTGTGCCCAGCAAGCTCAGTTCTTCTTTAGCTGAAACTGTCCCAGCTTTAGCATGAAATCTGGGAAAGAGATCTGGGCTCGTTGTGGTACGCCCTATTTGGGCCAGGAATAGTATAGGACCCAAGACCTCTTACTATTGAAAAGTTTGTCAGCTTGATTTGGGGCCCTCTTCACTTCCTACCTCTTTTTTCTCGGCCTATGTTATGTCTTATACCTTTAATCATTGGCTGTATCCTGATGAGACACAAATTATACCTCTAGCCCCTACTTTTCTTCTGAATTCCAGACTGACAGAAGCTACTCTCTTATGTACTTCTCTTCTTCTCTGGAAAGTCTTGGAGAAATCTCTGAAATCAAGTCATATCTCATTTTGATGAGTGTCACTATAGTCCAAAGAGATGTAACCAGAAACAATGTTTTTATTTAACTCAATCATGTCTAGGCTCCTTCCACATTAAATCTATGACTAAATTCTGTTGATTCTCCTTTTTACAACTTCTTTCAAATATGGCCATTTCCCTTCAAGTCTATCACTAAAAATTTTCCCCAAACTATAATAAACTTTTGTTGGTTTAATTACAAAATTATTTTTTGGTCCCTGTATCAGTCAGGGTTTTCAGGATTCTCCAGGGAAAATGGATATCTATAGTTCTATCTATAGATAGTCTTTCTTTTTTCTATCTACCTATCTGATCTATCTATCTATCTATCTATCACCTCTCATCTTTCCTACCATAAGATAAATTACTTTGAATTTGAAGATTTTAACAACAAAATTTCTAAATCAAAGATATTGAATCTATCTTCTATATGAATAAATAAGCAGTTGAAAAGACATTGTCTTTAGAATTTTAGTATAGCTTATTATCTGCCAGGTATTTTTCTGAGTGATTTTAATCTATTAAATTAATTCACAGAGTCTGCTTTTGAATTGCAATCTAGGGGTTTCTGGATTCCTAGAATGGTAATGTTTTCTCCAGGTTTTGTCTCTGTAGGGAAGCTAGGTTTAAATTATAGCTCTCTGTTTTATTTGTTTTGACACTGGGTTTTGTTAGGGTTTTCCAGATAATCAGAATCAATAAGATATCTATCTCTATGTGAATACATATAGACATAGATATGTATATATAGAGACATAAATATATAGAAAGAGATTTATTATGAGGGATTGGCTTATGTGATTATGGAAGCTGAGAAGTCCCACAGTCTGCCAGCTGCAGGCTGGAGGCCTTGGAAGATAGTATAGTACCATTTCAAACCCAAAGACCTAAAACCAGAAACAACAATGTCTGAGTGTAGGAGAGATGGATGTCACAGTTCAAGAATGAAAAAAAAAAAAAAAAAATCACCCTTTCCTTGACTTTTTGTTCTATTCAGTCCCTCTATGGGTTAGATAAGGCCTACCTACCCTGGTAAGGGTGATCTTTATGCAGTCTACCAATGAAATGCTTATCTCTTTTGGAAACCCTCACAGATCCACCAAGAAATAATGTTTTCCTAGCTATCTGGGCATCCCTTAGCCCAGTCAAGTTGACACAAAATGTGATCATTGTATTGGATAAGTCACTTAATCCCATTAGGACCAGCCTTCTCTCACACAAAATGAGGGTTAAGTCAGCCACTTCTCAGCATGCTGGGATATAGAACTATGTTTTCCCCAGCTCTTTGTGCCAATGGGGAATATTATAAATCCTTAACACTTTCATCTTCATTTTTTCCAGATCAATGTAATAGTATACAATAAAAGAAGAGAGAGAACCAGAAAGTTTAGGGTATAAGGAAGGTAATGCCTATAATGACGGAGCCGCTCAGGGAGAGGAAAGACAGAGTAAGATCAATGGATTTGAGTCATGGTGCTGCATAAGGATTGGTAGAGTTGGAATACTAGAGTAAATTGGAAAGAAAGAAAGGAGATAGTGATCAAAGGGGGATATGCAGGGAATGGAGACATGGAATAGTCACCATAGTTGGAAATGATAAGGTTGAGGTGGAGTCATGGAATGAGTTACTGTGGTAGATGTGTTGGCATCAACCCTGGAAGAGAATTATACATGATTGAGAGGCCAAGAGGGGGAAGAATAATCTACACAAGCATATTGGAATTGTATAGCACATAAAGCAGATCTAGTGTATTAGAGAGAGTATAAATAGACCAGAGGTTAAAGTGGTCAAAAAATAACCTACATATTTCCACTGCAAGATTATATTATGGAGTCAAAAGTCTTGAACCTTACTTTCTATGCTGGCAGTTACTAGTTATGTAAAAATTCTTTTTTTCTGAGTGTTAGATTTCTCATTAAATATAAGAAGAACTGCCCTGCATTCCAGAATTTTTGTTTTTGAGATGATTATAAGAAATAATCATAAGAAAACTATCTAGTATGAAGGTCATTTTGATCTTTATGTGTCAACCTTCATTTTTCAGATCAATGTAATAGTTACTAATTTCATCTGATCCCAGGGACACTTAGTCTGTGGTATAGAAAAGTGAGGGGCACCCATCTTTTTAATTCTTTTAAATGAGAGGCTGGATGACATTCATAACTGCTTTATTCACTTTCCTATATGTGTTATCTATTATCAAACACCTCAATCTGATCAATAAACATGGCAGATGGTTTTATTCAATAAATAGTTATAGAACATCTGTTGGATACTAAGAACATATTTACGATATGAGATGTTTTATATCCCAGTTTATTTTATGATGAGTTTTTCCATTTTATAATATTTTTCTCCCCTGTGTTCAGGAAAATACTCAAATTTTCTAACAATCTAGGTAATTCTTCATAGGCAAAGAAATTTTATGGTGTCCCAGATTCAACACTATACCCTTTTACCCAACCATAAAATGTTATTGGAGTTAATTAACTAAAATGCAAAAAGGAATCAAGTAAATATACAAAAAATCAAAACTAACTGGAAAATTTGAACCTGTACATATACTTATAACTATTTATAAAAAGACCTTAAGTTGTGTACAGCTTTAAAGATTTTTTTAAAATTTTTTTATTTATTCATTTGATGGAAAGAGATCACAAGTAGGCTGAGAGGCAGGCAGAGAGAGAGAGGAGGAAGCAACCTCCCTGCTGAGCAGAGAGCCTGATATGGGGCTCGATCCCAGGACCCTGGAATCATGACCTGAGCTGAAGGCAGAGGCTTTAACCCATTTAACCCATTGTATTCTTTGAGTCAAAGATCAACAGAATTAAACTTGCTTTTGTAATAACAATTACTAATAGTTTTGAACACTTTTAGAGAGAGTACCAAATATGTAATAACCCTGCTCTAATAATAATCACAGTTCTTTAATTTGTCTGTATTTGACAATGGATATAAATTCTTAGAGAGCAAGGGCTTTGCCATTTTTGTATTTTTATTCCGAAGATCTAGCACACAGTAGGTCTTTAGTAAATATTAATTGCTTTTAATTAAAGACAGATGGAATTTATACAGAGTAAAATGATCTTAAAATGAATTATAAACCTGAAACCAAAACAATTTAATGTTTTCAAGTGTGAAAATAAGTATCTTTAAGTTGATCCATATAAGTCCTGAATAAAAACTGAATATCTCAAATACACTTATCTTTGGTTTTTAAGCAAGCAACAGCTATGAAAAATGCTTCTGGATGTTAAGAATATGTTTGTGTAGGATAAGTAATTTACCATGTCGACACTGAACAGTAGTTTAACTGACCCCTTCACCCTTCAAACATCTGGTATGTCTTTAATAAATAGTGCAGCATAAAAGGTAATATAGAAGAAAAACTTGCTCAAGGGTTTAGAGATATAAGCTTGGTGGGCTGTGGGATTATGGATGTATATGGTTTTAATCATGGAAGATTATGAACATACAATCAGAATTTTTTATTAAAATATAAATAGCTTCTGAACAACCACTGGAATTTGAAATTGAAGCAGTGAGCTCCGAGAGCAATGTAATTTTCTTAACAATAACAGCTTCTATTTGATGAGAATTTTCATTTTGCCAGGCATGGTGATAGGCAAGTTAAGTTCATTACCTTTCATCCTTAAAACCATCTCAAAAAATAGGTATGGTCCTCAGTTTAATTATGAAGACACTGAAGTACAAATTGTTGAACAAACTAGCTGCAGGTCACAAAACAGAAACTAGTAGAACGAGATTTGACTTCAAGTCTCACAGACACAAAAGCACATGTTCTTTAGGCTTCCTAACTCTTGTCCCGAGACCAAGAAAGTGATAGTGTAAACACTTTACATGTATTGCCATATTTAATCCTCACAGAAACTCAACAAGGAAAATAAAGAACAGAGAAGTGACCAGACTTGGCCAAGGGTGAATAGCTGACATGTTGAGACAAGGTTCTAAAGTACAGGACTACACCATCTTCTTTAAATAAGATAAATTGTGGGGTAGCCTCTATTTCAAAGCATGACACATATTAAGCACCAAATAAACACATAGGCTCACTTACTCCTTCCTCCCTCCCTTCTTCCCTCCCTCTCTCTTTCTTCCCCTCCCCCCTTCCCCTTCCCTTCCCTTCTCTTTCCTTTTTCCTTCCTTCCTTCCTTCCTTCCCTTTGAGTTTAAAACAACAGAAATTTATTTTCTCAGTTCTGGAGTCTAGAAGTCTGAAAATTAAGATGTCAGTAAGGTTACACTCTCTTCAAGGGCTCCAGGGAAGAATCCTTTCTTGTTTCTTCCCCCTTCTGGTTGCCCCAATTGTTCTTTAGCTTTTGACAGCCTAACTCCAATCTCTGCATCCATCTTCACACAGCCATCTTCCTGTCTAGCTGTCTTTGTGTCTCTTCTCTTAAGGCCATTAATCATATTGAATTAGCCAATCCTAATGACCTTACCTTGATTGCATCTGTGAAGAATGTATTTCCAAATGAAGTTGTATTTATGGGGGGGGTGTCTTTTGAGGGGACATGGCCAACCTATAATAGCTGTGGCTTACTCTTAATTAAAAAACTATTTAATATACAGCATTCTACAAGACAAATGTCCTTGGTCTCTTTCTGCATATTTCTATAATGCCTTCTATGGAGTGGATACTTAACTATTATGTTGAATGAATCAGAAAAATGATAACGTGTATACTATGTATAAATATATACAAAAAATACTAGATAGGTGGAGGATAGCTCCATGTCATGGACATGTCAGCCCTCCCATTTATAAAAGGGATGATTTTCTGCCTTTAGGTTTATAGAAGTATCTGGCGCATTCATCTTTTTTGGGTTATATTTGTTTTGTAAACTCTTGTATTCAGAGCATTTTCATGTAAATGCCAGGCAATTTCTGATTACTCTTTATTTTATGACCTTTCAGTTAGTGTGCAATCTATTTGACAGTGCGCATCCAAAACCTATAGCAATTTTGCCTAATACGAGAGCAAGTTTTCCTGAGACACTAATTTGGACCTGAATAAATCAAATATGATCCAATACTTCTTTGATGCTCTCAATCAACTTATCTTTGAATGGTACAACAAAAAGAGTCATGTTTTCTGGCATGATTTGTTTCTTTGAAAATCTGCTAAATCCAGCTCTTGGTCTAAGTGTTTTTTTCTTACCAAGCTATTTTCATGAATAGATAGTTCATCATTCTAGTGAAGCTAGAAATAAATATACTTATGGAGAGAAAAGTTTTTACACCACCATCATATGGCAGACCATTGAACTGCAACATTTGCCTTCATGAGTTTGGATCAAATCGGTAAAGAGACCATTAGTGGGTATTTGTTTGGGTTTTAGTCATTTTCTCCCTCCACCTATCACACACAATTGGGCCCTTGGGTGTAAACTCTTTCCCTTTGTTTTACTAGGGTATCTGTTTTTGAGAGCTAGAAGTAATGATTTTTATGACTCTCTTATTACCTTTGTGTCTAGCACAATAGGAGGCACATAGTTGGTTCATGTTCTCAGTCACCTGGGAAAGGGTACAAAGCTGTGATTAAGTGTTCATGAACTGACATCATATACACCTTGGGTCTAATCTTTGATTCCTATTGGCTAGGTAATTTTGGACAAGTTATTTAATCTTCAGCTTTTCACCTTTGTACTGGGGCTAATAATAACCCTTACCCTGTGGGATCAAGATGTGGTTGGCACAGGTTGAAATATTACTAGCATTAGTTACTTTTAAAAATATATATATATATATTTACTGAACACCTACTATAAGTCAACTAGGGCCTGAGCTAAGGGTTCAGGAAATCAAGTTTTTTACTTTAGGAAGACCAAGAAATGCCGTAATACATAACAAGAAATGATAAGCATTATAATCCATTATGTGAAAATCTGGCACAGCAAGTGCCTAGATGCCTAAAAAAAATCAAGGAAGAATTCAGAAAGTAGTATTTGATCTGATATCTAAAGATGAATCAGATCAATGCAGGGAAATCAGGCATTTAAATATATGATTAAATAGCTCTTTTATCTTATAAGTACTTTCACGAAATTTGCATATTTATAGGTGTATTAGGGTTCTCCAGAGAATCAGAACTAGTAGGATCTGTTAAAAAACAAAATTCAAGCAAATAAATTTGAAGATAAAATAGGCTTTGTTAAGCACTTCACAAACCGGGCAGCATCCTATCCAGCTAGTAGATGTACTCTGATGAGGTGTACATAATAGAAGGTTTTTATAGGCAGGAGGGTGGGGGTAAGTAAGATGTTGTTAGCAAAAGAAAAGAAAGGATTGTTTCAGTCCAGGACCTCATTTTGGGGGGGAAGGCAAGGACAGAGATTTTATTATGCAGATGACCTTACAAGTGCTGCTAAGGAAATTTCAGATTGGCTGTTTAAAGGTCACCTTCCTGGATTAGGTTGAAACTGTGAGTTTGTCTAGGTCTGCTGTCCTGAGGGGCAAATGACTCCATTTGATGAGGGAACAGAAGGCTGGCTGAAGACAAAGGAAAAGCTGACACCCCACAACCTTCCCCCACTCCCACTCCTGGGTGGGACATAAGTGACATTCTTTAGGCACTTCCCAACTATCTTAATGTTAATACCTTGCTAGAAGGAAAAATCCTGCTAAGGGGAAGTCCTCAAGCAAGGCCTCTGGTATCTTGTAGGTCGTCTTTAGCACATGAAAGTTCTTTTGAAACCTCCCTTTTTCCTTACCTCCCACAACCCCACAGTTTATAACCTGCCACCCCTCACAACCCCGGGGCAGCAGGTCTTTCTGCCCATGGGTCCTGTCCCTGAGTTTTAACAAACAACAACTTTGCACCGAAGATGTCTCAAGAATTCTTTCTTGGTCATCAGCTCCAGACCACCGCACTGAACCTCACTTATATTCTAAAACTTCATCACATTCAGGGCTTTCTTTTTTAACACATCTATATCTGTGTTCTAAGATGTAGATACAAATAGAGGTTTATCATGAGGAATTGTCTCTCATGATTTTGGAGACTAAGAGCTTCCAGGATCTGCCATCTACAAGCTGTAGACGCAGGAAAGCTACCTCAGTTTGAATTTGAAGACCTGAGAACTAGAGGAGCCTGTGGTATAAATCCCAGTCTGAGGGCCAGAGAAGATGAGATGAGATGACACAACTCAGTGAGGCAGGAAAGAGGGTTCAATTCCTCCTTCCTCCACCTTTTGTTCTATTCAGACCTTCAGGGGATTGGATGATGCCCACATTAGGAGGAAGGTGATCCATGATTCAAATGCTAATCTCATCTGGAAACACCCTCACAGACACACCCAAAATACTGTTTCATTTGGACACTGGAAGTGATGAAAATTTAGAATATAAGCGAGGTTCCCTGGGGCAGAGTCCAGATCTGACAACCAAGAAAAAATTCTTGAGACAACTTTGGTGCAAAATGGTGGCCCTGGGGTTGTGAGGGGTAGCTAGGGGGTTGGAGGAGGGAAGGAAAAAGGGAGGTTTCAAAAGAACTTTCATTGTTAAAGAGCACCTACAAGATACTGGTTACCAGACACCTTGCCATTGTCAAGGTTTTTCCCTCTAGCAAGGCATTAACATCAAGATAGTTGGGAGATTCCTGGAAGACTGTCACACAGGTGCCACCCTGGAGGCGGGTAGGGGAGGTTGCAGGGTGTCAGCTTGTGCTTTGATCTCAGCTGGCCTTCTGTTCCCTCATTAGAGGGAGGAAAGAAGACAGAGAGAAGAAACTTCTTAGGACGCTATGCAGGAATTAAACACATCACTTCCATCAAAATTAGTTGGCTTAGATGGGTAGAATTTAGTCATGGGGTCTTAACTAGTTGCAAGGGAGTCTGGGATCTATAATCTTTAATCAGGAGGCTGGTGCTCTGCTAAAACCCAGAGGGTTAATTATTAAAAATAGGAAAGGAAGAATGGATACTAGAGAATAATTAGTAATCTGTATCACAAGCATGTCATTGCTTCAATTCTCTAAGGGTGATCATATTGTCTACATTCAGTGGATAGGATGGTTGAAATTCAGAGAGAAGAGATTACTCGTCAGAAGTCAGTTAAATATGTAGATCAAGGAAGAAGAATGATTATAATCAAGGCAGCAGCACTATAGTAGGTTCTCAGCTATGAAAGAGAAGAGAAACAAATAGCTACTTAATGTTGTTTTGCAATCCATCAGAAACCCGGCAGCTGCAGTGTTCATGTGCCATTGGCAAGTCTGTTTTGCAGACAATCTTGTGGGAAATGACATAACAGGAAGAAAAATCATTGAAAGTAGTAGCTAGATTTAAGCCCTTTGGGGGTGGGGGAAGCACAATTTGTTTTCAATTACTTGATTATATGATTATACAGGTCTCAAAGGTTCTCCCATATGCCCTGCCCGGGTAGTTAAAATCTCCATTTTTAAAACTATCAGCTTCAGTTGAATTTTCTGTTTTTGAGAACAATCCTGGGAACACAAGTAATATAAGTTTACACACAAAAGAAATTCAACCCTGAAAATATGGGAATGACAAGAAAATAAAAAATGTAGTAGCAAAAACATTGAACAAGCCAATCAATTTGCCAAAATTTTGAGGTCAGATGTCCATGAGCCATGAAATTGTTTAAAAATTGCTCTGGATAAATAAATGTATGTTTGGAATTGCTAACACAGTAATTTTTGAAATTTCTCTCTAGGAAAATGATAAATAAAAAATTAGGTGAGAGGGAAAAAGCTTTAGGGCCAGTGACAACATGAATACTAGGGAATATATCTAGGCATCAAGATGACATATTCAGCAGTACTTAATCACTACTTTGACTCCTCCCATTTATGGGGAGAAATTTCTAAACAGCCTCAATTATTTTAAAACAACCTTAAAAACTTCCAGGCATTAGAAATGTTAAGTCAGCTATCTAATATTAATTATTTCCTTTTAAAAATTCTTTTGACTTTTTCATTATATTAGAAAGACTCAGAGTCCATTGGTTTTTACACTCCTTTAAATTTTTTTTTAAAGGGTCACCTGGGTGGCACTGTGGGTTAAAGCTTCTTGCCTTTGGCTCAGGTCTGACCCCAGGGTCCTTAGCAGGAGGCCTGCTTCTCCCTCTCTCTCTCTCTCTGCCTGCCTCTCTGACTACTTGTGATCTCTGTCTGTCAAATAAATAAATAGAATCTTATAAAAATATTTTTTTTTAAAGATTTGTTTATTTTAGAGAGACAGAGAGAGTGCACACAAGGGACAGAAGGAGAGACAGTGAGAATCTTAAGTGGGTGCTGGGCTTGATCTTACGATCTGAGATCAGAACCTTAGCTGAAACCAACAGCAGTCGGACACTCAACGGACTGCACCACCCAGGCACCCCTACGCCTTTTTTTTTTTTTTTTAAACCTTATCAATCCTCCCTAAAGAAAGGTTGCCTGTAAGCTTCATTGAAAGGTAACTTTGAAGAGAAGTAGGGAGGTCTTGGTAAGAGGCAACAAATACTCTGCATTGAGAACTTGGAATTTAAAAATTGGAGATATGCCTGTATATTAAGCATTGTGGTTAAGAAGAAAATCTCAGTTGATTTCTTTGGTGAAATTAATTGATTAATAAGAGCAATAACAAAAAGAATGCTATGCCCTCAGCATCTCATATTATAGCCATCACCTCCACAGATTCCTCATCCTCTTAGTGCCCCAACCCACCAAAAGCTGATGAATAAATTCAGAATCCTAGTTTAAGTAACTCTTGGAAAGTTTTCTCTCCTTGGTCATCAGTCAATATCTGAGTAATAAACAGTTAGCCCTATAGTATATTAAGCTTCCAGTGTGCAGAATTAAGCAACATTTTTAACTATGACAATAGAAAAATGGAAGTAGACTTTATATAGATTAATTTGAAGAGTTTATAAAATCCACATACTTGTGGGGCACCTGGGTGGCTCAGTGGGTTAAAGCCTCTGCCTTTGGCTCAGGTCATGATCCCAGGGTCCTGGGATCGAGACCCATATCTGGCTCTCTGCTCAGCAGGGAGCCTGTTTCCTCCTCTCTCTCTCCTGCCTCTCTGCTTACTTGTGATCTCTGTCTGTCAAATAAATAAATAAAATCTTAAAAAAAAAATACACACACACATTCTTGTATGTTCTATTTATCCTGTCCTTGAGGATGTCTAAAATTCCCACCATTTTATCCAGTTCCTTGGGTAATGCTATATATTTGGGCTACCATGACAGTGTAGGCAGTCAAGGGCAGGCAGCCGCAAGATGGGTCACTTAGTCATGAAGATTATTTTGAAAGAGAATGAGAGCTATTAATTGAGATTCCCTTTTACCTAAGAAACTTACCTGTATAACAGGACAACCTTTGTATTCCAGTTTGTCTTACCTCTCTGCTAATGCTCTTCCTCCTCTTTGAGACCCCTACTCTTCTTTTTAGCTCAGGATGTCATGTAAGCCTCATGTTACCTAACTGTGTTTGAAATTTCATGTCTTTGTGGATTGCTTATATATGGGAAACTAAATTTGATTTTCTCTTGTTAATCTGTTTTGTGTAAATGTAATATTTGATCCAACTAAAAGAACCTTGGACAGAGGAAAATTTCTTCCTCCTCAATAACAGAATAACACAGCCTGGTGGCTTCAACAATAGAAATTTATTTTTTAACAGTACTAGAGACTTGAAGTCCAGTATCAAGGTGCTGGCAAGATTGGTGTCTGGTGAGACCTTTCTTCTTGGGTTGCAGAAGGCTTCCTTCTCATTGTGTCCTCACATGGCTTGCCTTCTATGTGTGTATGAGAGATAAGGGTAGAGAGAGAGAGGGGAAGAGGGAACTCTCCACATTAAGAATTCATTTAATTTAAGGTTAAATGTCCTATCTCCAAATACAGTCACATTGGGAGTTAAAGCTTCAACATAGGAATTATAAGGGAATTCAGTCCATGACAAGTCTGTCTGCCCGCCCCCAAAACACTATTGGGAAAAAAAAATCCATATCCTGAATACAGAAGGAAAACAGAGACTTAAAATCTCTTCAACACAGCCAGTTTTACATATTTATCAGCTGTCATTTTAGAAATCACAAAGCAGGGTCTTGGTGGTGTGAGACATGGTTGTGGTATAATAACCTAGGAAAAGACAATATATCATTCACAGGTAGGAAAGGTCTCATGGGGCACAGGTAGTTGAAAGTTAACATAGGGGCAGGGATGCAAAATGGGCTATAGGAATTATATTTGTCCCATTCGTGTCCCTCTGGCATAAGCCATCTCCTTTTCTACTCTTTGCTAACAAAGAGTTCTTAGTAATACCCTTTTGTGATTTACTGTCACTGTCTCGATCCCCTTGTTGGATATTACTGTCTAGTTTCCCTCAGTGTTCTTGACCTATGACATTTATCCTAATCATGGTTCTTTTCCTTGGACATGTTGACAGAAGTTCCTGTTAGACGTATTGTTAAAATAATAACTGCATATGCTCTTCTAAGTACAATAGTTGATACTGTTGTACACTTATCTGTAAAAACATTATCAAACACTTCCTGAGAAATTAGAATGTGCTAAGTGTTTTACATTTATCTTTCCACTGTATTCTCATAACAGCTCCAACATTACGTTCTTTATTAGCTCCCTTCTCTTCTGGTGTGTCCCTTGTTATATCACCATATTCTTGTCTCACAATCAGAACCTGTACCTAACCTTTAGGATATAATTTAGGATATAAAATTACAAAGAGAATGGAAGATTGTTTCAAACCTGAGTCCTTATGAGGCAAGAGCACCAGAGCAGGTGGCCAATTCAGTAGTAAACTTCTATTAGACCCATTTGTTTGGTGCTGAGTAATGAAGACAACTGCTTGATGGGTAGATTTTCCACTTGACATTAGGTTATTGTTTACCTTTGTAAGGAACATTGTACATGAGTGTTTCGGAAGACCTTCATCTCTCCTAAGGGCATCTTTAACCTATGCAGGGCAGTCGGCTCATCTGTCTTATTGTGGCTCTACATCAAGGGCTCCTTTTCTCTTAAATACCCAGGAATTTGACTGATAATCTTTTGGAGTGAAAGAGTGTTTTAGACATATAATTGTGCTTCCAAACTCTTAATCTCTTTTGAACATCTTTTGTTACTCATGTAATGTAGCTGGGATTAGATTATTTCAAAATTGATTCAATTAAATGTAATCTATAAATTATTTTAAGCTATTATATTATATTATATTAATGTACAGTAATTACGTTGAATGAGTGCCTAATAGGTGCGTGGCATTATACTAAAATGAGAGACTATGTAAATACTAACAACAGTCTGAATATTGAATATTTGTTACCTCTGCTTAAAGATGCAGAGAATGAGGTACAGAAAGGTTAAATAAATATCTTTTCCAGGGCTACAGAACTTATAAATGGCAGACAAAGTTGGGATCTGAAGCCCTGGCTGACAAATTGCATTTCTGATATGTTTCAATGTTATTCTATGGTTTCTGAAAGAGTTTGACTTTCTCACAGGTGACCACAGACTCTACAGTCAATTTTTATCCCAGTGTATATAAAAGATTTATTTGGTTCTCACTTTTTCATCTATTTTCTATAACAGACCCAAACTACTTCATATGTGTGTAAGTAAAAATCATGCCTCCTTTGTATATACTAGAAGTTTTCTTTGTCTTGAATAAAGGAATACCAGAGACCAATCCAGGTTAGAATTTTCTTGAACCACGTTAAAGAAAAAATAGAAAGTATTAATTTTTGTTTGGCATTTTAACTTTAAAGACACTTTATGCTCTTGAATGCTAGAGATTTGGCTTAAACCCTTGGTCCTGCTTTTCATTCCCAGGCCTGTTTATGACCTTAGGATCACTGCAAATTTGTGAATGGGCGTATTCGGGTATTTTTTTGTTTTGTGTTTTGTTTGTTTGTTTTTTGGGGATATGTGTTCTAGTCTGGGCTTCATATCTGTGTTTCCAAATGAGTATGCATTTCTGTATGAGTACATGCAAGTCTATTTTTTTCTCACAGAGTTTTATTTCCAATGAGGTCTGTAATGAAGTTGGGGTAGCTCCTGATATTTAAATGAATTAAAATCCTGCTTCAAGAGAATTCAGCATCAACTCTTCTATTTGTCGATATTCTCCCATCCCCAGGTCCCTCTGCCCACTTATTTTCTGACTAAAACCATAAGCACTCTCAGGGCCAATTTTCAAAAATTTTACTTTGAAATTTTTATTTGATCAGCAGCCTCAAGATCTGAAGGGGATTACGTTTTTCCCCTTTTCTTGTTTCTCGAACTAGCATAAATAATCTTCTTTGTGATAATACCCTGTCTCCCAGAGCGCTTGTTTATCATAAGAGGACTCTTGTTTCCATGGACTAATGCACTCAGAAGCTTGGCTGACTTTCTGATGCAAATGTCAGACAGGAACCATGTCTTTGCTTTTCCAGCCAAATTGTTTCATTTTTACAACACTATGTTTGATTTATAGGGGTCTTTGAAATACTGATATTGCCCCCTGCACTAAAAAAAAAAAAAAATGCAATATGTAGGCATTTTAGTATAGCAATATTAATAAGGATAATTTATAGGGGAAATGGGTTGCAGAGTTTTGGAAAATACTCAACTCTTTGAGCAAAATATGACAGTGTCAATGAACAACACTGACATTTTAAAAGGAGGTACATATATTGAGGAATAACCAGAGCCAATCCCAAGAGAATGCCATAATTTCTTAGTTTAGATTTAAATAACACGTATAGAACTAACAGAGAAAAGGAACGTAAGAAATCAGTTTATTTTTGTGTTCCTTGTAGTACGTTTAGTTTTGTTTTTTTTTTTAAGGTTTTATTTATTTATTTGACAGAGAGATGGAAAGAGCAAGCACAAGCAGAGGGAGTGGCAGACAGAGGGAGAAGGAGGGGGAACCCTATGTGGGACTCAAACCCAGGACCCTGTATCTTGACCTGAGCTGCTGAAGGCAATTGCTTACCAACTGAGCCACCCACTAAGGGGCCCACTTAGTTTTTTGTTTGTTTGTTTGTTTTAATCGACAAATGGTCTGAAGTGACCATCAACCACATCCCTACTAAAAAATAGGATTTCTATCAGTCGGACATTAAACTGAAGACCATAGCTCTGTCTTCATAGGAAATGAAAAGGGTGGAAAAAGGAATGAATTCACTGTACCTATTCAGCATGTGAGGAATAGGGAAAGACAGCTTACATGTCTTTTTAAATTTCATTCCTTCTGTATGACATAGGAATGGGTGTTAATGTTCACATGTCATTGCTAGGAGTCAGAGAGGTGAAATGACTTGCCTAGAGTCTCATGGTCTGTAAACCTTGGGTCAGATATGCAATTCACAGAACATGTTGGTGAAAAGAAGATAATAGAGGAAAACAATGGATTAGTTTGAAGGCATATTTATTTCATATATAATTTTAGAATATCAAAATACTACTACATCCTATAAGTCAAAAATTATAACTTTCCAAGTGTATGGTATTATTTCAACCCCAGTTGGTATGTTGGTGTTGTGGAGATAGGGAGTAGATAGGGAAATGTGATTTGCATTGCTCTTCAGAGTAGTTTTATCATAGTTTTATGTACCAACTAATTGGTTTCATGACCATTTAAAGGTCAGAGGGAATCTTTCAAGATGCTTTCATCAAGGACCATGTTTGACAATAGCCACATGACAATAAAAATTGAAATAGAGAGTAAGAGAAGCAGAGAAATTCAGTGGAAGAACAAAGAAAACAGGAAAATTGAGGGATAGGAGGAAGAAATGTTGATTAAATCCAATGCCCTAAAGACATAGACAGCTCTGGATAATATTATTCATTTGTGTTTGATTAATTTTTGAACACTTGCTATGTACTACCCTTTGTTCTGGATGGTAAAGATAGAGTTCCATGAGTTCAAGGAACTGACGGCCTAGTGGGCGTGACAACCAAAGAGATTTGTCATGGTGCCACCATGGGGATAATTGAGTCACCATGGGAGAACAGTAGAGGGCCTCTAACTCAAACTGAAAATGTCCAGAAAGGCTTCTAAATGGATGTGGCAGTTACATGGGGCTGAGACTAGAGGGGTAAGAAAGAGTTAGGCAAAAATGGGGAGCTTTGGGCAGGGGACAGAAAAGTATTCCAGGCATATTCTTTGATGTGCAGTAGCCTGTAAGCAAGCACAAAATGGCACGTTATGGGAGATGTAAGTAGTAGGAATTCTTGGAGAATAGAGTGAGAGGACACAGGAAGTTAGAAGTAGGGTTAATAAGTAGACTAAGAGGCTGTGTATTCTGTCTTTGATTAAAGCAAACATCATTATCACTACTGCCATCATTATGTCCTTCATTTGTTCACTATTCACAAACATTTGTTATATAGCAGATTCTCTGCTATGCAATGTGGTGGAAGAGTTTGTCCTAGAAGAGTTTGGAAAAACATTCCTGTGTTTCATTTTTACTCTCGTACTCAAAAGACTGCTGAAACCATATGTGTGGGTATTTTACACATCAACTAATACTCTGTGACACCAGCTGGGTATCCTATAATGAGTTTAATTCTGACTGACTAGCTATAGTTTGGGGTCCCCATGACCTGCTCCATAGATTCAGTAATTTGTTAGAATGGCTCACAGAACTCAAGGAAACACTAAGTTATGTTTATAATTTTATTACAAAAGATAAAATAAAGGATACAGATGAATAGTGAGATGAAGAGATGCACAGTGTGAGGTCCACAAGTGGCTCTAGCACAGGAGCTTCTGTCCCCATGGAGTTACAGCACATGGATGTGTTCATCAACCCAGATGCTCTCTAAAACCTATACTTTGGGATTTTTGTGAGGTCCTCATGATATAGGTATGATCTGTCAGCTCAGTCTTCTTCCCTAAAGGTGGGGGGTAAAATGGAAGTTCTCAGCTTCTAATCATCATTTGTCTTTCTGGTGACCAGGTCCCATCTTGAAACAATCTAGGAGCCCACCAAGAGTTGCTTCATTAGAACAAAAGACATTCCTATCACCCACGACATCCAAAGGGATTTAGGAGCTTTGTATCAGGAACCAGGGCCAAAGTATAGATATTAGAACAAAAAATGTTCCTACTTCTCTTATTATTCAGGAAATCACAAGCGTTTTAGGAGCTCTGTTCAAAGAACTGGGGCCCGAGATCAACATAAATGTTTCATATTATTTCACACTTTATTTATTTATCCCTGTATTCTGCATGATAGCCCCAAATTTCATTGTGTGTGAAAGTTGTTAGTATATACATACTACATACTTACTGAATTGTCTTGATGTTGTAACTGATTCTAGAGTATAGCTAAGGGTCAGAAAAGAGTTAAAACTACACAAGGAAACTAAGAAAATATTTACAGTAGTGTCAAGAAGAATAAATTCATTAAGAATAAGCTAGAACAACAAAAAAAGAAAAATAAGAAAAAAGAAGAATAAGCTCAAACAAAAGATGTATTGGACTTGTACATTGAAAAATATAAAATATCATTGAAAGAAATTTTAAAGGACCTAGATAAGTAGTAAGACAT
The DNA here is from genome assembly GCF_030435805.1 of Mustela lutreola. NCBI lineage: Eukaryota > Metazoa > Chordata > Mammalia > Carnivora > Mustelidae > Mustela > Mustela lutreola. The sequence continues at coordinate 54,073,072 of NC_081290.1, read as the reverse complement.
TATACATGGATTGAAAGATTTAATATTGTAAAGATGGCAATACTCCCAAAATTAATCTATAAATTCAAGGTAATTCCTGTCGATTCCTAGCTGCCTTTTTTTTTGCAAAAATTGACCTGCTGTTCCAAAATTCATATGAAAATGTAAGGGACCCAGAAGAGCCAAAACAATTGTGTAAAAAGGAAACAAAGTCACAGGACTAGTGTTTTATAATTTCAGATTTCATTCCAAAGCTATGGTAATCAATATAATGTGATACTGCATAAAGATTTGTAATAATGGAATGGAATTGAGATTCTAGAAATAAACTCCTACATTCATGGTCAACTGGTTTTTGAGGAGGGTGTCAAGACAATTAACTGGGGGAGAGAATGGTTTTTGAAGGTGTAAACTTCCAGTTATAAATAAATAAGCCATAAGAATGAAAAGTACAGCATAAGAAATATAGTTTATACTGTTATAGTAACTTTGCATGGTGACAGATAGTAACTACATCTACTCTGGTGAGCATAACATAATGTATAGAGTTATCCAATCACTATTTTGTATACCCACTATTTTGTATACCAGTTATATACTATAACTCTGTGTGTCAAACTATACCTCAATTAAAAGTGAATCAAAAACATAGTGTAAAAGCTGAATCTAGAAGAAAACATGGGAGAAAGTTTTCTTGACATTTAACTAGGCTATGGGTTCTTAAATATGATTCCAAAAGTAAAAATGGATAAATTGGATTCAGTGAAAATTTAAAATACTTTTGTGTTCAAAGGATACAACCAAGAAAATGCAGAGACAACCTGTACATGGATGAAAATATGTAAAAATTTTGTCTCTGATAAGGGCCTCTTACATAGAATATATATAAATAATCTTTTACAAGTCAACCTAAAAATATAAATAACCCAATTAAAAGGTTTAAAGGATTTACATAGAAAGAAAATATACAAATGACAAAAAGCACATGAAAAAAGGCTAGGCATGGTTATAATCAGGGATATAGAAATTAAAATCACAGGGATTTACTGTCTACCCACTAGGATGGCTATAATAAAAAAGTAAGAGAATAACAAGTATTGGTGAAGAATAGTAGTAAGTGATATGGAGAAATCAGGACCCACATAAACTGCACATGGGACTGTAAGATGGTGAAGGTCCTCTGGACAATAGTCTGGCAGTTCCTAAAACAGTGAAACATAGTGTTTTACTTTCAGCAATTCCATTCTAAGGTGTGTATGTGTATCTGTGTGTGTGTATATCTGTATCTCTCTCTCTCTCTCTCTCTCTCTCTATATATATATATATATATATATATATATCTAAGAGAAATGAAAACATGTTTACACAACAACTTCTACATGCATGCCTATATAAGCATGCCTTAAATTAGGGAAAAAATGGATACAATCTATCAGCTGATGAATGGATAAACAAAATGCAGTATATTTATACAATTGGATATTATTTAGCCATAAAAAGGAATAAAATACTTAAACATGGTTTAATATGTTTCGCTAAATGAAAGAAGCCAGATATAAAATACATACTATACAATTCCATTTGTGTGAAATCTCAGAATAGACAAATTCGTAAAGACAGAAAGGAAATTGGTAAAATGAGGATGATTTGGAAGTCTCTTCATTCTGTTCCCTGCAATAAGGGTTGATTTACCCAAAAGGCATTTTATACACACTGTGTCTTAGGCCCATAACAATTTTTACTGTAGTTTCACTGAAGAATATAATCTTGGTATCTATCTTTACACTTTTTCACTTTTTCTTTCTTTCTTTCTTTTTTTTTTTTTTTTTTTAGTAGATGAAGGTACCGACAAAGGAAATGTGGGATAGGGCCTACCGAAGTCATAATGAGATTCTTCCTGCTTCACTTGAAGACCTCCTCACCTCATCCCACGTGAGGAAGAAATTCCTAGGATGAAAGAGAAACCACATATCATTGTGGTAAATTGGAAAAATGGCCATCATACTTTGTAGAGTTGCCCATCAAGCAGTGGGTTCACTGTCCCCATGCATTGCATCTGGTCAAGCCTTTGATCAGGAGATGGTGCATATGTGTCATTGCCTATGCCATAAGAGGTCTTGCAGTTTCCAACCTCCTGCCTATGGAACTACCCATGTGGACTAGCCTGGACTAGCCAGCTGAAGGATGAGGGAACAGGTGGAAAGAGGACCCAGTCATCACATGGGACCTAGGAAGTCCTTTTAAACCAGCAAACCCAACCTGCCTGAGAGACCAGATATCAGGCATACAGCTGAAGACAGAGATCAGCTGAACGTAGCTCCTTACAAGTTTACAATAACAGCCCAATGTAGTCACTTACATTTTAATATTTGATTCCAATTTTGATACACTAGTTCACAAAAACTAACTTAAAAATCACAATTTTGAAGTATTTCTCCTTGAGTTTAGTTATGTTCATTTGACCTAGCTGTAGTATCTATTGGGAATATTTTCTGTTTTCTTCAGTGGGATTTAGAAGATTATGCCCTTCCCTTGATTTCAGAAGGATTAACATTTAACACTGTGTTGGGAGGCAGAACAGTCTCTAGATTAAAATATGTGATCTTGGCAGAAGCAGGGAACTGAAATATAATTTCCAGTTCTTGGATCTACCTCAGACATCACGTGCAGGCTCTTTTTCTTGCAAAGCAACATGATAATTTATTTTATTCAATTACTTAAAAGCACTAATAAAACAACAACAAAAAATAAAAGTGCTAAACAGATTACGGAAACAGCAAGAGCATACAACACAGTGGGTTTTTGAACACATAGCGTCAGAGTCCAGCTGATAGTGGTTTTCATAACTTAAAAACACAATTTTGGGAAAGTGAAACATACTCTTCACTTGGATTCTGAAGTTAGGTGGTTGGACAAATAAAGACTCTCCCTCTTAGTTTGACTCTGAAACAGACTGGTTATTGTTTTCTCTCCAACAAAATTAACTATAAGCCTTAAGTTGCAGCACAGCATGAAATAAACCCCAGATAGTTGCAGGTTTAAATAAAAAGGGATGAAGCAAATACAAATATAATTTTATCCGTAAGGTGGGTTGAGAAGACTTTCTTATCATAAAAGCAAGGAAAAAATCACAAAAGAATATATCAGATTTGATGCTTTTGAAGTATTTTGTCTGTGAAAAGATCATAAAATTAAAATGTAAGTAGAAAACTAGAAAAATACTTCATGACAAATTGAAAGTTTATATCATTTATACATAAAGTTCATACTGATCAAAAAGGAAAAAAGTCCCATAATTTATCAGAAAGTAATTAAATGTTTATCAACCTCATAAAATCATTTGTAATCAAAGATGTACTAAATAAAATAAATAAACTGAATAGTAATCTTATTTTCACACATCAGTAATTCAACAAACTGAAGCTCTGCTTTTGCTGGGTACTATTGCTAGGTACTACTTTTATAAAACTAAATAAATCACAATCTTTTTTGGGGTGAGGGAGAGGTTCCGTTCTCTGAAGAAAAATAGATCAATAGGTGCATTATGCATGGAATCTCTTTACTTCCTCTCTGCTTTCTTCTAGAAAAAATCTAGTACTTACTGATCTATTCTCTATGCTTCAGCACCTTTAATACACTTGAATGTTGACTACTCCTAGATTGCAGTTTTTCGTGTCAGAGCTCATTCTTAGGCGTTCTTTTTTTACTTGAAATATCTCTTTGTGAACTTTTTCTGTATCTTTTTCTCCTCATCATTTTAGGAACCAAGCCAGACATCAAATCATGCAGGAATTATTTATATTTCAGGGTGGATAGAGTATTTTTCTCCTAAGACACTTTCCACTCTGCTTTCATTTCACTTATTTCTATGAACAGGGAAGACCTTTTTGTATAACTATCAGAAGACTGCTCATTCTTACAGGGTACAGACTATGTCTTATTCATCTTTCTAACCTGAAAGACTATTGGAGTGCTTTGTCGAATGCATTTAATAAAAAAGAGGACTATCGTCAAAGATGTTTTGAAATTAAAATTAAACACAGGACTCAAGTATATTCTGTGAAATTTTGCAAATTTTTTTGAAAATAGTGGAAAAGCACCTACATGTTAGAAATTTGGCAGGAATCAATAGATTTTATATATCTACTTGATGAAATATGCAACCATTAATTGGTTTATAATTCATTTATATGTTAGGGAAATCATTTATGATATAATATTGAACTAAAATATGTTAACAAGCTGGGCAATGCTGAGAATAATGGTTTACATTATGTAAAGCAAATATAATAAGGCTGAAAAGAAATGAGTATCCAAGCAGGGTGTATCCGTTTGGTAGAATTGTAGATATATTCTTTTTTCTCTTACTTCCTAGACATTGTACATATTGGATTTCTTGAGTGCAGTTGAGTATTTTACTTTTATGGTTTAAAAACACGATAAATCATAATTAATAGCAAGAGGATTTTAAGAATAAATACCGGAAAATGGCCAAGCATATTTTGCTGTATAGGCTTTTTATTAAGAACACACTTTGTCCTTTTGCTAGTTTACCTGGAAATCTGCAATAGTGAGTGATTACTATTTATAGTAAAGACAGCTTCTGAATGGTAAATGACAGTGGACTGGATGCATTATAATACATGGTGGGAACCATACCTTGGGTTCCCTTGAATGTAATCGAGCACATTACTTGGGGGATCCCTAGGGCTATAATGCAATACTGGCTTTTGTGAGGAATGCGACTTCTATGACAGAGTATCTCCCACAATCGCCCAATGTGAATCTCTGCCCTTACATTTCAACTGGTACCTCCTGGGGACAAAGAAGGTAACTCCTGTGCAAGTCTGAGGGTTGCTGCTTGTGCTCCTACGAATATTCTCACTCAAGAGATGTCTAATTCTGCTTTGCTGGAAAGATGGACTTCCTATCCTAGGTTCTTGCAAGTGAATATGGTGCCATTTCTGGCCAATGCTTTGACAAAGGATAAACCATTAACAAGTATTTTCTAAATTTCTAATTTATTAATTATTAGAAATTTATTAATTTCTAAATTTCTAAATTAAAAGCAAACATGCTTATGCATAACTATGCAGTTAAAAATGTAATGGTCTTATTCTGAATTTCTAATGGTGTTTTAGAATAATTGCTGATGAATTTTACTACTGTCTCATCTTATCAAGAATCTCAAGAATTGGTTGGTGTTTTTCTTTCCTTGAGCCTAGGAAAAACTGATGGGTAGGTAATATCAATATTTGATGCTGTCAGTTATAATTGCTCATGAAAGTCTTTCATGTACCAGTACTCTCCTATTTATTTTGTATATTTTAAAAAAATGCTTAAAGTAAAAAATACAACAACCACTTATAATCAGTTTTTAGTGAGTATTAAACCTTATTTCTGACTGTGGAATACAATCAACCAACCTACCTTCCTTCTTCCTTCTCTCCCACCCCCCCTCCCTCCCTATCTCCCTTCCCTTTCTTCCTTTCTTTCTTCTTTCCTTCTTTGACCTCTCTGACCTTCCCTCCATTCCCTTTCCTTTCTTTAAATCAAATGGGTGAACATATTAGAGAAAGATCTGAGTGAAAGACAGTCTTCTGGAAACTGAAATTACAACTAAAACCAAAATTAGATTTTATACTTCTTTTTTTTTTTTTAAGATTTTATTTATTTATTTGACAGAGATCACAAGTAGGCAGAGAGGCAGGCAGAGAGAGAGGGAGAAACAGGTCCCCTGCTGAGCAGAGAGCCCAATGCGGGACTCGATCCCAGGACCCTGGGATGATGACCTGAGCTGAAGGCAGAGGCTTTAACCCACTGAGACACTCAGGCACCCCAGATTTTGTACTTCTTATCAAATAATTGAGTACTTACTTTTTAAAAGAGATTTATTTATTTTAAAGATCGAAAGAGAATGCAAACATAAGCTGGAGGGGCAGAAGAAGAGGGAGAGAGAATCTCAAGCAAATTTGGTGCTGAGTATGTAGCCACACGTGGGGCTTGAGCTCAGGATCCTGAGAGCATGAACTGAGCTGAAACCAAGAGTTGGTCACATAACCAGTTGTGCCACCCAGGCGCCTACTGAATACTCATATTTAATGCCAGTCTTGTTTAAATGCTTATTTGGGAGAAATCTCAATACTGATTATTAAAAAGGTTAAATTTTTTTTTTTTAGATTTTATTTATTTATTGGACGGACAAGACATCACAAGCAGGCAGAGAGACAGGCAGAGAGGAGGAAGCAGTCTCCCTGCTGAGGAGAGCCTGATGCGGGGCTTAATCCCAGGACCCTGGGATCATGACCTGAGCCGAAGGCAGAGGCTTTAACCCACTGAGCTACTCAGGTGCCCCAAAAAGGTTAAAATGTTTTAAGAAAGGTTGTGGTTATTTACACGGTACCTGGGTGGCTCAGTTTGTTAACCATCGGGCTCTTGATTTTGGCTCAGGACATGATCTCAAAATAGTGAGATTGAGCCCCACTTTTGGTTGGAATCTACTTAAGATTCCCTCTCTCCCTCTGCCTTTCCCCTCTCATGTGGGCCCATGGCCAAGCACAAGCACATGTATGATTTCTCCCCTCCCCAAAACAAAACAAAACAAAACAAAAAAAACAACCAAAAACAACAAGAACAACAAAAAACACACAAAAAACTAAAAAACAGAGAAACAAAAAAACCGAAACAACAACAACAACTAAAACCCTATGGTTTTTTATTGTTGTAGCCTAGTAATTATCTTAGAACTAAATATCATTTTTTATTTTATCCTGTGTCTTCAAGTAACATAAGAGAGTGTTGAAGTTTATCAAGAAATCTAAGATTGTGGGCGACTGGGTGGCTCAGTGGGTTAAAGCCTCTGTCTTGGGCTCGGGTCATGATCCCAGTGGGATCGAGCCCTCCCGTAAGGCTCTTTGCTCAGCAGGGAGCCTGCTTCCCTTCCTCTCTCTCTCCCTGCCTCTCTGCCTGCTTGTGGTCTCTGTCTGTCAAATAAATAAATAAAATCTAAAAGAAAAAAAAAGAAATCTAACATTGTTTGCCTCAGGACAACACTTAGAGGATGTGTTATTTCTTCTGTTTCTGATTTGAAACACAAAAATAATAAATATTATGTTTTGGTATAAATGCTCTATTTTATTTAAATATACTTACATAACTATTCCTTCATAAGTTATATTTCAGACATTCAATTTAAGTCATTTCCACTTGCGTAAGACAAATAATAATAGTCTCAACAGAGAAGTAAATACAATTTCAAATTTGCTTCATTATTTGGCTATCTTTGCCATAAACTACAAACTAACAATTGAGATTTGATACGGACATTGTGGGAATTATATTTAAGAAGTTCAATTTTAGGGGGTGCCTGGTCCACTCTCTCAAAAAAGAGTTTAGTTTTGCAAGTAGAATGAATTTATTCTAAATAATCCAAATACTTCTACTTCATATTTTCAGTTTTATAAGTAGATTTTGATTTTTAGACATTGTAATATTTGTTAAATGCAAAAATGTGATTTCTAGGGAAATTGGATGCTGTAGCTTTTGCCAAAGATGCTGTTATAAGATGACAAAGAACCATGGACTTATTCAAAAGGACACACATGAACGGTGATAGCCACTTTTGTTTACAATCTCTGAAATATTCAGTGCTGACTCAGTAAATAACCACAATTTCTGCCATTTTACCTGATGTGGGTTGGTGGTACTGAAGGGTATTGTTCTATCCAGAACAAATGTAGCAGATAAAAGAGGACACTCTATTATCATGCAAAGCTTGAAATCTAGTTTCATATCAGTCCTAACACCTAGACATGCACATGTGGGATGGATTAACTTGTGATTTACTATCTATCTAAAAGAAAATTTTCTTTCTTTCTTTCTTTCTTTCTTTCTTTCTTTCTTTCTTTCTTTCTCTTTCTCTCTTTCCTTCTTTGTTTTCCTTCCCTCCTCCTTTTATTTCCTTCTTTCTTTCTCTTTTTTTCTATCTTTGTTGAAAATCTAAGCTTATAAATAGGAATAAATAAATGAGAACCATAGAGTTTATTGTTTAGAAAAGAGATTTGTAAGTGGCTGATTTCTTCTGTCTAAATTTTTTTGGTTTGAAATAGCTAGGTTGATGAATGCACTCAATGATTAAAACTGGTATCTTAAGACCCTTATTATGATCCAAAATATTTGGTTGTAATTACCATTTAGTATAGATACATCTCAATTAAAGTAATTAAATATGCATTTCCAATCCTTTCTCTTCTGAGAATAAATATTACCATATCTGGCTTCAGAAGAACATCAGAGGGGCTTTGGGCGAGATTACCTTCACTAATCATAAGTTTTTTTAAATGAAATTATGTCATCTCTCAAAAGGTGTATCCTGTTGTATTTTAGGACTAAAAAGACAACATGTCTTTTGATACTATGTGTTCCCATTCTCTAACCAGAAAGTCCTTAAAATGAAATTGAATTATTGTAAAGATAATTAAAATTTTATCTGTTTATTGATCTATATATTTCATATATGTTTACATATTTGCATATATACAAATATACATATATATGAATACAAATATACATAGAGCAGTACAGTTTCTTATAATAAATGGTATGCTTGAAACTTTGAAATAAAGATGAATGTATCCATGCCTGGACTCTCTAATATATTATTGGTAGAGAAAGAAGGAGTTTTCCCAGCTGCATCAATTTGTCACTTTTGTTGACAGGCTGGGTACCATAAATTTCCATCCAGAGCGAATCACTCAGAGGCTCATCTCATCCACAAAATGTCTGCTACTCTTTTTATACATAGTGTTTGCCATGAACTGAAGAAGAAATTTTGGGTGATATCTGCATCTTTCAGCTGGAGCCTTTTTTCTTTTGACTTTCTTTAGAACAGAGTGTGAAAAGAGAAGAGGAAGAGGCTAGGAAGATATAGAAAGTATTAATGCTCCAGGTAAGGTTAAGTCTAAATGGGGTGGAACAAGATATTCATCCTGAAAATAACAAAAAGTGCAAAAGAAGGAGGCCTGTGTATCTAGAAACCACATACCTGATAATAACCTTTACAATAAATCATGTGTACAATGTGATGTGTAAATCAAATTGCTGAAACCATCACCTGGATTTGCCTATGCAGCTACAAGTTGCTTGAGATCAGAGTAGTGAGCCCTACATAATGATATATATATATATTTTCTTTTTTTAAAAAATTATGCTATATATATATATATATGCTATATATATATTATGATATATATATATATATATATATATATATATATATACAGCACAATGATAACACATACAGAACTGTCTATGTGAACTAGTAAAATGAATTCAACTTTTGTATATGTATGGCATGACTTAGTTGAGGCATGCAGAATGGTGAAAAAAATTACTTATGTTTGTAGTTTAATGTTTGATTTACTCTACATCTTTGAGTATATGATTTCCGAACCAAGAATATAAGGACTAATATATTTCCCTCTTTTATACCTATTGTCAAGTTATAAAATTCTCCCAGAAATTATAGATTTGACTTTAAGAGAAGTGAGTGATTTTTTTTTTTTTTTTTTTTTTTTTTTTTTTTTTTTTTTGAGTTCACGGCTAGTAAGAACAGGAATTGGACTTGAACTTTTGGTGTTTAAACAGCAACAAATATGCTGTTTTTCATAAAGTTCCTACCAAATTGAGTTATGATACTGATATGTATCCAGGTAAATGCTGGAGGCAGATTGCAAAAACTTGTATTCCAAAATAGATCTATAGGACATAAAAAGACTGCATAGCAATGGTTACTTTGGTCTTGGCATTTACTTCACAATTTGATGTATGCTGTCTCTGAGCTGCATTTATCTATGGCATTATTTCCATATCCAGATTTAATATTGTATGTGGAAATCTATTACATGGAATCACATGGATGTATGTTTGTGCATGTTTGTGCATGCGTATGTATAAAATGCCAACTAGTAATATTATTATCAGCATTGTTATCATTTTATGATACTATTAATTTAAACCTTTACTCGGCATAGTAGGTTGCGCAAACCAAAAGAGAAATACTCGTTTGACAATTTATTCAATATAAACTCTTTCCTTGACCTTTAAATTCCAAGTTTATCTGGAGAATTCCTTTCAGTGGCATAGCACTTTCCTGTAAATCAGAATGTTTTTAGCTCAATCACAATATCTAGATTTGGTTTTAAGTTGAATACATTAAAAAATATATGATGGATAAAAGTTGTTTGACCTTCTAGAAATTTGTAAATAGGACTCTAAGCCATTTAAGACGTTTCCTCCAGGGGAACATGGGTGACTCAGTCATTAAGTGTCTGCCTTCAGCTCAGGTCATGATGCCAGGGTCCTGGGATTGAGCCTGCGTGGAGTTCTGCATTGGGCTCCTTGCTCAGGGGGAAGCTTGCTTCTTTCTCTCCCACTCCCCTCTCTTGCTATGTCTCTCTCTGTCAAATACATAAATAAATTCTTTAAAAAAAAAAAAAAGATGTTTCCTCCAAAGAGACTTAACAAAACCATTCTCAAATAGTCATAAAATATCTAAATTTTTATATGGAATCCATATAACTTATTTTAGCAGCTAAAATATATCAATTATTATAAATAACCTAACTCTTAGGTGAAAACTACTTTTTTTGTTTTTGTTTTTGTTTCAGAGAGAGAGGGGTTGGGGAGGGGTGGAGAGAGAGGGAGAGAAAGAATCCTAAGCAGGCTTCACTCCCAGTGAGGACTCCAAAGCAGGGCTAGATTTCACAACCCTGAGATCATGACCTGAGCCAAAAACAAGATTCAGAAGCTTAGCCAACTGAGCCAGTCAGGTGCCCCCAAACCAAACAATAAAAAAGGAACTTTGGAAGTAGTAATGATATGAAACATATTGAAATCCTTACTTTTTAAGTGTGAGTATGTATTTTTATTTTAGATTTATTATTTCTATTCTTAAGTTTTTAAATGTTTTTGTATTCATCTTGCATAATCATTTTGATGAGTGGTTTTCTTTATGGGAAGATTTTGTAGATAGTGTAAGTTCTCATACTTCTACATAAATAGGTCTAATGCTCTGGCAAATGTGTAATTTTTGAAACTTGTCTGAATGCCTCATGGAAGCTAAATGTTCACTTCTACTTCTAGTGGCCTGAATAATCGTCCATGGAAGAGGTCCATGTCCTAATTCCCTCAGCCTATGTTATCTTACATGACAAAAGGGACCTTGCATTTGTGATTATGAGAATTGTGGGATATGAAGATTTTCTTGTACTATCTAGATGGGTCTGATGTAATCACAAGTGCCCTTATTAGAGAAAGGCAGGAGATTTGACCATAGAGGAAAAAGATGAGAGGATGATGGGAACATAGGGTGAAGTGATACATTTTAAGATGGAGTAAGGAGGCATGAGTCAAGAAGTGCAAATAGCCTCTCAAAAATAACAACCACCACCTTAAAACGGATTCTCCTCTGAATCCTCCAGAAAGAGCACAGCTCAGCCAACACATTGATTTTAGACTTCTGGCCTCTAGAACTATGACAATGAATTTGTATCATTTTAAACTAGTACATTTGTGGTTATTTTTTACAGTGACAGTGGAAAACTTATACACCACTGTGGTGAATAACTGAAATTCTACATGTTTTTATCCTACCTCCTTTAAATAAAACATTAGTTGAAAAAAATGACAAATCTGGAATTTGACAGTTTTCAGAAAAGATAACTAAGGAATTTTATAATAGTTGTGATGGCTGTGACCTGTGGGTGTAGGTTAAAAAGAGAGGGGGAGAAGATGGAGTGAAAGCATCCTACTTACCTGGTGGTTACTTTGAGTAGAATTGTTTTAACGAATGAGGTGGTCAGTGTCTCCCTTTGCAAAAGCAACAGATCTCTTCAGCTGCTATTAATAAATGATACTGGCAGTGATAATAGGTCATGCCTCCATGTCCTTCTCAATCTTCACATTCTCCATATCTTAGATCTTTTCAGTCATTCATGAACACTGCCTAATGCACCAGAACATTGCATTAAGTGGCTATCTGGCACTCTATATAAGCATTAAAATAAAAGAGTCATCAGGAAGGGAAAAAAAGATTATAGTAGAAAGAAAGGCCTTTTGTAAATTGCTTTCCAAGAGCTAGGCACCATTCCAGGAAAATGAAGGGCACTTTCAATGGACTTTAACCTCCTCCCTTTGGTGGTATTAAAAGACCTTCTTTGGGACATTATACAAGCCAATGGTGAATATTTTGCCAGAAATTTTCCATTAAAATTGTAATCACTTAATTCTTTGAGGTTAGCCAAAGAGATTTGATTATATAGAGAGTGATCTTAAAATTCACATTTTAAGTTAATTACTATTAACAGAATAAGCCTGTCAAATATTTCTCCTTCTGGGAATCACCCAACTATATATTTTTTTTCCATATATTTGTGCCAAAATATCAAAAATTCCCATTGAGGAAAAGAAAAAGTAGTTCTTTTAAGAAGAAAACCTATGTTTTCAATATTATGATTCTGCAGAAAAATACATATTCCTGATAGGTTTAAAGTGATAGGAATTTTGACACTAGAACCTAAGCATTCCATGTACCTTGCTTATCATGAGCATTTAAAATTCAACAAGATGAACTATGAAAGAAGTGTTAAATACTGTGTATTGAAGTGAAATATAAAGAAAGAGATGTAAAATATTTGATTACACCATACTCATGAACTATACGTATAGAACCGAATTTGTTAAGTTTATGTGTAGATTCAGCTATAGTTTGATCACTCTTTTCATCTCATTCTTTCTCAATAAGTTAATTTATATGAAATCAGGGTTAGAAAAGAAGAATAAGCTTGCATATCTACTTTATGCCATGTACATGTGTGTATCGCCTATCTCATTTGCACCATTTGGGTTAACCACATTTTGTAAACTACAGGAAAACTGAATCCTTGGGAAGTAACTTACTTAGGACTTTGTAGGTAATACATGAGGGAGATAAAACAGGAACTTAAGTCTTTTGATGCAAAGATTATGCAGATTATGCTCTTTCCTCAGGTGGGGGGCATTCTGACAAATGTGTCAAAGAGGAAGGGGAATGTTCAACTGAAATTTTTCTTAAGGGAGTTGATGTAGAAGGGGTCGTATTGTTGAGGTTTGTTGAATTGGGTGAGTTTTTTGGTTCTTTGTATATGTGTGCACATGCATACACATATGTATGTGTGTAGCTCATCTGCATCTGGTATATCATTTGTATCTTTCAATGGAGAGATTCCTTCACCCCATCTTTCTTTTCACAATCCCCTGGAATGGTTTTGCAAAGAAGTAAATTAAACTGGATTTGTGATCATATGGTCAGTCTGATATTTATAGAAACACAGATCCAATAAACAAATTACATGTGCATTATTTTTACTAGCTGCTATCTAATCTTATCTGGAAGAAAAGTTGTGTAATTATCATTTTGCAATACCCGGAAATATTTTTCACAGACCTATGGAGATAGTATAGTAAACAATACATAGAAATATTGGTAGAAAACATTTATTTATTTATTATTTTGATAGAGAAAGAAAGAAAGCATATGTGCATGCAAGTAGGGGGGCAAAGGCAGAGGGAAAGGGAAAGAGAGTACTTTCAACAGGTTCCAGGCCCAGCACGGAGCCCAACAAGACATTAGAGGCCACCACCCTGAGAGCAGGTCCTGAGCCACAATCAAGAGTCTAATGTTTAACTGACTGAGCCACCCAGGCACCCTGAAAATGGTAAAAAAAAAAAAAAAAAAATAATAATAATAATAAGTGTTCTGTGCTAGATAACCTTTTTTTCTTTTTTTAAATGCTTGCCAACACAATCCTGACAACTCCCTTATGAAGTAGGTGCTGTTGTGGTCTCCGTTTCACAGATTGAAGAACTGAAGCACACCCAGGCCACGTAATCTGTACAATGTCACTCAGATATTAAAAGGCATAATTGGGATTCATTGACATCCTGGCTGAAGAACTCATATGATTCAATATTTAATTTCTAGTAGGAGTTGAACAGGTTGTCTTAAGATAGTAAAAAACGAAGGGGAAGAAAAGGAAAGAATAAAAAAATGAAATTTCCTAGAGCTAAATTATGATGTGAATCATCCACACACAAGAGTCCCTCAAGGACAAAGCAAGATTAATGGAAAATTCTCAGCTAGGCACATCCCTCATGAAATTTCAGAGCAGAAAATTTTTTTTTTTAAGTTTCCAAAAATACACAGAGACCAAACAACAAGCTGGTTACTCACAAAGAAATGAGAATTAGAGTGGTATTTGACTTCTCGTCAGCAAAACTAAATGTGACAGCGGGGGACAAAAAGTCATTGTAAGTTCCCAAGGAAAGGACAATTCCTTGCCAAAATATCCAGGACAAATACAGCAAAGACACATACTGGGATATGCATGGACTCCTAAAATTTACCACTAACCTCCTAAAGTAAATTTCTAGAATGTGCTCCAGCAAATTTAAGACAAAGTACAAGAAAGAGGAAGACATGGGATGAAAAACACATCGTGTAAAACTTAAATAAAATTTAAAAATTCAGCTGTTAGCTGAGCAGTTGGCTTAGAAAGTGAATGAACTGAGGTGGAACAGTGAGCCTAAAGTTTAAAGAAGAAATACATGAAAGAAGAAAGTCGATTACTGTAATAAATAAAATGATGATGTTGGTGCAGTTTTTCTCAATCTTGATCCTATTGACGTTTGGGGTTAGATAATTCTTTACTGTGGGGTGCTGTCCTGTGAATTATAGGATGTTTAGCCACAACTTGAAACACGATGCAATACTATTATCTTTCTGTTGCACAGTATGTGTTTAATAAATACTTGTTAATTGAACTCAGTTTACAGAAACAAAAAGAATAAATCAGAAGCATTTATGGAAAATAGTGAATAAAACATAGAAGTACATGGGGCAATGTTTTAGCTAACATCATGAAAAATAAAGAAATAATGTTTCAGTAGATAGGTTGTAAAACAAAATTTCTGTAAGTAGGCAAATCTATATTAATAATGAATAAGGAAGCTATAAATAGAATTTGGCATAATTTGGGAAGAATGGGGAACTTGAAACGCACAACAGGAAACAACTGAATCATAATCACCATATTTTATATTAGGAAAACAATACTGTATCAAGTGGAAAAATCAGCAATAGCTATATGAACATGTTATGGAAGGTTTTGGAGATAATTTCCAGGATGAAGAAAAAAAGAAAACAAAATAATACAAAAATGTAATAAACAAGACCCAGCATATTAGTAAGACAAGAGTTAACAATCAGGAAAATCAATGCATTTGTGTCTTTTTAATCTCTTAATATTATTTAATTGTATATTTTAATATGCTTTTTTTAAAGCAAAAAGTACATATTTTATGGACAAGCTTTGAAAAAATAATTGAATGACATCACCAAATAATGGACTAGTTGTTTTATGTGAAACCTAATATCCTCTTCAGGATCATTGAATGGACATTGAGAAACTGGTAGAAAAATAGTGAGGAGATGCCTCTATAGAAAATTCCAGACCAAAGGACGGCACAATAAGACTTACATTTTAAAAGTAGCACTTTCAGGGTTGAATGGATAATGGATCAAAGAGGTAATAGAGGGGCACCTGGGTGGCTCAGTGGGTTAAAGCCTCTGCCTTTGGCTCTGGTCATGATCCCAGGGTCCTGGGATAGAGCCCCACATCAGGCTCCCTGCTCAGTGGGGAGCCTCCTTCCCTTTCTCTTTCTCTCTCCTTCATCTTTGCCTACTTGAGATGTCTGTCTGTCAAATAAATAAATAAAATCTTTTTTAAAAAAAGGGGGTAACATGGGGGCTTAAGTGGGTAGTAGAAGAATCAATGAAACAAGATGGGATTGGGAGGGAGACAAACCATAAGTGACTCTTAATCTCACAAAATAAACTGAGGGTTGCTGGGGGGAGGGGGTTTGGGAGAAGGGGGTGGGATTATGGACATTGGGGAGGGTATGTGCTTGGGTGAGTGCTGTGAAGTGTGTAAACCTGGTGATTCACAGACCTGTACCCCTGGGGATAAAAATATATGTTTATAAAAAATAAAAAATTAAAAAAAAAAGTGGAAGCAAAAAAAAAAAAGGGGTAACAGAGGCAATAATTCAATTAAGAGTTATTTTCAATTAAAAGTTTAATAATTATGGTGACTTGAACTCAGAAGCAGCTATAGATTGGATAGAAGCCTAACTATCTGATGAGAAACTTGGAAACGGAGAGACAGGAAAAAGGGGTAAATTATTAAATGAGATAAAGGAAAAGAGAATGTCTAGGATAACCTCTGTGGTATTCCACTGGAAGATTGGATTAATAGTGATATCACTGAATATCAGAGATAATACAGGAGGAGAAAGACCCTTATTTAGGAGAAAGAAAAAATGAATTTAATTTTGGAATATGTTGACTCTGAGAGCCTATTGTTCATTAATGAAGATGTTGGAAATACAGGACTGAGGACTCGAAGAAGTGAATTAAAGATAAAAATTTATTGAATGTATTTAATCTAGTGTTAGTGTCTTCAAGATCTTATCAATGTGGGAAGTAGTATGCTAGTCAGGGCTCTTGAATTTAGCTATATGAGCCTGGAGAAATTATGTGTTCTCTCTACCAATATAGTGGGGCAAAAGTAGGGTAAGATAATTTTAAATATATCTTGATATTTTGGAATTTGTTAAACCTGCTTATTGATTTATTAAACCTGATTATTGTCTAATGACTATTGTCTAATGATGGTTAGGTTTGTAATGTCAAGAGAGTTTTACTAGATACAGAAAGACTGAGTTGTGGTCTATGTTACATAGAGCAATGTGCATCCTAATCAGCTTCTCTCTATTTTTGATTTCCCCCCCAACAACCTGGGAGGAAAGTAAATGCTGTATTGAGGAAGAAATTTTCACAGCTGCACATCTCTGACATAATACCATTCACTTTTGTTTGATTATTTTGCTCATGGATTATATCTCATGTAGTGATGCTGAATATGTTCCTGATTTTAAGCAAAGCATTTCTCTTATTTATTTTCAATCAATTTATAATAATCATATTTTTGTTAATTTAAAAAATATCGTAAAAGGAGCTTGTTGACTTAGAGAGGGATGTACTATGGGATTCTGGGGTATCTTTCAAGCATAATGCACATGTTTCTAGATAGATAAATGGAATTTTGGACTGAGCAAATTTTTGTGGTTCAGAATGATGTGATATTTAGTATACATTTCTTGATTTTATCCTGATTGTTCAAAACACAGTTACTTTTTTCCTTATTCTTTTTCTTTGCCTCTCTGGTCTAGAATGGAAAAATGTCTTCTCTAAGTATTTGGGAAGTAGCCCAATATGAAACTCTTTTATCAAACCTCTGTGCAACACTTCCCTGGGAAAAATGCCAAAATTGACCACTTATACCAGATAGAGAAAACTCAGCATGTTTTCCAAATTTGAACACTATGATTCTTCCAACAAAGATTTTTGAAAGCCAAGATACAGTTTGCGTATTTTGGTTTACAGTACTCAAACTGAAATTTGATTCACCTTGCTTTTCATTAAGTACTAGGAAGAGGCTTTTCCTGGAATTCAACATAATCTCCTTCCAAGTGTATTCTCTGAATTTAAAAGCATTTCAAATGATTAAAAAATAACTTTAGATCTGCAGTTTGCCACAGTGTACATGATCAGAAGACAGCTGACTTAAATCACATGTTATCTTATAGATAAATAAGCCTTTATTGTGAGTAGGGAGGAGAATTTTAGATTTATAAAATTGATGATTAAAAATGAACAAATTCCAGGTTCTATTCTAAAGCCAACATTTTGCAAAAATGCGTTCTGCTTAATGCTTAGTGGATTATACAAAGAGCGGCACACGTTAAACTCGTTTAAGGATTTGTTGAGTCGATAGTCTTGTTTTTTAGTAACATAGCTTAACACTTTATGTTAGAATCCACATTATTAGTGCTATAGATTAATTGAAAATTAAATATTATTTTCATCCCTCATTGTTAATATCAAGTGAAAACTTTACATAACATAAAAACTGATCCACCAGGACAAGGGATGGGATTAGTTCATGGTTTCTCACACAAATTACATGTGTTTGTGTCTTCTCAGATACCCCTAGGGAAACTATATTTTACTGAAATCTTAGAAATCCAAAAGAGAAAGAGGTAGTAGACTATTCAGCTTTGTGTTAGAGAAACATCAGAATAAGCCCTAGAACTTATAAGCATATTTGTGGACAATAAAAATTCTCAGTTTTTGAGCACCTAAACTTAAAATAACCACATTTATTTTTTTAAAGGTTAGCAGAACTAACCTTCCCTTGATAACAACAATGTGCATTACTAAAAGATATACAAATAAAATAAACTCTGGATTTGTTGCTCTCTATATATCTCAAAGATAAATAACATTTGAAAAAAAAATTTTTTTTAAAGCTTTTGTTAATTTATTCGAAAGAGAAAACACATGCAGGATGAGGGGCATAGGAAAGGGGAGGAGCAGACTCCCCTCCAAGCAGAGAGAAGGATGTGGGACAGGATCCCAGAACCTTGAGATCATGACATGAGCTGAAGGCAGACACTTCACTGACTGAGCCAGCCAGGCTTCCCTGAAAAATAATACCTAATGGCTTTCTTTTCTTTCACTTTTAATTAAGTTTTGTATGTGGGTAGTAGTTACAGTGATAAATATCCTGTTTGCATGGCAGTTGATGGTATACTTGTTTGAATAGCCCAGAACCTCTTTACAAAAATAGATAAAACCACTAAGATAATAATTCAGTATATTACAGATAACATCTACAATAAAATTATATGAAAACTATTCCTTTGTGTGTGGTCAAACCAAAAACAGCAATAAGAACTGTATGATTTCAACAAATCCACAAGAGAAAGCAAAAACAGCACTGAAGAATCCAGAAATTGCCCCAATTGTTGTAGAAAACCTGATGGGCAAATCTTAAGAAGTCCAACTAGAATGTCCATAGAGGTTAATTTTGCAAGGAAATTAATGGTGACCAAAAGAATTTAAGACGAAGCTGAGGTAGTGTAATCACTGTGAATCCTTATGGTTAATGAAATACTCACTTTTAGAATGAAGCACCAGATTTAGGTAAAATTTCTGTGGCTAGAATCGACACTGAGCATTAGAAAATAGACATTAAGTACAAAGGATGGAGATAGCTCATATAAAAGACAGAAAAGAAAAAAACAGAGACAATAAGTCTCAGAAAATACACAGCCATGTTTTTGAATCTGAGTATGATAACAGTGGAGAAAATTGCTCTAGAGTTAGGTGATTAGAAGGTATTTTAGCCTCCCCTCCCCTTCTAGGAGTCCAGGAAAACCTATTCCACTTAAAAATCAGCTATTGAAATATGCTGAAATAGAATTCTGTTAAACCTTGATAAGAAAAGAGTAAAATGAACAAAATAACATACCTATAGACATTTAAGTCTTCCCAGAAAGACATGCACAAAAAGAGATAAAACCTATGTTAGTATTTGAAATCAGCCAAAAAGGAATTAAGGAAACAATGGAAATCAGAATTAGAAAGGCTCAGTGATAATTCATTCAACAAATGAAAATATGAATAAAGAATTAACAGAATCCATAAAATAACTAGAGATGAAAGAAAAAAGATAATTTCAGAAGCAAAGCTTAAATAGGAATGAAGACCATCATGTCATGAGGACAGAGTACATAGGTAGTGGAAAGACAAAAAGGAAAGAAAATACAAAGAAAGAGAAAAAAAGATTTTGAGATAATGGTATAAAAGTAGGTAATTGATGGCAACATATGTATACTTCAGAAGGAGAAGGAGAAGAAACAAATACTAGAAAGCTAAATTTTTCTGGAATAAAAAAATTACTTGAAACTAAATATTGAAAGAACGCACTATATCCCTGTGAAAATTGACCCATGAAGATTAATTTTTAGCATAATTATAACCTTTAGAGAGATAAAATTTTTAGTCATCATCCCCCAAAGTTGGAGTCATTTACAAGAAAAATAGATGGTTATCAGAATTTATACAAGTGTTATTGTTGCCAGAAGACAACGTAGTAATATATGGGAGGCACTGCAGAAAAGAAAATGTAAGCCAGCAATCACATATTCAAACTCATGTTAAAATGTAAATACATCTTACATAACTCACACATCCTATTGTTAACATGCATAATATTTTGTGAGTCCTTCATAAGAAATATACTAAAGAGAAGTATCTTAAGATAATGAAAAAGTATAAAGAAGCACTTTCATAAATATTTACAGTAAACAGTGAATAGAGTTTTATTAATATAACTAAAATCAGTTTAGGAGGAATGGGGAGAGAAAGGAAAGCAGAATGAGTTTATTGATTGTCTTATGGTAATAAACTGGGAGTTAAAGTATATCTCCTTAAATTAAGTGCTAGGGGAAGAAAGGGAACAAAAGAAGTTCTACCTAGAACACTTGCTTATAGTAGAAAATAAATAGACACTGTACTACATTATAGTATGCAACAAAAAGAGAAAAAAAATGAATATAATGTAAAGAAAGCAGTATAAAGGTAGCTTTACAAATTAATAGACTTGTCTAAATACTAAAGATATTCAGGGAGAATAAGAGTGAGAATAGTATGAAAGAGGAGAAAGAGACCGAGATAGGGGAGAGAGACTATAGTAAAAGAACATTTAGAGGTAAACATAAGATGAAAAATATTACAGAAACCAGAAAGCCAAATCAATTAAAGAATGTCACGTTTCCATCAGGAAGACAGAAGCCACTCTAGGTATTCAGATCTAATTGTTTTAATGTAGAGTCGGGTCTTAAGTATCTGTTGGAAGAGGTGTAAGAACAGAGATCAGGGAAGCTCCTACTGAAAGTCAAAATGTCTCCTGCAAGTCAGAGGAGTCAGCATTGACATCTTAACCTGAGGTACAGAAGTGGATCATTCTTAAACTGGAAGCTGCTGCTTTTCTTGAGAATCTGAGAATTCCCCACCAATTATCGCCAACCGTAAGGGAGATGCAGGTAACTTAAGTGTTGTCAGGAATTTCTCCCATGCCCATAGGTCCAGCTGCAACTGCCTTAAGAGAAGAATGTCTTCTCTTTCATTTCGATCTTTTAAATTCCTATAAATTTCTCTTCTTGGCTGTCATTTACCTAGAACCATATGGAGAAGGGGATTCTGAGAAATGCCCCTGGGAGGAGTGGGAACAAGATAACGCTGACTTGGCGACACAGCATCAGAGTTAGGCAAGAAAGTCATATAGTATAGTACCCTACTATACTGTATATAAGAAATGCACCTGTAACAAAGAGATTCTGAAATGTTTAAAATGAAATCGTGGACAAAGGTGTACTAGACAATTGCAAACAAAAAAAACAGGGGTCATAATTTTGGTATTTGACAAAATTGAATGAGACCAAGAAACATAGAGACGAATAAGAACACTTTTTAATGTTAAAGGCGATATTTAATAATAAATACATGACTTATTAAATAAGCATGCATCCATTAACACAGTGTTGATGCACATAAAAATAAAATACAAGAGATACAAGAAAAATAAAATGCGGAAATAACATAAATGGCATTCTCTCACCATAGATATTAATAGCAATGTTAAAAAAGGTATCACATGGGTATTATAGCTTTGAACTGTTGTTAAACAGGAAAAACATTATATTTTATTGTAATTTAATTATATATATTTTATAGCTAAATATATATATGTCTTAATTTATAATTTAATTTCTAATTCTGTGAACTACATATGCCTTTTGTGTATTTTATCTGTTGGTTTGTCTATTTGTAAAATGTTCATCGAAGATTTTTGATATTGCATACTGGTGCCCTTGGTCTGAGTATATTACAAGATTGTCTCATTGAACAGCTGCATACACCAGTTGAGTCCACTTGAACCAGAGTTGAATATACCTAGCCTCTTCTTATAATTGAGTTCTGGCTGCTATGTAACTGGGCCAGTCCATTCCTGGGGCTTCTGGCTGCAATTAATTATACAGTCTAATGCATTACATATCCCTCCTAGGTGTCTTTCATTTATCACCATTACTTAATATTTACAACTAAGGTTGCAGCTAATTCTCTTCACCTCTTGATTTGATTCAGCTGATGCTTTTACTGCCTCACTGGATTCTTTATTGTTTTCAGATTTTTCTATCTGGCCGCAGGCTTCAATTTTATAGTCATTTATTGACACTGTTTAATTTATCTCAGGATGATTTCCACACTGGTAAAAGTATATTTCTTAATGTATGAACATCAGTGCTCAGAAATATTCCATTATGTGAATCTCATTCCTCACTGAGAATGGAAAAATGTGTTTATGGGATGGCTGAGTTCAGTCATGACAACATTTCTATTTCTTTCCCTTAGGTGAGGAAAATCAGTGAAAAAACTGAACTGTAAGCCTCAGTGAAAATGTTCAATTATGTTGTCATGCAGACTCAACTCTCAGATTCCCTTCACTCTTTACACCTGCTTCAAAGAAATAGAAACACATGGTTTGTGCTACTCTTTTTTCCTTTTATTCTCCTTTCCTGGGAGCCAAGGCTTGTTTTCAGAGTCTAACCAAGTGTCTAGGGCTGTAGTATACCAGGAACAGATCTTCTGGGTAATGACTTTATCTAGCAGATTCTTGACTCATTCTGGGAACACTGATGTATACTGATGTTAGGTTATTTGGACACTGTACCTCGTTGACCTCACTACATTTTTTCAATCACATCTATCCAAAATTAGACTTGATTCAGATCAAGTATTATTTCTAGCTAATCCATTCAACCCTACAAATCTTTTCCTCAACTTTCGTCCCACAAGTATCCTATACTTGGTCTGCATTATGTGTTTTAATTATCTTATTCTATTTTATAAAATATTTTATTTATTTATATGTCCAAGAGAGAAAGAGCTCAAACACAAGCAGGGGGAGTGGCAGGCAGAGGGAGAAGCAGGCTCCCCCCTGAGCAAGGAACCTAATATGGGGCTCAATCCCAGGACCCTGGGATCATGACCTGAGCCAAAGGCAGATCCTTAACAAACAGGACCACCAGGCATCCCTAATTACCTTATTCTAAAATTTATATCTTAGGATATGAAAAGAGCAATCAGTTTTCAGATTTCAAGGGAAAAAGAGATCTTGAAAGATTAGGAGGGTTTAGACAAACAGGGAGAGGGGCAACAGTATTCCAAGGACATAAAAATAATTTTAAATTAGATGTACATACCTATATACACAATAGTTCAGCATGGGTGGTTCAGTGGTAGAATTCTCGCCTGCCACAATAGTTCATGCATAATATAAGTATTTCATACATACATTATTGCTTATGGTATAATAGTTTAAAAGGTAAATGCATACGTCATATAATTTCAAGAAACATGTATTATACCATAAGGAATTGTAGATGATAATTGCACTGAGTCAAGATTATAAGTATGTTTTCTCTTTAGTCTTGTGTAGCAGCTGTAAAGATCATGTTAAGAACATAGACTCTGGAAGCAGATTATCTGAGTTTGCATTGTGTCTCTACTACTTCCTTGCAGTATAGTCTTGGTCAAGGAACTTATTCTTTCTCTGCTTCATTTGGCTTATTTTTGAAAAGGTCATATTAATGCTGCACCTATTTCCTATAAATGTTGTAAAGATAAAATGAATTTGTATATGTTAATGGCTTAGAACAGTGCCTGGCATCTTTGCAAGGGACCTGAGACAAACAAAAATGGACAGGAGGCTAACAGCAGACATGGACTAGGGCATTTCAAACTTTTATTTTCAAATTAGATTTTTAATTCCTTCTATTTCCATTTCTAGTCCTGTCTCTTACATTTGAGGTTGCCTATATCTTAAAGTATAAAGGAATTTCTAAACCATAAACTAGGAGATAATACTTGCAAATCAAAACAAGTTCTTACCATCTTATCTTCCTGCAGCTCAAAGGCCACAGCTCTAGGTCATCCTAAAAGAGTCTACAAGTTTCTCTACACAACAAGCCACAGCCAAATAACACACTAATAATTTAATTACCCCTTGAAATTTAAGATAATTTCAGAGGGTTTTAGATTGGTTTAGCAAAGAAAAGATTAAAGGAGAGAAGTCTTATATTTTGATTAATGATTCAAGAAAATATGGTATAAGTTGGCTCACAATACTCCATTTATTTTTACCCAGCTTGATTCATTATCCAAAAGTCTTCAAATATTTAAGCACCATATTTGGGATTAGATATCAGGCACTTATTCCTGCAATTTTAATATTAATATTTATCTTTGTTGAAAGATGTATTTGTATATAAAAACATTTATAGAGATTAAAGAGACTTTTCATGTCTTTGAGGATTTATGCTATGTAACCAAGTTAGGAGAACATTAAACAGGCCTTTACATGCCAATGAGATCTGCTGTTATAAGGAAAACAGTTCTGTTATCTATTGTACTGTGTTCCCAGCCTTACTTTAAGTACTGAAGACAAAGTTGATAAAAATGAATGAACTGACACATAGATCAATGAAACAGAATAGAAAGCCCCAAGATAGTTCCACATAAATGTGGTCAATTGATTTTTGACAAAGGTGCAAAAACTATTGAATAGAGAAAGAATAACCTTTTCAAAAAATGATGTTGAAACAATTGGTCATTTATTTGCAAAAAAAGAAGAGAAAATAAAAAATAAAAAGAAAAGAAGAAGAAACTCAATCTATATCTCTCTCCAATGGATGATTTGACCTGAGCAACTAGAAAATTTGAATTACCATTAAAGAGAATGAAGAAGACTTTAGCGGAAGCAAGTCTGTTGGGTAAGGGAGGAGACATAAGCTTACCACTTTAAGAAACATTAGGTTTGAAGTCCTTATTAATCACTCAAGTGAAGATGTCTAGTAAGTAGTTGTACTTATGAGTCTAGTATCCTATAGAGAGACTTGGGGGGAAGATTAAACAATTTAGGAGTTGTCAGACTGGAGATGATAATCAAAAACTTGAGTTTGGAAGAGATCACTTAGTGAAAGAGTATAGATAGAATGGAAATCTGAGATTGACACCCATGCCTTTCCATTGCTTAGAGATCAGAATATGTTGAGAAAGAAAGGCAAGTGAAAAGAAGCTGCCAGTGATGTAGAAAGAAAGTCAGGTGAAAGAGATACCCCTGCAAGTAAGTGAATAAATGAGTTTCAAGAAGACATTGATAGACTGTATCAGGTATAGCTGGTAGAGAAGGTAATATGTGGGCTTATAATTGAAAAAAAGCAGTTTCAGTGGCTGTTGAGTTGAAAGCTTGATCAGACTGGGTTCAGAAAAGAATGGGAGATAATTGGGAACATAACACATGTGTGCTTTTTTTTTTTTGAGGAGGTTTTCTATGTAGAAGAATAGGCATTGGAGAGTCAAAGGTGAATTTCCTGTTGGTTTTATTTATTTGAGAGTGACTACATTTTATTTATATGCTAATGAGCATGATCCAAAAAAGAGTAAAAGGTGGACGATTTACAAATGTCTGAACACCCATGACCTACTCAAGTGGGTGAGAAAAGATGAATTCAGGTGCACCACAGTTGGGACTGGCCTTGACACATGGACAGTACATCTGTTGTAAGTGGAATGAAGTAGGACTCCATAGATGCAAAAGTAGTTTTGTTGCAAATATTGTCATCACAGCATGTTGATATGCCTTCTAATTGTTCCCATTTTGTCAATGAAATGTGATCCTAGGATGTAGACTGAGAAGGAGTGTGGTAGAGGGGTTGGAGTTTGAGGAGAGAGAAATTGTGAAAGTTACCTAGGAAAATAGAAAAGAGGAAAATTTGTACTAAAATTTCTCAATAGCCTTAATGGCTTATGTGAAGTTAGAATTGAGGCATTTAAAGAGAATCTACTTAGCATGAATTTATCTAACCAAATTTTGTGTACAAGTGTAGGTAGGGCATAGGTAGAGAGCTGAAGCTTTGCCATGTAAGCACAACACAGAGGGGGTCAAGGGACGAATAGACTGTATGTGAATATCACTGAAATCATGGATCTTATTTGAGGTCACATGGTAAATGCTCCATTGTACATTCTACCAATCTCACCTTGATCCATGGTACAGAGACTCCAATACAAAAGGCATTGAAAGAGCTATTGTTATAGATGATTGCACATTAAAAGAGACCTCCATCTTTTATTGATAGTCTAGCTGAAAGATATTCACATTGATTCCTGTAAATTTCACTTTCTTGAGTGATACCTAATAGGGACTAGACAGGTTCCAAACAGATGAGGGAATTGAAGTCAGAGAGGAAAGTGCCTTGCCCAAGGCACCAGACAGTCACTGAACTGGGAGCAAACCTATTGCATCCTTTTACATGAGCTGTGCTCTAACTTCTAACTTCTAACTCTGTGCTGCATCAGCCTATGCCTCAGGTTCTATTTAATTCCATGTGTTAGTTTTAGTTCTGGTTTGGAGCAACTGTTATCTGACTTGCAATTTCCTTTGTATCCATTAGCAAAAAGGTCAAAAGTTTTGACTATAACCAAAACCCACCTCTAGGAAACAGCAGGATTTTTTTTTTTTCTTAGTCCTAAATCAGTAGGATATAGAACTCAAAAGCCTCTTTATGCAATACAAATTACATATGGCATTAGAAAACTGAGAGAGTTTAGGAAACTAAATCTCAAAGGTAAATATAAGGTAATTAAATAACTTATTTTTAGGGTCAGTGTTTATTTTCTCATAAGAGGTGCATCACTCAAGGAAATAAAAATTAAGCAAATATCTTTTATCAAAACACCAAGTGGAAATTTAATTTTAAAAGGAAGAGTTTGGTCTGTTTTTCACCATGGAGGCTAAGCTCTGGAGAATTGCTCCACTGATACTGTGATGTATTCCTTATACATGCACTGCTTCCCAATGAAAGAACACTAACAGAAGCATTTGTCTGCACTTTGTTCATATTAAACCATTTAGAAATAAATTACTTTGATTTGGAACTACTGTAGTTCAGCCATTCAAATGTTCAGAGTATGCTGTTAGGTAATGTGTTGACATTTCTTTTCTATGCTAGTATCTGAACTTTCTCATTCATGCTCACATGGCATTCTGAGAGAGAGTTGTAAATGATGGCATTTTAAATCTGTCACCATTCAACTTCATACCTACCATGAATTGTAAGTTCCACAAGCATCCGAAGTGGAACGTTTTGCTACTTATTCTATTTTTTTCTCCAATCAGAGAAAACAGTCTCTGGACTTTCTTGTCATCTACTAGGGGGTCCAAGCAAGATGTCTGGAATTTACCCTAGGCCTCATATGTTACTGGGTAAAAATTCAAGCTCCAGAGCCAGATAGACATACATTCAAATCTGGTCTCTGCATCTAATTAAGGCTGTTTTAACGTGCTATCTAGCCTTCCCAAACACATTAATGGTGGCTAATCCATAGAGTTCTTTTGAAGGTTAAAGAAGATAATATACTTAATAAATATTTACAGAGTTCCTACTGTCTAGCATTATGTGAATACACCAGTGAGCTGTATATGCAAGGTTAATCCTTTAATTGGCTAAACATACTAGTTGGGAAGAAAGATATCAAACTGATACACCAATAAACAGGCATGATTATATCAAGTAATAAATGCCATGATAGATCTGAGAGAGATTGGGGCATTAGATTGACAGAATAAAGAGGTAAAAATAAAGTGCAGGGGGGAGAAAATGAAATCACAACAGTGTAGAGATCTGGGGGCAGGATTTCAGTAAAGGGGAGGGGGTAGTTATTACAAAAGCATTAAGATGAGTGTAATGTTCTTGGTGTTGTTGTTCAACAATAGAAAATAGGCCAATATCATCAGGAGGAATGAAAAAGATGTAGAAAGATGAAGATGACATCAGAAAAATTGGCAGAGAACAGGTAATACAACATTTTCACTTATTCTTTGAAAATCAATCAATGTAATTAACCATATTAACAAAAAAGGATGAGAAAATTTTTAGAAATATGATTGAAATTTGAAAATGGGATATAATTATTTCAGATGTTGCAGAAAAGCCATTTGACAAAATTGAACAAGATAACAAGATATCTGTTCAAGGGGCGCCTGGGTGGCTCAGTGGGTTAAGCCGCTGCCTTCGGCTCAGGTCATGATCTCAGGGTCCTGGGATCGAGTCCCGCATCGGGCTCTCTGCTCAGCGGGGAGCCTGCTTCCTCCTCTCTCTCTCTGCCTACTTGTAATCTCTCTCTGTCAAATAAATAAATAAAATCTTTAAAAAAAAAAGATATCTGTTCAAGATAAAAACCAATAGTAAATTAGGAATAGTATGAAACTTTCTCAATGATAGAGGGCATCTATGAAAATTCCACAACTAATATTATATTCCTAGTGAAAGACTTAATCTCTTCCCCCTGAGATAGGAAACAAGACAAGGATGTTACTACTGCCATGGTTATTTAACATGCTGGAGATGCTAGGCATAGCGATAAGGCAAGAAAACAAAATTAAGTGCAAAGATTGGAAAGAAAGAAGTTAAACTCTCCCTATCTTAAGAGATATGATTGTTTACACAGAAAATCCCAGGGAGCCTAATAATAATTTCTAAGACTAATAATAAATTTTCAAAGTTTTAGATATAAATTCAATATAAAATATAATGTATACTTCTGTATACTAGAAGGAGAAAACAACTGGAAAATAAAACTTTAAAAATCCCTTTGACAGTAGCATCAAAATCACAAAATAGTTAAGGATAGATCTAACAAAACATAATCAAATTCTCTGTACTGAAATTGATAAAACATGAATAAAATCAATGTACACATAAATGAGAGATCTATGGTACTCACAAACAAGGCATATAATTATAAAGATATCAAATTTTTAAATTATTCTAAGGAATATGAAATATGACATAGAAACAAATAATTTGCTTGATCTCACTAAAATTTAAAAATTACCACTGAAGGATTTGAGATAAAAAAGAAAGGTTATGTACTGGTACAAAATGTTTACCACAAACATGGCATGAAGGACTTGTTGCTGGAATATATAAAGAATATTTACAACTCAATAAGATAAACCATTCAATGTATATTGGGCAAAATACCGGACACTTTACAAGAGAAGCAATAGAAATGGCAAATAAGTATATAAAATGGTACTTAATATCATTAATTATCAGGGAAATGCAAATTAAATCACAATGAGATACCACTACATATCCATTAGATGAGCTAAGAATGAGCACAAATATTGACTAGGATTTGGAATAACTGGAACTCTCGTATATTACTAGTAGAAATGGAAAATGGCATTACCACACTGAAAAATAGTTTGACTATTTCTTGAAACATTAAATGCATACCTTCCTTGTGACTCAGTTTTACCTAAGGGTAGCAAAAACATGTGTATGAACAACGACTTACAAATGAACATTTCTAGACGTTTTATCTGTAATGGCCTCAAAATGAAAATGACTCAACTGTACATAAATATGTGAATGGATACTTAACCTTTAAAAGGAATGAACTGTGGGTACATAGAACACAACTCTCACAGATACATTGGGTAAAAGAAACAAGGCAAGAAAGAGTTTACACTTTGTGATTTCATGAATATAAAATACTAGACCATATAAACTAACTTATATTGTTGAAAACCTGTGAGTTGCTCCCTAGAGACAGCCGTGGGATAGAGAATGTATTGCATATGGGTACAAGGAAACTTTAGGGGGTGATGGAAATATTTGTTATCTTGATTTTGTGGTTGATTTTATATGCATATATAGATGTCAAAACCATTCAAGTTGTACTATTGAAATATATGCTCTTTACCTTAATGATATCTCAGTAATGTCATCAGATTTTTAAAAAATCTGATGGTAACAAACATTGGAGGGAATAGGATCATCGTCCTCAGCTACTGAGAATTTAAATTGGTACATTTTATAACTTGACATATTCTGATAAAATTGAAAGTAAACCTATGCGAGTTCATATGTTCCAATTATGCAAAGGAAAACTTTCCTACAGTTGCACAGAAATATCTAGAGGGGTCCTCTACAGCGTTGTTTATAATGGGTAAGATGTTTAAAATAGCAAAATATTCATCATTAGATGGATGGATGAATAAAATATGTAATAGTCATGGTGGAATACTCTATGATACTTTAAATATAAATAAACTAGATCTATAAATAGAAGTATAGGCAGATGTACAAAACATCATAACTGAATTAAAAAGAAAAGAAGATTATATATTCAATATGATATAATCCATGGAAATTAAACATAGAACCGTTTTTATGTATATCAATATGTGTAAATTTACAAAAACAGATATATGTGAACTCTTAGTATATACAAATGCACTAAAATCATTATGTATTTTTCTTAATGGTCCAGATGGTTTAAAGGGAATTCAAATGGAAGGGAGCTTAGAGCTTCAGGGGGATTCACCTTTATCTGTAGTGTGTCGCTGCCTGAAAAACCTTGAACAAATATTGTAAAACATTAATAGCTTTTAATTCTGAGTGTTTGGGATACAGACATTTGTTATATTATTCTTAATATATATTTTTTAAAACTTCTCAAGCACACATAAACAACAATTTATATTGTAACAACAAGTAACGGTTTTTATGCCTAAAATGTAGGTCTGAAAGGATACAAACAAAAATTATAATAGTTGTTACTTTAGAAGAAGAGAATGGGATTTAAGGTGGGTAATTTGCAATGGTGGGGTGAGGGTAAATTAGTCCACAGAGTTTTTGCCTTTATTTGTGTCATACATTGTATTTAAAATACATACAATGAAATTAGTAATAAAATGGGAAGCCATTGGGCCAAGTTATCTGGTAGAAGCAAATATCTGCTGCTTTCAGAATACTGAGAAAGGATAGTTATGAAGGTAGAGAATAGTTTCTAAAAACTTTCTGTTCTAAAAACGGGATTCCTGAATAGAATCGAGAATTTAATCTGGGTCTTTAATTCCAGAGTCCACTAGTTTGGACTGGAAAAATACACATCCTTAATTTTACCAGCATCCAACTGGTATTTAGCATTCCTATCAACTATGAATGAGAACAACAGATCTCAATGGTATTAGCAGACCTGTGACTCTGTGGCCAATAAAAGCCATAGTATTTTTTAAAAAATATCATATTATAGCTATTATGGAAATATCAAAATGTAACTTAACTCATCACCAATTGAAGATTATGGGATAATTAGATTTGTTTTGCAATATCTTCCTATTTAAGGAAGTTATACAGAAGAAAAATGTATTTTAAATTTATTGTTAAAAATGTCAATAACTAGCTTCCTTTGTTATATATACATATATACATACATATATGTATATATAACTAGTTGATATATATAAAAATTCCTTTAACGTATCTATCTACTTGTCATAACTATCTGTCTATGTATCTATCTATAATGATTTTAAAGATGTTATTTCTGAAATGTAATAACTAAGCTTCAGTAGACTTCCAAAGGGGTTTACAACATACACAAAAGTGTTAGGAGTCTCTGGTCTAGGAAAATGAATCATGCAAGGATTGGTGAAGGGTGGGGATGGACTGGGGTGCCTAGTGGGGGGGGGGATCAGAGTAGGCAAAGAAAGCTGGATGTCAGCATGAGGGAATATGGCACCATAGGATTTTTTATGTCACAAATGCTATGTTTTTCTGTAGTTATCCTGAGGGGAAAAAGGTCTATTCTTATCAATCTAATCAGCAAGTGGTTTGGTTCAGGAAGTGAATAACTTTGGAGCATGAAAGCATACCTTGAAAAAAATAATGCCTCTCAGAGTCTATACTTGATGCTGCTTTACATGAGAAGATTGTTATCTTCAGAGTTTTAAACATGAGTTCATAGTTGATAATTACCACCAGGTACCCTGTAGAAGAAAGAATTCTGTGAGATATCCATGATTAAACTTGATCTGATTAGAAAATTTCGGTGTCTCCATGACTACCAACATCCAAATGGAAAACAAAAGACCCAGAGAAACATTGTGCATTTTGTCTAGATCAGTAGAATTATTACTTTCAAATGAAATTTTATTTGGAGCTATAATTGGTAAAAATGAAGCAAAGTGCTCTGTTTGGTGAGCTAATGGGAAAGCAAGGGTTTTGCCTACTTTTTGTCTATCTTGTCCCTCGTGGCAGCCCAGGAGGCTGCTTTACCACAATCTCAGGCTCCAATACCTCAGCATCTAGATATTTGGAAGGACCCAACATTTTCACTGGAATTTTTCACTTTAATCTGTACTTTTGACATTGTGTAGCTCTATGTACCTCAGCTCTATGCCTTTAAAATACTGTCATCATCTTTCTTTGTACATCTTGCATATCAAAAATGTTAGAATTTCGATGTCATTTTTATTTCTGTCTCTCATTTTCTGAGGGGGCAGGAAGGCAAAAATTGTATCTGTTTTCTCCTTCATTCATTTTATCTTCTGGGTCATTGCCCTGAAAAAGTTCTTGGTAATCATATCCTCAATTTCGTTTCAGTAATATTTTGCTTAGTTTATTACCATGTTCTCTACCATGCATCAGGTTTTTCTTAACTGTAATACCTTCCAGGCTTGAGTGATTATTCATTGGGTAGATTGGAGATTGACACCTATAAATTGACCTTCATATGCTGAGTTTTAACCTTGCTATAAAAAACTATAAGTGAAAATTTCAGAATATTCCATGGTGGCATTATCTATCAGTCAATGGTTTTCCCTTGGGAACTTCACAGGGATATATTTAATTATGTAAATTTAATACTAAATTTTATTTTGTTTTGCTTTATTATTTTTATAAAAAGGGAAGGACAACAATTCTTAGTCTGTTATAATTAAATACAGTTATAAATAATCTATAGGGGGCGCCTGGGTGGCTCAGTGGGTTAAGCCGCTGCCTTCGGCTCAGGTCATGATCTCAGGGTCCTGGGATCGAGGCCCGCATCGGGCTCTCTGCTCAGCAGGGAGCCTGCTTCCCTCTCTCTCTCTCTGCCTGCCTCTCCGTCTACTTGTGATTTCTCTCTGTCAAATAAATAAATAAAATCTTTAAAAAAATAATAATAATCTATAGGTATGTCAAAGACACAAATTTCATTCTGGATTGGCCGTGTACTTGTTGAACATAAGCCTGTTCATATAAGTTTGATTATGATAGAAAGAGCACTTTCATGAACAGAATCCCCAGCACATAGCGTTTATTCCTCAACTGACAAATTTTGCTTTTTCACAAATTTTAGAAATAACAAAGTAAGGAGACTTCTTGTGTAGTTTCTTGCTTACAGCTCTCTGTATACAACAGTCATTCTGCTTGCTGATGGTGCTTTAGGCTCTGTGACTTTGAGCAAATCACTTAAACCTTCTGAACCTATTCCCTCATTCACGAAATGACAAGGGTTTGACTAGCTGATCTCTAAAGTCCTTTCCAGAGCCATTGTTATAAGACTTAATATTTACTGGATTGAAGCAAGATACAGTCCTGGCTTTCTCCCAGCCATTACATAAAACTGGAATTAACCCACACCTCCAGCCAGCTGTCTCTGACATATCACACACCATATTTTAGTGTATTGATTGGATGATAACCTTTTCAAAACAAGACATCTAGTGCACGGTTCTTTTATATCTTAAGTTGTCTTTGATTCTTTCAAAGCCATGTATTCTCTTCAGATAAAGTATAAACTTATTTTACTATATCTGAGAAATTCTGGCATTAAAGGGAAAAGTATTCCAGAATAAAATCAATAGGCATCAACTTTCCTTCAACATGTTGCTTTAAAATTAAATGCCAACTGGTAATTTAGTCCCAGATATGTTCATGACTTTACCATAACTGAAAGTAGCTTCAGATGATTTTTTCCAGCTAGGAAATTGATCTCA
This sequence comes from Mustela lutreola, assembly GCF_030435805.1. Classification (NCBI taxonomy): domain Eukaryota; kingdom Metazoa; phylum Chordata; class Mammalia; order Carnivora; family Mustelidae; genus Mustela; species Mustela lutreola. The sequence continues at coordinate 54,039,191 of NC_081290.1, read as the reverse complement.
TACATTACATCTAAATAGTTTAAATCTGTGTGCTATTAGTAAACTGCCTAAGGAGGTCTCCAGTCTGTATAACGTTAATTCAGATAAGCTTGAGATTTGTTAGCATAATAATGAGGTAATAGTTTGTTTAATTTAATCTTGACACAGTGATATGTGTCACTTCAATAATAGCTAATGTGACCTTAAAGGTTAATGATGGCATCACTCATCTGAAGTGACAGACTACTTCAAGTTCTTCTGCAGTCGATCTTAATTCTTTTTTTTTTTTTTTTTAAGTTTATTGGTGTAGTAAGTAATGAAGCTTCAGTGAACTGTTATCTGGAATTGCAAAATCAGCCAAATTAGTTCCAGAGGTCACATGATGAGACATTTCATCATAATAGCAAATGGCACATGATAATGGCCATGAGGAGGTAGAAATGTTTCTACATAGGTCATAAAATGCAAGAACTTTTCAGAGATGCTTCTGTGTATGGAATTTTCTCAACTAATGAGATGAAGCTTTCTCAGACTATTGTATTATCATTCAACCCCCTCTCTTACTTTGTGCAACAGCCATATATCTGGCTGCTGCTGTGTTTGGCTATGTAAAGAAAGCAGAGATGAACCAGAGTATGAACGAGGCTGCAAGGAGTTGAAAATACGCTCAAGAAAAGATAACAGATAGATTTCAGGTCACCTGTAACAGAAGGTAATGAACATAGTTGCCTAATGAAAGATAAAAAAAAAAAAATACAGTGCTTTTAGATTCGTAGGAGGACATTAGAAATTTCTGTTGCTAGAGGCATAAAAGGTAGGCCATATCCTGGCTCATCCTCAAGCAGGAGAATTCAGAAATATTCTGATTAAAATATACTCTGTTTTTCTGCAGCCTCCCAACCTTCTGCATCTTCTGTTACTCTATTGTGTTGGACCTTGGAGAGAGATGGAAGGGTGAAGATTGAATGTGATGAGTATGGATATAGAGGTGGATGGCATGGAATTGAGAAAGGTGGTTTTTGGCCATCAAGATATAGAGAGACTAGCTTTGAATAAATGGCTGTCTAAGGAAACTTGAAAAAGAAAATTCTAGGTGAATGATCTTGAATGTTGAGGCTTGTGTATAGATTTCTTTGATCCATACATAGATGTAATAGAGAGAGAGAACCTCTTCAGTGTGAGAAGTTTAGAAACCCTTGAAGAGTCAGATTAATTTTCTGCTTCAGATACTCTCTGAGGTGATCTTCTTTTTGACCTCTCTTACTTCAGTTTTGGAAAATTCAGCCTGTCTCTTCAATGTTAATAGAGCCAAGGAAGGATTTGTCCTGGGTCAGGAAACAAATGTATTTTAAGTTTCCCACTGTGTTTACTTGTCAGATTGGGAGAGGCCATCATGTTTGGATTCCCCTCACACACACACCCTCATCCTGTATGGTTCCTGGGTAATTAGAAGCATACAGTAATGTTGGTTAAAGAGAAATGAAACGATTGGACCGAATTATCCCGTATGACTGCCATGTGATCTTCAGACCACTGTTGAATGCATTTTTGTAGAAAACTCCATTCATTTGTGTAATGTATCAGCTTCCTCTTGTGACTATCCAAGGCCAATTTGACAAAGAGGAAATAAAGGCACCGTGTGTCTATTTCTATTTACTTAGTAGAGTGTTAGGAGAGGGCTGTTGTTCAGAGATAATCATATTCTCGTGCAAAGAAAAACTCAAGTCACGGAAATGAGTGTAAGACTAGGAACCTTTATGCTCTGACTCCAAAGACATGTTCTTATCCATGATTCATTCTGAAAAGACCCCATCTGTATACATGTTAGCTGAGTGAATGCCCTACCAACCTTTAGATCCCAGGTGTATAATGTAGCTCAGATTATGGCAGGTGAAATCAAAAAAATATTATATCAAGAATACTATGGCATGCTATGCATATTCCAATGCTAGCACCTTCTATAGACCACTAAGACCATCTAAAGTTATTTTCTCTAAGCATAACATAAAATAAAATGAAGTAAAATAAAATAAAATAAAATGAAAATAATAAAGAAGTTGTTCCAGTCCCCAGCTCTTATTCTGTTTGTCACCTATGTCTTTTAAAGTATTGATCTCATCGTAATGGACTCTAATCCATTCTGTTTTGCTGAATAGCTATAGCTAATTTTGCAGTCTGTGAATAATTTTCCTTGTCTTGTTTCATTTGCCCCTTGTGTTTAGAGTGGGAGGTAGATGCTGTTGGCATTCTCCTGTGGCACAGATGGAGGCTGTCGAAGTAGGAATCTCAAGCAGTTCATTCTCAACTAGAAAATGGTGGAGTTGAACTGAAGGCCCAGCTTTGAGACCTGACTTTTTTTACCTAGGACCAGTCTCTTGTTTACACAAGTGTTCTCAAAGATTTTGAATAGCCATCTGCTCTTATCAAATCAAGGCCAGCAGGGCACTTGTAAACTGCAAAATCGAGTCCCCACACCAGATTTCTTTAATCAGAACCTCTGGCTTCTGATGTTATTCCTAACCCGTTGCTTTCAGTATATATTTCTTTGTCATGTCTTCAAGTCTTTCAACTTCTTTAAAAAAAAAAATCCTTAAGCTGCACTTGATGCCATTATTAAATATTCATCCATATAGTTATGTTATAAATATTTACTGAACTCCTACTTTGTGCCACACACAGAGCCCCAAGATAAGAGAACAGATGAGTAAGTTCGAATAGTTGACATCCTAGCTTACATTGTCACTGGGGAAATCAGCCATCAGGCTGATTAGTCTTATTATTGGCTCTGGATGTGCAGGAGGCATTCAAATTGAGATTGATTCTTTTCTTTTCAAGATAGACAGTCTCTTAAAAGAGAAGGTAAAAGGAACAAAAAGAAACAACTTGTATTCCTAGCGCAGTGAGAAGTGTGAGTTAGAAGACCTCAGGTAGTCCTAATACAACACTTAGGGGAGTCTTCAGAAGAAAGATGACAGGTCAAAAATCCACTTAAAACCGTCTCACTGTGTATCCAACTATCCAGCCCATTCCCTTCAGCCCCCACTGGTTTCCTTTGAAAGGATCTCACCATGTAAGCAGGTGAGGGAATTTGTAACAGGGCATGATCCAAAGCAAATTGGGTAAGAGAGAGAAAGCAATTACACAGGGAGATCATTAATTGGAGGGCTTATCTCTTCAGTGAGTTTGGAATGTGTAAACTGCAGTGTTGTGAATTGAATTTCACGCACTCCTATTGTTTATGAAGAGCTGGCTGTGTGTGGGAGGTGCTGAGTGATTTGCCAAAAGTTTTGTAAAAACACCAGCAATCAGAGAGCCACTGGGCTCTGAAAAGCCCGGAATTGAGTGAAGGTGCAAAGGCATAAGGCCCAGGTGAATTGGGACTTTTTGCTGAAATAGACCTTGAAGCTAAGGAAGTACAATCAGTTATAAAGGGGAGTTTAGAGAAAGGCAGGGCAGACAGGATTGGAAAAGGTCTTGCTAAGAACCCCTTTATCCATCAGATTTAGACACCTGCTGGGACAGGGTCTACCTGGGCTTGGGGTAAAAAGGCTCCTTGAAGTTCATAACACTTATAAAAAAGAGCCTGTTAGGAATCCTACACATACGTGAAGGAGAAGGAAGTGATTTTAAACCATTCACCTCTCTAGATAGGAAACAAGAGGAAACAGGAGGCCCAGTTACTTTTAATCCTGACATTCCATTCCTGGCTCTTTTGTGCTCACCTGCTCCAACCCTGAGTACTTTTGCCACCTTCCACACCTTCCAGAGAGCCACACCACCTCTAACCTCTGTTTCCTTTGCCAGGATTTTTTTCGGACCTAAGTTGCTATGACCCCACTCTCAGATCCTAGCTCTGGTATGAATTCCTCTAGGTTAAGAATACTTTATGATGGCAGAATAGCATCTGTCTTAGCACTTGGTCCCTGCCTAAACTCATCAGCCTCACCTCCTGCTTCTCTGCCTTTCCTTCGCTTTCATCAGTCCGTGCACCTTCATGCATTCCAAGATCCCCTTCTCCAAGACTGTGAATCACTCTTCATCCTTTAGAACTTTCTCCAAGTGTCAGTCCCCTGGGACAACCTTTTCTGGTCCTCAGGTTAAAGAGCCTAAAAGCAGCCCTACCCCTACTCCTCCAAAGCCCTATCCCTTTGGAATGCAGATTATTTGATGATGTTTATCTTCATGAAACCCTAAACTCAGCAAGGCTAGGCCTGGATCTGTACTGGCCTCTGGTGTGCTACTTGCTTTCTGGCACAGCGCCTGGCGTATACAAGGCCTCAGCCACTGTGTATTGTCTTTATTCTTTCTTTGTGGATTGTGAAATCCTTGAGCTCAAAGACTTTGTCTTAGATTGTTTCCCCTTAGTTTATAACAAAATACCGGGTGCGTAACAGATGTTAAATAAATGTGTGTTAAATGAATAAAACCTAAAAGAAAAGATCCATAGCTAGATTTCTCAGTCTAGGCACTATGGACTTTTGGGGCTATGTGGGTCTCTGTTGTGGAGGACTGTCAGCAGGATGTTCAGCAGCATCCCCCGTCTCCGTCCACCAGATGCCAGCTCTTCTCAAAGTGGTAGAAACCAAACATGTCTCCAGACATTGCTAAATATTACCACTGGGATTGGAGCAGTGGGCATGAGTGTGCAGAATCACACCAAGCTAAGAACCATTGATTAAGAGTGTCTATTTTTAAATTATCTAAACTGTAAACATGAACCACCAGTTTTTGCCCCCCCAAAAGTGACCCATGGACAATAGATAACAATTACCATATTTATTTAGGTTTATTTGAAAATTAACTTTATTGATGTAGGCTATCATCCTGCTGCTTAGAGAATCAGATTTTATGTAGGCAGATAAAGGAGTTAATACATTTTCTTAGAATATTCCCACTAAGGGGGTGCCTGGGTGGCTTAGTTGTTAAGCTTCTGCCTTTGGTTCAGGCCACGATCCCAGAGTCCTGGGATGGAGCCCCATATCAGGCTCCCTGCTCCACGGGAAGCCTGCTTTCTCCCTCTCCCCTTCTCCTGCTTGTGTTCCTTCTCTGGCTGTTTCTCTCTGTCAAATTAATAAATAAAACCTTTAAAAAAAAAGAATATTCCTACTAGGGATTAAATGAACTAGTGTACATGGAAATATCTGAGCTCATAGTAGCACTTCAGTTAATGTGATTTTCTTTTGTTGATCTAATCAAGTAGTTGGTTTCAATTAATCACAGGTAATAGTAAAAAATTGGGAAGAGTTTGATCAAATGAAAAACGTACACATACATACACACAGACACACAGACACACACAAGCAACCTATTTGGTTGATTTTTTTTTAAGGCAAAACTTTCTGATTGGTTGATTGACTGAGTTCTTTGTTAGGGGACAGATATGTTGACACAAAGAGTGGGTTATTTTCTTTCCTGCTGGGTAATACTAAATTGCATCCTGCCAGCTTAAGCTCCCCTGGAGTGTCTCACACAGTGGTGAACCTTAGAGTTCACCTAGGGTGAAGGTTTGGGCTATATGAGGTCAGGTTTTCCCCATGAAGTAGGACAAACAAAAATTTATAATGCCAGTCTTCTTGCTGTAATTTCCAGAAGTAGACGGCCACTGGCTTTTCCCTCCCCCAGCTCTTTTCTGGAAAGAAAGTATAGAAATTATCCCCAGAGGCTCTGGAAGATGGAGCGTTTCTGGGTAAGTAGATTTGTTCTTCCATACCCAGGAGGATTCATGGCTGACTGAGTAGTAAATTCACTCTCAGTGCTTCAGCTCACAAATAAAGAAGTAATACAAGCAGCTCTGCATGTGCATGGGCTGAAATGGAGAGTGGACAATAAGCAACAGGTGTTTGTAAGAAAATACATCCTCCTGGAAAAATGCGATTGCTATTTTGGAAAGAATTGCAAAACTGGAAGGTACAGGGACGTGTAGATGTCATGCACTTCAAATTGAGGTCAATGTTGGATATAACAGTTTATGAAATGAGATTTGCAAAAACAAACAGTTGATTTAGATTGCAGTGTGGCTCTAGGCCTGGGAGGGAGTGTGAGGATTTTGGAGGTGGAGAAAGGAGGTCTGTGGATATGTCTGAAGAACACCTAGGATTATCATTGCTATAATTCAGTGAGCTTTATTCCTGTATTTGGGCTTGGACTAAAATTGCTTGCTTAACCGTAGCTTCCCTACTGTGAAATAACTTGTGTAGCAATAGCAAGTCCTTAATGCATTTTTGTTTCTTGTGGTATATTCACTGTATTTTCCTCATGATTTCCAAACTGAAAACCAAACAAAACGATAGTTTAATAGTTCTTTCCCTTTTCCAACTTGAGATTCCTTTCCTATAATACACATGAACATAAATATAATGTCTTTAGATAGCTGTGTGATCTTAGGACAATCATAATCATTGGTCTCAGTTTCCATATTTGGGGAAGGAAGGATTTGGCAATTTAACAAAGTTTTCTTCTACTTGATTCCTTTCTGTTTGAATCCAAATCTATTTTCTTTTGCTTATTTCAGTTTAAGATGAATTCAGATTGGAAAATGGATGTTTGGGCTTCTCTGGGATTGTCCCAATCTGGTTAGGACTTGGAATCTGATGAAAGGGCATAGATTCTTTTCTTTCTTTTTTTTTTAAATTTTAAATTTTTTTATAAACATAAAATGTATTTTTATCCCCTGAGGTACAGGTCTGTGAATCGCCAGGTTACACACTTCACAGCACTCACCATAGCACATACCCTCCCCAATGTCCATAACCCCACCCCCCCTCCCTCTCCCACCCCAGCAACCCTCAGTTTGTTTTGTGAGATTAAGAGTCACTTATGGTTTGTCTCCCTCCCAATCCCATCTTGTTTCATTTATTCTTTTCATACCCCCCAGTCCCCCCCATGTTGCATCTCCACGTCCTCATATCAGGGAGATCATATGATGGTTGTCTTTCTCCGATTGACTTATTTTGCTAAGCATGATACCCTCTAGTTCCATCCACGTTGTCGCAAATGTCAAGATTTCATTTCTTTTGATGGCTGCATAGTATTCCATTGTGTATATATACCACATCTTCTTGATCCATTCATCTGTTGATGGACATCTAGGTTCTTTCCATAGTTTGGCTATTGTAGACATTGCTGCTATAAACATTTGGGTGCACATGCCCCTTTGGATCACTACGTTTGTATCTTTAGGGTAAATACCCAGTAGTGCAATTGCTGGGTCATAGGGTAGCTCTATTTTCAACTTTTTGAGGAACGTCCATACTGTTTTCCAGAGGGGTTGCACCAGCTTGCATTCCCACCAACAGTGTAGGAGGGTTCCCCTTTCTCTGCATCCTTGCCAGCATCTGACATTTCCTGACTTGTTAATTTTAGCCATTCTGACTGGTGTGAGGTGGTATCTCATTGTGGTTTTGATTTGTATTTCCCTGATGTCGAGTGATGTGGAGCACTTTTTCATGTGTCTATTGGCTATTTTGATGTCTTCTTTGCAGAAATGTCTGTTCATGTCCTCTGCCCATTTCTTGATTGGATTATTTGTTCTTTGGGTGTTGAGTTTGCTAAGTTCTTTATAGATTTTGGACTCTAGCCCTTTATCTGATATGTTGTTTGCAAATATCTTCTCCCATTCTGTTGGTTGTCTTTTGGTTTTGTTAACTGTTTCCTTTGCTGTGCAAAAGCTTTTGATCTTGATGAAGTTCCAATAGTTCATTTTTGCTCTTGCTTCCCTTGCCTTTGGCGATGTTCCTAGGAAGAAGTTGCTGTAGCTGAGGTCAAAGAGGTTGCTGCCTGTGTTCTTCTCAAGGATTTTGATGGATTCCTTTCTCACATTGAGGTCCTTCAACCATTTTGAGTCTATTTTCATCTGTGGTGTAAGGAAATAGTCCAATTTTATTTTTCTGCATGTGGCTGTCCAATATTCCCAACACCATTTATTGAAGAGGCTATCTTTTCTCCATTGGACATTCTTTCCTGCTTTGTCGAAGATTAGTTGACCATAGAGTTGAGGGTCTATTTCTGGATTCTCTATTCTGTTCAATTGATCGATGTGTCTGTTTTTGTGTCAGTACAATACCATCTTGAGGATGACAGCTTTGTAATAGAGCTTGAAGTCCGGAATTGTGATGCCACCTACTTCGGCTTTCTTTTTCAATATTCCTTTGGCTGTTTGAGGTCTTTTCTGGTTCCATATAATTTTAAGATTATTTGTTCCATTTCTTTGAAAGAAAATGGGTGAGATTTTGATAGGGATTGCATTAAATGTGTAGATTGCTTTAGGTAGCATAGACATTTTCAGAATATTTGTTCTTCCAATCTAGGAGCATGGAACATTTTTCCATTTCTTTGTGTCTTCCTCAATTTCTTTCATGAGTACTTTATAGTTTTCTGGGTATAGATTCTTAGCCTCCCTGGTTAGGTTTATTCCTAGGTATCTTATGGTTTTGGGTACAATTGTAAATGAGATTGACTCCTTAATTTATCTCTCTTCTGTCTTGTTGTTGGTGTAAAGAAATGCAACTGATTTCTGTGCATTGATTTTATATTCTGACACTTTACTGAATTCCTGTACAAGTTCTAGCAGTTTTGGAGTGGAGTCTTTTGGGTTTTCCACATATAGTATCATATCATCTGCAAAGAGTGATAGTTTGACTTCTTCTTTGAAAGGACATAGATTCTTATACTAAGTCAGAAATATTAGAGAATAATGTCAACCTGCAGCCAGTGGCCAATGAGCCAACTTTAGGGATATGTCAAAAAGGACTTAACAGGCTAGAAAACTACAGGAAATAAATGAGGTGTCACTGGCTCTGTGATCTTGGACAACTTACTACTTGTCTTTGGTTTCTTTATTTGTAAAATGAAATTTGCCTTTCCTTCCATGGAAGTTTTCTAGAAAGACTTGAGAGTCTGAGTCTATAAAAGAAAGAAGAGGCAATGTTCACATTTATGACAGATGAAGATAAAGCACATTATGAGAAGAAGATTCATAATGGAAGTTGAGGCATGCAGAGAAATTCTTCTTCTGCAGTTTGGAATCTCATAGATTTACTTTACCACAGTTACTCTGGTCCACTGGGGGGATGAACAACATCATGATGGGTTGCAGCAGCCCCTTTGTGACTTGGGTATGGAGTTTTACAAAAACTAATTACCACCTGTCTCCTTACCTATTTTGGTCTGCCCAGGTTGCCATAACAAAATGCCAGATCGGGAGGCATAAACAACAGAAATTTATTTTAGCACAGTTCTGGAGGTCGGAAGTTCAATATCAAAGTGCCCGCAGGGTTGGCTCCTGGTGAAGCTGCTCTCTGTATGTTGTAGATGGTCCCTTCTCCCTCTGATCTCTCCTGGGCTTTTCTCTGTGCATGCACATGGGAGAGTTCTGAGGCATCTCTTCTTCCTCTTATTAGGTTTCCATTTCTATCAGATTAGAGCCTCACTCTTATGACCTCATTTAACCTTAATACCTCCCTAAAGGCTTTATCTCCAAAAATAGCCACATTGAGGGTTAAGGCTCCAGCATAATTTGGGAGGGGGCACAATTCAGTTAATTATACCCACCATCTTATTCAGTCTCCTTGGTACCAGTGGGCTTCATGGGAAAGATGCTTGAGGAAAAAATAGAATCGGAGGAATTTCTTGAGTAAGTTATTTGTAGATCCCAGGACTGTTTGGATCCATGGTGTGGAACTTTTGCTGATTCCTCCTTATAAGTCCATTTATATGGAGCAATACACCAAAAATTCTCAACCAGCCATTTGGAAATAGCGCTGGACTTTATGTTACATATTTTAATTTTGTTATTTACTCTGTGGCCTAGGAAGACTTACTTCTGACCAATCTGAGCTTCAGTTTTCCGATCTGTCGATAGGAATAATTAGGTATTATCCCTGTTTGAATATAGACAGACTATACTAATCTAACTACTACTATTTTTACATGTGTCCTATATCTTCCTGTTACTGTTTTACTTTTTCTAAAATTTCTTCCCTGTTTCATGACCAGCCCATGGTATTCTTCTTGTGTGAAGATCTCTATGATGTTCTAAAGTATTCTTTCTTATTAGTAATCCAATGAGATTTCCATGGTACCTCCAATTAATGACTTGTTCTGGAGTCCTTTACGTACATCCCACCAAATGTTGAGAGCAGTCTCTGTCATTTTTTAATATTATTCCTCTTTTCTTTAACAAACTCTGCACATTTTATAAGTGGAATTATTATTTATTAAACTAAGTTTAAGAAACAAATATTATAGAAAAAAGCAGAAACCATCCCAAAAAATCCTTCAAAGATACCCTTGGCTGATTTTTGTGGCTGTCACCATGGTGTCTGTTATAAAACCCAACATGCACTTCTCTAATTGTTCATTTATTTACTTTTCTTTCCATTATATTCTGAGATCACAGAGGACAGGGACTCTAATTCCTGTTTGTACCTTAGAGCTAATGTACTGCATATTATGTTATAGGTTTTTGATATTTTGAGTAGAGGAAGTATATAATTGAAGGTCAAGGACTTAACTTTTATATGTTTCCACCAATTAAATATTTATTTTCCTAGTAGTTCTTACCAGGGATTGCTGTTTTTTCACTGGTTAAACAAACATTTATGGGATACCTATAAAGTGCTAAGATTTTTAGTAGATGAGATGAATTTACAGAGAAGAAAGACCCAGCTCCTAATTTTAGTACTTCAATCCTGTAGAAGATGCCCACCAGGAAACAAAAAATGATAGTACACTGTGAAAGATGCACCGAGATAAATGGAAGCACAGAGCTTTCAGAGCCCAGAGGAAGCCTAGCTGTCCCCCTGCACTCTCTTCCCTCAAATACACCAGAGTCCTTTCCACCTCAAGGCCTCTACACATCTGGTTCCTCTGTCCCTGAACATACTTTTTTGCTGTTCACATGATTGGGCTCCTACTAATTATTCATGTTTCAGCTTGAATGTCACTTCAAAAGAAAGACATTATGGATGTTCTGACTTTCAGGTCAGTTTCTACCATTCTTTTTCACATTACCTTTGTTTCCTTTATAATGGTTATGAACATTGGACTATATAATTTGTTTATGTGCTTGCATGATGTCTTTCTTCCTCCACTGGACTGGGCACTCTATGAAGGGAGTATCTTTGTCTTTCTTGTTCAGTACTGTTTGAAGCAGCAATATCAGTCCTGGCAATAACAGCCCAGCAAGCATCCATTGGTTGAATGAATGCAAGTATGAATGAGCAGAGAATGTCCAGCTCCAAGGGAACTGGTGAGGGGAGGGCACAAGAATAGCTATCAAGTAATGTTTGTTTAAGATGATTCCACAATTTAAAGTGCTTAGATCTTCCCCTCTGCACATCTGTTATAAGCAACATTTTGCAGATGAGAAAATCTGAAACACAGAGCTAAATCCCTCATATAGAGATAAATAAGCAAAAAGTAATACATGGTGGTATGAGAGACTCATGGTCAGGTTTATTTTGAACCCCAATCCTCTACTTTTCCATGAATTAGACAGTATCTCAAGCAGCTACAGGAATTACTGTTCTCAACCTTTCATTTCCTTCTGGGGAGGCAAATTCTTTACTACTCCCAACTATCTTGTAAACACAACATGTCCAGGATTCAGAGAGATGGATAAAGGAATTTCTGTCATTTCTTTATAAGTCCTATAGACTTTTTCATTTCTGCCTCTGGAATCTCTTTTCTTATTTTAATGTTCATGGTATTTGGCTTTCTGTTACTTTGGCGCTTTGTCATCCAGATAAGGAATATTATATTTATGTGAGTGTCTTGCATCTCCGTGCCCTTTGCATATTCTGCAACAATTGCTCTGCTTACTGTTAATTCTTTGCTTCACCAGAGTTAATTATTTTATTTACAACCTCAGGTTTTCAATTCTCTGTCTCACCAATATCTCCTAATTTCTTCTTCCAGTTCCCTTTATGTATTATTGAATTCTCTAAGTGAATTATTTAACTCTGCATAGCATTTTGGGATGTGATTTGCATGAAACATGTTGTACAAACTAAAAGCATATCATATTAAAGCGTCTATAATTGCTTGAAGAAAATGTCCCCTGGGAATGCATTGTGCCGTATGTAATGGCTGAGGGAAAATTTTGAGCTCTAATACGACAGCAACATGAAACAACAAAAAAGAATGACATAGTTACATGGGAAGATTTGACTTGCACTTAAGTAGATGAAATGTGTTTATGTGCCAACCAGGTTCTTTTTGTTTTGTTTTAAATTTTCTTTTTCCCTTTGACTTTAAAGGTAATGGAAAGAACAAAAGGGGGATTTTCCCCTTAGCTAATCTCTACAACAATTTTGTAGAGTGGGTATTACTGTCTCCATCTTATAGATGAGGCAAAGATTTATCTGTGGCAGATAAAGCTTTTAGTTGACATAAAGGTCTTTCTTCCAAATTTCCAAAATTTCTAGTCTTTGTTTTGGTTCCTGCCTTTTTTTTTTTTTTTTTTTTAAGATTTTATTTGTTTCCTTGAGAGAGAGTGAGAGAGAGCGAAAGAAAACACAAAAGGAGGAGAGAAGCAGACTCCTCACTAAGCAGTGAGCCCAGTGTAGGCCTCAATCCCAGGATTGGATATCAGGCTCTATCCCAGGACGGAGACCACAACCAGAGAGCCTTAAGCAGATGACTATTCCTGCTTGTTAAGAGTATATGACAGAAGATATAGTGTGATTGAGTGGACTGAACTCTGTCCTAAATGACTTTGGTCACAGAGCTGAGCAAGGAATGAGTTAGGGGATTTAAGGGAACAGATGTGTTGGCAAGACAGAGAGAAATTTCTTGTAGAACCTTTTTCTAGAACTTGAGCCTGGAAGTCAGCGGCTTCTAATTATACCATCTCTGAGGTCATAGTAGCTCTGGTTGGTGCCCAAGTACTTATATTCAAACATCTTTGTTTGATTTTAAACTCTCTTGATAATCTTGACACACCTATGACAACAACCTAATTCCCATTGTTTTCTTATTTTTCTCTAGTCAGAGGACTTATCACTAACTTTGAAACATTCTACTTTCAATTCCATTTACATGTATTTCTAGGTAACAGAATAAATTAGTATATATTTCTCATCCCATTTTCTCAGGAGGGGGACAGGGAGAAAGATAAGACCTCCTCCAGCAAAACTGTTCTTCTAGAGTAACGAAGAGACAATATAGATGACAAATGTTGATTATCTTTGTTTAGCAGGTCAAGGTACTGTAGCAAAATACCAAAACTGGTGATTTAACAACAGAATGGTATTTCTTATACTCCTAGAGGCTGTGAAACTCCAGATGAAGGCACTAGCAAATAATGGTATCTGGTGAGTGGCAGCTTCCTGGTTCTTAGATGGTTGTTTTCTTGCTGTGTCCTCAACATGGCAGAGAGAGAAGAAGCAAGTTCTTTTGTGACTCCTGTAAGGGCAATAATCCCATTCCTAAGGTCTCTACTTTCATGACCTCATTTAATTTTAATTATTTTCCATAGCCACACATCCTAATATCATCCCATTGGAGAGTAGGGTTTCAAAATACGAATTTTAGAGGAACACACACATTCAGTCTGTAACAATGTTTAATTGTTTCTAGGCAACAGAATAAATCTCAGCTAATAGAATAAATGTCCTTTCATGTATACGAGGTTGCACTGTGCCAGCTCAGAGGAAAACTTATGTTTATCTTAACAGAGTTTGCTCATCTCGAGGAAATATGGTCAGTAGATTCTGTGGGGCCCATATTCAAAAGAGTTCATGCAATTAGAACATGTTTCTTCTCCAGGAATTGGGACATCAAGGGCAAAAGCTCAGGTTGTGGTGATACATGAATCTGTAAACCCAAAGGAGACTAAGGATGAAAGTTCCTCCTGTGGGGAAAGAAAAAGCTAAATGTATGAAAATGGGGCTTCCCTGATCTGAAAAACTTGAGCTGAGTTTTGAGGAAATCATTGTACAAAGTTGACTGGTGAAGGTGGAGTTGGGAGTGCGATGCTGAGAGTGAAGGCTGGGTGCAAGCGGAATCCATGCAGGACAAACCTTTTGCAAATGCTTATGTGAGGTAGATCCTAACCCCAACACACACACACACACACACACACACACACACACAGATCTGTCTGGTCCTCTGTGAATCTCTATCACAAATAATTTGCATATATGCATTTTGAATGAGAGTGTTTGCTCTGATGGAGGCAGATGGCTCTGAATGGGTTGTGGTGGGCCAAGTATGACCCCAATAACAGGAAATATAACTTTTGACCTGGGCAACACTTAAAAGATTCCAGGCCTTACAGAGACCAAACTTTATTTTTTAATCGCTCTCTGTAAACTCATTATGTATATAAGAAGTCACTGTTGGTGAACTAAACTAAAAAGTGTTATATTACTTTTAAAAATTTGCCCTGTAAGTTATGTTAACTTTCAAAGCAAAAGTCAGGTGTCAGTGCTTCTTGAAGTAGTTCTAATTCTCTCTAGCCACGACTGAGCATTTTGGTATTTTTTTTTTTTTTTATAAATTTTTTTTTTTTTTTAAAGATTTTATTTATTTATTTGACAGAGAGAAATCACAAGTAGATGGAGAGGCAGGCAGAGAGAGAGAGAGAGGGAAACAGGCTCCCTGCTGAGCAGAGAGCCCGATGTGGGACTCGATCCCAGGACCCTGAGATCATGACCTGAGCCGAAGGCAGCGGCCTAACCCACTGAGCCACCCAGGCGCCCGCATTTTGGTATTTTTAACTTTGTCATCATTTACATATGATGCATTGAAGATGTACTTTGTGCCAAGAAATGTATGAGGCTTTTAAAGATGCCAAATCGAGCAGGCTGGCATAAGTACATGCATCAAGATTCCACACAGAAAGATGACCAGTCTAAGCCAGAGTAAAAGGCCTTCCTCGTGAATAGAAACCACTCAATTTCCATTCTAGCATTTCGGTATTTGGTGCATCAAATGATTTGAGTTATCTAAATGCAATGAAAAATGTTCTCATTTTCAAAAATTACATTCTACTCCTTAGAAAAATACATTCAATTCCTTAAGGAAGAATTTTGTAAAATTGAGTTTGCCCAATCCAAGGGGAAACTGGGTATCATAAGGAATTAATCCTGTTTTGCAGATCTTGAGCTGCCAAAAAGATTTGAATTATTATTATTATGAATGTTGACGTTCAAATACTGACATAAAAGTAACACTTGGGTACTAGTTTGTTCTGTTCTTAAGAAACTTCATATTACAAAATTGCATGATAAAAGCAAATCATTGTGGGAGTATGGTTTGAGAGATTTAGATTTCCCTTAAAAAAAAAAAAAAAACAGCCATTATATGGAAGTTTCAGCTTAAAGTTTTTTTTTTTTTCCAAGAATATAAATGCGTAGCTATCAAATGTTAAGGTGAATTAAAAAATTCAAAATTTACATCATGCTCTTGACCAATACTAATGATCTCACAATATTTATAAGCACATCATTAGTGTATTACTTTATATTTATAAGCACATCATTAGTGTATTACTTTCATACATTCATATAATTTTATCATCTTACCTCTTATTGTTACAATAAGCAATATATAAAGCCACTGAGTCATTGGTCATGAGGAATAATTTCTTTATGATCATGTCTATAGTTTATGACTATTATCGGCATTATTCGAACCATGTTCTCAATAACAATGACAACTATCATTTGTTAAATTCTTAGCTCTTTTCCAGATATCTCATAAGCACCTTTATATAAAATATTTAATTTATCATCACAACAGCTATATGAGATTGATATGGACTTTAATCCCCCATTAGTAAAGATAAAGTGGCTTCTGAGTCAGTATATAGCTGCACTGGGATTTGAGCCCTGGTAATGGTGTCTCCACAGCCTGTAGTTTTAACCAATCCACCTTGCTAGCACCCTTCATTAATCAAAGGGCATTTTGAAAATGAGAGCTGTAGGAATACTTTACTTTATTGAGACAATATAGGTCATAAGGAGAAATGAGCATATTGTGCTATATATAATAAATTTGAACATAATATACATTAAAAGAAATATATGTGGTAATGAAATTCTGTTATAAATTTCCAGTTACTTCTTACTCAAGTATTGACAATTTTGACCCAGCATGTCTAAGAAGCAAATCTCTTTTGCAGCTTAAGCTACCTTTCTTCTCTCCATTGATTCTGATAATCTTTTTTTTTTTTTTTTTTTTAAGGTTTATTTCACAGTTTCTGTGCTGCATCATCTACTTCGTGCTTTGGTACTCTTTCATCATCAGCAGAAAAAGTTCAGTTGTTTATACAGTAGGCCAAGTTGTATTCTTTAAATAATATTTCTTTATTAGTTGATAGTTGTTTTCTAAAAAGGACTTTGCTTCCTAATAATGGATCATGCATAATGCTGGTGCTTTGCCTGTCTTATTGATTAAGGAATACAGACATATGTTGTCATTCTCTCTCTCACCTGAGGATTCTGGGCCAATATTCTCTATATTGATAGTACTTATTTGTTTATTTATTACCCATGACTATAGGAGCGAATTTTAAAAACTTAAAAATGATGCAAACATTGTCAATTTGTAGTCTCAGCTAAAAATAGATTTTTCCTCATGAGTTAGCACCCTGACATAATCTATGCAATAAAATATTATATTATAAAATATCATGTCACTCTCAAAGAGTTGTGCCTCAAGCTCTGACTACTTATTGCACTTAAAATATCGTATAGACTGTCATTCAAGTTGTACAGTGGATCAGTATGAGACCTGTGTAATCACTGTGTTCTAATCTAGATGGATTGCTGTGAATGAGTTACTTAACCTCTTAAAACTCAGTTTATGAACTTGTAAGATATGAGTAAGATGTGACTTGGACTTAATTTGGAGTACAGTACCTGTAACAGAATAAGAGCTGCATAAATGATTCCTTTTATTAAGCCAATGATGTTCTCTTGTCTTCCTAGCTTGCTGAGAATTTTCATCTTGAATGAATGATAAATTTTGTCAGATTTTTTTTTTCCTGTATGAATTGACATGATCATATGGTTTTTCTTCTTTATACTGTTAGTAAGTTGTACTAGCTGAGGTCCTACATGATCTACTTTCCAGTTAATATTCCCATATTATCCTCTAGTGTTCTCCCTTTCTCCTTCTCTGGTCTAGGCACATTACATCCTTTCCACTTCTTCAACACTTCAGGCCTTTGGACCATTCCACTTCTTGCTCATCTAGCCTTTTCCCAAGATATCCACATGGTTAATATTTTTATTTCCCTGAAGCTTTTGCTCAGATTTTATCGTAATGAGCCATTCTAGTCAATAATGTTAACCTGAACCTTCTGAACCCCCTCAGTTTGAATTATTTTTTGTGTATCATTTGTCACCTTCTAACATATTATATAACTTACTTTTCATTGAATTTATTATTTTTCTGTTCCTCCATTTTATTTCTTCCTCTCTCTCTAGCTCACACCCCACAAAAATTGTAAGCTCTATGAAAGCAAGGTCTTCTATTTCTTTCTTTCTTTTCTTTTTGACATATTCCAGTGTCTAGAACTGGCTCAGAGTAGGTACCGTATCCATATTAGTTCAATGACTGACTGACTCACAGAATGAATACCTGAATGGGTTCTGCTTTTGTCTTTGTTAGCCCATTCTCACCTATTGGAAGTCCGTTTCCTTATGTGACTGAGGGAGAAGTGGGTATAGTCAGAGGTTATACCATCCTTACATCATATTACTTTAAGGAATCCAGAAGAAAGATTGAACAAGAGATGAAGAAGAGATTCAGAAAAGAATTGTGAGAGTTGTGAGGGCCAAGTGCTTGGCTTGTGTTTCTAAACTTGTTTTCAGTAGTTGTTTGAGAAAAGGTCTTTTCCTAGAATCAGAACCATGTGGATCTAGGATTAGAGTAGGATCAAGTCACTATCCAAAGAAAGTAACGTGTTTTGCAGAACCCACAGATATTCATCACTGTCTTTAATTTTGATGTGACACTTCTACAACATAATTCTTATTTGAGGAAAGGGCCAACGTGACCAGATATTAGGAGTCCGCTTTAAATTGTCTTGAAGTAGGAGTTACTCAAAAGCTGGCACAAGCTTATTCCAAGTTACTCTCTTAACCGTCGAAAATTCAGGAAATTTTGTTTACATTGTTCTTTGCTCCCAAACCTTTTCAACTAACCACATTGTTAGTTCTTTCTAAATACACACAAAGAGGGCTCTTGGGTAGCCACAAGGCTTATGTTTATTTTAAGGAAAATTGCTTTAGTCAGCAAAGATAACTTTTCCATATTGGCAAAGCACTCCACAACTTACAGCAATTATGGAAAGATACAGAGTTGAGAAAGGATACCACAAATGAAAACAAACATGACATTTTATAATGGATAGATATAGTAATGTTGAAGAGACACTTAAAAAAGGAAAATTGTTGGAAATATGAAGTTTCCCATAACATCTTACATATACCTATGTCTGAGAAGTAAAATCCTATAGAGTGAAACAAAGTATCCATTATATTATATCATTTAATATTATTTAACATTTAAGATTTAAATACTTTATTCAATATTATTTAATATTTATTATTTAAAACTCCTCATCACAACACTAACAGATAGGTATTGTTTTATTTTACAGATAAAGAAACCAAATTTTCGATACTTCAAGTAATTTATTTAATGTCAACCATGAAGATGTGGGTAATCAGACTAACTTAGAGTTATTCGATTCTAAATTTCAATTTTCTGTATTAGACAACAGTAAAATTCTCCCAAGAGACTTGAGTCTCTTTTCTTCTAATTCATGATATTGTATAATTTACTGAACTGTTATAAGTAAGGGTGATGATGCGAGGCTGTGTCAGGCCCATCAGGTTTAGAAGTTCTATGCATTATTTTTTTATAAATCCAAGATCCAAACCATTGAAGTGAACGTGAGTTCACACCCTGCTTCTTTGCTTGTTATTAACACAGCCTGTGGTTCAGAACAGAAGTCAATCAGGGAAAATGCAGACATGAAAATGAATATTTAAGCCTATTTTTATTATTTGAAGGTTGATTCCTATGGTAAGAATGATTAATTACAACTCAAGAAGTATTCCAGATGAAAAACATTTTATTTACACCATAACATCATGTAGCAAATGTAAGAACTTCTATTATATTGTCCTTTGTAGTAAAAGTTTTTTTAAATTTTTTATTATGTTAGTAAAGGTTTCAAGTGATTAAGTAGTCAGATTATTTTTATAGCAATGAAACGTTCAAGAAGAACGTTAGTTTCTGTTTCTGTTTCTTTTTTTTTTTTTAAGATTTTATTTATTTATTTATTCGACAGAGAGAGATCACAAGTAGGCAGAAAGAGATCTCTGGATCTCCTGGATCTCTTATTCTATTATCTATTTCAATTAAAATAAGCCCAGAGATGTTCTAAAAGGTAATAGTAGAGGATAGACCATCAAAAAGAGAGAGGGGGAAACAGGCTTCCCACTGAGCAGGGAGCCTGATGCGGGGCTCGATCCCAGGACCTTGGGATCATGACCTGAGCTGAAGGCAGCGGCTTTAACCCACTGAGCCACCCAGGTGCCCTAATTTTCTGTTTCTTGAACTAAGATAACACCAGAAAGAAACCATGAAACCCAGTAAAGGGAAATAAGCAACCCGTTGTTTTTGAAGAATGGATACATATTTAGCTAAGGAGAAATATTCCTATAGTATTTCTATAAATTGTGATATCTATTAATACTTTCACCTCTAGTAATAAAAAGCACTGGACTTCCAGTTAGACACCTATAAGAGGTCCTGTTGGCTGATGCTTCTTTTACTAACTTGCTGGGTGAACTTGGGCAGGTCATTTAGCTTCTCCGAGTCACTGAATCTTCATATGTTAAATATGGATTCCCTTATCACAAATACTTTATTAGAATACAGTAGAAGCAAAAATATACAGTAAATTGTAAAGCCCAAATCACATAAAAGGGATTATTTTTAATAAATTAGTAGTCACTCTAAAAAATTTTCAACAGTTTTGTCACTGTTGCCAATGCCTGAAAATTCTTGTAACCAAAATGTGTCTTACTAAACAGGAAACCAAGGTGGGAGCTGGGATGGGGAGGGGTATTATTTGTAAAATATCTCTGAAATGTTTTTGCTAGTTAAAAACTTGAATACTTAATCTTTATAGATGTAGCAATTAATGAAAACACTTTTTTGTCAGGTGCCTGGGTGGCTCAGTAGGTTAAGCATCTGCCTTTGGCTCAGGTCATGATTCCAGAGTGAGGAGATCCAGTCCCATGTCAGGCTTCCCGCTCAGCAGGGACTGCTTCTCTGCCCCTCCCCTGGCTTGTGCTCCCTCTCTCTCTTTCTCTCTCACCATCTCTGTCTCACATAAATAAATAAAGTTTTTAAACAGAGAAAGAAAACATTATTTGTTTCTGTATGTGAGTGAGTGTATTTTAAGGAAAGGGTTGGTATTGGTAAGAAATACGTAGCTGCAGCATTGGGAATTTTATTATAAAATTACTAACCAGAAAATATGCAGTGGTAATTTGTTTTTTGAGTAAACTTTGAATAGGATATTCAGTATTTATTTAAAGAAATAGTTACCATGGCATCCTTACAGAAAAACACACCAGCACCTGATAGCAAAAATAACAGTTTTAATATTGTTCTTTAAACTAGAAAATATGCATATATAGAAACAGCATTTGGGGTTAATATTATAAAAGCATGACCATGTGTGCTTTAGAGTATATATTCCAATTGGGAGACTTTTTCAGGAAAAAAAAATTAGTTAAATGAAAGTTTGTTTTTAAACTGTATCACTTTTATTTATACAGCTAGGTAATTACATTTATGTAAATTAAGATGAGATAAGTTTTTTGGAGAAAATAAAATCACACATCCCTTGATAAACCACTACATTTATCTTTATTGCTTCACCTTCCCTATAGGTTCTGTGACCTGTGACTTCCCCTCCCACATTATTTATGTTTCTCAGAATGTGAATTCCTGAAACAGGCAAAGTTCTTTCATGATTTTTGTTTTATACAATGACATCATTTGACCTAATAACCTTCCTATATCTCATAATATTGCTCCCTGATGCTCTCTGCTCCATCCTTTAAAATCTAGCCAGAAAGTGTTCATATTTTGAACTTTCTTCTGCTACCTAGTAAGATTAGGAGCTCCTTTGTGTCTGTATAATTATTTTCATTTAATTCTGTAATAATGTAGTGTAACTCCTCACATGAGCTCCTTAAGAAACTTGAGATTCACAAAGAAAAGGATTAATAGATTCAGGATGATTTATTCATTCATTCTTTATTTCAACGAATATTTATAGAGTGTTTGGCAAATATTGAGCAAGCAAGTATCAGTAAAAATCATAGTCCTCGCCTTCATAAAACTTACATGGAACTATCTCACCTAGGGCAGGCAGGCATTTATCAAGCACTCATAGAATCAAGTTTATTTTTACAACTATGGTTAATTCTATGAGGGTAATGGTATTAGGTAAGGATACCTCTAGGAAAATTTTGACAAATCCAGCAGATCAGAATAGGTGTCCTCAGGGAGAGACCTTAAGATGAGTGGTAGAACCAAAGACCAGACCTATCTGGAGTTCTCTGTTCTAAGAGAAATAGAAAATTGCCAGAAGAGCATTTTTTTTTTTTTTTTACATGATCTACTTATCTGAGAGAGAGAAAGAGTAGGGGTGGTGGGGCAAAGGGAGAGCGAA